>NC_138551.1:61447228-62168478 GCF_964273705.1 Natrix helvetica | reverse complement strand
ATGCAATGTTTTGCAAAACTATATAAAAACTATATGTTTTGAATAAAGAACATAAAATCTACTGCACAGATGGTTTCACATGAAGCAAGAATGTTATAAATTCATGTTTAGGTACAATTTATGGATAGTTATCTACAAAGGTACTTTTTAATATGTGGAACTCCATCACACCATATGAATTATATATATACATTAAACAAAAATTCCATATGCTACTTTTTGGATGGTATAACAGAATTCTGCCATGGAAATATAAATTGTAAAGGCATAATTAAAATACATAAAATAATAACAAATACTCTGCCCATTTGTTATTTATTTAGAAAATGCCTTTGTTCCCCAAAATATATCAAAATTTTCATATGAAGTCTTTGGAATCTTCATTATTCTTCTTTGTGTATGTTATAGTAAAAGATTTTTATAATTTTACATCTGCATATGTTTTATTTAATATTATTGAAACATACCCTGCATTCAGCTGATTTATAGTTTACCCTTCGCAATCCAGCTTAGCTCTTAAATTGTGGAACAAGCTAAAAGAAAATCTATGCAAACTGCTTTGAGCAAAGTGAATATAGAAACTTCCTCACAAGAAGTGCTCAATGATATTTAATTATAAAGTCTAGGAATAATGAAGCATTGCTATTGCTATGCTGCTGTTTCATCTCATGTGGGAAATACAGTGTTTTTCTTGCTCATCTCTGGAGCGATTATGAATATCTTATTTCCCTTCGAATGTAATTATTGAGTTATGATAGCAAGTTACATACTTACAAACTGCAAGTATGTATAGAGCTGCATGAAAGGCCTTCGTGTGCTTCATCCCAGTCTTGGGCTGACGATGTCAAACAAACCCTTCAATTAGAAAAGGTCGTTAATTGATGTAGTTTAATCAATACTAAGACACCCTTTGAAAAGGATTCCCAAACCAGTGGATGGATGGCTGATCTTATCAGATCTGACAGCATTTCAGATTGAGGTCTAATTTCTAACATCCTGTGTCCAGAATTAGATATTTCTGAACATTTGCCTTTCATGTCCCAGAACACATTGGGATCTAAAGAATTCCTAAAAAGTCCACCAGAACTAATCTGATCCATTTTGTCTCAGAATGTAACCTCATAGCCATAGTATGAACATGTATTTTAAGATTTTTTTTTCTTAATATTTCTCCCCTTCCTGAGTTGTGTTGCTAGTTCATTTGAAGTCGGGAACTGTTTTCAAAGGCAGTTTATGAGAAAGCATTGGAGTAAACAATTCAAAGGAAAATAGATTGTCAATTTAGGTCCTGCTTTTTGTATGAAATAAGCTGGTTCCAAGGAAAAGGAAGTATTGGGGGCAGGAGATGCCATTTTACAATGGCGTCTCCTGTTTTATTTAGCAATAGCACTTAGACTTACATGCTGCCCCATCGTGCTTTACAGCGGTTATAATGTCAGCATATTTCCCCCAACAATCTGGGTCCTCGTTTTACTGACCTCGGAAGGCTGAAGACTAAGTCAACCTTGAGGACCATCAGGATCGGACTCCAGGCTGTGGGCAGAGTTTTCCTGAAACACTACATTTAACCACTGTGCCACCAAGGCTCTTCAACCTATCAAGCAATGACTACTTATCTAATAAAACTCTGCTGTAGTGAATCACAGCAAAATATCAGCACATAAGCTCCACTAGATGTGATGGGGAGCCAACTTGGATAAAATAGAGTTAAAATTAGGTGCTCCGCGTTCTAATGTAAGATATTTCTATGAAAGCATATTGCATCTTAAATGGGAAATGGCTAAAGTAAAATATGTTAATGAAACAATAAATGATTAAATTGTCAAGATAGCTTGATTTTAAATCTGCCAAAAGAAAAATGGATAACTTTTACTTTCAACCTGCTCTGACTATGCCCACCATGCTGCATATTGGCAAAGATTGTTAACTGCAGAAATAGTTACAAATACTTTGTAGCTGAATCATCTCAGAAAAGACAGTTAATATTCTATAAAATAATCCAAATGGTAACTAGATTTTTCCATACTATATTTCATTGCCACAGGTATTTTAAATAGTATAGGTGATTATTACAAATCATCATAGAACCCCAGTTTATTTGCAGCTAATAAATGCAGTTAATCCCAGGTTTCTGCAAAAATGTTTACAACATGTTTTATACACCTTCAGAGTTTGAACAGTTCACCAGCTGACTTAACTTTTTATAGTAACAAAAGCTTAAAAAGAGTTTCTTAAATGGTCATATTTGGAGTTTCATTGTCATACTAAAAGGGAAACCCACATTTTATATATTTCTAGTTTTCAAAGAATAAGGAATCTTCAATATATGGAGCACTGCAAGTTTTTGATTTTGCTTTAAGAGCCAGATATAAATCCTGGGTGGCAATGAAGCTCAGAATCAATCTTAGTAATTATTTCTTACACTCTTGATAGGATAAAATTGAGAAAAACAACCATATAGATCTCTTTTGTATGGATAATTCATAGCACATAGAATAATGCTTTCTGCGCCAGCTCAGAAAGCTCAAACTGCCCAAGGAGCTGCTGATTCAGTTCTACAAAGGAATTATTGAGTCTCTCATCTGCAACCAAACAAGACAGACACCGACTTGAACGGATAATTAGAACTGCAGAAAAAACAATTGTTACTAACCTGCCTTCCATTGAAGACATGTATACTGCACAAAAAGAGGACTGTGATATAGGGCACTGCACACCAGAACAACTAGACACAAGGACAGTTTTTTCCGAATGCCTTCACTGCTAAACAACAAATTCCCACAACACTGTCAAATTAGTAAGGCTGTATTACTATTATTCTCATCTTTCCTATTATCTATCTCCTCCCACTTATGACTATAACCTTGTTGCTTGTATCTCTACCATTTATATTGTTTTATTTGTTTCTTAGTATGATTTGATTGCTTTAGTAAACTATGACTATCACTAAGTGTTGTATCTTAGGATTCTTGATTAATGTATTTTTTCTTTTATGTACACTGAGAGCATATGCACCAAAGACAAAAACCTTGTGTGTCCAATCACACTTGGCCAATAAAAAATTCTATTCTATTCTACTCTATTCTACTCCTTTCTATTCTATTCTAATAAGAGTTGGAAGGAACCTCAGATGTCTTCTAGTCCAACCCCCATATCATTTCAGACAAATGGTTGTCCAGTATCTTTGAAATCCTCAGTAAAAGAGCACCCACAGCTTATGAAGGCAAGCTATTCCATTGGTTGATTGCTCTCACCATTAGGAAAGTTCTCCTTAGTGTATGTTTCAAAGAGCATAGAATCCTTACGATTGTTCCATGAACAATCAGTATTTAGATAATTATTGCAAAGATTGTCATCAGTGCTCTATAAATATTGCAGCATAGAATAAAGTTTTGGTTCCTATATACTTTGTGTACGAGACTGCAGAAAAATTCAAATCCAAGAATAATGTGTTTCTTAGTGGTGGACAAAGCATTTCATATTTGAAATATTTTTTGTTTAAACACTTTGTTCTAAATTCAAGACAGTTCTGATTATCCTGAAAGTGTTCTGAGCTTCAAACAGGTTTATTTTGAGCTTCAAACACTAGTTGCAAGTTCAAAATGAGACTACTTTGAACTGGAATATGTGATTTTTCTCTCACAAATGAAAGTGAACATACGTGTCCCAGGATAATGTTTCAGGATCCAATCTGGATCAGTTACGGGGATCAGAGGTTTTGTCTTCCAAGCTTTTGGATTCATGCTGGATCCCATCTTCAAGGAACTTCTCTCTAGTTCCAGCATGAGTCCAAAATCTCAGAAGACAAAACCTCTGGTCCTGGTGACTGACCCAAATTGGATCTTGCATTTTTTCTTCCCTTGTATGCCCAAACTAAGGTATGGCTGGAAAGTAGTCATCCTTTCCTTCATTGGTGTTTTTTTTCCCTAGTAATTAAATTGGAGCGTTGGCAAGTGCATATTTTCCTGCTAGGAGATGTATAATTGTTTTCAAAATTGCAGGAAGTATTATCTATTCCAAACAGAAAAACTACCAGCCTACAAGCCAGTTACAAAAAAGATATCATAGAAATAGAAGGTTTCCTGGTTTTTTGTTTTTTTTTTAAAATAGAATTGGCATTTTGGAGCTGGAATTGCAGAAACTGGTCTGTATGAGTTGAAAACTACAGTTCCATTAGGAAACAAGCAAGATGCATGTTTCTTGAAAGGAGATGACATGGAATGGTGAAAAGTAAGACCTGAGATATTGAGGACCTAAGAAGGCAGCTGACAGTAGCCTGAAGAAAAGTTAAAACAAAGGAAGCAACTGATACCGAAATAACTTGTTATATAATAATTCATTTGTTATCTAATAATTCACCAGTCTGAAATAGATATTTTAGAGAAGTGGAGTATTGGTCAAGAGCTGGCAAGCTGAAAGATTGCATAAATTGACAAAGTGAATTTTATTACGACCGGTTCTGTGGGGGTGGCTTGATGGGCGTGGCTGGGGGAGTCATGTGACTGAGCGGTTTGCACGACAGAAGGAAGATAGTAACAATAAAATTCAAAATTGTAACAATTAATTGCACATTTATTCAAAATCCAATTTAAAAACCTTTGTAATTAATGTTAATTCAACAAAAGTGTTGAATATGATCCAGTGATACCAGGTTTTCAAAGTCTGATAGTCATTTATCAAGAACCTTAGTAACTAGTAACATAGTAAACTTAGTAAAATTTAGTAACTACTTCACTGTTCAGTAAATTCTTAATTTGATGGATGGGCTTGATGAAGTGATACCAGTTTCCCTATGTCTGGTTTTAAGTCACTTAGCAGGAGTCTTAAATCACCACGTTCAGTAATCTGGAGTCAATTTCTTTGCTTGGAGAGAAGTTGGATGACCACACTGAAGCCACGTTCCACCAAATATGATGTTGGAAATGCAACAAGGAGCTTCTTAACCACTGTCCATAGTGCAGGATAGCGATCAGAAATATCTTTCTGTAACCAAAACTCTTGGTACGATTTCTTGAACTTTGGCTTCAGCTCAATGTCACCAACATTTGCTTGAATTATTTGATGAGATTATTGCATGGTACCTAGGGATTCCCAATATGGAAAGTGAGAATGGGAACATTTTTACAGATCTATATGTTCTTGCGTTATAATTTTCACTAAAGAACCATGGGGATGGAAAGGGAAATATAGACAATGGAGTCCAATCCTCTTCCTCAACAGTTTGGAAGCAAAGAATACCTCGCAAAATGTAGCCTTTTACCTCTGGGGAATCATTTTCTTTTTTTAATTACTATTATGATGATTTTTTTAAATTTTTCCCAATACAACTCATGCAAAGGGTCATCCACAACTACATTACATTTTCCACACTCATATTTGTGATTCCTTATAACTTCTTTAAGCTAAACATTTTTAGTACAAATCAACGCATTGACATATATATCACTAATGCAGTTTGCTATCTCTTCCATTGACGTAATTAACATCTTATGTATTGAATACAAGTATATCAAGTATAGGTTAAACATGAATTGAAAAACATCTAATTCAAATGTATAAGCTGTGAATTTATTATATAATCACAGGCAAACATTGCACTTATGCCTAAATCTTCTACCCACGCACATTATAAGACAAATAAAACTATCTTAGCTGGCTGTTGTAAATATTACTCTGCTAATTCAACAAGAAATGCTACTGCATAAATCCTTAATGCAGAACACAGCTAAAAGTGATTTTAGCAATTTTCTTCCCAAGTTAATTCAAAATGTATATCCAAATGTTCCTCTATTTTTCTCCAAGCACCAGGGAGGATTATATTCAAAACCAGACACTTTTGGTGTGTGCGTGTGCGTGTGTGTGTGTGTGTGTGTTTTTGCTTCTGGTCTCCAGAAAGAATTTCACCTGTTTTTCAAATTTTGGTCCCATTCGCATCTCCCTTAGGATTCAGCAGCCTTGCAAGGATCCCTGGCTTGCTTATAGCACAGGGCTGCATGGCCGCCTGCAAGCACAGGCGTGGAGGTGGGGACGGCGGCGGGAGCTTACCTCCTAGGCACTGGCCGCACCGCGCAAACTACCGTCTGTCACCCCGGAGAGGGGAGGTCTGGCCGCCAGCAAAGGGCTTCTGCTGAGGTACCCTATGCAGGCAAAATAGCGAGTGAGTGAAGGAGGATCTGGCAGGGCACTGAGGCCCCTTCGCCTCCCTTCGCTCCCACTTTGTCTTGATGAGGTTGCTGCAGCTGCAGGGCGCCGATGGACAGAGGTAGCCAGAGTGGCCTGGGTGAGCGGGCGAGCGATGGAGGGTGTGGCAGCTTGCTCGCCCGCCCACCCGGGCTGCCCTGCCGCTCTGGCTACGTTCGTCTGTCTGTGCCCGGAAGCTGCGGCGACCTCATCAAGACAAAGTGGGAGCGAAGGGAGGCGAAGGGGCCTCCCTTTGATTGCTCGCTCCCCCCACCCGTCTGCACTATGCTAGCCCTGCCCACCGCTCACTAATTGGCTGGCTCAACAATCGCCCCGCCCACCTCTAAGAGCCCTATCTATAGAAAGCCAAGCAGAAAAAAAGGTAACGGGTTAGATAGAGCTCTTAGAGGTAGGCAGAGCGATTGGTGAGCCAACCAATCAGTGAGCGGTGGGCAGGGCTAGCATAGTGCAGATGAGTGGGGGGAGCGATCAATCGAGCAGCTTCCGGATGGGCGGGGGTGAGTGAGCGAACTGGTTCTAAATGGCTCGCTAGAGGGGGCCACCTCCAGCACCCCTCTGCCGCCCCCCTTGCCTCTTAGTGCCCCCTTGCCATCCCCCTGGCCTCTTAGTGCCCCCTTAAGCCATCCCACCGTCCCCCAGAGGCCAAACCGCCCACTTTGGGAACCACTGATTTAGAGCAACTAATGTCATTTCATCAGCACCAATATTAGAAGGTTGTGTAATAGTTTGATTCAGTACACAAAGCTACAAACATCTTAACTCAGGCCTGTAAATAAAAGAATTGGAAAGACCTGGGGAGCAAGTACTAGAATAAATTAAGCATAAAAATAGGAATTGATTACATCTAAGTGAAATGAAGTGTCTGTTTGTGTTCCTATTAAGCTATAAATAACCCCTCCAGGGATGAAACATCATACCCACTCATTGTCCTGCTTCCCTCCTGAAACTTCAATGTCTAGAAGAAAGTAAAACTACTTCTAATAAGTTCAGAATAAGCAATTTGAGCTCAGACAGGTTCAGATTTTAAAATTTTGAATGTTATTAAATTGTTTCTATCATAATATGAGAAAATGGATTGCCAATAAATTAATAGATTGCAGTTTTTGTTAGCTATGGGTGTTTCAACTGGGTTAGCTAATTAGTATTTAACCACTAGTAGTCATTTGTTCTTTAAATGTTTTAAAAGGGAAAATATTAACATTTTAAAATACTTTATTTGTTACTAATCATATTATAAAAATCAGTTATTCAAATCAAATATCTTGTACATTTAATCATAAAATTGAAGGATATTTTTTAATGAAATTATAAAGGTTTTAGATGCATTAATTCCTTCTAAAGCTCACCAAGATTGGGTCTAGAATTCATTATGCTCAGAGTGGAGCTATTAAATTTAGTGAGACAAAATCAACAAAATCACTACACTCCGTTGATTTCAGTGAAATAAATTGAAATGACACTGAATTTACTAGCCATCACCTTTGCTGAACAATTGGAAGTATGCATAATTCTTGCTTTTTCTAATGTAATATTAATACTTCTGTAATCAATTTAACACTACTTCCTGTGTTAAATGTAATTTTGAAAAGTTAATGTAGTCCATACAATGAGGTTTGAAGGGAAAAAAGATATGCAGCTGTATAAATCAGAGAAATGCAGTTTTTCCTATGTATCCAAAGAAAATCCTACACGTCCACATGAGTCTGAGGGAAGATGGAAAGAGAGAAATAGGTCAGCATTGTTAGAAAGGAATTAAATTGCATCATCTCTGGGAAGTTCAAAATAAGCAAAACAAGACAAACCCCAATTCTTGTCCTTAATCATTTAGACATAACTGACATATATAATACATCATGTATGTTTTTAGTATACAAAATGCAGAAATTACACTGTACTGAATTCTAAGTCATTGCCACTGGAAAAATAATAATGATGGGTTCACTTACTTTACTGGTGAACTTGCCAGATGTTATCCCACAAGCTGATTTACAATTTTTAAAACCACATATGGTAACACAATCTTATTTCAAGTAAAACATTTATTCTGCCCACTTAACAATCCCATTTACAATTTGGTCTTTATTTTCCTCTACAATACAAGACTCAAGGACCCAACATTCAACAAACTAAGTTGCATAGAATGTGGTCTTTTTATTTTAATATTTCTGACTTGAAGTTTGCTTTCCAAGAAATACCAAAAATGGCTTTTAAAAACAGACATAATCAATTACATTAGAAACTATTCCTAATCAATTAAAACAAATTCTAATCAGTTAAAACAAATTCTAATCTAAGCACCTATTCCAAGTAGCTGGCCTGGCTCAACTTTGATCTAACCATATCGCTCCTGACGGGTTTTTAATTGGGTATTTTAATTATATTTAATTATTTAGGGGGTTTTTAATCACTGTATTCTAATTGTTTTTTATTCATCAGCCGACCTCCTCCTTGTGTATGTCTCGGTATATGTCTCTGTTATATGTTTGTTTTGTCCACATATTTATTTCATATGTTTCATTGTACGCCGCCCTGAGTCCTTCGGGAGAGGGTGCGGCTAAGAAATATTTATTTATTTATTTATTTATTTATTTATTTATTTATTTATTTATTATTATAATCAATTATATTTAAGCAAATCCTTATCAATTACATTAAAAACAATAGATTTAGACTTTGGATTTGGCCAACATCATTCTGAATTTACCAAATGTATCAACTTCCCATGGAGAAAGATTTCCTTTTAAGGTTACATTTATGAGATAACAGAAAAGATTAAAAATGCATGAATGTAAAAATAACTTAAAATTTCCTTTTTTTAAACGTAAATTTTTACTTAAATATTGGTAAAGGATTAATAGGATTTTACCTTGTTAGATGTAAATCTTTGACCAAAAAAAACAAGGCTTTGACTATGAATTCTTACTGTGTTTTGCTACAGGGCACCAAGTTTTGACACATTATTTTTTCTGAGGTTTTCCAGGAAGATTCATGCTATACTATATAAAGAATCCATTTTAAAGTCCAAAGCTTTACAAAATATTTAGAATAAGAAGTTATTCTCAGTTTACAGATATAAAACACTGATGGATCTTCACTGGCCAAGTGCCATTATGCATGAGTTCAATGTTTATACTTTAGTTCAGCTGTTTTTAAATCTGTAAGCACTTACATGGGAGTAAGCCCAGTTGAATTCTTTAAGATTTATTTCTAAGTACAGGAATCAGTCTTAGAAGTACAGGCTGTATGTTACCAAGTAGATTACCTATGTATTCTTTGAAGAACAAGCCAAGCACAAGGAAATCACTGTCCATGTGCTGTTGAGTTTGATGATAACATCTCCTTTGATATAATTTATCCAGAAAATGTAACAAAACCCACTTTTGCAGGCAAGAAATCTAGCAAGTTTATCTAACTACCTATCTACAATTATGCCCACTACCCATCCAAGCCTGCAGGATGCCTGGTGCTCTAAATATAGTGCATGGTGACTGTAAGATTTTTTCCCCCTTGATAACAGTGTAGAGATCTTGCAACCAAGTTATTTTGCAATATGGTCCCTTCCCAAAGTAAAGGAACCTGAAAAATAATTGGATTAGCTTATATAATTTTTACAACATGAATTTGTTGAGATGAACAACTTGTTCAAACTGAGTTATAATTAATGCTGGAAAAGGATTTAAAAAAAAAACAGCAGCATGTTTAAGATGAGCTTTTGTCATTTGCAAGAATTCTGTAGCACAGCATCGGAATATTTATTTATGTATTCAAATTCTTTAGCCACCCATCTCAATTAATGACTCTGGATGGCTTACAATTTCAAAGGTTAAAAAAAAACAATAAAAAGCATTTTAAAAAGGTAAAAAAACAAAATAATAAAAAGCATTTTACAAACAGTAAAACATGCAAAATAACAATACACAACAGCTTGACCAGTTAAGAGTAAAGCCAAGAAATGGGGTTCTTAACACCCAGGCTTGGGACACACAGCCAGGTTTTTAAAGCCTTACCAAAAGCCAACGGGATTAGGGCCATTCTAATCTCGAGTGGAGGATATGCCACAAAGCAGGGCTACTGTAGTCCCTGCCATCTGAAGGGATCTGTAGATTGGAGGGTAGAGATTCATGAGTGTGTGTGGGGGTGTCCCTCAGGTAGTCATTGAGGTATTAATATCCCATATTAATACCTCAGTGACTTTAAACCATTCCATGTGAAGGATGGAGCGGTTCTGGAAAATAGTGGAATACCAAGTCCTGGGAAATGAACCAGGAAGAGTGCACTAAGCAGAATGTGGAGGCACCCAACAGAGATGCTGGAATCCTTGAGTCACATAGTTAAATCGAAGTTCCATTCTGGGTATATGTGTTCCAATAAGGAACACATATACCCAGAATGGAACTTCGATTTAACTATGTGACTCAAGGATTCCAGCATCTCTGTATAAACACATGGAGTATGGAGAAGAAATAAGAAGTCTAAATGTAATGGGACAACTCAACTGGAATGCAAACGCTGAAAGGTATAGCTAATTCCTCAAGTGAAAACGAATGCTGAGAAAACTTTATCCAATATATCCAACAGCTTGAATAAGGTTACTGATGAAACCTTTTTTTAAAATATAAATCTGTTGTCTGAAGTGTTCCTGTTAGATGTTTGTTCTAACTACAGTGGTTTCCACCAAGGTCCTCTGTTCCAGCAGGAACAGAGGTTTAATCCTATTGGTCGAAGGGTCTGACAGCTCCCTATAAAAGGGCTGCTGTCAGACTCAACCTTCGCTGGATTGTTCTCACTTGTACTTAATAAAGAGCTGTTGTTACCGTTAAGCCTGTGTGTGTCTATCCATTACCCAATCTAACACTGGCGACGAGGATGGGATTGGAAGGCAACTAGGTGAATCAAAAGAGTGTAGCAATTCAGCAAGTACATCCAGCCCGGAGCTCAGCGTGGCTTCGAGCAATCATTTTTGAGCAGTAAACTCAAAATGCCCTCTGAACACAAAATGGCCATACATGCCCCACTAACTACATATGACCCAGTCACCGAGCACTGGGACTCATACATGCTACGATTTGACTACTTCCTCAAGGCAAACGATCTCATGGGCCTTTCTGAAGGCCGCAAGAACATGTTCCTCGGATCCTGTGGCTGGGAAGTGTTCAAGATGGTGAAAGACCTCTCTGAGCTGACACCGCTACAATCAGTCTCCTGGTCCCTGCTCCACAAAGCCGACCTAACCACCAGCAGAGGCCCGACCAAGGGGCATGGCGGCCACCACCACGGCGCTCAGAGGGCGACAACAGAGTCACCCATCACACCTCAATCGGCCAAACCCGCACAAGGTGGTCAAAGAAACTGAAGGTCACAGTCCAAATCGAGGGCTCTCCATGTGAGATGGAGATTGACACCGAGTCATCACTAACCATCATGCCATGGTCTACCCTAAAGCAGGCTAACCCTAGCCTGAAGAAACAACATCTACGCACCCCTGATATCCGCCTTCGTGATTACCAGGGGAACAGAGACCCCATCCTGGGCCAAGGCACCTTCCGGGTGAACTTCAACAACTTCAGCGGCCAGCATTAAACGTATCAATTGACTTTGTATTTTCGTAAATCACCAGTTCTTCTTTTTTTGTCTTCTAAGCAGCTGTTACACTTTCTTACAGTAAAGTATAATTTAATCTTTACTACAGGTAGTCTTCCACTTACAGCCACAATTGAGCCCAAAATTTCTGTTCTGTGTGTA
Organism: Natrix helvetica; assembly: GCF_964273705.1. NCBI lineage: Eukaryota > Metazoa > Chordata > Lepidosauria > Squamata > Natricidae > Natrix > Natrix helvetica. The sequence continues at coordinate 62,156,535 of NC_138551.1, read as the reverse complement.
AGTTAAGGACTACCTGTATTCCTAACTGCTCAATAACTGGGGAGGGAAGTTCCACTATAATACAATACTTCAAGTATTCAAATATTCTTGAACATTCCAATGTTACAGTTCATTTATGTAGCTCAACATTATCAAGGGGAAGAACCATCCCAATTCTTCAAGATCTGTCAGAAAAGAGCATAAATGCTACCAATTTCATGATTCATTTAGATATGCAAGAAAGTTTCAGAAAGGACTGCTCAAGTGTAATATAGCATGGGATTCCAACATAATGAAAATTATTGCCACCCGCGCAAATGATCTCCAATCACTATGCTGTTCAGTATTTTGACTGACTACAGTAGTTTTGTACCATTAAAATAGTGCCAAAAAGAAAATGGTGCTTGTCTTTGCTGTTGGTTGTTGCAGTTTGTTTTATGGAGGTTCTTACTGACATACATTCTTTTGTTTCTCCTCAAAATTCTTTTAATAGACTTTTTGTAGCAATGTTCTCATAGTTTCCTTTATGTTGTATGTTCACACGCACATTACATACCAAGTTATGTGCCAGTTAAAACGAGAAGTCAACATAGGTTTTAAAAAGAGTAATCTTTGTATATTTAGTACAAAATCTTGAGAATAACATTCAGTGTTTTCTATGCAAACATAGGAAGTGCCTTTTAATTAAAACATGCAATCCATTTAATGGAAAGAATTACATTTTATTTGCCATGGCATTTACACAGTTTGGTCTGCAATCATAAATGGCACATTGTACAAGAAATAAATAAAGAAAAAAATAATCTTCTGAACATTATACCTATATTTTCTATAATTAAAGTTCTTAATTTTGGGTTCCTCCACCAAGGAATAGCTCTAACTTTATTTTATGAGACATGCTTCTGAGTACAAACTTCAGGACTACTTGGTCTATTTATTTTTATAGAAATTCTAAACATTTTGCATAGTTGCTTTCATATTACTGTAAAAACAAATATCTATAATCTGTATTTATAATAGGACTGAGGATTTTTCTTGCTGTATTACTTCATATATAAAGGGCTCGGAATATTTAAATAGGGCTGGTGAACATGGGATATTTTTCTCAACATCCCTCATTTTCCAAATACTATTTCACATTATTAGTTCTTTGAAAAAAATGGGCTTTTCCCAAGGGTCTCTTATAATGCTTTCCAGAACTGGCTTTATGCTATGGCAGAGTGTGCATTGGCTTGGGGTGCCCAAATTATTGGGCACTAATATTTCTCCTCCTTCTGAATTATTTTAAAACTGAAGGTGTCCACATTTGTGGGAAGTGGCACCATCCAATGTGGTCTAGGGGTGCCAAATACTTTGAGCTGGCACTGGTGCTATTCACTAGTCAACATAAAACTTTATCACACAAAATTTGTTGCCCCTGTGCCAATCCTTATCCCCTTTTTGTTGACACTGATCCCAATCATAGCAACCACCTACTTCCTTTTAAGGCAACGGTGCCAAAGGCTAAAAAATGTTATATATCGGGTTTCTCTTGCATGCTTTCAGGGAAAGGGAAAAAAGACTGCTGGAAATAAGGGTGGCCCAATGAAGGATAATTAAGCCCCTTTCACTCATGAACTAGGGATAACATTAATTATGAGAACATAGAAAAAAAGGTGTTCTCAAGTCCATGTTTGTGTCATCATTAAGATGAAAGTGAGGACCCATTATTCTCCTTGCATGACTCTTTAATCAATCTGTATTTTATTTTATTTTCAATGATTTGCTTCTGTATGTTCTGCTGGATTTACAGGAAATGATTGAATAATTTTGGAAGAAAATAATGAGTCTGAAGTAGGATAAAGTTGCTTGTCAAGATCTCTCAATGTACCCTCCAAGCTCCTGCCTGAATTTTATTGCTTAAAAAGCAAATTTAGGAAACTGCAGGTTGCAAAGTCACATGCACTAAAACCATTACTTTAAGATAAAAACTTAAATCTTTGTAATATATCCTCATCCCTATGGAAAAAAATAAAAAATTGCACTGAGCAATTGGAGGGGATGCTAGAGAGCAGTCTCACTATTTTATCCTTTGAAAATGAATATGTGACTGGTGGCTACACAATTATTATACGCAATTATTAGTAAATTGAGAACAGATATCACGTGGTCTCACCCAATGACTGTCAGCTGTCGGGGAAGTATTTTTAAACATAGTTTAAAACTCTTTCAGAAAACCACTAGACTGATAAAACCAACTGATAGTGGGTGGCAGTTGCAAGGTAAGAGTGAGAAGGAGCTCTGGGTCCATGGGTTTACCCTTCAATCAAAACCCAGCCTACATTAAGGAGAACAAGTAGACGGTTTTTTTTTTCCTGCTAGCAGGAAAAATCACATTCCTTAACTTATTCTACATTAACTAGTCACCAACCCCTTCACTCAAGGTGAGTAGAGCTTGGAAGTCAGTGCAGAGCTGGCAAACTTTCTACCAGCTCAGGATCTGAAGGAATGCATCTTATCCAAAGCATGAATCAGCTGGGAGTGTTGCTATTGTATCAGCCTCTGTATAGCAACCTCTCTGTCTGAGTTATTCTCCTCCATCTCAGGGTTGGCAATGGAAACCACCAGGTTTGTGCCCCTGGGGGATTTCAATCTGCCTTCCTTAGGAGCAGGGTCCGATCTGGCTCTTCATGTCTTCCAGGAAAACCATGGACTTATTCCAGGTCATCTACAGCCAAAACCAGAAATGTGGTCACAAACTTGATCCAATTTTCTGTTGGAGTAGAAGCAGAGTGGCCTGGAATTGGGGGAGCTTTCTGTGACCCCCTGTCATAGTCGGATCATGGCCTGGTAATCCTGGGATTCTCTGGCATTGACTTCCCCCATGCTATAGGGAGATAGGACCTCTTAGATTGGTCCACCGCCAGAGACTAATGACAGCTGGAAGGATTCCAGAGGGATTTATAGGTGGTTTTTTTGATGATCTGATGCATGGTCCAATTGAGTCCTTAGTCACTGCTTAGAACAAAGATGCATGCAATTATCTTTTTCCCATGGATCCTGTTGTTCTGCGCAGTTTATGGAAGAACTGAAGATGATGGGAGATGTCTAGAGCATTGATGAAAGTCAATGAAGCATGAACTTGACTGAACATAGGTAAGTCACTATTAAGGCCGCCCTTGTGGAGTAAGGACAGTGAAATGAAATTATTTCTCTAACCTTATTGTGTACAGAGATTGCTGTTTGGCAGCCTTATTTTGGGTGGCCCAACGCAAGCCATTGTGGACAAGGAGAAACTTGCAATTTGCCTGCAAGACTGGGCGGGGTAATTTTCTTAGTGTCTACAAAATCACTCAAAATTTGTTCCGATAAATGCCAGTTATGGTGTGGGTCCAGTGGAAATGCCTAGGGTTCAGTCTTGCCTGTTACAAGAATGATTTTAATTTGTTGGGTCTGATGGACAACGTCCTTATGACTGCAAGCTCATTCACCTCCTCCTTAGACCTAGCCCTTTCTGGTTAGCTACGACTTTGGTTCACTCCTCCCTCAGAAAACATTGCTGGATCCCACCATACCAAAGTTGGATGGCTGCTGGTTTGGCCCAGATTGGATGAACTGGCAGTAGCGGCAGTGGGAGGCTCTGCCCACCTGCCCGGATGTTTCGGTGCGTTGCGCATGCCCGAATCAGTAGTAAAAAAAATGGAATCCCACCTCTGCACCATATTAGACAATTTTTGTCCAATGTCCAACTTGCTTTTGGGGGGAAAGGTTGTAGAGAAGATGATCATTCAATAGCTTCATAAGATCCTGAATGAAATGAATTATCTGGACCCCTTTCAGAGTTCAGGCCTGGACATGGGATAAGAATGCCATTGGTCATGCTTTTGGAAGATCTATGGCATCAGCAGGATGCGGGGTAGTGGCTCTACAAGGTCTCTCAGTGGTTTTCAATACCATCAACCGTATCATTTTGGATCAACTCCAGGGATTGGGTTTGAGTGGCACAATATTGGAAGATTCTCTTCTTTCCTTAAGGCCGATACCAGTCAATATTCACTGTGCTTAATGATGATTATTTGATGACAAAACAATTGCTCGGTGGGTATGTGCATTGTACATAAAATCAATGCACTTTTATCAGATGAAAACTACAGTGTTCTAATATGTTTTTCCCTTTTACTTTTCCATCAATATTTGTTCATTTCTGGGGACTCTAACTATTAAAGTGGACTCTTCAGTAAGGAAGGACACTTGGATGTTATGATAGCTACCGTGTTATTTGAAAAATCTCATTTAAAAATCTCATGTTGATTTCGTTTTTGATCTTGCTTCAAAAGGAGCAACTTAGAATGAATATTTTATCTCATATTATAAGCAATCATACCGCCAACATTTATTCATCTTAAATTCTGGTTAGCTGCAAGAAAAGTAGGAGGTAATCATATATTTCCATTACATTTAATGCTTACAGTATCTTTTAGTTTTACCACAGATGTAAGCATATCACTTATAAAATGCAGCCATCTAAATTAGCTAGCAGAACATTGCTGCAATGATATATCTTTCCCATCTGCGATTGCTTAAATGAACACATTTAATTGTCTTCGGGGCAATTTTAATTTACGGCAGGCAGTTTCGTTTACTTTTATTTCGCAACTCAAGTTTACAGTTCCGTATGGCTTTCATGAAGGCGATGTGACTTCTAAGAAGACGGAGAACATAGAAGAAACGTGCATCATTTCGGGAAATCGCTTCGACCTGTCATTGACACGCACCCTTTTATCCACCGCTATCCCGTAAAGCCTTCAGGCCTGTAAGACGCGTGTTCAAAGAGAGACGCGTGCAGACGTTTCACGCTTTCATAAACTCTATAAGCGGTGGAGACCCGCCAAGCTCTATCGAAGGGTCGAATCAAAAAGGCGTTCTCAAACGGGAACGCTACCGAACCGAGCCCGAAGGGCGCTTTTTCCCGCCAAATATAAGGCGGGCTGAGGTTTCCACTTCGCTGCGACTCCCTCCGGGCCCGTCTTCTTTAATCCGCGGAGATGAGAGCGGGCGTGACGCGCGCCAGAGACGATTGCTCCAAGGGCCGCGCCAGGCGCCTCCCATAAGCAGCGAGGCGGGTGGAGGGCGCCTGCCGAGAGCGCGCTTCAGCCGGGAGGGGATACGCCTCCTTTCCCCGGACTCTTCGCCGGGGTGTTCACCGCCGGCGATGTTCACCAGGGCGGTGAGCAGACTCAGCAGAAAGCGGCCTCCGTCAGGTATGGCCCGGATAGTGAGAGAGATGTGGTGATGGATTAGAAAGAAAACGCGAGAGTCCTAGCCTTGCAGCGTAGGCTGTTTGCTAGTTTTCTTGCAAGCGGAGGGTTCGGACCAGGGTGGCTTTGCAGTTTGCAAACTAGCTTTTTTTCTGTGCCGGAAGGAGGTGCCTCCGGGGCTTGGCTCGCCGTCTGTTAAATTTGATTTTTTTTGGTTCATTATTGCTATTTTTCTACATCTATAGACGCATGTATTCGCTTTTCAGATTTATGATTGCTAGGTTTTTTTTATCCCGCTTTTTTTTTCTCGCTCCCTGAAGTCAGCAAACGCAAGGGGAAGTCTTGCACCCGAAAGAGGAAGGTTGAGGAGAGGCTCGCTTGCCATTTGGCAGGGTGGTATTTTCAGACAGACCGGCACGAACGAGTCAGGGGGGGAAAAAGGAAGAGGGAAAGAGACAGGCACGCACTTCGGAGCTGAGAGGTGCGTCCTGTCTTGCATAGTTTAAAGATACCGAAATGGTTTCAGGGGCATGCAAGAAATGGAAGATAAAAATGAGACTCTACCCTTTTCTTTGTCAATCCATCAGGTTGGATTGCTCCTGCAGACAGGGGGGAAAATCCCCATTAATGTTACATTTCTCTGAATAGTCAGCACGAATCAGAAAGGTAATACAAAATAACACAGCAGAGAGCAGATGCTGGCTCCTGTTGAGCCAACTTTACTTTTATTTTTGTTCAAATCCTGGAGTTTTTATGGAAATCAGTTTTGCAGTATGGAAATATTTAGAGATGAAGGAATTATTCCAAGAACGATGGAATAATGTTCCACATTTCCTAAACAGAATAGTACTGTCCTACATGGAAAATAATATGTTTCATATCTCAAAGTGAAAAAGCCATTCATAAAATTGGGTCATCAGGATTCTATTGAACTTTGTAAAAGTTTTGCTTTGAATAGCTTGAAACAATGAACCTTTAACAATGATACTGGTTATTGGAAGTTAGATTCAGTATTTACTGAGTATCTGCTCAGCATAGTTTTCAGATTTTTGTTTCTAAATTACTAATTTTTTCAGGCATGTGGTGGAAATGATTCGTGCTTTGATTTTAGCATGATGTTCTGTTCTAGGATCCCTGAATATGATCACTGTACCAAAAAAAAATCCTAAGTAATCCTGGCTGGGAAGCAGTTACTTGGAAAGTATTTATATACAGTATTAGCAATATATATATTTATTAATCTCAATTCTAAGCTAAAGTTTAAGCTAATCAGGTTAAACTTCGTTTGCTATGCTTTGGATGAGAGCAACAGGAAATCTCTGGGCTATAGTTTGGACTGCAAATAAATAAAAACTTCCTAAAAGAAGACAACATCAAGCTACTTCTGTATTGCTGCAGAACATTACCTATGACCCTAAATTATCACCAGAAATCACTTAATTTTATAGAGACTTTTGCCTCTGCAAATGTACTGCCCATTACTGAACTGTCCGTAGTGTGCAGGACATTTCTTCATTTTTGTCTGTTGAGCATGTATCAGGGCAGGTGAACTTAACTCCATTCTTACTTGGATTTTCAGAAAACTTTTCTGAGTTATGAAGATGGATATTACTTCTATGATTTTTTTCTCTAGTCTTGGTGATTTATTCTGCAGCCTGTCCTTGTTTCAAATACTTCTGGTTACGGTTCTCTGAATCTTTTTCAACTTACTAGAACTTTTAGGTCCAGATTGGTTTTCCTGTTCTCAAATACCAACCTTAGATACAAAACTTCTTTTTCTAGAAATAATTTAGATCACCTAATTTATCCATAAATATTAAGTGATCTGACAAATTATATAGTTTAGTTTAGCCAAGTTAAATTCTAGCAATGCAGGAGCTTGTAAGTAACACTTGGGCTGCTAGAGCTGAAAGGTGTTGAAGATGAATTATAGTACATCAGTATTGCTTGGTGAAAGAACCATGTAATATTAACCTGGTTTATTTCTTGTAAAACAAAGGCTTCACACCTGATAATGTTCCTGTCTACTGTGCACATAACATCTAAATTTCTGTACATTTTTATTTAAAAGTTGAAACATATGATTCCAAAGAAAATGTTTGGATTAGTAATTTCAGCAAATCTACAGATTTAAAACAAAAGTTATATAAACATTTACTTTAGCAGCACCTACAGGTAGACATCAACTTATGACCAGTTGCTTAACAACCATTTAAAATAACCACGCCTCATAAATCATTTTTGGTTGTCATAAAATGTGTTAATCCCCTATGGTCGGAGGACTGCATTTTGATAGTTTTGCTAAAGGCTCACCTTTATGAAGGATTCTGATATTCTGTGATTACATGACCACAACTGCAGTATTTTTGAAGTTTCTGGTATTTTTTGCCATTTAGAAGAACGTGTTTGCCTTTATGACTACCACGTTCTTTCAACCACACAGCAGATTTGCTTAAAAATGCCCCCCCCCCCCCAAATTATAAAATTGGGTCCATGTGGTTGACTTTATTTAACAACCAAAATGACTTACGACCAGTAATCCAATCCCAATTGTGGTCATAAGTCAAGAGTGTCTGTACTACTAAAAAAAAATTGTGTGTTAAACCGGACCATGGAAAGTAAAGTTTCTTTGTTTCTTGGCCATGGAAGTATTTTCATCTTGGATTGTTTCAAGCTTCAGTTTCTTTCAAGCAATAAAGTGTGTTTCTATGATTGTAAAATGATGTTACGTAAAAGAAATTTGTTTTGGAGAAATATGTATCATATGTTGGTATAATGTTATAACGTTTCTGCAAATTGCAGATATAGTTGTGAATAGAGAGCGAAATAATGTGCAAGTTATATTAGCAGCGATGTAATAAAGGTTGTAACTAGTCTATTGTATAACTTAAATAAAGTAAATATCCTATTTAGGCAACAGAAGCAACGGGAAAAAGCTGCTTGCGTTAATTGAGTAGGATCTATATTTCATTTCCACTGAAAGCAGTGGGACAAATTCATCTGATTAGGGATGCAACAAGTGGTATTTACTAGTTGTCTATTTGTTTGCTTGTTAATTGATGTTGCAGAGGGAAAAAATGAGAGAAGATAGGCTTAAAACTGCTTCCAGATGAGGTTTTTATTGTATAATTATCCTGTCTTAAACATAGGATTTAATAGGAAGCTCAGATGGCTTTTTCCATTTGGAACTCGTCCATGTTTTTGCATTGCTTCTTTTATTTCTTACCACAAAATTGGTGGGGAGGAGGAGAAAAGATAGGCAAAATAACTGCAGAGTGCCTTTCAATTAACAGAGAAGCAACCAAAGTGTACCTTAAATATTTAAATAGCTCGCCGAGCTGAAAGCTCTGGGATTTTTACCCAGGATTCTTAAAGTTTTAAATTCAGATGTATCTAGAAATAACCAAAATTCATTGAACAAGGATGTTATTCTTATTATATTAATTCTTCGGACTTTACTCTGATTATGAGATACTAAGAATCTGGCTTACTAAAGCAGCAGAGGAATCTAATTGATTAATTTATAATAGATTCTCTCCCCTTCCCACCAAAATTATATTAATCCCGTCCCTTTTGACATTCTCAAAAGCCTTCAAGATCTAGTTGTCCATCTTGAATACATATCAGAAAGAAAGCTTGAGAGTTCACAAGGTTTATACTACTATATGGAACAAAACTGTGACAGAATCTGAATGTTCTGCTTTGGATACCACGAAGATTCCTCCCAGAAAGTAACAAGGAATACTAGTCGTAAAGCCCAAATACAAACCAAACATTTGTCATTTTAGTAAAAACAAACGAATGTACATCTAGTAAAATGTTCTTTCCCATAGTTATGGCTGCATTTTTTTTTCATAAATAATTGCTGGCTTCCAAAAAAAAAAAAAAGATTTTTTTCTGAGATGAAACGAAAACTGGACATTTCCCTCAGAAAATGGACAGTGGACATTTCCCTCAGAAAATCAAAAGCTAGATCTAAATAAAAACATGAACCATTTCTTTACATCACAGTTTTTGGCATTCGGTAACTGTTCAATAGAAAAGCAAAGGAAATAATCAGGAGGTCTTAAACGGGGTTGCCAGAAAGCTGTCCAGGATGCATTAAGAATGGAAAAGCACTGGCATTCATTTAATGAATATCCAGATTTTTTCCTAGTTCTGTTGTGGTAGCCCAAGCCTTACAAGTGTTAGATGTGACTAATAATCTTTGACAGGAATATTTCAGTTCTGTGTCTGTGGAGATTCTCAATCATTCAGGTCATGATTATCTCAAAGGTGCTTTCTCAGAAGGCAACTGGAGTTTCTTGGTTGGATGAGAAGTGAAACATTTTAAGGAAAAAAAACCAAGAAAGTCCAGTTGCCTTTTGAAGAAGCACTTTGGGGGTTTCAGTTCTGTATTAATAGAATCACAGAATTGGGAGGAACGTAGAGTTGATGTCCTAGTGCAGTGGTGGGCAACCTTTTTTTTCAACTGAGCCAAATCTCGCCAAAACCACGATTGAAATTTATTTTGAGAGCCACATTTTTAAAACCGAAAATACATAGGATGGTACACTGTTTTTAGTTTCAATAAACTCTGGCATTTGAAGCACGCAAGTCTTAAAGCTGTCAAGTTACAAGATCCTTGCATCTCTAACCCTTTAGGAAAAAAAACCCAAGGGGTCTTCAAACCTGACAGCTTTAAGACTTGTGGACTTCAACTCCCAGAATTCCTCCTCCAGTCATGTTGGCTCAGAAACTCTGGCATTGAAGCATGCCAGTCTTCAAGCTGTCAAGTTGCAAGACCCTTGCACCCCTAACCCTTTAGAAAAAAAAACCCAGGGGTCTTCAAACCTGACAGCTTGAAGACTTGTGGACTTCAACTCCCAGAATTCTGAGAATTGAAGTCCACCAAGGGCATCAATCATATTAGCCCAGGGATCTGCAAAATTGGCTCTTAAGACTGGTGGACTTCAACTCCCAGAATTCTGAGAGTTGAAGTCCACCAAGGGCATCAATCATATTAGCCCAGGCAGGGATCTGCAAAATTGGCTCTTAAGACTGGTGGACTTCAACTCCCAGAATTCTGAGAATTGAAGTCCACCAGTCTTAAAACAGCCAACTTTGCAGGCCTCTGTGTTAGCCCAAAGCCTGGCGCTGGGCGGGCCTTGCTCCCCCATTGGTGGAGCCCCAGGAAGCGAGGAGGGAGAAAAAGAGACGGAGGCCAAGGAGCTTATCCCCCCCCCCCGCAAAAATCTTATCAGGGAGCCGGCGGGCAGTAGCAAATTAGCTGATCACGCGGCGTGATCGGCTAATTTGCTACTGCCCGCCCGGCTCCCCGGTTAGATTTTTGCTGGGAGGAGGCGGGGGGGGAAGCTCCTTAGCCTCCGTTTCTTTTTCTGCCTCCTCGCTTCTTGTCCCCGCCCGACTTCAGGGTCCTCCCTAATCATTGTGGGTCGAAAAGAAAAAAGGGAAAGAGGCGCTTGTTTTGAAGTGCCCGAGAGGAGGGAGGGGAGCGGGCGCCCGGCACACAGAAAAGCCATATTAAAGTGTGTAAAGAGCCAAATGTGGCTCGTGAGCCACAGCTTGCCGACCACTGTCCTAGTGACATCAAGCTCTGGAATTCTCTTTCTTTGGAACTACTATTGATTAGTTGATTGACGTTTAGCCAAAGCATGCATTGTATATGGTCACGAAGAGTCAACACCAACTTGATCGCACATAGTGTTAAAGATCTAGGGTAGTACAAAAATAGCTTCAAAAATGAATTCTGAAAATGTCAAGTAATTCAAATGAAGTCTGAAAATGAACAGTTATTTCAAAATGTTAATGGTACATATTCAGGGAAAATGGGAAGGGAAAGGTCATGCTGGGAAGTTGTAATTGTAGAAATTATGGTATTGTATTTTGTTGGTTTCACCCAATTTAATAGTAATTTTTACAACATTCAAATAAAAACAAAAGTAAGAATTTTTGTTTTGCTTTCAAATATTTTTAACCCAGTAAATTTTAGAATGATAACAAGAAAACAGTCTGTTTTTTCTTTAACTTAAATTTTTACATATTTTAGTGTGCAAATTTCTTTAAAATTCAGTTTTCTTCCAAAAAGATAAAATATTTAAAACATATGGATGTGTATTTGTGTAACTGTTCTGCTATGCCATTCTTTTAGGAAATATTCCAACTTGTTTACAAGGCAAATATTTAATGTCTAACAGTATTGCCTTTTTAAAGGTCCTTGAAAAAGTTCTACCAACTTTATAAACTTGGAAAAAATCATAGTCACATTCAATAGTCAAAATCTTTTATATATGCTATATAAGCATAACTTGGATAGGATTTTTGTATATTATATAGTGTTGCTTTATAGCTTTGATATGGGTAATATAAAACAGGAACATGATTAGTCAAAGAAATATCAGGCATTACCTTATATTATGTAAGATTATATTCATATTTCATTTTTCTACCCTTTGAACTTGAATCATGAAATTTGTAGTTAGTTGTGGAATAAATGACATTGACATCACAATATATTTGTTTGTTCATTCATTTCATTTATTTGATTTCTAGACCGCCCCCTCTCCCCGAAGGGACTTGTTGGTTCTTATCGTCTTCAAAACTGCAAATTAATGAACTGCCTTACAGCCTTTTAACAGAGACAGAAACAGTTCTGCAGCTATACATTTAAATACACAAACATAATTAACTTTCTCTTGCAGAAATAACTGACAATGACAGCAAGCCATGTAGTAGCCATCAGACACTCTACGGAACCACAAAATGGGCTCAGTCACTGGAAAGTTTGCTGGAAGATCGAGAAGGTGTAAAGAAATTTATGGTTGGTATCTTAGGTATTATTTATCGCACAAACCTAAATACAACTCCCAACCAATTAGAGCTGTTTTGTCATCATTGCATGAATCAACAATATGCAAGTTATTTATTTTGAGAGTCTTGAGTGTATTTAGTGGCACTGAGGTTTAGGCAAAGATGTGTGAAGTTCATTTTCATAATAGTTGAGGTGTTAGCTAAATATACAAGCTTATATAAACAGTGTGAAGCCTTTGCCTGAAAGCCATCACTAAGCCTCTACCCTAATTCTAATATTCTTCTCAAGATTGCATGAAAATGACTACAAAAAGTTGTATTGCAAAGTTATACTATGAAGCATAATGTAAGCTTTTAGGACCCAGGTACAGAACTCTTTGGGGCAACATCAGCCTCTTACCTTTGAATTACAATGATGGTTGCACTCCAAAGAAAAGTGGAGGAAGAAGGAGAGCATGCTGCCTCTTCCTTGTTTTCAATCCTGTCATCTTATGGACAGAAGACATATACAGGAAGTCCTTGACATACAGTGACTGTTCAAAGTTGCAATGTCACTGAAAAAATTGATCGTTTTTCACATGACCATTACAGCATCCCTGTGGTCATGTGATCTAAATTCGGATCCTTGGCAATTGTTTCATATTTATGATGGTTGCAGTGTCCCGGGATCATGTGATCCCCTTTTGTAACCTTACAAGCAAAGACAATAGTGAAGCCAGCTTCAGTTAACAACTAACTTACTAACTTAACTGCAGTGATTCACTTAACAACTGTACTCTAGCAGGAATGGGTCAACTTAACAACTGTCTCGTTTAGCAGCAGAAATTTTGGACTCAATTGTTATTAGTTGAGAACTACCTCTACTTTTTTTTTTTAATTGCCCTTTTCTGGAAAGATTTATCCTCTGATGGATTATGGCCCTAACTCTGCTCACTTTTAGGAAAGATATTGAGATATGACTTTTTCCAGAGGCATTAGAGGCCATGTGAATGATTTCCCCTTTGATTGTTTTAATAAGCGCTTGGTCACCATTTTTCAATTTTGTATCTATGCGTTGTATACATTTTTATTTATTTACATTGTTGGCTTAATTGTTTTCTGTTGTTATATGCCGCCTAGACTTAGTATTGCATAGGTTTGGCAGCCTTATAAACATGGTTTCGAATAATAATGGAGTTTAAATAAAGGAACATGTTCCAGAATAAAATAAATTGTTAATATGAATACTCTCTCTTGATTCCATTTTTCCCAGTAATGCTATATTAACAATTGGATTTTGATAGCAGCAGCCTTTGAAGAGGCTCTGAGAATTGTAGCCAGATATTCAGGAAGGCAGCATGTTGCTTCAGACATGCACTTTGTGCACCGTTGTTTAAGAGTTTGCAATTAAATTTGCAAGAATATCAAAAAATCCTTTTGTTCCTTATGTAAAGACTTTAAATGAAATTAATAAAGGCTGGCTATTAGTTTATGATATTTTAATAGCTCCTTTTCCTCCCATCAGGACTTTTTAAAGAGAGAATTTAGTGAAGAAAATGTTTTATTCTGGCAAGCTTGCGAAGAGTTTAAGAAGATACAAGATGAAAAACAGGTATTGACTCCAAAATCAAGCAGAACGCAGATGAACTTCACTTAATATGAATAACAATGCATCTACATCTATTATAGTTACACAGAACACAAACTGATTCAGGTGGGAAGTGATCAAGGAATCCCAAAAACTTATTAAGGATTGTTGATATTATGGTGGTTCATCAAGTATTTTTTTTCTTTGTTACTTATTTACTGGATTACATGTTAAAACGACTTTAAAACTATCTTTTTTCTAGAATTTTCTTACTATTTTTTTCCTTCCCTTTTGGCCAATGCTGTCTGATTTAAGAAGAGGATAGGTAAACTCAATTTTATCTTAACATTTCCCGGGAAAATAAACTGAAATATAAAGTATTGATTTCATATTTTTGACAATTCAGTTTTTACTATATAACCCTATAAGTTGTTTTTAATTTTTTTTAAATAATTACTTTGGAAATGCTGCCTAAAGTAGGGTTTCTCAACCGCAAGATACATGTGGGTTTCGGTTCAGTTTCCAACACGCTCAAAGTTGAACCGCACACATCTTAACATTGGCAAGGTTAAGAAACCTGGCCTAGATGAATGACGTCTAAATGTCTTGGTACCAGCGAGCAGCAACATGAAATTTGTTGAAGTATACCAGGGGTGTCCAAACTTGGGAACTTTAAGACTTGTGGACTTCAACTCCCAGAATTCCCCAGCCAGCCATGCTGGCTGGGGAATTCTGGGAGTTGAAGTCCACAAGTCTTAAAGTTCCCAAGTTTGGACACCTCTGAAGTATACACTAGTTTTCTAGAAACTAACGTGATGGCTTGCATAATAAGATGGTCTCATAAAAGATGAAGATGCATGATAAGAGTAGGAATATAAAGAACAGCAATCCGGCTCATCACGTTGCAGATAAAGTGCTGATTTTAGAACTGCACATATCAAGAAGCAAGATGAATGTTAATCTGATTCCATAATTACACCATACCACTACTTCTGTTGCCATTGTTTTCTGTTAACTCTGCAAGGGACAAGTATGAGTCACGCGGATTCCAATAGGATACAAAATTTGACTTGCTACTTTAGTCCTTATGTTTTTCTTACCATGTAATAATCTTTGTTGAAACAAAAGCTATCTGATGAATCAGCTGCAATCCTTTTTAGTCAAGGAATCAGCTATACACAACAATTAAGACTGTTTCAAATGACTTTTCTGAATGCAAAGATAGATCATAATAAATATGGAACTTGGCTTACAAGATTCATAAACCCCTGCCATCACGGCCTATAATTAGTGTTGTAGAATATAACAATGATTACAGTAATTTATTGATTATGTTGGCTGTTCATAGTTATGTTTATTTCCAGAATAGTGTTCTAATCATAGAATACAGTTCTCTTTTCTTCACTTTTCCTGTAGGTTCATCCTCTCTTTAGTATTGGAAAGACTATCTGAAACAGGATGTGTGTGGGACAGGGAGATTTCAGGAGGAAAATTAGGCATTCTTCTCTTGCTTAAGTGGAATAATATTCAGTTAATACTGAATAAGTTAATAACTGAATACTGTTAAGATCGGCAATATTGGGAAAATGACATCTGTGCTTAGTGAAGATGTCCTTCTCTTCGTAGATGAAAGCAAAGGCAAATGAAATTTACAAACATTTCTTGTCAAATAAAGCTTCTTATCAAGTCAATGTAGAAGGACAATCACGTTTGGATGAATCAATACTGGAAAAACCTCACCCTCTGATGTTTCAGAAACTTCAGGATCAGGTAAAATTCTGAAATTTCCTTAATTATCTTGTGAAAGATGAACAACTAACTCCTGGCTGCAGGACAGGATCATAGTTACAATAGAGCTAGAAAAAGCTCCAGGATCAATGTTTTTTGCTGAACAGGTACCTAATATTTAAGAAAAGAAATTGATAGGTGAAAAATGTTTAGGAAAGAGTATATTTATGATTTCAGTGGACTTAACATTTAGTCTAGTGGTTAAGCCAACAATCTAGAAAGCAAGAGACCATGAGTTCAAGTTCCACCTTAGTCATGAAAGCCAGCTGGGTGATCTTGAGCCAGTCACTCTCTCTTTAACCCACCTCACCTCTCTTTAACCCACCTCACCTCACAGGGTGGCTATTGTGTGGAAAGTAGGAAGAGGAAGGTGTGCTGGATATGTTTGTCACCTTGAGTTATTTGTAATAATAATAAAAGCAGGATTCAAATGACCAAATCAATAAATAACAGAAAAAATTTGAAATTAATGCATGCTTACTTTGTAAAGTACATCTAATTTCAAGCACTGTATTTGATGACATAATACGCTGAATAATTTGTTTGAATTTGTTTTTTTTCCAAATAATTTCTGGTTAGGCATGGCAAAAGATAGATACCATTTTTCCCCTCCTAAAAGAAGCTGAAAATTTGGGTGTGCCTTATACTTCTAATCTAGCTCCGCCCACCCGCCGGCCCCTACCCTTTGGCCTCTGCGCATCCTCTTCCTGGCTGCAGAGATTGCCACCAACAATGACTTGTGTTGGTGCGTTGCATTTTTAGCCTCCAAATGCTCAACGTGCAGTGCCCAAAATGGCTACACAGATCAGCTGCTGCCTTCTCTTACCCCTTCCCCGCTTTGCCTGCTTTAGTCACTGGAGCTCCCTCCGAGGATCAGCTGTGCTTTTGAAATTGTTTTTCAGCCCAAACACGAGCTAAGCGATCTTCTGCGCTTTGCCTGCTTTTCTAATTGCTTCTCCCTCCAACAATCAGCTGTGCTTTAGAAGCACAGCCCCCACCATTCCCAACCTCAAAACCAGCGAGCAAACTAATGTGTTGAAGCTGACCAGGCTAAGGACTAGCCAGATGAATCCCTGGTAGGCAGAGTTTTTCCTCCCCCCTATTTTCCTCCCCCAAAACTAAGGTGAGTCTTATACTGTGGTGCGTCTTATACTCTGAAAAATATGGTAGTTTACTAACTGATTAATCTTACAACCATATTAAAAAATAGAACAAAAATCAGATACAAGATCTAATTCCAGGATAAAATAGATAAAAGAAAATACAGAAATAAAATACACATTTTATAAATACAAAGAATCAACATTTGGATAAAGACATCACCTTTACAGAATACACCAACCTGTTCGATATAATGGATTTTTATCTCGGCGGCCTTAATTACAAATTTAGCAGTTCTGCTATGATGTATATATCAGAGCCCAGAAACCAGTGGGTTGTTCTTTCATAGCAGGGATGTTAAATATCTAAATGCAAGAAGGGCATGTTCATGACAAACAAAATATGAGCAATATTTTCAATGGCTTAGGCAGTTCATATACACAATGAATATTCAAAAATCGCTGTCCTATCTCTTAAAACTTGATGCTTTTCCTTTTGGAAGAATCTGGCTGACACTGCTATTTATTTGTACATTTAATATATAAATATATATAAATTACTGCAGTTCTATTTTGGCCACATGATACTTATTGAATTGAATATATTATCACTGTGTACAAATTAATATTTCCACTGATTCAAAAATATCACCGTACTTCTTCCACACTGTCCCATCCTTTCTTTCTCTAAATCTAGATCTATTCTGCCTCAGATACTTAGATTTGGCTATTATTTTATCCCGTTTCTAGCCTGGTAATCATATTTTTACACACACACAAAGCACAATGTGTACTAAATTAAAATTTGTTAACAAAATGTTTTGAATTCTAAGTTTTTATAACTGAGACTAAAAAAGAGATAGTGACTTACATTAAAAAGAAGAGAGAAAAAACAACCAAAACACCTTGTGTCTCTCAAAGGATCCTCCAATCAGTTGGGAAAAAAACCTTTTGCAGCTAACTATAGGAGGCCTCAAATTGCTGAAGGATAAGCAAAAGTCCTGAGAGTATATTATGCAAAACACTTTGCCAGCTGGCTTAAGATTACAGTTGTGTTCTCTTGCTTTGAATGGGTCTTGTACTGAAAGAGGACCTCAGCCAGCCACCCCCTCCCTCCTTTCTCTCCAACTGCCCCCCAAAGTAGCATCTGTTTATCTTAGCTGGTCATCAGTTTCTCAAATTGGAAAATTAGATCCAAGTACTGAGGCCATGGGAACTGCAAAACTCAGTTGCTCTAATAAAAATTACAGCACTTCTGGCTTCGAAGTAATAAATGCTACTTTGACAAAAAAGTTGTACACTTTCAAAATAACTGAAACTGATTAAAAAATTCAGATAACAAACAAATGGACTATTTTTTGTATTTTTCAGTACCTCTAGGCTTGTGCAGAGTATACCAAAAGTCAGGCCTCATAGGCCTATTGCAGTATGTTCCATGAATTAATATTGTTTTTCAAATAATATAATTGGTGCTCTCTAAGCATGCTTAGTTTCTTGCAGATGTTTCACTTCTGAACTAGGTAACTTCATCAGTACTAAAAGGGAGTGGGATTTCTCTCTATGTATATACTAATGGTTTGCCCTGCCAGTGTTTCTGGCAGAACCTCTCAGTACTTCTCTGAGCTACAAATATTTTCTTCTAAAAGATTATTGTTCAAGAATGATCAAATATCATTCGTCAAGTGAGTTAAGGAAATGTTTAGAATAAAATTATAACCTCAAACATTTAATGTAATTTGCATAATAAATTATGTGTGGGCCTTGACTTTTGGTGCAACATGTTGATCACTGACAGATTTTGACTTCCCAGTAGCTTGCATTAATGTTGTCAGTTGTTTATAGGTTAAACATTACAGGATGCAACAGTGTGTTAAGATTGAGATCTAAGAACAATTAGATGCTAAACTTAACAAAGCTAGTGGATTTACTGTGAGATTAAATCCACTGATTATGTGCTAATAAAATAAAATGTCCATTTGGCTTATCTTGTCTAAAAATAATTCTATTTAGGAGTACATTGTTTTGGCATTTTTGAAGCAGCAATATATGGTATAAGATAACCATCTTTATGTTGGCTCCTTATTATGCCCAAAGTTTCTTTGAAAATTAATAGCAATATCAGAGTCAGGTGAGATGATGGCATTCTATATTGTACTCAGTATTCTGATTAATCCATGAGTAATTTATGTAATGCACATTAAACTTTATGGAATTGCAGTAATGTGAAATATGGAAAAGGTTACTGGGTGCAATAATGAAGAGAAAAGGCCTGTGTATGAAGAAAAAATCATATAAGAGTGATTGCTGCAGAAAGGATGCCAAGAATATAATGATATGAAGAAAAAAGATAGCGGCAAAGTGTACAGATAGTCCTCACTTACTGACCACTATTTCAGTGACCATTCAAAATGAAGTTGAAAAATTAGACTTATGACTGGTCCTTATTCTTGATGAGTGAATGAGTTCGGAGGGAAAGGGAGACCAAAAAGGTGACAGCCCGAATTGATGAAATCCTTAAAAAAAGGTGTCTTAAGAAAATGGAAGAACAAATGTTTGTTAATAAACCAGCATATAAACTGGATGGTTTACATGGTTAGAAAAGTAGTCTGCCCTGAAGGGAACCACTAATTGGGAAAAGCCTGCTAGGGCAACAGAATATTTTCTTTTTAGCATTTTTTAAACAGATTTATTCTTGACTAATTGGGCAGCTCATTTGCAAAACCTTTCTTGTTCTTGTTGTTTGATGCTTAGTTTCAAATAGATTGCATTGTTTCCTTTTCCATACAGATTTTCAACCTCATGAAATATGACAGCTACAACCGCTTCTTGAAATCAGATGTGTTTCTTAAATTGAAGGAAACTGAAGAACAAGAAGAAAATTCACCTGATCCTCAGACTGCAGCAAAAAGAGCTTCTATAATTTATAATACATGATTGTATCCACATATTTGGATACAATCCAAGTAACAACAATCCATAGATCATATTGAGACTACAATCAAAGTAAATCAGTACTCAGGAATAATCTTTGTGGTTAATACAGATGCATTTAGAGGCTTGAATAGTATAGAATCCTATTAGATAAAACTTACCTTTGGTTGCTTCAGTGACTTGTTTCTTGCCAATGCTTGCTTCTAGATACAATGATTAAGGATATGACAGTCCTTGAAAGACTGAACAATTTGTAAGTTCTTGCATATTGCCTCTCTTTTTTTAAAAAAAAAATTACTTGTAAATCATTTGGTAGTGGGGTATGACAAATGGAGCATTAAAAAGTAAAGCAAATTTGAAAGTAGAGATAATAAAAGGCAAAGGTTTCCCTGTCCACTTGTTTCTGACTCTAGGGGGCAGTACTCATCTCCATTTCTTAGCCATGGAAGCCAGTGTTGTCTGGAGACATTTCCATGGTCATGTGGTCAGCATGACTATATGCCAAGGCTCATGGAACACTGTTACCTCCACAATAAAATGGTACTTATTTATCTACTTGCATTTACATTCTTTGCAAGTGCTGGGTGGGGCAAGTAATGTGAGCTCACCCTGTCATGCAGTGCTTGGGTCTTGAAATTGGGCCATTAGCTTTCCAGCTGACATGCTCAATGTCTTTAATCTCTGATCCATTGCGTCCCAGACTTTGAAACTCTCATAAAGTTTTGTCTAACAGAGACTTTCCGAAAATATCTTCTTGTTTTAACTGCTGTATGAATTGAATTAATCATATCACTTTAGGTATCCAATCCATTGATGGATCAGATAAAGACTAAAACATATGAAGAACGGTTGCAGGAACTGGGTATGTTTAGCTTAAGAGAAAGAAGGACTAGGGGAGACATGATAGCATTATTCCAATATCTCAGAGGTTGCCACAAAGAAGAGGGAGTCAAACTATTCTCCAAAGCACCTGAGGGTAGAACAAGAAGCAATGGGTGGAAACTAATCAAGGAGAGAAGCAACTTAGAACTGAGGAGAAATTTCCTGACAGTGAGAACAATTAATCAGTGGAACAGCTTGCCTCCAGAAGTTGTGAATGCCCCAACACTGGAAGTCTTTAAGAAGATGTTGGATAGCTATTTGTCTGAAACGGTATAGGGTTTCCTGCCTAGGCAGGGGGTTGGACTAGAAGACCTCCAAGGTCCCTTCCAACTCTACTATTGTATTGTATTGTATTGTATAGTTTACAGTAGCTATTTGGCTAGGACTTTTGTCTTCAAAAAGTGCTTCCTGGACCCATTTTATAGTGTGTTTTTCTATTTAAAACTAAGGGATCTATTTTCAACTACAGCAGATTTACCTTACAATACCTTCATCTTTAAAATACCTATTCTCGGTAATGAAACAGTATAGACAAACCTCATTACATTTCAACATTGAGATTATGCTACAGAGGCCATTTTTGTCTTGGCTGCCTTGAAAATATTTTTTTTCAGAAATTATGAATATGAAAATACACCGGTAGAAGTACGGAGTTAATGGAAATATGTGGGCTGTGTATGAGGTTAAAGAGCAGTTTATGGCAAGAAAGAAATCAAACATTTAGAAAGAAATTATGCTTCATTTTGCTCTCCTGTTTTTTAAATCATATTTCAAATATTGATAATGCCAATGAAATGGTGTATGTTAGTATGTGTGATAGTATTTTATATTTGATTATGCTTGGGGCATTCCTTCTTCATGCTTGGGACTGAAGTGTAGTTTGTTAATGTTTTGGCATCTATAGAAAATTGAAGTACAAAAATAATAATGATAATATGATTGCAAACCTAAACCAAAAGACTTACTCTCTTGTTTTTCAGCTGTAATAGCTCAGGCAAAGAATCTATTTTTAGTTTAATTATTTTTGTTTTAATATTCATTTCCCAAAAAGTAATTGCAGTGCTGTTAAACATGAGGAAACAAATTGGGTCGTACGCTTCATTTACAAGTTCTGCATGTGAAATGTAATTCTAGCTCACAAATTCTACTTGCTTTTTTATCTTTGTATGGACTACTTTATCGTTCAATTTAACTCTAAATATTTGTAAGTTTTGTTTATTTTGGCAAGTAGGACACACACACACACAATTTTTCTTTCTAGCTTTCTTCTCTAGAAGTATTAGTCATAATGTATATTAGGAAGAGATAAGATGCTTGGGTCAGATAGCAGCTATATTCTGTTTTCATCTCAACACAGAGAATTGTGGTTGAACCAGCAATTAATTGGTTCTCCCTCAAATCACTGTATAACCAAGAATAGCATTTCTAGATATAGATAGTAATCTCCTGTAAGTTCAGTTCAAAAATATCAACAATTTCTTCGCCATAGCATATCCTTAATGCCTTATTGATTTAATTGTCTTTCTCTTATACTAAAGGGCAAAGTGAGTAGGAGAAATCTTCTGTAGATTACATATATTTTACAAAGGTAACCATGTCTGCAGAAGATGCGGGTTTTCAAGGATGATTCAGGAAACAGGGAAAAGGTCATTGTTTTTTCTATTTCCATGAACCACATTGAGACTAGCTTTACTGTTCATGATAAGCCATTGTTTGTTTGTTTTAATCATCTTTAATATATTTAAATGATAGGATATATACATTATACTAAACCATAAAAGCTGAATTCACACTTTCACTGTATGCCAAAAACAAATATTAATATCAAATGGTATGGTGTGTGGACCATCCTAGAAGGAAGGATAAAATACCCTGGGATAAGCATTAAGGCTGAAGCTAACAAAGGTTTGAAGCAAGCACCTGAAATAAGATAGGATCACTATAAGCTTGTAGGTATCTTTAACATCCAAAGCTTAATAAATGAATGGTAAGAAATCTGTTACCGTGTAAGGGTGAGAGAGGTTTAGAATTTAAACCTTATTCTAACTCACTGCTGTGGAATTTTTAAAATTGAGTAGCTTAATTTTTTAAACATTTCAAAGTTCTGCTCACCTTCAGACCTTGTAGTCCCTATTAAATATGACCAGATTGTTATACCATGCAATAGTGGATAATCTTCAGAAACAGAGCTTCCTTGATACTTGTATTAAGGTCAACTTCCCTTTCTAAGCTGTAAATTCCTAAGTGAGGCTTAAAATTGAGAGGTTTATGTCAATATACAAGGTGAATCTCTGACAGCAAGATCACTTATTCCTTGTCCCAACTCTATGAGAAGATAAAAGTTACTCATGAGTTAAGGAGAAAACTATGGCTAAAAAACATTCCTACAAACTGGTGCTTATCTGACAGTTTTGTGTTGGCTATTTATATTGATGGCAGAAATAATGAATGAAACTGACAAATACTGTATGTTAATTTGAAGCGTGCATGGACAGATACCTAATGGGAGTTTGCTAGTAGATTTTAAGAGCGGTACATCACCAATTTTCTTTTTAAGTCAACAGTATATGGCTACCATGAGACTAAAAGCAGTAAGGGGATATGTCGTGTCTTTATACTAGTATTATACTACTATTTCTAAGTGTTAGCCTTTTGAAGTAGTTTAATCAAGTAGTGTAGACCATAACTACTAAAACTACTTTATGGTAAGTTTAGAGTCACAAAAGATCACAAGTCTGAAAATACATATGGATTGCCTTCACAATCCAAGAAACTGGAAAGGGTTTTTGAGCTGGCACCCTCCCACCTGTGGGCTCAGCTGCTTCTTATCAGACTCTTGCGTAGTTCATGGCACCTCTTCCTCTTTTCTCTCAAGGACATTCTAACAGATAATTACATTATAAAGTTTTTGATATGTCTCGGTATCCAGCCTCAGAACAACTGGCACATATTTGCATTTTATGGTAGTCTTTAAAGGAGAGAACAGATAATGCAACTGTGTCCTGCAAGAAGTCATAGACTAAGAAATGATACCTTATAATGATGAACCATACAAATGTGTGCTGACTAAACCTACCATCATGTAAAATAAGCTGTATTTCAGGATAAAGGCAATGACAATTTGCAAGATTGATTAAGCCACTGACAATTAGCTGTTCTTGCTAATGAACAAATTGCTACGCTGTAAAAATAACAGCTACACTTATACCACTACAGTGTTTGACGAAGTAAGATAGAACCTCAAGAATTCTCAACCATTGTTCTTGTCTATTGAAGACAACCAAAAAGGGGAAATATAATGTAAATTAATGAATGACCTCAAATAATGTACAAAAGACTTGGAGGCTAAGTATTGAATCCTTCAGTTTCCATACTCCAGTTTGTTCAAAAGGAATAGAAGCAATACAAAAAGAGTTTGCATAGTATATTAAAATATCCACTCTTGGTGAGAAATTCAAATTTTTGGCAGAGGTGTGGAGAACTTTAAATTAAATAAGTAGAGAAACAAAAACAGAGTTTTCTCTAGAAAATTCTTGAAGTCTTCTAAACAAGTTTCTTCAGAGGATTGAATATGGCACAAGATAATTGACCATCTTATCCAAGTGCTAATCAATGGGAAGGACTTAGTTGAGGAAGTAGAAATAATAGAAATGTTAGTGTTATGCAATGTTTGTTTTTTATTCTAAGGGAACTGAGTTTAGCTAACTGCTTACTAGAACATTTGATAAACTCAGAAACCACAAATTAAAATTCTGTGGCAGGAGAAGCTTAACCGAAAAAAAATGAAGATGGATGAAAGTTTTTAAAATGGAAATGCGGAAAGCACAATTTAAACAATTCTAATAATGCACAGAAGCCAATATAGTTCAAAAAGCTTAACAAAGATCAGAGAACAAAAAAAAATCATGTCAGAAATGGAAAGAAGGAAAGCAAGTATACTAGTGCAACATATAATTAGTCTGGGCTACATACTACATTCAACGTAATGTCTCCACGATCATCATAATCACATTGGATATTTGTGCCTATAAGCAAACTGATTGAATTGTCTGTTTTGTCTTGTGCTGGGTGAGCTATTCCTGTTCCCAAAACTAAAAATTATAGACCTGGATGCAAAATGTTGGGATAGAGGCATTTAGACAGAATAAGTAGGTGCAGATCCCTGTGAACATGTAACAGCTCGGTACTACAGATTGAGAGATTTGACTCTAAGCACTAAGTTTTGGGCAAATGCAAGTACATCAGTGGAAGGTTGAGTAACTTAACTACTCAAATGACTTAGATGACTTTTTAGAAGCAAATAGGTGTTTTTCTCTGCCTCCTCGAATCTAATGGCTACCAGATTTTCAGCCTACACATTCTGGAAACTACAATACGACTACATTTGCAGGATGTCAGATTGGAATAAATTGATCTAAGGGCTGTTTGTGTCTCCATTTAATAAAAGTCCTACATCTAGGCAATATCTTTCTAAAAAATGTACGTGACAGACAATAGGAGGTACTATGTATATCAATTTGAAATATTTTGCAAAGTTACTTGGAAACATTTGGACAAGTAATTCTACTCCCTGATATTCGGTGTAATCCAACCTAACAGTTTTGATTTGAATATTTCAATGCTAAGCTGTATCTAACATATTTAATTTCTTTTTAGCTAGTTAAATAATGAGTATGATATATTCATGAGTACCTATTGAGATATTCATGTTTTGATAATCTGAACATGTTAAATTTGTATACTTTGTACAGGTAGTCCTTCACTTATGATCATAGTTGAGCCTATAATTTATGTTGCAAAGTGAGACAGTTGTTAGGTGAGTATTGCTCCATTTTATAACCATTCTTGCCATAGTTAAGTGAATACCTGCAGGTGTTAAGTTAGTAACATGGTTATAAAATGAATCTGAGTTCCCTATTGACTTTGCTCGTCAGAAAGTCAGAAAAGTTGATTAATTGACACTGCAACTTTCATAAATTTGAGCTAGTTTCCAAATTGTGAATATGTGATTAAAAGGATGCTACAATGGCCGTAAGTGTGAAAACTGGTCATAAGTCCTTTTTTTCCAATGCTGTTGTAACTTTGAACAGTCACTAAACAAATGGTTGTAAGTTGATGACTACCTTTCCTATTACGTGGAAAGTAATGTGATAATCTGTTCTTCAAATTGCAAGATTCATTTCATCTTCCCTATTCAAGTCTAAAATGATGGAGAATCACATTCACATTAATAAATGTGTAGTAGTGTGGCTGTCAAGATGTATTGTGTCAAATTCATCAGATATTTTGATTGATTGAAACTATTGATGAATCAGAATGACTGAAGGTTACAATTACTTCAGTGATTGTATTTGTATAAATTTTAAGAAAGCTGAAATCTAAACCATAATTAGTAAAAATAAATAATAATTAATAATACACATAGGGATGCTTTGCCAAATTGAGCAGCAATCTATTGATTATGTAAAGAATTAAAAGCACTTCAACATTAACAGGTGAAATGAGTTTATGATTTGCATTTTTTCGCTTTGCACTCACACAACTTTAAGACTGTTTTGGGAAGCTCAAAAAGTTGAGGTCAAAGTAACATGGCAAGAAGCTACACTAACACATTAAATGCAAGAAAACATTCAAATTTGCTTCGGTTCATGTCTTTGAGAGCAGTTTATATTGAAGTTTAATCACTATTGTCTTTTAACACAGGCACATAGTAAGGGAAGCTAAATTCAAGAAGTTACAGTAAATAGTTTCCACATGTAAACATATGTTGATATCTCATCAATAATAAAATTACAACTTTCCTATTAAAAATGCAGAGTTCAATAAAAAGATGGCAACCAACAATTATAAATTATTATAAAA
Source organism: Natrix helvetica (assembly GCF_964273705.1). Classification (NCBI taxonomy): domain Eukaryota; kingdom Metazoa; phylum Chordata; class Lepidosauria; order Squamata; family Natricidae; genus Natrix; species Natrix helvetica. Next base: position 62,130,379 of record NC_138551.1, on the reverse strand, counting down.
GGGATAACAAATCACATCTCTAGAGAACCAGAATTATTTTCAGTAGTTATAAATAAGTCTGGTAAATCAGTAATTTTCTCAGTTCAAAAAATGGTTAATCTCTAAGGTAGGTTGAAAGTTTTTAAAAAATAAAATTAAAATATTAGGGAAAAAACAGATAAGAGTGATGAACCAGGTTTTGAAGTCCCAATTTCTGGGAAAGGATTTGCTGCACATCAGTTTCCTATGTCCAAGCGATTCAGTGTAAGAGAATTACATGCTGATGTATTCCATATAATACTGTCTACATTCACCTCTTTATAGGGAAAACGGCATTCCCAAAGAAGGGAGGGGCAATCTCTGGACATAGGTCAACTTTATATTCATTTAATAGGTGAAAAACACTGTTTCTGAAGAAACAGCTATTTCAAATTCTCAAGTGAGCAAAACTGGCTTTTGGATCTGGAACGCAGTTTCCTTTAACTCGGCTAATTTTCTTTGTGGTTCCCTATTCATTTTTTCTTCTATGTTCTGTCTTGGTTTGCAGATAACAGTTTTTTTTTAAAATGTAAATCTCTCTTGGAGATTTCTAAACCAGGCTGGGATATACACGCTATAAATAATAATTTTAAAAAGTACAAGTAAATTGTATAATTGCAAAACACCACTTTGTTCATTCTACTATCTCAAAGGAGGGTTCTTCATCCACTAATTTATTTCCTAAATAAATAATTACTAAATAAATTAGTAATCTTGGACACAAGACATGTGCAATTGTTAAATCAACAAAAATGTATACAGAGAAACTATTGCTCTGGGACATTTCCAGGAAATGTATGTCAATGGGTTCCTTATGCAACTTCAGCAAGTAAATAATAACTAAAGATGACTCTTATACGGAAGTGAAACCAAACTTTACAAGGAAGATATCGTTCCTGTGATTATTTTGCTGATTTGTATGGAAGATAAATATTCCTAGGTTCAGAAGTGGTGTTCAGAACTTTTATCTAGAAATCAAATGATTTTCTTTTATTCAACCAGAGTAGGAAGAAAAGCAGAAAGGAAATTATGGTTTGGACTGTGCCACAGTTTGCAAACTTCAACCCCCACTTCCCATTTTCTGGGTCTGACTCTAGCATAAAGCACAATCCAAGACTTGCAAAAAGTGTAGTTCACTGTATTGTACATTGTGCCTTGATCTTCAAATTTTGTTGCTTTGAAGCTTGTTTTAAAAAATCTTTTTAATGAAAACTTTGTAGGTATTTTGTGATTTCAGCAAAACCTTGCAAGAGTATTCTGGCATAGCATTTTGAAAGTCTAATGCAATGGCAACGCAAGAGGAGTCATTTCTATAGGCATATTTCACTGCAATTCCGTAAGCTGATCAATTCCCATTCCCTTTCCATATATTGAGCAACAGATTTGGAAATGAATCTTGGAAAACAATCTCCCGGGATTTGTACACGACCATGAACATTTTGTAGTTTTCTAACAGAAAAAAATTATATATTTGGTAAGGAACATTGAGCAGAGATAATATGGGCATTTTAACAAGATTTTACATTGTTGTCTATATGCAAAAGAGGAAGGGGGAAAAGATGCTGACAGATATTGTATTCTCTGATATTGCATTCTCTGAATCTAAATACATCCCAAAAAATCATGGTAACTTTAAAAAATGCTTTTGCAGAAAGAGCTATTTATGGCATTTTTTAAACCACACAGAAGCCCTGTCCTAGGAAAAAAATAAACAATAGGGATTTAGAATGCCTTAATCCCACTTGGGGTATCTGTGATTTACAGTAGCATTTTAAAAATTTGGCAACTTTAAGTTGTGTGGACTACGGAATTCTGGGACTTAAAGTTCACACATTTTTAAGTTGCCATATTTGAAAAACACCTATTTACAAGGATTGGAAAAATATTAAGAGTGACCTCCTTACTGACCTAAGGAACATTGAGGTTTAAAGAGGATAGACTTTGGGAGAGTTTGAGACATAAAAAGAATCAAATAATTGCTCCCATTAAAAAGTTCTTGAACTTAAATCTATGTTCCCATATTATACTACCTTTTTGTGTTAAGATAATTTAGGGGTAGGAAAGAAGCTACCCCTTTCATGCTCAGTCAGGCCATTTAATTCAGTATTCTCTGATACCCAAGATACATTAGATTGAAATAATGAGAATTATAATTCGATACATATGATGGATGCCAGGTTTAAAACAATGGATTCTTTGACAAAGATTATAGGATTTTTAATACATAATACTTTGTAACAAAACTACATTCAGAACTAGAACAACAGAAACAGCAGAATAAGATTTCTTGCATGGAAGCTTATTACGAAAAAACAGTGCAACTCGTAAAAGATGCCAATACCATAATACCACCTATAAGCCCAGACTCACTACAAGAAACAGATCAACTGATATACATCACAGCTGTAATTATAACTGAAGATCTTGGATGCAAAATCAACAAACAAGGGGGGAGGAAAGCCAAATAGTGCATCACCAAAATGGAAGATCAGGATGGAAAACAAAACCAGCATGCTAACATGAGATGTAAGCAAGCTAGAACAGAGGAAATGCAAGCAAGCTGAAAATTCCAAAAATTCCCTGATCAAGAAATATCACATAGATACAAAGAAAATCAAGGTAGCCCTGGAAATAATAAAACAGCAAATAAAAGCCATAGCCAAGAAAATCAACAGAAGCAAGCCTCAAATTTCACACCACAAACAAAATCTTCAATTTCATTTGAATCAGAATTTTTTCTATTAATCCATAAATGTTCAAGAAGATAACCTTTATTGTCACTTTTTTCTGTGGGCACTCTATCACACATTAAATATGAAATTCTGTTGCCAGCTCTCAAACATATACACATACATAACACACATTGATATGCTATATCGCAACGTATGCATATACCTACACCTTAACGTATAAATACATATAAACATTAATCACTGTCCATCTTGAAGACATAGCGAAAAGAGGAAGCTTAAGAGTTCACAAGGTTGATACTACGGCATAAGGAACAAAACTATGACTGAATCTGGATGTTCTGCTTCAGATACCACAAAGTTTTCTTCCAGAAGGTAACAAGGAAACCAGGATGTGTAGCATCCAGACAATCCTGCAGACCCTGCTCAAGCATCGCTTATATGTTATGCCCTGGATAGAAGGGAATGAACTACCAATGATTTTTCCTGTTATCTTCACCACTCTCTGCTCCGCCTTCCTGTCTGAAGCAGTAATTCTTCCAACCAGCCTGTAACACAATATCTGGTTGAATGTGTGACCAACCATAGTCATGTCTAAAAGTAAGAAATCTGGATTAGTAAGGATGTGAGTTTATAGCAAAATATAGTCAGCAGGTGGCACCCTACTTCCATGAAATTGGTATAGAGCTGCTACAGGGTCAGTACAGGATGGGTTGGGTGGGTGTATATATAAGTAGAGCTTGATGGTGAGAAAAGATAAATGTATCTGGTAGTTTGCAGTTTGCTGAATCATTTTCAAGAATGCACAGTTAGGGGAGAAAGGTTATTTGGAGACTGACTTCATTTTTTCTTTTTTTAACAATGTAGAATCTGTTGTTCATTTTAATTTAGTTTTAGGAAGTATCTTAGGTAGCTATCTCCATGCTACATCAACATGCTGTTCTACGTAAACACTAGCAGCAAAATGGGAACAGGAGCTGTATGTTTCTATATTTTTCCCCGAACTCTGTTAATATCTGGCAGCTCAACTACCTGGTTTTTATTGGCATAATTTTACCTCCATTCAGTGAAGATCACACTTTTAAAATATGTTACTTTCGCTATGCTGTTGTGAGACTTAAATGTAAGAAATTTATATGGGTTGTAAAATCTCCACGTTGTGCAATATCCAATGATAGCTTTTTCTTGGCAACAGGTAGGCAACCTATGGTTTTCCAAATATTGCTGTACTATGACTGCCAACAAATGTTATTATTGGCCCTGCTGGCTCAGCTGCTCAGAACTAAAGTTCAGCATTATCTGAAAAACACATAGTAACCATTTCACGAAAGTAATATAAGTCAGGGCATTTGTTTTTCTTTTGGTGTCCAATCCACTGGAGTCTCTTATCTCACTGGAATTAATGCAGAGGGTTGTAGAAGATAGAAGGATTGTAAAATCAGGGGTGAGTAGAAACTTTTTTCTATTAAAAATATGTCAGAATAGGTTAACTCCACTTCTGTCTGAAATTGGTGGGTCTTATCTCCCTAGAAGAGAGCCATTTTGATGCAGTGGTTAAGGTATCAGGCTTGAAACTGGGAGACCCTGAGTTCTAGTTCTGTCTTAGGCACAAAGCCAGACAGTCCCTCAGGCCTAAGGAGCAGACAATGGCAAACCACTTCTGAAAAACCTCGCCAAAGGAATTGCACGGACTTTTCCAGCCACTCTTGAAGAATTGTTCATGACTGAATGGAAGAAGAAGAAAAATCTCTCTAGAACATCTACAGTAAGTAGGTCTATGCATATTATTCAATGGTACTAGCACTCTATGCAATAAAGTAATAAAAACATGCCTTTCTTACAAAAGTAAAACATAAAGGACTGCAACACCTATAGCAATAATCCCTGTACATATTTCATGTCCAGCATTATTTCATGTGTGGCTAAGTAGGGAGGTAGGAGGTAAGTAGGTAGGGAGGTAAAGAAGGGAGGGAGGGAGAATTTCTCTTATTATTTTATGTAGGCATGAACAGGAATTTGGGGTTTTTTCAACCTCATCAGGGATTCTGTCCCTAGTTGAATTGACGCTTTTCAGAGCGCCTCAGGCTATTTTCCAAAATAATAAATTGTAAGATAATTCTGGTCTGCTGGTTTCACCCTCTTAAATGAAAGCTTTAAAAATGCATACCTGTTTCTTGGCAGAAAGAAGTTTGTTTTGGAAATTCAGTACATTTAATTAAATGCTGCAATTCACACACATTATTTTTAGTGGGGAGGTAAGCAGTGCAGCTTCTGTGGAGGGTCTGCATAGATTTACGGTATATTTGTATCTACCATATATAAATATACGTGGGTATATTTGTGCTACCATATATATATATATATACACACAGCCCAGGTTCAAATCCCAGTAAGGGTATGGCTAGCTGATGAGAGCTAAATATTATTATTTTATTTATTTATTTTATTTTATTAAATTTGTTAGCCGCTCCCTCTCCACAAAGGGACTCGGGGCGGCGTACAATAAATAAAAACACATATTATAAAATTACACATTGTACGGAGGAGGTATAAAACACGATACAATATTATAAAACATAGAAATATTAAAATAAGTTAAATTAAAACCCCAATAGAAATTACAAGTTTAAAAATTGCCAGGAGGAATAAAATGGAGCTATGGTTGAGCCAGGCCTACTAGTTGAAAAAGGTGGGTCTTGAGTTTTGAACGGAAGGAGCGGAGGTCGGTGGTAATCCTAATATCCGGGGGGAGGTCATTCCAGAGGGCTGGGCCCATCACAGAGAAGGCCCTACTCCTGGGTGCCGCCCTCTGGCACTGCTTAGTGGACGGCACCCGGAGAAGTCCCTCTCTGTGAGAGCGGATTGGTCGTAGGGATGTATGGGGCAGGATGCGATCCCGCATGTAGCTAGGTCCTGTGCCATGGAGCGCTTTGAAGATGGTAATCAATAGCTTGAAATGGATCCATACTAGTCTCCCTTTATTTATTTATCAGCACAAATACAACACACACACACACACACACAGAGTCATATTTCGTTGCAAGGAGCTTTCCCCTTGCTGAGCTGAAGAGCTCTCTACAGTACTTACCCTTTGACCAACAGAAAATTATATTGGCATAAACTTTGCTGCCCATTTCTGATTCTTATGCTGCCTCTATTATGTATGAGGCACCTGAATCCCTTCCATGTTTCAAGGGTAACACATTTTAACAAATGTTATGAATCTCAAGGCTGCTCTTGGGTAGTATTACAATGAAAGGAAAACAATATTTTAAGACCAGGACAACTTAGGTCTTCTTCACTTATCGGATGTGGATCAGAAGAAGGCTATATCTTGGAGAAGAAGAAAAAATTATGTCACCAGGGCAGGCTTATGCTAGGGTTTGATGTAAGTGAGACATAATGTATTCCTGACTTCCCACTACCCAGAAGGAATAGCGATCATTCTTGGGGGATGGTGGCATTATGATTGTTTTATATCTTACTTCAACAAAGGCCAATGTCCCCAACCCTTATCCAAGAAAGGATCTAATAAAATGTTAAAAGGAGCAATTTTTAATTTGCCTTTTTAAATGTGTTGATATTTCTGCTGCATCCTCTGCCATTGGATCCTCAGCCACAAACTTTGTAATTCAAAATGAAAGAGAACAATACCAGGTTGCTAATTTTCTGCCTAGATATGGAACTTTCTGAAAGATGGCTACCGTAGAGCAGATACCATTCTAACTCTTATGTCTCAGACTATCAGTTGACCATGTTTTGATGCTGGCTAGTCATGGATTCCCCTAGCTGTGTAAACTATGAAGTGGGCATTGGGAGAAGGGAAAGTAATCCAAACTTTCTATTTTTCCTTTGTGCTTTGTTTACTGAGTCTAGACTAAGAAGATGTTTTGTTTAGATTCTTACAGAAAAGCTCTCTCAGGAGCTGCTTTAAATGGTACCCTGTTTCCCTGAAAATAAGACCTCCTCAGATAATAAGCCCAATCAGACTTTTGAGTGCATGCGGGGGAAAAAGCCCTCCCCCGAAAATAATCCCTACTCAAAAATATTGCAACACAGCAGCAGCCATGAGGTGACCACGCTTGCCACCTGCTGCACCTCAAAAATAATAAGACCTCCCCAAAAAGAAGGCCAAGTGCTTATTTCAGGGGTCAAAAGAAAATAAAACCCCCATCTTATTTTCAGAGAAATACGGGTAGTATCAATGTCAGACACCCAACTGGCATAATAGATGGATTTAAAACCCATCAGAGAAGATTCTGGGAAAAGAAACAGGGCAACGGAGGAGCTGGTTTACATCTAAAGGCACTACAGTGGCTAAGTGGCAGCTCTAGTGGCTGTTGAAGGTAGGATATTAAACTGTTGGTTTTTATCCAGGATAACGTTGGCTATTAAACTTAAAAATAGCCTGAACTAATTACGTTTATGGCATTCAGGTTAAATATGGCATACGATTTACTGAAACATTTGAAGGGATGTTCTGAAAAAAAGAGAGTTGAAGGAATACAGCATTGTGGGCAAATGTTGCTAGACAACTCCAGGCTTAGGCTAATATCGAACATGGTGGAAAATAAAACATCTACCTGTCAGAATGATCAGGTAATCATCTGTCATCTCTTCGGTTGAAAATGGATGATACTACACCAGTTAATTATGTCAGCCTTTTTCTTAGACCCAGAATAATGAAAAGGGTTAGGACTAGTTATTAGACTGGGGAGGTATGCATGCATGTGAGAAATGTAGGTATGTTAACGGTATAACAGAATTGGAAGGGACCTTGGAGGTCTTGTAGTTCAAACTGTGCTATTGTACTTATTAGTAAAATAAGTGGTTTTATATATTTATGGTCTGCCTATATACAATACAATACAATACAATAGTAGAGTTGGAAGGGACCTTGGAGGCCTTCTAGTCCAACCCCCTGCCTAGGCAGGAAACCCTATACCGTTTCAGACAGATGGCTATCCAACATCTTCTTAAAGTGTTGGGGCATTCACAACTTCTGGAGGCAAGCTGTTCCACTGATTAATTGTTCTAACTGTCAGGAAGTTTCTCCTCAGTTCTAAGTTGCTTCTCTCCTTGATTAGTTTCCACCCATTGCTTCTTGTTCTACCCTCAGGTGCCTTGGAGAATAGTTTGACTCCCTCTTCTTTGTGGCAACCCCTGAGATATTGGAACACTGCTATCATGTCTCCCCTAGTCCTTCTTTCTCTTAAGCTAGACATACCCAGTTCCTGCAACCGTTCTTCGTATGTTTTAGTCTCCAGTCCCCTAATCATCTTTGTTGCTCTTCTCTGCACTCTTTCTAGAGTCTCCACATCTTTTTTACATCGTGGCGACCAGAACTGAATGCAGTATTCCAAGTGTGGCCTTACCAAGGCATTATAAAGTGGTATTAACACTTCACGTGATCTTGATTCTATCCCTCTGTTGATGCAGCCTAGAACTGTGTTGGCTTTTTTGGCAGCTGCTGCACACTGCTGGCTCATATTTAAATGGTTGTCCACTAGAACTCCAAGATCTCTCTCACAGTTACTACTATTGAGCACGGTACCACCTATACTGTACCTGTGCATTCCGTTTTTGTTGCCTAAATGTAGAACCTTACTCTTTTCACCATTGAATTTCATTTTATTAGATAGTGCCCAATGTTCAAGTTTGTCAAGATCCTTCTGTATCTTAAGCCTATCTTCGGAGTGTTGGCTATTCCTGCCAGCTTGGTGTCATCTGCAAATTTGATGAGTTCCCCATTTATTCCCTCATCCAAATCATTGATGAAGATGTTGAAGAGTACTGGGCCTAAAACAGAGCCTTGGGGTACTCCACTGCATACTTCCCTCCATGTAGATGCAGTTCCATTGAGGACTACACGTTGAGTGCGGTTGGTCAGCCAGTTACGTATCCATCTGGTGGTGATGCTGTCTAACCCACATTCTTCTACTTTATCTAGTAGTAGGTTATGGTCTACCTTATCAAAAGCCTTACTGAAATCCAAGTAAACTATATCAACGGCATTCCTCTGGTCCACTAATTTTGTCACATTATCAAAGAATGTAATAAGATTAGTCTGGCATGATCTGTTTTTGACAAATCCATGTTGACTTTTGGCTATTACTTTGTTTGCTTCTAGGTGTTCGCAAATTCGTTGCTTGATTATTTTTTCCAGAATCTTTCCTGGTATTGAGGTCAGGCTGATAGGTCTGTAGTTTCCTGGATCTATTTTTCCCCTTTTTATACCTTCTTCGTATTCATACATTTTTGCATATTGTCTTCTTTAGTAAAACTGAGAATAATTTTCTGAATTAAACTTAAATGATCAACATTACTACAATAGAAAATAATTAACTTTTTTAAAATTGGCAGTTATATGTCTTATCCCATTTTTAAAAAAGTTATACATTTGTTTACACAACTTTAGAGACAAGTTAAGCAGAAAGTTCACAAACAAGTAAATTCCCTGGAAGTAATCAGATTAAAACATATCTAAGGTAAAACTCTTCAGAGTCTTCCTTTATCACTTCATTCCAGGATTCATCAGCCATCTGTGATAAGAACACTGAAAATTTCTCATTCACCAGTCTGAGGCTGTGAATATGGTTTTCATCCAGTCATGCTTAATATTCCACTTTAATTTTATCCTTGGGGACAGGGGTGGGTTGCTGACAGTTTTACTACTGGTTCGCAATCTGCGCGTGGGCTGTGTACTCACAAAACAATTTACACTGAACTGCGCATGTACAGTCACCAAAAACCAAAATGGTGGCGGCTCAGCAGCAGCGTGGGAATTGGTTCAGGGTTGTGGCAGACCTGAATTGCTGCCGGTTCTGCCACCCAGGCCTGAATTTCACTACCGGTTCAGTTGAACTGGGCCAAACCAGGAGCAACCCACCTCTGCTTGGGGAATGAATTAAAACATTATGGTGGCATAGTTGCTCTATTAAAATGTTCTACTGAAGGAGACAACTTCTGGCAGCCGAAAGCGACGGTTGCGTGCGTCCTCCTTCTTGCTGTTTCGGTGGGCTCCCCTGAATCCTAGGGGGAGCACAGGGTGCCTTGGAGGGGTGCCCTGCCGTAGGGGCGGCTTGCTGGGACCCCCTGGAGTGGTGGCAGCCGCGGGGGGGTCTCCAGCTTTGCCCCAGGAGCCGGAAAGCATAGGGAGCACGCGGAATGCCACCGCGCGCTTCGCCGAACGCAGCCTGGAAGGAAATGATCAATCTGAATGAAACAGCTGAAGTGCGGTGAGGTGGGGGGTCTCCCCAGGTCTTTTACTGTCTTTACTGACTGATCTGCAGTTTTTTGGGGGGGGACTTTGTTTCAACCCTTGGAGGAGTTAAGATTGTAGGGGGGGGAATTTCCACCCCCCTTGGAAAAGCGGCACTTGGAAAATCTCTCCCTTGTATGGGAGAGAAAGTTAAAATCTACTTTCACTTCCTTTAAATAATGGGGAAATTTGATTTTGTTGTTTCCTGACCACCTGTACTGGCTGAGCCAATATGGCCAACTTCCTCCTTCTTCTTTGTCTTTATGAATAAGACTCCTCCCTTGGAAAACTTTATGGCTTTGAACTAATTTCCGCCCCAGAGACCTCCAGGAACCTCTTCAAATATGTTTTTCCCCTGGATTTGGAATATTTTGATCCACCTATCTGCTCTAGTTTTGTATTAGACGATTTATTCTCCTTTGGACTTGCTTGTCTGGTGATCCCTACCAGCTGTGCTTTCCCACAGACACCATTTCTTTGTACAGAACAATAACTATCTCCGAGCTTCCTGATGGGCCCAAAGAAGTTACCGCCTGGAAAGGCCTCATCGGCCCCGACATCTTCTACGTCCAGCCCCATTGCTCACCAGTCACAACTGGGATCTTTTTTACAACCTAAAGCCCCTGAAGAGAGTTCAAAGGATTTGTCCATTCATCAGATGCCTCAATCCATCTTAAAGGGACAGGACGAGATGAAAAAACAACTGCAGGACTTAAATGATCAGCTCAGAGAGACGAAACAACAAACCACACGGAATGAACAGAGGATAGGTGTACTGGAGGAGGGTGTGGTTAGGATGAGAGATAACCTGAAGACAATCCAAAGGGGGAATATAGAATTTGAGAATCATGTGATAAAAATGGAATTTGAAAGGATGTCTTTTTTCCTTAGGTTCCAAAACTTGCCAGAAGTGGAGAATGAAGATCTTAAGGAGATTATGACCACAATGTTAGCAGAATATATTAACAGAGACAAACAACAGCTTTGGTGGGATATTGACCTGATTTATAGGATTAATTCAGCCTATGCAAGAACACACAATGTTCCAAGGGAAGTTCATGTTAAATTTCTTAGAAAAACCACAAGAGATGAGGTTCTAGGAGCTCAAAGGGGAGGTCCATTAAAATATAAGGATAAGGAAATAACCATTCTTAAACAGATCCCAAAGAAAGTAAGAGATAAGAGAAGGAAATATTCCTTCTTAGCAAAAAAATTATACAATAATGGGGTTTTGTTTAGGTGGCTGTTACCAGAAGGCATGTTGATTTTTTGGGAGGGCAGTAGAATTAGAATTAACACAATTGTGGAAGCAGAGGCTTTCACTAAAAACACAGTGCTCTCTTAGGTGACATGGGGGATGTTACACAAGAAACAAAGGAGGGAGGGGCTGAAGCTCTGCCAATGGACGGGGGGAGGATGCGACAACTACAAGACTCAGATCACAAAAGTGATTTGAAACATTATTGCAAATGTTGTTACAATGTACCTTTATGGAAGTGATACAAAACAAAATGATTGAAACATACTGATGATTTTGTGTTAAACTTAAAACTGCTAACACCTATGTAAATGTTGATAATTTTCTATTTTTTTGTAAAAGTTGCGAGACCTGGGGGGGGGGGGGGCTTCTCCCCACCGCACGATGTAGCTGTCAAAATGTTCTATAACCTTTCAACCCCTTTTCCCTGTAAAACTTTTAAAATCAATAAAATTTGGACAAAAAAAAATGTTCTACTGAAATAATTCAAATGAGAATTATAATACTATACCGCCTTGGAAATAAGCTCTATGAAATTCAAACTTTCTTGTCACTAAAGGTATTTAAATCAGGCCGTAACACTATAGAAGCTATATTTGTGAAACGAACCAACCCCTAGATAGTAAGCCATGCCCATCAAATAACTTCTTTTTCTTTGTATCCAACTGTGGTATAACTGATAAAGATCAAGGTTTTCTCTCCCTGTGCAAAATCTACATACAATTCTTCCTCCTACCTTTCGAAGTTAAACGAGAGGCTACACCTCAGAACATAGAATCATAGGGCTGTAAAGGACCTCGGTTTAACATAATCTACATTTCTTTTCATCTGAACATAAAGGAATTGCAGTCGGTGCACTAATAGTAACCTTTCACGTTAAACAGGGCAGTTTTACAGATGTGGGTTTTTTGTGTTTTTTTTGCCTCTGAAGTAATAGTAAAATAAGTGGAGTGTGTGGGATCAGAATGGAGCACACATTGTGGACACACATTTCCATCTCCTGAGAACAAAGCCCAGCCCTCTGATTAAAATGGAACCCCATTATTCCCTGACTTTTTGAATCCCTGTGTAAATGACAGCTTTTTAGTAGCACCATCACTATCTCATTAAGCACAGTGAACAGCTGAATGGAAGTATGTTGGAGTTCTCATACGAGGATACTTAGGTTCAGGAAGAGATGGAAGTGAAGGATTGGAAATACGTGTTAATGATAAAGGTAACAGTTATAATAACAGGTTTGGGATCTGCAGGGTTCAGTAAAAGGGTTGTTTTTTTTGTACTGACAGTAAGTGCTATGCTTGTAGTGAGTGAAGCCACTTAGTTTATAATACGTTTCCACTTATAAAAGCCACCATGTCAACTGCTGCTATTTTGTAGAGCAATTAATTATTCTTTTGCGTGAGATGACAAACTGAGCAGTATCATTAATACCTTGATTGCTTTGTAAGAAAGAATAATGATGCCATCTGCCACCTGTGGAATTCACCTGATGCCTGCTGTGGCTTCCTTTCTTTCTCTTCAGCTGTGTAAAGTATCTCCTCACACTAAAAAGATTTTGTGCAACACTTGTCATTTAGGAAATGAGGTAATGGGTCACCATGAATGGCCGGGAGGACAGGCTTACATCCGTGTGGCTTGTTTTGTCCTGATAGGAAAACTGGTCCAATAATTGTAAGACTATTCAAGAGCTAATGGTTATAGGAAGAGTTAGAGGTGCACAGAAAATGACATTTTTTTGCTTTTAAAACCTGCAGAGCCCAGGAAATTATGACCCTATAGAAACCAGCTGTTGAATTCTAGAGAGACTTCATAAAGTTTGATTAACAACAGATTGTGTTGTTTTAGAATAATGAACCTCACAAATTATAGTCCCTTCGGGGAGAGGGGGCGGTCTAGAGTCCCTTCGGGGAGAGGGGGCGGTCTAGAAATCAAATCAAATCAAATAAATAAATAAATGCGGGATGCGGGATCGCATCCTACCCCATACATCCCTGCGACCAATTCGCTCTCACAGGGAGGGACTCCTCCGGGTGCCGTCCACTAAGCAATGCCAGCGGGCGGCGCCCAGGAGTAGGGCCTTCTCTGTGATGGGCCCAACCCTCTGGAATGACCTCCCCGCCGATATTAGAATCACCACTGACCTCCGCTCCTTCCGCAAGAAACTCAAGACCCACCTGTTCCAATTAGCTGGCCTGGCCCAATTATAGTTTTATTCTCCAATCCTCCTGGCAGTTATTTTAAATTTCTGGGGTATATTTTAATGTTGTTTTAATTTTATTATTACTGTATAGATTTTTATGTAATTCGTTTTTATGGGGTTTTGATGTTTTTTATGTATATGGTATTTTAACTTTTGACTGTACACCGCCCCGAGTCCCTTCGGGGAGAGGGAGCGGTTTATAAATTTAATGAATTGAATTGAATTGAATTGAAATAAATATATAAATGGATAAACAAGGATATATAAAAATACAAGTAGTGAGGAGTATATTGCTTGAATGAAGACGACAAGTAATTTCACCTAACAGACTATCAGGATTCAGATAGTGCTTTTATCTGGATTACAGTATTCATGATATGTGCATATCATACAGATAGAAACCCAAGTTATGCAAGAGCAACAGAAGCTTAGTATTAGCTCCAACCACAAAAGGTTAGGTTGGAGTTAAATTATATCCCCAGTCAGCCATGTTGTGTCAGTACAATTAATACTGAGGCTACTGCAAATCCTGGACTGTCCAACAAACCTGATGAAGTTACTTCTCCCCTGATTCATGAGCGTTCAGGATAGCGGTTGACAATAAAAACAGATTCTTTGGATCTTCAATAGTCCAAACCAAGAAATCAAAGTAACTCTGAAAATAAAACTTCTAATCAAATAACTAAATAGATGTAGCAGCAGTTCAATAAGCTTTTCAACCTTAGTTATGAACATGTGAGCAACTTCTTGATTGAGTAGCCCCCCGGCTCCTTCCTTCCTTCCGAGTAAGGCTTCACTGTATGAAGAGCCAGTTGTTGTCTCCGCCTGGGCTTAGAGTTGAGTCAGAGCCATAGAGGTTGAGAGAGTTTATATTATAGCATAATAATATAATATATATTATACTATATAGTTTATAGTATACATGCCTGATAAAGGTCATCCAGAAGGTTCTTCCTCTGTAGGCATCAATCCTGTCTTTTCTTCAGAGGAGCTTCTATGCTTAGCAAGCACTAAGTCTGGTGCTGTGGCTTACAAGCAGGTTGGTGTTTTCCCTTTACCGCAATCTGTAGCTGCACTGATAACCATCTCCTCAAGCATCCTCAAGCATCTTGTCCCAAGAAGGGATATTTGCAACTGGGCAGTATTTGGTAAAGTCCAATAAATTAAGGAAGTTTTTTTTAGGAATTAGTTTAAGACCCACTATACCATGCAGAGATTCACTCATTACTTAAGTCATCCAACCTCAGCTACCCTGAATATGCAAAGATAGAGAACAGTTAAGGCATTAAATATGGCGAGGCCATCACTTATTGACTCCATCAAATGTCACTTTTGCTGACCAGATCAAGGTTTACTATTTTTTAGGGATTCGAGGCCCACACCCACTTACTCCAGTGCTGTCTCATATCCTCTGAACTTTTATACCAGGAGAATACTAGCAAAGGGTCATTGCGTTCCAACTTTATTTAAACCAGGCCAACATATCATGTCCTGAACTCATTAAGTAGAAACTGCTTCAGCAGAAGATACAGAATGACAATTTTTGACACTTTGAACATGCTATCTACTCCTTGTTCCTTCATATGGCTATGCACACGTGCACACTGGTGCAAGGACATACACAGAAAAACAGGGAGCTGCATTACATGTTTAATGCTAATGATGTTCTGATGGCAGCCATTTTGTGGCCCTGCTCATTATGTAATTAGAAATGTAATCAAACTGTACTCAAAACTCCCACTGTACTATATTAGAAATGATAAAACAGCTGTCATGGTTCTGAGTAATGCTCCCAATCAATTCAAGACTTTGAGGCTGTGGCTTTTCTCAAAGATCCTTATTTATTGGGTACATTATATTGGCACGTTCAAATGTGAAACAAACTCGAAATAATTTCTGTGCTTTGGTATAATTAAATAATGTATATTGTCCACCCCTTGTGTCACAGGTCATGTTAAACAACCAAACAGGCAATCAACTTTCCATCACATGTTAAGCTGACCTTGGTTCTCATGAGCCTTATCGCTGTTACGTCTGGCACTGTAGATGAAAACATTCTACACTCCTCACATCCCCTCCCCCCATATGCATGGCAACTTAGAAACGAAGCACACTATGGCTTCACTAGAGTTGTTTGAGAGATGACAACAGCACTATGATACATGAAATCACCTCATGGTTATTGAATCCCAGTGTGCTCCTATGATATGCATTTGAGAAATTTAAGCATTTGAAAATGAAAAGAGGAAATGCAATATAGTGAAATTTGCTGAAATGACACTATTAAACATCTTGAAGACATTAACCATGATATTGTCTGCAAGATTTGGGGATTGGAGGCAAGGTCACTTTGGACATCTTCTACTATTTGAGTGGGCCATTCCTGGCAATTGTACTGGGGCAGGAGCAATTGAGTCTATGGGTACTCCATTGTGAGGTTGCAGAAGGCAACTTGTTCAGCATTTTTAATTGTATTAACTGAAGCCATTTGGCATGCATCTTTTATATCATTATTTTCTGCTGTGTCCTGTCTAATGATGCTGAAAATTTATGCTAATTTCTCTTTTGCATTTTGTGCAAAAGAACATAGTGCAATAGTGCAATGAACATAATGTGATTCACCAATGTTAGAGAAATTGTGTGGACTGAGAATGCTCTCCTGATTATACAGAGAAAATAAGAAAATAAGACCTATAATCAACAAATTATCTGAATTTAATTTTCTACGCTTGAAAGGATTATATTTACCTACTTTACTTTTTGTAAAGACCTACTGCTCTGATAGTAGGAAAAATATAATCATGCAGAGCTTTAATTATTTATAACAGGGGTGTCCAAACTTGGGAACTTTAAGACTTGTGGACTTCAACTCCCAGAATTCCCCAGCCAGCCAATTCTGGGAGTTGAAGTCCACAAGTCTTAAAGTTCCCAAGTTTGGACACTCCTGATTTATAATAAAGCAAGTGCAAGTATGAGTACATAAAATGACAAGAGTTTTTTGAAATAATTGAGATCCAGTTATAAAGTAATATAAGTCTTCTTGAAAACCATGGAAGTTCCAGTGGCTACATGGACACAATCCATGGTGCTTTCTTGGTACTATCTTCTTCCAGGGTGTGTTTTTAAACAATCCTAGGTTAGTCTGAAACCTGAAATTTTCTTAGTAACTACTAAGCAAATCTATCACCTAGACTCAGTTAGGTGCTACTATCTGCTCAGATACCTCAGTTTAGAATCATTTTCAATCCCAGCAGGAATTACAGCAAGATATTCATCTTATGTTTCTTCCCTCAGAAGATGTATGGAACTAATTTGAGTTTGGATTCTCTATTATATATATTTACACTTTAACTGTTAAGATATAGATGAATAGTAACCAAAATGTATAACTGATTTGAATTTTGAATGTTTGTGGTGTAGGCATTTTTATACTGTAATTTTTAAGTTGTTGATGAATAATTTTTGAAATTCAGAATTCACATGTAAGCCCCAAATTTGTTTTTTTTTTTAAAAAAATGGACTGTAATTCAATCAACCTCTTTTTGTGACAACACTGAAATTGAAAAATAATTAAGAAAATGTATTGAAAAATACAGTGAAGAGTATCTAAGATATGGAGACATGAATCAATCTAACTCAAATTAATATAAAATTAATTTTATAGAAAGAACAATCACATTCATATCACTTTTCATTATTATATTTCACCAGTAATTTTTAAACATTTTGCACAAATAACTTTTTTGTTCTTGTTCTTTATTCCATTATTTTTCACAATTTGTTTTGATCATTTGTATCATGCTCATTTGATGTGTGAATTGTACATTGGTTTTGGTATTTGCACTCATTTGGGGACTTAAATTTCTCCATCCATAGAAGCAAGCAATCTGTTTTCTTAACAGTCCACTGTAGTCCCCTCTTTTTTACTTTTGAAAGTTATCTCATTCTAAGTCATGCAGGAATAAAATGCAATCCCTCAAAAACCAAGTCCCCAGCTTGCCCTAAACAATTTTCCACAACATTAGGGGGGGGAAATGGCGGCTGTCCAGAGCAATTTCAAAAGCTTTCCAATATGAAGGATGAATGAATGGGGAGAAATTGAAACATCCTCTTATTCACAATTACATTCTTTTGTAGTGTATTTTATTTTTTAAATTTATTCCAGAAGGGGGGGGGGGGCAAACCTAATTTCTCTCACTGGAAGCCATCACCTAATCTAACTAAATTTGTTTATTTTTAGCAGCAGCATAACCAACCAAGAGGAGGATCCAGCTAAATTATCTAACTAATAAAAGTGACTTTATGGAATATGAAGAAGAGACACTTGACATTACTTAAATAAAGGAATTTATTTCTTTTTCCTAAAAAAAATCCCAAAACAAAACTGAAAAACAAAACAGTGGTTTGATCTAGATACAGCAGCACTGCAATATTATCAGACATGTACAAGATTTCAAGCAGTCAGAAAACACAGAAGCCGTAGATGTTGGTAACAACCTCAAATTAAAAATGGTTTTCATTCAACAATTAAAAAAAACCCACCTCCCTGAATATTAAAACCAAATAAACAAAATCCTTTGGATACTAGAATTATTATCATGATTATTTTACAATATCAACAGCCACTAATTTTTCTATTTGAGAACATTTGTTTCCACTTATTATAAATGTATAGTTCGTTAAGTTATGAAAAAATGTTATGAGAAGCAAAGTTTATTTTATTTATTTAGCAGACTACAATATGACAAGTGCTTTAAAATATTTACTTCTGAATGTTTTTTAATTGAACCAATGAAGTAGTGTGCAAATGTTAATTTTTAAAAAAGTTTAGTGTTAAGTATATTACTAATACATATCTCACTATTTTAATCAAGAGTCTGCTATGGTAGTCTATAACTGAATTTGTGAACATACTTAAAACTCAGAAATGCAACTCTGAACTAATATCAACTACCTCTTTTTTTTTTAGAGTTTTAAAAAATAATAACCACGAATCCCCTTAGCATTGCAAATTATGGCACAAACAGAAATAAAAATAAATAAGCTTTGTTTTGGTCCTCAGCATATGGCACCTGTGTCACAAACATGAAGAATAATTGTCGCAATGTTCAGGCATGGAGTATCACCCTGTTTTAGATACATCTGAATGATGCAGTTTTGACATTTTTATAAGATGTTCCATTCTGGCAAAGTCAAACTGCATGTGAAATCAGGTTGTAAGCTGAGTCTGGTTTGTATGTGCAAAAGAGGAAGAGGAGGAGGAGAAGGAGGAGGAGAACTCCACAGCAAGCACCCAAGAATCTAAAAATATTGCTCTCCCAACATACCCTTATTTGGTAAAAAATAAAGAATCTGGGACTTTTTTTGATTGTAGAATGTATGACATTCTTTGAATATATTGTGCTTCACCAGAGTGTCCCAGTGGGGAGGGCGAACTACTCATAATCTTGTTGAATAGGGAAGAAGAGCACATAGGCTGCATTAAGAATATCCAAAGTTCATCCCCAGCATATCTATTTTAAAAAAGCCAAGTAGCAGCTAGTAGTAAATAGGCAGATGGAGCTTAACTATCAAACAAATGTTCTGGTTTTATAAAAAGTAGAATTCCTTCCCTTCAAACAGATTAATTTTCCTAGAGAGTGACCAATCCAAACATCAATTGCACATAGAGAGGATGAGGATGGATAATTCAGAATGATGCACCTATTAGTATTTCTGGATGAGGGTTTATGGAATTAGAACGCAGATGGGTTAATTTTCTATTCCTTTCGTCGTGTACTTATTGATCTTAATATTAATATCTGACTTCCTATTTTTTTATACGCTCTATTACAATACAAAGGGTACTATTATACTCTTAGTACTATTGTACCCTCACAGGATTTGTGAAATGAAAATCTAGATTGTTAGATAGTATTAAAGATAACTTATTGAGGTTCCTCAGTCAGATAATAAAATTGCCTAAAATAATGACTGCCCAAATGACAGCTTGACCTCACAGAATTTCATATTTTTTTACTCTCTATATCTTGACTACCAAGGGGGTAAAAAATAAATAATTGCAGAATAATTCACTTCATTCATAGACAAATAAGTAATTCAAAAAGTAGCTCATGTTCCACGATTCTTATAAATTATTTCCATGTAGATGTATGAACATTTGTAATGCTTACGAGTTCCAGTTTAAAGGTCTTATAGCATCCCACAAGCTATTTTGAATGAATGAATGAATGAACACACACACACACACACCACACACACACAAATCAACACATGTCCTATACAAGCTAAGTTGTGTTTTATTGCTGTAATGTAACTGTTATTGTTAATAAGTTGCAATAGTGAAGAATAGTGAAGAAAAACACTGAAAGAAAATTCAGTTTCTGGATGTCTTTTTAAAAAAAGACTCAGACAGGCCCCCTACCTCAAGTTCAATCTTCTTTCCACCACTTAACTTAATTTTGCTGAGGCTGCCAGAATTGTGTTGAGCTTTTGCCTATTACTATCTGGAACTCCATTCCAATTAAATTGGCCTAGGGAAAGAGAAGACCATTATCATAATGAAAAGGAAATGCAGAAGGAAGTGGAGCTGTAGGAGAAAAAAAGGCTGTGATGTGATATGCATTTTGACAGAAGCAGATGAAAGGCAGAAATACCAGCGTTAATGGATAAAACGCCTGCCTTCAGTGGATGACATCGTAAATACTCTTTACTGAGAGGGCTCACCATCTTTCTTTTTCATGGATCACCCAAAATTAAAATTGCTTCCGCTTGCGTGGAAGGAAGATGAGCTGCTCTCAAGAACGTAGGGAGCAAAGTTTTATCTCTTCCTGTATAGAACCCACAATTCTAAGACAAGTGCTTTCTTTTGTAGGTAGATTGCCTAGATCTTCACTTCAGATTAATGCAGCCCATATTGTTAACTGACATCCATCCTTGCATCAGTTAATTATATTTGTGTATCAGCCTAACAGAGAAATCTGGGGCTGCCATTCCACTCAGAAAGTTACACATGCAAAAAGCAAGTATGGCATTGTACTTAGCCATTATCCTTTTTATTCAGAATGCATGAGATACCAGAGAATGAATGCGTGCATGTGTAAATACAAAGAGAAGCACACATTTATGTACACTTTCAAAAGCTGGAAATCCAGAATTACAGAACAGCTGAATTTCCATGAACTGGTGTTGTGAAAATGAAGCATTTATGCCCTTGACTTGGGTCTCAATAGGTGCTTGATCTTCCTCTCTTTTCATCTGATTTAGATGAAGTTTATAGTTTATATCAGTGGTCCTCAATCTTTTTGGTGTCAGGGACTTGGTTGGGGGGGGGTGTTCCACCGACCAGAGGTATGTGATTTTGCATGCTGCCTGGATCTCACACATGTGCAAATGGGGCTTCACTTGCTGGCGTGGCCTGGTTCCTGGTGGTCTGTGGACCAGTGACGGTCCACAGCCCATGGCTTGGGGACTCCTTGTTTAGATTATTGATTGAGGTTGACCACAAAAATGATTACGGCAGAAGAATCAAATGTTTTTAATGTCTCAGGATGCAAATGCAAGTGGCTTTTTAGTCTAAAGCTCAACCCTTTCTTTTTATTGACATGATCTTGGTTGTCATTGATGTGAAATATTTTATATAGATATAGAAGACTGTGCTACATGTTGAAATACCTCGGAGGAAGAACCCAACATGTTTCATACCAAACACACATTTTTTTGAAAAGTCTGTTTATCCTGTAAAAATATGTTAAGAAACCAAAACCTCGGAAACAGGCTCCTATCTTTGAAATACTATCACCAGCAGAAAGCAAGCATATTACAATCCACAATATTTCATAATATTTGTTTAAACATAGCCTGTTTACTGGGGAAGGATCCATGTCTCTCTGATTTAAAAAGAGAAATAGACATTTCAAATCGATTCAGATATCAAGTGAGACAAATCTCTTTCAAAACGATTGAGTATTCGAAATACTTAAAATTACTGAGCATTTGAAATTCCATCCTCCTCGACTAAGAAAGAAGAGACATTAAATCATCTGAAATCCCACCTTTTAAAATTGGTGTAGGATACTACTGGTTGTGGTATTCTGGATGTAGATGGTGAGCTTTCACTGGTATTTATGTAACCTCCATTTTCTGCAGTTTAAAGCTCTTAAACTTTCCTTAAATTAATGTGATGAAAGGTTAGGTTGTCACTTCTTTCTATCATACTGAAAACTACTATTTAAAAAAAGAGATTATTTATGAATTAAGTCCAAACAAGAAATAGTCTCTTCCTCCTTCATAAATAAATGTCCAAAGTTTGACACCCCCCCCCCCCAATCAGAGAAAGATAATCCATGCAATTTAGTCATACCTTAGAACCAGAAAGTGGCTAAGATGTTTGAAGAACCTCTAACTATTACATCTTTTTTCACATTCCTGGTATCTCAAAAGTTCTTGGAACAATAGAAAGTGGACAGATTAAAAAAAATACATACAGAAGGTCCCATTAAGAGTTCAGCTTCCTGGTATTCAACTCCCTTCATTGCTGCCATATCATAAATGGAAGCTAGAGCACAAGAAGCTACATCCACGAGAGCAGGAGTATTGGGAAGCACCAGCTGGCATACAGACTACACCAATTGCACCAATTACACTCTTGTTCTGGGATGCAGCGAATACACTTTCAAACAGGACTCAGGAATCAAATGGGCATCTCTGCAAATCCAATGTGCATTCAGGAGCCATTTCTCCATGAACTGTGCAAGCCCACTTAAAGATGAAACCAAGAGATAATGTAATGAAGAGCAATCTTATTGTCTTCTTGAAGGGAGCTGCCAAGGTTGGACTTCACGTGTGCTCACTCTTTTTTCTAGCAATAGTTATAGAATTTCAGCCCAGGTGAGAAAAAGCGATGGGAGATTTTAAACAGGATTTGATTTTTCAGCAACAAATATAAGAGCTACAAAAAAGTGCAAATAGCAACAATGGTCCCATGATGTCCTGAACATCAGACATAGCCTTTTAGCCTCTCTAGAGAGAGCAAACTTTGTAGGTCTAAGTTGATTAGATACAAGGCTTTTAACAAAACAGAGGGTAGGGAAGACACTAGTCTGCAGTGTTGCCGTTAACAAAAAACACAAAAGTGAAGTTAGTTATAAAAAAAGTATCAACTGAAGCAATAGGAAAAAGGAACATATGTACAATTTTCTATATATACAAAACAAAAAACAACCCATCTCATTTTGAGATTGGAAGTATTGATCACTTTTTCTTTAAAAAAAAACACTAAAAAGTCTTAAAACACATGGCTTTACAAGCTGCTGCTCAGAAAATATACAACCCCAAGTTTGACTTTCATTTAAATACAAATGTACAAAATGTAAACTGAGACAATAGAGAAATTTACAAAACCTTTCCTTTAAAAATAATAAGGACAAAGTTCAGTTCTAGTTAGGATGCAATTTTAAATACGTGCAAGTTGTCAGCTTCCAATTTCTATTGCGGTATTGTACAATGTTGAGCCATAAGGTCTCAAGTTCCACCCCCCAAAACAGACCTGAGAGTAAATATCTTCATAAAATGGGAAGCTTCCCTAGAAGGAACAGACAGGAGGGGGTTAGAAACCTTCCGTGGTTAGAAACTGTTGATCTTCTAGCTCGATGATGGGTGCTCTTCTCATCCTTGGTGCTTGATCCTCTACCAGTGGAAGGATGTAATATCCATAAGCCAGGAAAAGCTAACTGCTCCCAGTAGAGTTTGAACTGACGTGATTGGAATTGATGTGATGATTTAAATTGGTCTTTGAGTTTGGAGAGCTCTTAGAATTGTTCTGATGCTGGAGAAATTTTTTAAAAAAGGAAGAAAGATGTGAAAAAAGTTAGTTTTTCCAAATCATTCTAGATGTATTTGCCTGCAATTTCCAGAAAATATAACTATTTGCCTATGATGCTCTGTATTACATCTGTCCATTTGATTGATATAAAGTGTGGCATAAAAAAAGGGGATATCACATTCTTTTAACTGCATGTCCATTTACCCTCCTACCCTCAACTCTCCTTAAGCCACTGGGTTCTGAGGAGACTTTTGTTTGGGCCAGGACTCTTGAGCTACTACAGTTTTACTATCTGGTAGAATGCAAAGCACCAGCCTCTAATATCTTCTTTATATACAAGAATGCTTTTAAATCTCCTATATACTAAACCTGATTGGCATTCATAGAATCTGCAAATGGTGGCCATTTGCAAACCTGCAAAGTCTGCCTATTTGTCCTAGCGCTGTGGCACTAGACAAGTTTCTTAATGTGTCTTCTAGTACCTGTATGTT
The DNA here is from genome assembly GCF_964273705.1 of Natrix helvetica. Lineage (NCBI taxonomy): Eukaryota > Metazoa > Chordata > Lepidosauria > Squamata > Natricidae > Natrix > Natrix helvetica. The sequence goes on along the minus strand of NC_138551.1, from coordinate 62,106,638 downwards.
TTACACAGTGGTGAAATTCAATTTTTTTTTTACTACCGGTTCTGTGGGCATGGCTTGGTGGATGTGGTAGGGGAAGGATACTGTAAATTCCCATTCCCACCCCACTCTGGGGCCAGCCAGAGGTGGTATTTGCCGGTTCTCCGAACTATTCAAAATTTCCGCTACCGGTTCTCCAGAACCTGTCAAAAAGTGTTGAATTTCACCCCTGGTTTTATGATGAGCCATGTCTACCTTGTTAGTCAATTATGAATAGATAACGCCTTATCCTTCCAAATGTTTTACAAACACACTGCCTTGAGTTCCAACTATGTCTTTCAGTTCAAGTGGGATTTCTTATACCATGCTCAGGCAATGAGTTTCATTTTTTGGTCAACAGTAATTATATATCAGGACCTAAGGCCTGAAGAAAAGGTGATGTTTTAGTTTCTAAACTCTCTTTCACTGCAAACTTGCCCCAATCCATCATGAGTAGCTGCAAGTCAACATGATCTGAGGACACCAGCCTGGCAAAAGCTTGTTTTCATCCATCACTAGACTATAATGATAAATGCCATATGCCATGACACGATTTAGACATTTTGGAATATAGATAAAGATTATTGAGTATTTATTTAATAAAATGTATGCATTATGAAATGTTTAGAAACTCTTACATGACGTTTAAATATTCGATGTAGCAATCCTTTCTTCGGTGGTTCTGGAGGATAGTTTTTGTTAAGGTCTGGTGAGATAGTACCATTTGGTCCAAATAAGTTTAGTTCTTTAAAACATTCTGTTTCTATCATCTAGCAAGATGAAAGAGAAAAATTATTTATTGGAACCTACAATGAAAACCAGGGAAAACTCTAGCTGTATTATATAGAATTCATCATTTATAAAGACTCAACAGAATACACCTAGATAGGAGGAAGGTTGCCTGCTCATTGGAAGATAATCAGTTTTCAAGTCACTGTAAGTACAGAGGCAACCTGTAGATAGGATCTTGCCAGACTGAGCATTCTGCATCTATAAAATATTCCATAAACAATTAGAAATGGACTGTCTTTGCTCTCTTTTTTTCACATGTGACATCTGGACTGAATTGCCTCTTATGTCTTTGGAATGTGTCATCTACCTCCTGGGAATCCAACTCTTACTACATTCCATCACATCAGGTGACCTTTGGTCAGTCACTCTCTCAACCTACCTTACTTGTTGTGGGGGGAAATATGAGAAAGGAGCATTATGTGCCATGATCTAGGCTGAGGATTCAGATTTTGAACCTAAAAAAGCTGCTCCACATGAGCCTGTGGAATGTCAGCTTGTTTAGACACCAAGCCCAGAGTCACATGAGGCTGATCAAAAACAGGCATCACATGGACATTGGAGCAGCCAGGTGATGATGATATAAAGTCACTGAGTTTCTGCTCCAGGAACGTAGAAAGGAGAGCAGAACAATATTCTATGAGACTCCTTGCCAAGTAAAGGAGTAAATCACTTGATTAGTAACAATTAACTACAGCTTAATTTAAGAGGCAGCCCTGACCCTTTGTTGAAAATAACCATTGGATTTATGGTTCTTGTGCAAATGTTCCAATGAATCTTGTTGTATAAGAAACCATCAACTTCTCACTTCTGGACTGGTTGATAATCCTGACTTGCCACTTGGAATCTTTTATTATTTATTTATTATTTATTATTTATTATTTATTTATTTATTTATTTATTTATTTATTTATTTATTTATTTATTTATTTATTTATTTATTATTTATTTATTTATTTATTTATTTATTTATTTATTTATTTATTTATTTATTTATTATTTCGATTTATCAGTCGCCCCCTCTCCGCAAAGGGACTCGGGGCGACGTACAATTAAATCAAAATACAAGTGTGGCATGGAGGAGGTAACACCAATATTTAACAGTCAAGTTCAAATAAGTAACAATAAATTAAAACAATTAAAATAGTTAAAAACCCCAAAATTTACGTATAAAATATTAAAATATTAAAATTGCCAGGGAGGTTAGAAAGTTCTAGTTAAGCCAGGCCGGCTAGTTGGAACAGGTGGGTCTTGAGTTTCGTGCGGAAGGAGCGGAGATCGGTCATTGTCCTGATGTCTGGGGGGAGGTCATTCCAAAGGGCTGGGCCCATCACAGAGAAGGCCCTATTCCTGGGCGCCGCCCTCTGACACTGCCTGGTGGACGGCACCCGGAGGAGTCCCTCTCTGTGAGAGCGAATTGGTCACAGGGATGTATGGGGCAGAATGCGATCCCGCAGATAGCTAGGTCCTGTGCCATGGAGCGCTTTGAAGATGGTAACTAACACCTTGAAGGGCACCCGGTAGACCACAGGGAGCCAGTGCAGCTCGCGCAGGAGAGGTGTTATATGGGAGAACCTCGTTCTCCCCATGATTGCCCGCGCGGCCGCATTCTGGACCAGTTGCAGTCTCCGGGTGCATCTCAAGGGGAGCCCCATGTAGAGAGCGTTACAGTAGTCCAGGCGAGACGTCACCAGCGCGTGAGTGATTGTGCGAAGGGCATCCCGGTCCAATAGGGGGCGCAATTGGCGCACCAGGCGAACCTGGTGGAACGCCACCCTCGCCACTGCTGCCACATGGTCATCCATAGACAGCCGGGCGTTGAGGAGGACGCCCAAATTGCGCGCCCGCTCCACGGGGGCCAGTTGCTCGCCCCCAATGGCCAGCGATGGAATGCACTGGTTGAACCGGGGGGCCGGTAGCCACAGCCACTCCGTCTTGGAGGGGTTGAGTCTGAGTCTGTTGTCTCCCATCCAGACACGTACGGCTTCCAAACACCGGGACATCACTTCGACGGCCTCGTTGGGGTGGTTTGGGGTGGAAATGTACAGCTGTGTATCATCAGCGTACAGATGGTATCCCACCCCAAAACCACGGATGATCTCGCCCAGCAGCTTCATATATGTGTTGAACAGGAGAGGTGAGAGGACCGACCCCTGCGGCACCCCACAAGTGAGCGGCCTCAGGGTCGACCTCTGCTCCCCTGCCAACACACATTGCGTCCGGTCGGAGAGGTAGGAGTGGAACCACCGCAACACAGTGCCCCCTACCCCCAAACCCCCCAGCCAGCGCAGTAGGATACCATGGTCGATGGTATCAAAAGCTGCTGAGAGATCTAATAGGACCAGGATAGAGGAGCAACCCCTATCTCTGGCCCTCCAGAGATCATCCACCAACGCGACCAAGGCCGTCTCCGTGCTATGCCCTGGCCGGAAGCCGGACTGGCGCGGGTCTAAATACTCAGATTCTTCCAGGTGACGTGGGAACTGCTGAGCCACCACACTCTCTACAACCTTCGTTAAAAAAGGAAGGTTGGAGACAGGACGATAATTTGCTAGCTCCATCGGGTCCAGGAAAGGCTTCTTGAGCAAGGGCCTCACAACCGCCTCTTTCAAGGCGGCTGGCAGGAACCCCTCACTCAATGAAGCGTTCACAAGTCCCAATAGCCAGCCTCGTGTGACCTCCCAGGATGCCAGCACAAGCCAGGAGGGACACGGGTCCAATAAACATGTGGTGGCTCGCAGTCGCCCACGCAACCTGTCCAAATCCTCGGTGGCAACAGAGTCAAACTCCTCCCAGCATGGTCTCTCAAGACTCGCCTCGGACGTCCCCCCTGGAACACTGAAGGGGGCCCATTCCCTCCGGATTTGAGCGATTTTATCCTGCAGATATTCCCCAAATTCCTCTGCCCTGCCCTGCAAAGGGGGCTCCCGCTGCCTCTGTGACAAGAGGGAACGGGTCACCCGAAACAGGGCGGCAGGGCGGTTCTCTGCGGACGCAATAAGAGTGGCACAATATCGACGTTTGGCCTTGGGCTGAAATTGGACTATTCTTCTGTGTGCTGCTATTAAAAAGCCAATCATTTGGACAAGTATTTGTGTGCTTTGCTATTATTATTTTTTGACCTTGAGTATACTGAACATGAACTGTGTGAGTCAGTACTGAAATCAGAAGCAGGACACGATATGAATTTGAGCTTCTGAACCACATATAAGATATAAATCTAACATAAATGATTACAATAACATACAGTATAACCAATAAATCCTTTTTAAAAAGCAACTTAGAATGTCCTGAAACTTTCTCTAAATTTTGGACATCCTTCTCTACTGTCTTATCATTCCAGTCCAATTGCTACTTTCTTCAGTTTGCTCTGTCTGATACAAACCTTACATGTCCAAAATATTTCTTTATTAAGAGTAGCAAAAATGGTGAATCTACAAGTGACTTGCACAACATATTGGACGCAGCAAAACTAAACTAAATATTAGTTGGTCTTAATACCAATTAACTATCTCTTGCACATGAAAGCAATAATGTCTTTCATTACAGAAAGTTATTCTTAGCTTTTTTATCATCAGGTAATTGTAGTCCTGTACGCAAAAAGACGATGTTTGAAATTTTAGAATTGCACATTTCGAAAGAATCACTTTCTGTCTCTTTAATAAAACACAACTGGTGGCACATCCTTTCAAAGTGCTTAGTTAAACATTAAAGCAACATATTTTTTTATTTTAAAATGCTGCAGAATACATCCAATTTGAAGAAATAAGGTATTTAGAATATTTCAAGTATATGCTTGACATTTATGAAATTCTAAAAGGCTGATAGAAAAGTATTTAGGGAAGCATGAGTAAATATATAGTTACCTCATTTTGCCATGGGATAGATACAGAGCCTGTAGAAAACTTGGAATAGAAATCGTCATCTGTTTGGTCCAGGTTCACTCCCTTGACAGTAGAAAACTGCTCAATGTCCAACACATCTTTGCAGTATACTGCTCTTGGCTGCCCCAGCACAAAAAGAAAGAGTAAGAGTCAGATAGCACCAACATGTGGATGGTACTATTTGAGGTCACTCAGAACATTACTTGCTTTGGGCAAACAGAAATACAGAAAATCCATGCTCATGGGTCAAGTGATTTGTCCAATACAGTCTATGTCCCCCAGACCTATTGCTCTTCCTTGCATCTCTTGCTGCTCTTCCACCCACCTTGCTCAGCACTTGTATCCACTGCCTTCCTGCCCTTGCACTGACTTTCATCTACTGCCACTACCCTTCATACACTCCATCTTTCCAAGTCTATCCAATCCTTCTAAGCCTATTCAGTTTCTCCAAGCTACTCATGCTAGTTTTGCCAGAGAAAGAGGAAGAGGAAGAGGAGGAGGAGGAGGAGGAGGAGGAGGAGGAAGAAGAAGAAGAAGAAGAAGAAGAAGAAGAAGAAGAAGAAGAAGAAGAAGAAGAAGAAGAAGAAGAAGAAGAAGAAGAAGAAGAAGAAGAAGAAGAAGCAGAAGCACTGGGCTGCAACATCCATAAAAATAGCTTTGGGGATATCTATGAACTCTATGGGCTTTTTTTTGAAAATACAGATAACCTTGAAGCTGATGCTTTGCACTATGCTAGCTTCCACAGTAATTTTGTTTTAAATTAAAAGAATATTTAATTTTTGATTTAAAAAGGAAGGTATGAAGTTTGACTAGTATCAATTGAGGTGTCTGAACATTACGGACCACTAACAAGTAGTAAGTTAACAACTGACGTAACTTTTGAATAGATGAGGGCAGAAACCATCTGAAGAGAACAAGATGTGTAAGGCTGCCTATAGGGGCTTCATTCAAAACACTGTTATGAAATTTCAATCAGTGATGGAGTCAAAATTATTAGACAAGGACATCCAAAGTCAAGATACGACCCTAACTCAAGGAAGATAGATTTCAACCATCATAAGTACAGATTCAACAGCTTCTCAAGGATGATAGACTTCAACCATTAAAAATACAGATTCAAGCGGTAGGTCATATATATTCTCAAGTTCTACTTCAGCTCTGTAGTTCTTTTTTAAGCCTCACTTACATCAGGGACGAAAGGGGGCTCCAGCATTCCTCTTTGGAGACGTTTGAAATTCATGCTCTTGAAAAATGGGTGGCTTTTTACTTCAGCTGCACCATCCTGACATCCTAACCTCTGTTTCACATCTTTGCTCAGTAGCTGAAAAGATGGCAAGACAATTATCAGAAAATATTTGTTGAATCCTATTGCATGTAGTAGAGAAACCCAAACATTCTCCTCTATATCCTAATGTGAGTAATACTGATAAAAAATCATTTGCCATTCATACTTTACCACTTAATAAAAACAAAGCTAAATATGTGACAGTCCAGCATGCTTAGATGGGGTGCGGTGGCTCAGTGGCTAAGATGCTGAGCTTGTCGATCAGAAAGTTCGGCAGTTCAGCGGTTCGAATCCCTAGCATTGCGTAATGGAGTAAGCTCCCGTTACCTATCCCAGCTTCTGCCAACCTAGCAGTTCGAAAGCACGTAAAAATGCAAATAGAAAATAGGGACACCTTTGGTGGGAAGGTAACAGCGTTTCCGTGTGCCTTCGGCATTTAGTTATGCCGGCCACATGACCACGGAGATTCTTTGCAAAGCACGGTCTCTTCGGCTTTGTAACGGAGATGAGCACCGCCTCCTAGAGTCGGGAACGACTAGCACATATTTGCGAGGGGAACCTTTACCTTTATCTCATGTTTGAAATGTAGGTATTGTTATCTTTGGCATTTTGCCCATGAGATGAAAGTATTAAGTAACACAATATATAACATAAAAAAAGTAAGTGAAATTTGTGACAAAGTGAAAATGGTTTTCCTTTTGGAATTGGCAAAGCTGTAGCAAATCACTTTGTGGGTCATCTTATAATGAGGGCACTGCTAGCGAGTCCTGTTGAGAAACTCCTGGTGGGTTCTGATTAGATATTATGCAGACAATAATTATACTAAGCTGCATTCTCCAAATCCAATTAGAGTTATTGTTAAGGGATCTGTGATGGTATTACAATTCATAATTAATTAATTTGATATTATTGATATTATTCTAGTGTACTTTATTTCTTCTAGATTCCCCCCCCCCCAGTACTTCTCTTTTAAAAATTGCAATAACGTCTTAAAAACCTTTTGATTACAGGTGAAACTCAAAAAATTAGAATATCGTGCAAAAGTTCATTTATTTCAGTAATGCAACTTAAAAGGTGAAACTAATATATGAGATAGACTCATTACATGCAAAGCAAGATATTTCAAGCCGTGATTTGTCATAATTGTGATGATTATGGCTTACAGCTCATGAAAACCCCAAATCCACCATCTCAGAAAATTAGAATATTACAATGCAATCAATAATGCATTGAAGTTGGATGTTCCCAAAGTGCTGTATCCAAGCACATTAATAGAAAGTTATGTGGAACGGAAAAGTGTGGAAGAAAAAGGTGCACAAGCAGCAGGGATGACCGTAGCCTGGAGAGGATTGTCAGGAAAAGGCACTTTCAAAAGTGTTGGGGACTTTCACAAGGTGTGGGCTGAGGCTGGAGTCAGTGCATCAAGAGCCACCACACACAGACTTGATGCATTGACTCCAGCCTCAGTCCACACCTTGTGAAAGTCCCCAACACTTTTGAAAGTGCCTTTTCCTGACAATCCTCTCCAGGCTACGGTCATCCCTGCTGCTTGTGCATTCTTCCACACTTTTCCGTTCACATTGATTCTATTAATGTGCTTGGATACAGCACTTTGGGAACATCCAACTTCTTTTGCAATTACCTTTTGAGGCTTTCCCTCCTTTTGGAGGGTGTCAATGATGGTTTTCTGCACAACTGTCAGGTAAGCAGTCTTTCCCATGATTGTGATTCCTACTGAACCAGACTGAGATACCATTTAAATTTTAAAGGCTCAGGAACCCTTTGCAGGTGTTATGGCTTAATTAGCTGATTAGAGTGGGACACTTTGAGCCTAGAATATTTCATCAATATTCTAATTTTCTGAGATTGTGGATTTGGGGGTTTTCATGAGCTATAAGCCATAATCATCACAATTATGACAAATCACAGCTTGAACTATCTTGCTTTGCATGTAATGAGTATCTCATATATGCGTTTCACCTTTTAAGTTGCATTACTGAAATAAATGAACTTTTGCACGATATTCTAATTTTTTTTTAACAATTCATTTGTTTATTTGCTTGTTTGTTCATTCACTAGCCTCATTTACAAATAAATTTCCTTTCAAATTCTGAGAGATCAAAACAACCCAGATGAATTTTAGCTCGCAAACATAATTCAATAACTTCAGCTAGTCCTCGACTTACAACAATTAGCTTATTTTTTTTATTAAAAGAGTTTTGTACAAACAAATTTTCCCCCTTTTCACCCCCCCCTCCACACAATATAAATCTCATACAAATGCTATACCCCCCCAACCCCCCCGCAAAAATTCACATTCAAATATTATACCAAACACTTTACCCCCTCCCCTCCCCCCATCTTAAAATAGATTACTCATAACCCCTCTCCTCCCAACAAAAACTATATAAATTACTCTTAAATTAATAATAACACATTGATCATTTTCTAAGCTAATTTAACATCTATAACTCTTAATATAAATTTCTCCTAGCCTAACAATGTTTCATTAGTCCCATCTTCTAATTTATTCATACATATATATTGCCCCACCCTCCACCCTAACCCTCCCCCACCTCCCACACAAACCCACCCCCCTGACTTCCGCTGTATACCACTCTAACAATTCCAAACATCCCATATACTATTTACTCTGATCATCTATCGGTCTAAACATTCTTACCTAAAGGCTAGATAATAACTCCTAGTCTGGTATTTATTCTGTATATAATCAATCCATTTTGCCCATTCCTGTGTGTAATCCTCCTGTTTCTGAGCTTTTAAGAAAGCTGAAATTTTTGCCATTTCAGCGAACCCCGCCACCTTCTGAATCCATTGATCAATTGTCGGCAAAAAATCTTTTTTCCAATGTTGCGCAATCAACAACCTAGCTGCTGTAACCATATACAAGGCCAATTTTGTTTCCCCTTTGGTAAAATCCTTAACTATACCCAATAAAAACATTTGTGGAGTGAATTGTATTCTTTTCTTAAATACATTCTGCATAACCCACCATATTTTTATCCAAAAAGCTTTAACCTTGTTACAAGTCCACCATACATGAAAAAAGGTAGCATCTAGACACCCGCATCTCCAACATTTTGGTTGAACATTTGGGTACATGCATGATAATTTTTTAGGATCTAAATACCATCTGTAAAACATTTTATAAAAATTCTCCCTTAAATTCTGTGACTGTGTAAATTTAACATTCTGAACCCATATTTTTTCCCACGTTTCCAACATAACCACTTCACCAAAATTCTGAGCCCATTTAATCATACAATCCTTAACCAATTCACTTTCTGAGTCTCTTTCTAACAGTACATTATATATTCTTTTAACTTGTTTTGGACCAGTCTCTTTTATCTGCTTAATCAGTTCCACTTCTTTATCCATAAAGCCGACCCTACGATCTTCTTCCCATCTCTTCTGAAGCTGTATGTAATGTAACCAATTTAAAGTAATTCCTTCTTCCAACAGCTGTTCCAAAGTTTTTAACTTCCATTCGCCCCCATCAGCAATAAGCACATCTTTATATAAACAACCCCCGAGTGACTTAATATTCATAATCCCCATGGTGTCTGCAAGATCCAACCAAAGCGGTATTTTATAATCCCAATTGGGCCGGTGCTTCTTCCATATTCTCATCAAGGCACTACGGAGAACATGGTTGTTGAACACTGTCTTCATAAAAAAGATATGCATGCCATCCCAGAACAAAATCATGGCCTTCTATATTGAGCAATTCCATTTTTGTTTTCCCGAACCAATCTGCTACATGCGTTAATACCGCAGCTTCATAATATTGAATATTCTAATTTTTTGAGTTTCACCTGTATAATATTGAAAGCAGTGTTACAATGTCATGTCACAGTCCCTGTCCTTTTGGAGCAGGTATACAATGTTGAGACACAAATGTGTGTGCTTGTAACACAATACTGTGATGATGCTTTCTTCAGTTTGACCCCCATTTCACCCCCAATCCCCAGTAGACATTGCTAACTGACACTATTATCTTGTCTAGCCTTGAATATTAATTCATGCTGTAACGTAAACTATATATAATGTTATGATGAATATTCATTGTACAATGTGTCTATGAATATATTAAACAACCAAGGCAATATCCTTGCCTAAATGTTGAAATTCACAAAGCTTTCTGCTAATTTTCATCTATTACTGCCATCATATGCTGCTTTTATTGCAGTTGGCAACTTTCTATATTTGCAAAAAAGTTCCATTATTCAAGCATTTCCATTTTATCATACTTGACTTACTTTCTTACATTTCTAAGTGACCTTCAGAAAAGCAGTACATACTATGCGACTGTACTTATCAAATTTTGTTTGATAATTTCATGCTACTTCTGGCATCATTTTAATCAGAATTCTAACAAGCACCCCTCTGGTAAACTGAACAAATTTATCCTATGCGTTGTTTTCCAAATCTAGCCTTGTTATCTTTCATTTTGTATAAGGGAACCATAATGTGTTCTTCCACTTGTCAGACACAGATGCAATCTTTACACAAGTGCTAAATAAATCACACTGTACTTCATTGGAAACCATACCCAATTTCTGCTACTACATTATCTATATTTGTTTTTAAAGCTTTATGATTTATTTTTCAGCATTTCGTTCTTGGACACTAACATTTTTTTTTTTTCATTTTTCATTTATTCATTTCTGTCCCAGCCTCTGAAATCGTTCTTCTAGCATTCTCTCTCTCTTCAATTTCATCACCCTGCCCCCAATTCTTCACTTGTCTTTTTTCATGTTTTCATCCATTAATGATTTAAACCAAAACCAAACTTTGAAATATACAGATTTCTTTAGGCAAATAATTCATGAAACCGTTACATTTTCAAGCCTATGAATAGTCCAATCACTTTTTCTGCACTCTTACTTCATTCCCAATTATCTATTCATATGTCCCAGAAGAATGATTTTTCTTTAGACTTCCTTAATCAAGAAGTTAGATTGAACTGAATATTTTATTCAATTAAGTGTGATAAAGCACAAGCGAATTTCGAGGAAAATTGCCAAAATTTGTGTAACTCTTGTCAAAGAATTTCTCAGGTTCTTTCATTTCATTATCCTTATTTGCATTACATTATATTATTATGCCAAGTATATACTATTTCACCTGTTTTTATTTCAGTCTTCTTTCTTATTACTTGATAGGGAGGAAACAGCTAAAGGAATTTCACTGAGGAATATTAGAAACTAAAGTAGCTCAATGATTATGGGCTAGTAATGTCAAGCTTCATTCAGTAACAAAAATAAACTAAGGAAAAGATGATTGAACTCAACTGGAGTCTCTTCTGAACAAACATATGTGGTTAGACTGCTAACTTCATTGATTATAAAAATGAGGAGGAAAACAGATTAAGAGATTTTTCCAGAGGATGTTCAGCCTTTGTCCATTAGAGGGCAGCAATAGAAAAGTTAACATGAAATATTTGTATAACCTTGCAATTTAGAAATCATTAAAATAATGAATTTATGTAATTAGGCCCCAGCAACATATGTAATAGAAAGTTAACTGCAGTTTGTTTCCTCCAATGGCTTAACTAGCTTGTTTTTACAAGCATTCTTCATTTTGAAGGAACAGAAGCAGGTAGATGCAATCACACTCCAGCCAAGATTTGGCAAATGATTCTGGAAAATTCTCCAGCTAAAATGTTCCCAAGGCTGGATAAATCTAAATGAAAAGGGAACACTAATTACAGTATCCCCGGCACAGCATATTACTGAAGCATTTAGTTTACAAACACCATTTACTGACGTTAGGAAACATCACAGGAATTTTTCAACAGTGAGCCTTGTTTCTAGAACTTGGATCTGGTTATGTTGGAAGCAACTGTGAATGCATTCAGTGCTTAAAAGGAGGCCTGGGTGGATGACACACGGCAAATGGAACAAACCTCTAAGATTTTCCTGCATGTGTCAATGTTGGCATCAAGGCACCCACAGTTTCAAGACATGGTCATTTCAGAGGGTGTTGCTGAACTGTGTTTTACCGGAACACAACACCATTCTGAATATGGCAGCACAGGAAATTTATCTTTCTGTACTGGAGGGTAGTAAGAATCAAAAAAGTCTAGGAAACTCCTTTGATTCAGGTTTTTTTTCCCCAACATGCTCATCACCGGCCTAAAAAATGAAGACTTTCATTGGTAAAATTAGTGGAGAGGACCCTGTGGAGAGATCCCTTTTAATTTATTTCATTTTTATCCCTACCTTTCAAGGGGATTACAGTCTCCTTGCACTTTAACTCTGTGGCAACCTTGTGAGCTATGAAGTTCACCAGGAAGTTCCATCTTTTTACAACCGGTTCTGTGGGTGTGGCTTGGTGGGCATGGCATGGCTTGGTGGGCATGGCTTGGTGGATGTGGCAGGGGAAAGATATTGTAAAATCTCCATTCCCTCCCCACTCCAGGGGAAGATTGCTGCAAAATCCCCATTTCCTCCCGATCAGCTGGGACTCTGGAGGCAGAGAATAGATGGGGGCGGGGCCAGTCAGAGGTGTTATTTACTGGTTCTCCAAACTACTCAAAATTTCTGCTACTGGTTCTCCAGAACTGGTCAGAACCTGCTGAATACCGCCTCTGTATCTGGGTTTCCACAGGCCCAGACCAAAATTGTAATCGATACTCTACACTGGCACTCAAGAATCCCTGTGCGGGATAACTGCGTTAAATGTTGACCAGGATGAAATTTAATTTTAAAATAAAAATTTCCTCTCAGCAAACTTATAAAAGTTTTTTTGTTGAAAAAAACATTATACAGTGATAGTAAACTCCTAAGAACAAGTAATGTGTCATGTTAGATTTATTACATAGTACAGTCATTCACAACAGGTTTCATAACTGGAAAAACGTGGATGTAAAATATCTGCCTACTGGACTACACTATGCAACTGGCTTAAGGCATGAAAAAATGGTAGATTGTAGTTGTTCCCACAACTTCTGAAATAAAGGCAAAGCAAACTGTATTCTTTACAGAAAAGAGTGTAGGGCTTCTCAAACTTCATTGTGCTAACCATAAGCTCAGAACGTATATCTTCCTCTGAAAAATGCTGTCAGATATCCCTTGAACAGGGTCTCGAGTAGGACAAGGATCATGTTTTCCTTGGACAAACTGTAGTTTGGAACTGTAATTTATGTTTTACAATTTTGTATATTCAAAATTCAATATCTGACACAACCAGTGGTGGTTGCAGACGGTACGCCCCTGTACGGGTGTACTGGAGCCTGCCCGGAGCCCTGGGTACCATTCCAGTATGGTGCTTCGGAGGGTTCACCCGCCCGCTCGAGCTCCTTACCATATTTTAAAGTTTTCTGCCCTTCCGTGCACGTGCATGGCACGTACAGCGCCTGCGCGATGCTCCGCCGAACAGCTGGAGCATCACGGAGGCTTGTGGAAGCATTGTTTGCAGCTATAATGCATGCGCATGCCGTGCACATCCATGTGGGTGACGTACCGGTTGGAGTGGAATCCGGAACCCACCACTAGAAACAACTCAATCCCGAGATAAGGATTTGCCTTCAATGGCTTTTGTCCTCTCAGCAGTAGTTCCTCTTACAGCTTCAACCTATTCCTGAGTATCTTCTAAGATAATCTATCCAAGAGCAATACACTTTTGCCTTCCCCCTTATTCTTCTTTCAACTTCTCCATGATGGATGACATGCTGTGCCTGATCTTCCATATTCTAGTATTCAGCCCAGTCTTCCAACATTAGATTTTCTTCTCCCGGAATTGATGCCGAGCATGGATTGCATTCAGAGTATGCAGGTTCACTCCAGAATCCAGTATGCTATCCCAGGTTAATTCAAGTTTGTTATAGCAACTGACCAATGTTTTATGGTACAATGCCCCAAGAAAGGAACCTATTGAGAGCTATCCTTGGTGATCCTAGTCAAGAATGCCACAAGCCTAGCAAGTGGTGCTCAGAAGTGATCTGGGACTGTGGCTACACAAATAAGGTCTGTCAAAGGAGAGTCCCAGCAAATGGATCCCAAGAAACGAAGGCAGTTTGCTTTGAATGGGAACAAATATGACCTCCATCATGACCTCACATTCTGATGACTCCTAGTTTAATGGTTAAATCTTCTTTAGGCAAAAAGTTCAAAACAGATCAGCATTTCCAAATAGTGGGTTATAGGTCAATACATCTGTACGACCCCCAAGCTTGAAAAAGCTTTCCACAAGAAGTCTTAATCATTATCTCATAATTATCTGATCATTACAGTCTACTGATTGATTTTCACACCAAATGACCTCCTTACCATTTTGCAGATAGACTTTGCCTCTTCAGAGAATTTATGGGAATACACCTCTTCCATCTCCAAGACTCTCCTGTCTACTTCTTCCCTCTTCACCTTCTCTTTCCTTCCTCGAAAGGGTGACTGTCCTGCAATCATTTCATAGATTAAGCAGCCTAATCCCCAGTAATCAGGGCTAAGGGTATACCGCTGGTTATTCAAGACTTCTGGAGCTGGGAAAAAGAAAAGAGACAATGGAAAAAAATTCCCTATATCTATATCTATATTGACGTCAGCATGACTATCAAGGCAAGAATGAAATAAGAGATTCCATTTAGTCTGGCGAAGGATCAATTTGATACTAGGAGGGAAGCTCAGTGGAACTTGTTTCACAAGTAATTATAATAATAAAATTAAGCCATTTATGTAGGTTCACTTCCGTATAGTTGGAAACGATTATTCTCCATGATAGTTCAAATACGTATTTCCAGGATTTAAATAGGAATGGAGACCACTGTTTACCCTGTGATAATCTCCATACTACACAATACACAAAGATATCTATCAGGCGGCAATCTGAATCATTCCAACTATTTTACTTTTCCCTGTCAGAAAATATCCGAATGGATCTTTTCAAGGATCTGTAAGGGATATGGGTATCACATAAGCTTACCCCTAACAACAACACTCTATATTCAATTAGTTTTCTTTATCACACAAGTCACATTATTATATGTGATATGAAATTAGTTTTCTTACACACTGGAGTCTGGTACAAACCACAATGATTTCACACATGGCATGATGTTACTATGCTGTGAATGATGTGAATTTTACTAATTTGCTTAAATCATATCATGCCATCATGTGATCATGACAATTTTGTGTTGCCTACCTCATAATGGCAAGCAACTGCATCCCCAGTGTTTGGTAGTGTATTGGGAAGGGGCTTAAGAGACTGTCAAAGTGGTGCAAAGAGTGCACAAGACCAGAGGTGGGTTGTTCCTGGTTCGGCACGGATTGGGCAAACCAGTAGTAATGGTGGCGGGAGGCTCCACCCACCTACCCGGACAGGAGCGTGCCCGAACCAGTAATTAAAAAATTGGCAACCCACCTCTGCACAAGACCCAGGAAACAATCTCACATGCCCATCTCTGATTTAAGTTAAAATCTTAGTGCCATTTATCTGCAATAATCTCATTTCCATTTCTTTCATTTTCAATTATCTGAAGCATGAGGTTTAATCTTTACTAAGATTTACAAATATATAATACATGCTAGGAGTTCTATGGACTCTATTTAACATATCATTCACCTTAGAGAAATGAAAACTATCAAGAATGAAAAAAACTACTTAATTTTTTTCAGAATAATTCCGATATTAAATGTTTCCCTCTGCAGTCAACTGCAATACAGAGTTTGGTATGAAATATAAATGGTCAACTACAGCTATTGGGAATGGTGGTGAAGGGGGGGAAGGAATTAAGTCATAAAAGTATCTAGTACATAACACTAATAGCTCATAAACTCTAAATGCTGGATAATATTTAAGTGGCTCATTAAGTGAGTACTATCTTGTTCTTCCCCAGGCCATTCATGGATGCCATGTTTACTCACCCTCCTCACAATTCCTTATTTAACGCACTGTTCTTATTAAATAAATATATTTTTAACTTTTACCAGTGCTGAGTGTTACATAAACCCAATCTGGGGATGCTGCCTTTGCACTCAAGCAATTAGGGGAAGACATACAGAGAATTGTGACTTGGTCAAGTGATCCTACATATCAGAGATTCAGCCATCTGTTCAGTCATGCTGAATTGTGACTGCTTATCATGCATGAACAGAGTTTGCTTTTTTTCTTTTACATTACAGAGTTGAAATAATAAGTCTTCAAAGCTGAAAACAATAGACTATTTCAGACAACTCACCCATATACC
Organism: Natrix helvetica; assembly: GCF_964273705.1. Classification (NCBI taxonomy): domain Eukaryota; kingdom Metazoa; phylum Chordata; class Lepidosauria; order Squamata; family Natricidae; genus Natrix; species Natrix helvetica. The sequence continues at coordinate 62,090,455 of NC_138551.1, read as the reverse complement.
CAACTGTTCCTACTCGTCCACGGATGGAGTCACCCTCAGGAATTTTAACAGCTAGTCCCAAATCAGATATTCTGATGTGGCCTAAAGTGGAGGTGAAATTTTTTTTTTAGCATAGGCATGAATCTATAGAAGACAATTATTTTGCTATTAAATACATCGTCAAAACAAATCTAATCATTGCAGGAAAGAAAATAATGTCAGTTGTTTGGAGGAACATCTGAAAAATTGATCAAGGGAACTGCTTGATATCACGGCAGGCCAAATGTCCCTCTGCTTTGAGATAAAAGTACAAGCTTGAACATGAGACAGTCTTAGATAGCAGGGAGAATTTAAAGAATGCTAATCTTGATTATACATTAGATATTAAAAAAACACTTTTTAATGTGTTTAATTTCTTCAAACCCCCCCTGAAAGGATGCTATGCCAGAAGCTTCCCATCCCAGAAAAGCAAAACTTGGCTGAAAAACAAAACTGCATTGGAAGTGCGATCAAGATTTTATGTTATTTTGTTCCTTTCAATGAGAGGAGAAAAAATCCCTGGAAGGTGGGAAAATGGTGGAGCTGCTAGGAATCATTTATAACATCTAATGTAATTCCTTGCTTGGTGAAAGGAATCCAAGGATATTTAAAATATGGTTGCTCACATTGCTTGACTATCAAACCTTTAGGGACTATTTCCTAATCAGCCATTAAGGTTTGCCTTCCTGTAATATAAGATTACTGTCCCATAGAGCACACTGACTAACCAATTCGAATTACAATGAGCATTTTCATTATGTTTTCATCCTCCCCACTCCTAAGATTACATTCTCCTCAGCAAACATGATAAGCAATCGAATACTTCGGCCAAGTGTTACTTCATCAGACTGTTTTCCACTTTGGTTGTTTTGTTTACTTGGACTAACAGACTTTCCAGGCCTCGTATGTTACCTGCAGAGATGGGCAAACTTTTGATGGCTATAGATTGTATTTAAGCAAATTTGGCCACTATGGAAGGGACAAAATTCAAAGCTGAGTGATATGTCACACATATGGGCAGGGATGGGATTATACAATTTTTCCACCTGGCTTTAAAAAAAAGTAAACTAGAAAAAGGTAGATTTTTATTTTTTGAAAGTACATTATGGCTAGTAACATGTAAGTAAGTTAACATTATTAGCTTCTTGTACACCTGTCTCAAAATTAGAGGAGACTATAGCACCAATTTTCAGCAATCGCAGTTGGAGGCGGCTGTGGAGAAGCATGATGGGGGGGGGGGGGGAGGAAAAAAAGTTCAGATCTGTTGGTTATATATCCACCCCTGTTTTACAGGTCTCTTAACTGGGGATTAGACCAGAAATCTTGCACTTCTCCAGTGACATCAGATCACTTCTGCGACAAGGAGAACTTTGCCTTGCATGAAGGACTAACAGAGTGATACTATTTATGAGTTTCAAACTAGCTGTAATTCAAATAAAGGCTATATATTTTGCCACCCATGACTCTATTCAATTCAGAAAGTTGCTGAGCTGATGGATTAATCTGTATGGATATAAATAGAACAAATAATTCAATGTAATTGAGTTGGGGTGGATGTTAACTCTGAGGAGCATTTGAAATAAAAAAAATAATCTGGCAACCCATATTTCATACTTGTAGCTTACCATATTCAGTATAATACCCCCATATTATTTCTAATTGCTTAGACTGGTAATAATATTGATTGGTCAAAGGCACAATTCCCATTGTTTACCCAGGTAGCAATGTTGTTCTGTTATAGGCATAAGGGCAAGAAGTACAAAGCCCATCTTCAGAGAAATGACACACACAATTGGTCACCCTCCTTGTTGGATAAGAGAAAATATAACATTTGTATAAACCTTTCTTAACATTTTTACTATTAACCTAAAATGCTCTTCTTTTCACAAGGTCTCTCTTTTTTTTTGGCAAAAGTGCCATTTTTTTTTCTCTATCCAAAGTTAAATGTTGTTTATGATTTAGCCTCTTATCCACTGCAGAGAATGATTTGACTGTGTACAGACAACTATATATAAACCATTTTACTGTAGACAAAAATGTTTTACCTAAAGCTCTCAGACTTACCATAATCATCTAACAAGATATTTTCTGGCTTCAAATCCCTGAAAGAAAAAAAAAAGAAACTGCTGTTGTTTCTGCGGAAATTGCTTTGATAAAATGAAAATTGCAAGTACTTTCCAACCATTTAGGCAGTAGGGTGTCAGTTTACCCATCAAAAGAATTCAGAAAGTCAATTAAAAAACATAGTTTTGCAGCAACATGAAAATCAAAGCCTACCACAATCTTGGGCCATTCACTTCAGCTGGATATGACCAATGAGGACACCATGCAGATTATTTTGTATATGTTCTCTAGCTAGTCATTGTGGCAGCCGTCAGAACAGCATTTCTCAATCTTAGCAAATTTAAGATGTCTGGACTTCAATTTATGTAGTTGGCTGCAGGAATTCTTGGAGTCAAAGTTGCCAAGGTTGAAAAACCCTGTAGATTTTTCTATATGAAAACCATGTCTTAATTTCTCTGCAACTGAGAAATTGTGATGAATACTATTAACTATTTCTGTTTCAAAAATATAGGATGATTGAATGTGGAGTTCTCTTGAAAGGAGCTATCTTTTGGTTAGACTTTCTCTGCCCATCATGAATTAATTCAGATACAAGCTGTAGTCTGTTTAAGGAAAAGACTGCACAGATATGGTATGTCTTCTGCAAGATTCTAAACTGATATGGATATATGTGGTAGATCTGTTTTAATAGGTCTTAAGAATGGACAGATATTCAAAAAGCACAGCTATTATGTTTTGTGGAGTTGCAAATATTTCTTCCTTTCTTCAGAATCCAATGCCTAAAATGACCACTCCAATATTAAATAACTACGGCCAATGTGGGAGAGAGCAATGGATTAAGACCTCTAACTCTTCAAGGAAGTGTTTAAAATTAGGATGAAAAAGTACGTTGAGAATAGCCTTTTATCACATTAATCCAACACGTGCCTTTTTGTTAAACACCAAGAATAAGCCTTTGGTGGTATTTAAAATAAAGCCATCCATTTTACATCCTCATTCCCTTCACATATTTTCTCAGTATTATTTGTTTAAAAAGGAGGCTTGTTAGCACTGGTTTATCTTGTGAAGTTTATCTTGTGAGGTCAATAGGAATTTAAACTAACAAAAAGAAGAGAATCAAAATGTTCTTAGTTCATGTGCCTTTGCTTATAATAACAAATAGTGCACATAATATATTTTGAACAAATAAAAGTTCCCCAGTGATTAATAGAGGAAAAATAATTAAGTTTACTTCCAAGTAATGACAAAGCTTAAATCATTTCTGAGAACAATCTAAAATACTGAAAAGGAGCGTTTCAGGACCTTTCTTATCACAAATTGGTCTGATGGTCAACTTGAATTGTATTCTAAACAATTCTTGTGTCATAATTTTAGAACAATAACATAGGTTTTAAGTAAATAGTTTCCTGGGTAAAAATGTGGCAGTAAAATCACCTTAGGAGTTCTCTTGTCAGTTCAGATATAAGGTAAAGGCTCCCCTCGCACATGCGTGCTAGTTGTTCCCAACTCTAGGGGGTGTTGCTTATTACCATTTCAAAGCGAAGAGCCAGCGCTCTCCGAAGACATCTCCGTGATCAGGTGGCTGGCATGACTAAATGCCGAAGTGCTGTTACCTTCCCACCAAGGTGGTGCCTATTTTCTATTGCATTTTTACATGCTTTCAAACTGCTAGGTTGGCAGAAACTGGGATAAATAACGAGAGCTCACTCCGTTACCCGGCACCCGTGGTGGGTTACAACTGCAGACAGGGAAAGAAAGGCACTGTAAAAATTTGAGGACTGTTCGGTGGCCTACCACCATCAAAAATTCAAATAAAGCCCACCCTTCCCCAAATTTTCCTAGCATCCCTCCTTCCCTACATCTCCTTATGTCCAAGACAAGAAGATAAGTGGCCATAAAGTCTTCTAGCTTAGAAGGAGGAGCAGGTGGAAAGGAGAGAGAGGAAAGTTATGTGGCCCAAGCTGGACCGTAAGCATCTCTTTGACCCGCAGAGGCTGAGAGGCAGAAATCCACTTGAATTCAAGATGGTGGCTAAGGGAATATAAGGATAAAACTGTTGAGAAAATTGATAAATGGGCCAGTGCCCAGGCCATGGGGCAGAGGAAGGGAGAGAAGGATGGTACATTATCCTTGATCTACTCATCCCATAAGACCTCTCTGGAATTTGTTTATGGCCTGGAACAAGTAAAATATTCTGGAATGGTTTGTCAGAATTTTTCAGCCAAAATATATTTGTTTCAGGTTCCAAATGAAACACAATTTCTGGAGTGTAAAGGCCGAGGTAATGAATCCTAGGCAATTTCTCAGCCAGGTACTGAAGACGCTCCAATCACAATATGGACGTTCCTTATGTGTCACAAACACAGTGACTCCTCTGTAGATTTTACCTTAGAATATGATTAGAAATATGATGGCGCAGAAAAAAATGTCTGGGAGAAAGGATTGATCCCCCCCCTTTTTTTTTTCTTTCATAGCTCACTTCCATTAGGGAAAAAAAGTTTTTCCCATACTTTAAATTGCAATATAAATAGTTAAAAATCATTTTTATACATAGTTATTCAATCTTTACCCCACCATTATTTGCAAAAGCTGCACCATGGGATTATCATTTTTTTTTTCTTGGTAAGACGATTTTCATAACCATATATTATTATAATTCCTGTAATCCAGTACTCAATTGTAAATAAATTCTTCCTCCAGAGAAATTGAACATTTTTGTAAAAAAAAAAAAAGTAAGTGCTCTTTTATCATGACCTTATTTTTTTTCTGTTCATTTTTGATTCAGGATTGATCTAGAATATCTTTGAAACACCCATTAATCAATTTAGATTTGTAAGGATAAACTCTGCAATAACTGTTGGCTCAAGGCCAACAGACCTTTTGGTGGGAGAGAATTTTTTGCCACTTAGTCGTAAATTCCAATGAATTTGGTACTTATGTTGCATTTTTTGCTTTTTGTTGTAAAAAGGTAATGAGAAACATATTGATGCCTATGTATAGAAACAGGAAATATTATATGAGGATAATAAGAATTCCTCTGAAGCACAAATGCGTGTGATTTCCTGAAAGCATGGAAGAAAATGTACCTGTAGACGGTGTTTTCCCTGTGTAGGTCTTCTAAGCCACAAAGAATCTCTGCAGCATAAAACAAAGCTCTTTCTTCTTCAAAGCCTGGGTTTCCCATATTGTAGATATGGAATTTCAGGTCTCCCCCATTCATTATGGTTAGAACTAGGCAGAGTGCGTCCTTTGTTTCATAGGCATAGGCTAGATTGACCTGGAATGAGAGTTTTAGTTCAAGAAAATTATTCATGCCCACAATTCACTCATAGCTACCATTCTGTGTTAGAAAAGACATGACATCATTCTGTTAAAAGGAAGAAGAGATGGGATAGAATCCTAGCTATTAAAAAAAAAAACACATGGCAAGAATACAGGCAGATATTGCAGGATTCAATCCCACCAGGACCAGAGGTTTAGCCTTAGGAGCTTTTGGACTCGTGCTGGAGCCCATCCTCAATGAAGTTCTTAGAATGGGCTCCAGCACAAGTCCGAAAGCTCAGAAGACTAGACATCTGGTCCCGGTGATCGACCCAGATTAGTTCCTGCAACATTATCCTCGGATACAAATAGTTTCCTTCATTCATAGTCAGATATTTTCATAAGATCATACTACACACCAGACAATGGTGAGATCTAGTTTTTTACTACTGGTTTGCTCGTGTTCGCGTGTGTGCGCAACGCTTCTGCTCATACGCAGAAGCGTCTGGGGTGGGTGGGGGGTGGAGCCTCCTGCTGCTGCTACTACCAGTTCGCCCGATCAGGGCCAAACTGGGAGCAACCCACCTCTGACACCAGTGGTGAAATCAATTTTTTTTACTACTGGTTCTGTGGGTGTGGCTTGGTGGGTGTAGCAGGGGAAAGGATACTGCAAAATCCCTATTCCCACCCCACTCTGGGGCCAGCCAGAGGTGGAATTTGCCGGTTCTCCAAACTACTCAAAATTTCTGCTACCGGTTCTCCAGAACCTGTCAGAACCTGCTGAATTTCACCCCTGCTACACACAATACTGCAGATTTAATTCATCAGGAAAAAGTTAGGAAATTTATTGATTCACGATTAAGTATTGTATTATTTATTACTACACATTCTTCCAGCAGAAGCAGCAGCTACAACTAATGAAAAAGGCTTTGCAGATTCTAGAGTTTTGGACTTTGATAGGGTCTTGTAGAGAGCTAATAGGAGTATGCATTCCATTGTAGAGTGAGCAATTTGCAGCACCGTTTTTTCCATAAACAATTATTTTGGAACCACACAGTGCTGTCAAATTCCAGTGAAGGGTACATAAAAACCCACTGCGATTGCAAAAGTAATAACCGAAGAACTCATACAGAGCTAGCACCAGAAACCTGATCTAAGTCACGATGCAGCCTGGAAGTAGTACAGCTGCATACATTTCGTTATAAGTGCCCATCACTAATGGACCTGTTAATAAGAGCTGATGCCCATTACAAATTTGGCAATACTTACTACAAATTGACTATTGACTTTTTCTAGAATCTGCTTTTCATTTAGGGCCATGGATTCACCTTTCCTCTTCTTTATTCTTTTTTTCTCTAATCTTTTGCATGCATACATTTTCCCAGTTGCTCGTACTTGGCAGGCACAGACCTGAAAAGAGGAAAGTTACAATAGGAAAAAAAAGTATACAGGACAAATCATCAGTTAACAAAGCCAAATCAATCTCTTTTCCCTACTTTGTCTTGATTTTAACAAAATACTTTTGACTGGAGACTAAACAGACATTTAGTAGGAGGACGAAAGGAAGTCTTCCAATGCAATAGGTCTGATTTTCCATATTCTTAATTTAGAGAAATAATATATAGGACAATCTCAGGCTGGGATATCCTATAAATCAGGGATGTTTACACAGAAGATCACGTGCCATTGATTTAAATACTGAGTGCTACATTTCTAAAAGTAAGAAGGGCCCAGGCAAAAAAGTAACCGGGAAGCTGCTATGCTAACAATAGTATTGATAATAATGAAGCACAGTTGATATCGTCAGTATTAGTGCATTTAATAATATTGTACGGTCAATTTGGTGAAAATATTTGGGGAACCCACCAAAAGCTTGGGAGGGTAAAATGTGACTATATCTACTATATAGTCACTAAGTACAGAGACTCCATCTTCCCTTCCAATAGTTAAGACCAGAATCTAAAAAACTATATCAGCACAGGTAGTCCTCAACTTGAAACAATTCACTTAGTGACTGTTTGAAATTGCAACGGCCCTGAAAAAAGTGACTTATGACCATTTTTCACACGTATGACCATTGAGGCATCTTCATGGTCACCTGATTTACATTTGGATGTGTGACAATTGACTCACAGTAATGAAGGTTGCAGTGTCCCAGAGTCATGTGATCATCTTTTACGACCTTCTGACAAGCAAAGTCAACAGGGAAACCAGAATCATTTAAAAACCATGTGACTAATTTAACAGCTGCAGGGATTTACTTAACACGCGTGGCAGTAAAAGTCATAAAAATGGGGCAAAACTCACTTAACAAAGAGAGTTTTGAGCTCCATTGTGGTCGTAAGTTGAGGACTACCTGTAATTCATTACAAAACTTGGAGAAAAAAACCATGTATATCCCTCTCTCACACATCCAATGAATCGAGTTTAAGAACTCGTATACAGCAAGAATGAAATCATGCAATTTCATGCTTCAATAGATCAGATTTATCAGCAGAAAATAATTGGCTACCCTTACAAGTAGAGAGTTGGTAAAAGAAGATTTACTCACCTCTCCAAAGCCACCTTTTCCTAATACCCTGTATTGCCTAAATGTGTTTTTTGTTACTGGTTGTCTGAAATAATAAAGAAAATCGGGAGAGGGAAAGAGTATGTTTTAATACGTTTTATTAAGCTTTACTTTTAAAGCAGTTGGTATCCTTAATGCTGAACTTTTTTTAAAAAAAATTGAAGTTATTTCCCTTTTCTTTAAAAAAAAATTAACTGCTTGTTTTTCTAAAAGTGAAATATGGCCAAGTATTTCATAACCCTTCATTTTGCACAATCCACAAATCTTTGTTAAAGATCATTTAGCTGTGAAAATGACTGCTTTTCAACCACTCCGAACGTTCCTTTTTTCTCATCTGGCCATAGGATATGTCAAAGAGGAGGGGCAACTCCTCTCCAGAAGATGACCAGGCTAAGCCTGAGAGAGGGTGTCAAATGCATCATTAATCTCAAGTTCCTTCATGCCCACAAGAGATCCAAGACCATCCCACCTTGAATTCCATTGACCCTTATCTACTACCAATTTGTTTTAACTGTTAGTAGTTCAGATTCTTGTAAAGAGTGTTAACATGCAATAAACTTATATTCATTTGAACTGCATTGGCTACTGATTTCGTGTACTTGATATTAATTGAAATAAATATATAAATATTATTTGTTATCTCTATCTTCTATCTATCTATCTATCTATTTATTTATCTATCTATCTATCTATCATCTATCTATCTATCTATCTATCTATCATCTTCCTTAGTCATCTTTTGTTCATTATATTGGATCAGGTTGCTTGATTTCATTCACCTCATTAACTGAGCTGTCTGAATATGGATTAAGAAATGTAATCTGGAAGACAACAAATTTGAAAATATTGTACTAAAAATATTTTCTGCCTATTCTTTTTCATATTCCCTAGTAGTACATGAAGGCTGTACTGCACTAGAGTTCTGGTGAAGAAATGGCAAACTGAAAATAACTCTGTTAAAGTGAAAGTGACAACCATACAATGAAGAGCTACCAAATAGACTGGCTTTTTAAATTCTTCTCCAGAAAAGGACAAGACTTGAGACTGCCCTCAAGTGGTCCAGATAGATGGTTTTTGTGAGACCATAAGACCATTGAGAGGGTTCAGAGCTCTGGAATAGCCAGATTTTTGCTCAAATAACAGTCAGGGCCTTCAAAAGAACACAGGGTTCACATACTTTCTCTTCTAATCATTTTAGGAAATTTCTTTTTTCTTATTTAGAAAAATAAGAATATGTTTGAATCAACATATTTTACAGCACTGGATAAATTTTCTTCTGTTCTTAGCAAAAGAAGACATCTTTAAGGATTTAATTGTGTTTTCTTTTGGAATAAACAGCAAAGGAGTCATTAGAACTTTGATTTTGGAAAGCTACTAAGGGCCCAGATGGATTTAAAATAAGTTTTTGAAATTAATTATAAGAATCTTTCATGTGGGAAAACGCTTTTGCTTAGAAATCTCTTTAAAATATGATGACATATTGAAGGTTAGATATTAGAGGGAACTGGAAGGAACTAATAATGACAATTAAAGGAGAGGAATGTTTAAATTTGACTTACTAATACAGAATGAAGCAAATATTTTAACATTGGACATATTGAAGGATATTTATGAACAATTAATCTAGAATTAGTTTTAAGAGTATCTGCTTCTATAGATAGACTGTATTTAAAATATCTTACAAAAGAGCAACAAGTTTTATCTGACAAGATTGAGAATGATCTGAAAGATTAAAAGAATGACAGGTTAAAAGAACGATATGGAAAAAGGTACTACACTGGACATAGAAAAGAGCCACCTAATATCTTAATAATGGAAAGGAATATACAAATAACAAACTAAAAAAGTGACCTGGATAAATTTCCTATTTACAAAAGAGACTTGTGAAAGCCTTGTAGAATTTTGTGAAAAGGAACGAAGAAAAAACAGAAAGAAATCACTTCTGGGACATCATTTGAGAGGACTAAAAATCAAGATTGTTAAAAATAGAAAATATAAACTTGCCTTATTTCATTGCCAGTTTTCTCTAGTAACGTTTACTGGACTTTTGTTCATTAGTATTGAACAACAAAACTTTAAAGATTTGTTTATACTTAAGAGATGTAATATGGGAAAAGTGACAATTTGTTGTATTTTAGGAGACGATGAATTTCTAAAATAGTTTATACTTATTGTGATGGTGGGAGAAGCTATTTCTTTATACATTTCTTTTCCTTTTTTATTATATTCTTATTTTTTCAAATTTCTGCACTTTGTATTTTTATTTTTATTCTTTTCTTTTTATCTTTATTGGTTTTTTAAATTTTTAATTATCTTTTTAATTATAACTTTTAATTTTTTAAAAAAAAGTTTTACTGCATCCACTGTAATGCCACTTACCTTTCTAGCCATTTCCATTGGAGAAATCTGTCAAAATACATGCTGTCTGAGTATTCTTGAAAAGGTTCTCCACTTAGGTACTCATGAACTGACCTATTTCATATGAAAAAAGAAAGAAATATTTGACAAGCATGCTCCAAAGTCTAGATAGGCACCTCAGTTTCTCTGCAGACAGGATGCCTATTTTTAAATCTACTAACTCAAAAGTATCAGGCGAGCATATCATTGGACTAATGTGTTACTTTTTTATCGAATATTTTATGTATTTCTTTTTTATCTAATCCTGTTCTATTTTTTCTTATGGTTGCCCATTCAGCTAATATACATTATCCTAACATATAAAATGCAGTCCAAGCAGTATCAGATTGCTGCTAAACTAATTATTTAGTTCTTTTCCATCAAAGAGCAAAATGAGAGTAGTAAAATTAAAAGACTGAAGTATAATTACTTGAATGAAAGCTTCTAAATTTTACAAGTACCTCTCTAAAGCATCCACGAACAACAAAAACATCTGCTGGAAATAATGTGCTTTTAATGATATCTCTCTTTTGGTATTTTCTTTTCTTAAGGCCTGGCAAATAGCCCAGCACCACAAAAGCATCAGCCATTGTAGATACAAATATTTACACACGGAGCTCTAGGGTACAATAAAAAGAAAATCCTAACTTTGCGAAACCGGTAAGCCTTTCTTTGGACAAAAGGATGACACCACAAAAATAAACCTCCTATTTCAGGTCTCTTAGATCTAAAGGGCATTTCGAAACATCTGCGTGTTTATCTATGTGAATTCCACAACCTAATTTTTTTAAAAAAAATTTAAACAAGCACTAAAAAGGAGTGACTAAAAAACAGAAAACGTGTTTTGTTATGTGCATAAAAGAAGTGCATTATGATTTGGAAATTCAGTCAAAATGTTCTGACTAAGACACAGTTCAGTTGAACAGAAACCCCAACTGTCTTGGGTGTTATGGTTTTACAGTTGAGACAACATCTGGAGGGAATCAATTCAGCACCTTCCTTCAGGTCAACTGCTATGTCTGTCTTAGGGCCTGGCCTGGCTAGCCTTTTCCTGTCTTCACCTTCCTTTCTTTTACCTGCTTTCATTCACTGTGCACTTCCTGTTTTACTCGCACATTCCACCCTGGAATATCTTTGGACTAGAATAGTGTTGGCAAACCTTTTCGGCACTGAGTGCTGAAACGGGACTTTGTGTGTGTGTGTGCTGGAAACTGGAAAAGCAGCTGTCCAGTGCACATGAACGTGCGGGGAAGATGATTTTCCGGTTTCCGGCCTGTGCATGCGCACCTCTCACCTGGTCTTCCAGTTTCTGGCACTATCGCACGCATGAAGACCAGCTAGCCAGCACACTGGAACCCGGGAGAGCAATGGGCAATCTTACCGTTCAGCGACGCCTCCACTAGCCTCTGCGATGCTGCAGCTGCTTGGCGGAGCGTTGCGCAGGTGCCCGCGTGCCCAGAGAGATGGCTCTGTGTGTTACTTCTGGCACACATGCCATAGGTTTGCCATCACAGGACTAGAACATACATAAGGCAGTCCTTGACTTACAACCATTTGTTTAGTGGCCATTCAAAGTTATAGCAGCATGGAAAAAAGCGAAGGACTTGCTTCAAGAAGTCGTGGGTACTCTATCACTAGAAGTTTTTAAAAAGAGATTGGACAACTATTTTGTCTGAAATTGTATAGAGTTTCCTGCTTGAGCAGAATTTGGAATGAAGAGCTCCAAGATTCTGACCAATTCTGTTATTTTGTTCTGTTCTGACTTATGATCAGTTCTCACACTTACAACTGTTGTAGTCTCACATAAGCAAAATTTAGGCATGTATTTACAATGGATGCAGCATCCTTGGGTCACATGATCATCATTTGTGACCTTCTCAGCTGCTTCTGACAAGCAAGGTCAATGGGGAAACTGGCTTCTCTTAATAATTGCAGGATTCACTTAACAACTGGAGCGATTCACTTAACAGCCATGCAGTGATGGGTTACAGTACAGGCCCGGCGGCGTCCACATGGACGCATGCAGTGCGAGCATTCATCTTACCGTTCAGCGACGCCTCCACTAGCCTCCGCGATGCTGCAGCTGCTTGGTGGAGCGTTGTGCAGATGCTGTACGCGCCATGCACGTGCATGGAAGCGCCGAAGACTTTAAAGACTGTTAAGGAGCACGGGCAGCTTGGTGGGCCCTCCGGAGCACCGGAGCGGAGCGGTACCCGGTGCTCCGGGCAGGCTCCGATACGCCCGTACCAGGGCAAACCGCCTGCAATCCGCCACTGCAGCCATGGCAAAAAAAACTGTAAAATTGGGCAGGACTGACTTCACAACTCCTTGCTTAGCAATGGAATTCTGGTTCCACTTTGGTCTGAAGTTTAAGACTACCTACAGTATATCTCAAGTTGATATCCAGATAAAACCTAACTTTTGATCTAGACATCAACCATTCAAAATAATCTGAGTCTCTGCATGGAATGCTTTTCATATTCGTAAGGTTAAATTATAACAAAGAGCCTAATATTGAGAACATATTTACAAAAAAAAGTCTTATGTAAATCAACAACAAAATAAAATGATCTTTAATGCCAGTCCACTTACTTTACACAGGGTAAGAACAGCTCTTTACATGGGCTGTTTTCAAGTTTTTCTTTTATCTGCTGTACAAGATCTTGACTGGCTTCCGCTACATAAACTGGAGACTATGAAAAAGTAGAGAGAATCATCAGTTCATTATATAGCTGGAGAAAGTATTTCCCTGACATCCAAATACATTTAGGCACCAAGATATAATAAAATATACAAAAATAATATTCGTATTTATTTATTATTGAGACATCTATGCTGCTTCAAGCTAACAATTCCAGTGAGGTTATACTCAGTGGTAGGATTCAGCCAGTGTGCATCACTTTGGGACAACCGTTTGTTAGCCTTCTGAGCAGTTTGGTGAAATCATTAGGGCAGAGAACATACACACACAAAACACACAACACCTCTCTGTTGTGTATGCGACATGTCCAGTTTTCTAAATCAGATAGCCAAGGATAGTGTAGCAAGGTGGATGATTCTGCATTCTTCATATGAAGCAGTTATTATAATGCTTAGTATTTTAAAGATTTGTATTAAGTTCTGATTCCATATTCATGTACCATGACATATACATTTTTACAAATAGTACGATCAAGATTCCCTGTTTTTGCTATGATATTTCTTTCCACAAAAAGTTGAGTACAGTTCTTCATTTCATCTTTGCTTTGTGAGTACATGGTGTACTGAAATTACCTACTTTCTATTTGATCAAAAATACAATTTTTATGTATTTTTAGGGAGGGGTGTATGTCTTCATTTACAGTTTTTGTAAACCTAAATAAGGTTTCACACTTCACAGAAACTTCCATTCAACTTTCTATCGTTAAAAAAAAAAAAGGGCAGAATCCAGGCAATAACTTTTCCACTATGAAGTCATGAAACAAACAGCATTTTTCAAAAAAATATTTTTTTATGAAATGTCTGGTTTTTTTTCTTTCTGAGTCAATCTGTGGATATTTTTCTTTTGTTTACAAGCATGAGTCAACTTTTTCTTTTAAACAAATAATAATCCTAGCACACTATCTAAAAAGAGAAAAGCAACCCCTGGATTGATACCATTATGTGATACATTGCTGAACATTTGCTAAGCAGTGTAAATAGAAATAAACTCTTTTCTTTATTCCTTTATTGAATACTTTAAAAAAAACAAATACAAAATAAAACATAAAAATGAGAAAAGAATGTAATACAATAAATAAACTGGGAATTTAAAATGTCACAAAAGCTACAGCTTTCTAAAATATTATGAATTATGGGAAATAGTTATAAAGATAAGATATATAACACGACTAATCAAATAAATATTAAACTTAAGCTAAAATAGTTTATAATCAGTATAACATGAATCAGTTGAAATTGTGCAATGTTTCATTCATTCACATTTAGACATTTAGTACATATTAAAAGTCCAATTCAGATACCTCATGTAAATTAATACCATATAGATTCTATGCATGAAAATAAACTTTCCTATGTCTTTGTAGAAAGTTTATTTGCCTGGCTTAATAGAAGGTTTAGAAAACACACTTATCAGGAAACAGAGAGAATAATTCGGAAGGGAAGGGAAGATAAGTAAAATAAAACTCAACTCCTAATCATACATAATTCAATTACATTTAAAGACATGTTACTAGCTTTCCACAACATGGTACTTCCTAAATGTGTTGTCCATATAGAGTGTACGAGGAGAAAAATGTCATTATTCACAATCTCAGTAACTGCAGCCATGGTTAGGTGTATAAACTGAAGCCTTGCCAGCCATCTGAATAATAATAATAAATATATTTCAAATTATCTTTCCACGTTTACTTTCTTCTTCTTCTTCTTATGCATATTTCCTGCATTTGGACTTGCATAGTCACTCTTACTTTAGCTTGGACAAGGACAAGTAATGCAACTGTATTTTTTGCATAAATTTTATTAATTAAGACAAATTTAGATTATCACTTTTATTTTGATGAAATTTCAAATGACTGAAATAGGGAACTAATTGTGTGCATGTGTGCCTATGTATTTGTTTTTGCAAATAATGAAAATGGAGAAATCTGACAAAATATTTATATTTCTTTTTCATTTAAAGCACCAGCTAATAATTTTTTGTGGCTGTAAACCAGAGTTTGCTTTATTCTACAAGAACGCAGTCAAGGGGATGAGTTATATCACTGGCAAGTAATGTTATATTCCATTTCTTATTCCAAGTATTTAAGAAATAGATGCTTTTGAGAAATGGTTTCCATATGTAATTGTGTTTCTGTTGCAGGCCAAATTTAATTAGGTTCTGCAGGAAGAAATGTTATTTAGTCCAACAATACATCACAACATTTCAAGTCATTTGTCATCATTTCAGAAATTGAAGTGTGGTATGTATTGATGGAGAGAGATAAAATTGCTGAATCCTTTCCCAGAATTTCATAGAGAGCTGCAGGTAGTACAGTTCCAATTATAGATCACGGAGGGGGGGAGAAAGGATTGTCCAAAATTATATTCCTGACTTTCTAGTATTAACGATTCTGCTTACAAAATATTTTGAGAACATCTCAAATAAAAACAACAAGCAACATTCTTGAAAAGCTTGGTTCAAGTTAAGCTTGAACTCCAATTAGTACAGTCTGTGAACCTAAAAGGCTACGAGAAAAACAACACAGAAGGCTGGTTGAGACATCACTAAACAAACAAACAAACCTTTCCCAAAGTTGAGAACTTCCAATAATTTACTTATCATTCAAGAAGACTTAATGATAGACAACTTTGACACTGCCTTTTCCAGGCTGGTTTATTGAAATGTTTGTTTTTGTCTTCTGCATTATCTTTCAATTTCCTAATCTAGATTACTGTCCTTTTCTGAAAATTCAAGTAGCCAGATCAAACATTTATTATCTTAGGACAGTGATGGCGAACCTATGGCACGCGTGCCACAAGTGGAACTAGAATTCCATTGCTAAGTGGCACGCGGAGCCATTTGCGTGCGCTGGCCAGCTGAGTTCACCTTTTTAAAAGCTATTTTTCGCCTTCCCCAGGCTCCAGAGGCTTTATAGGAGCCTGGGGAGGGCGAAAAGAGCCCCCCCTGCCCCCCCTGGAGGCTTCAGGGGCAGTCCGGAGGCTTCCCTGAAGGCTTCAGAATGCTTAAAACCACCCTCCGAGCAAACCGGAAGTGACTTCCGGGTTGCTCGGAGGATCATTTTAAGCCTTCCGAAGGCTTCAAGGACCATCTGGAGGCTTCCATGACACCTTCGGAGCACTTAAAACGACCCTCCGAGCAAACCGGAAGTTTGCTCGGAGGGTGGTTTTAAGCGCTCCGAAGGCTTCAGGGAAGCCTCCAGACGGTCCCTGAAGCCTCCGGAGGGCCTCCGGGGGTGGTGGAGGAGGCTCTTTTCGCCCTCCCCAGGCTCCTATAAAGCCTCTGGAGCCTGGGGAGGGCAAAAAAAGCATGTAAAAATGGGGGGGTGCGTTGTGCGCGCATGTGCACTGGGGGATCGTGCGTTGCATTATGGGTGCGGCACGCCCGCACACGACCCCCCCGCGCTCCCCCCACTTGTGGCACGTGAGCCAAAAAAGAATCGCTGTCTTAGGAGATCAATTCAGGTAAGCAAATCCTGGAATATTTACTAAATTCAAACCAGAAACAGTGACATGATAGATGTTGAAAGGAGGCATCCAATTCAGCCAAATACTTACTTTATTTACTTACTTTATTTGGACTTTTATACCGCCCCCTCTCCCCAAAGGGACTCGGGGCGGTGTACAGTCAGATAAAACACATAAATAGATAGAAAATACAAACATAAAAGAGGAGGCAATAAGAAACTGTACATAAAGCAAAGCAGTTAAAAACAATATTTAAATAACCCTAAAAATACCCAATTAAAATATCTGCCAGGAGGTAGAATAAGACTATGAATGGGCCAGGCCGGCTAAACGGAACAGGTGAGTCTTCAGTTTTTGTCGGAAGGAGCGGAAGTCGGTGGTGGTTCTGATATCGGGGGGGAGGTCATTCCAGAGGGTTGGGCCCATCACAGAGAAGGCTCTACTCCTAGGCGCCGCCCGTTGGCATCGCTTAGTGGACGGCACCCGGAGGAGTCCTTCCCTGTGAGAGCGAATCGGTCGCAGGGAAGTGTGTGGTAGGATGCGATCCTGCAAGTATCTAGGTCCTGAGCCATGGAGCGCTTTAAAGATGGTAATTAACACCTTGAAACGCACCCGAAAGACCACAGGCAGCCAGTGCAGCTCGCGCAGGAGCGGTGTTACGTGGGAGTACCTAGTACTCCCCATAATAGCCCGCGCGTCTGCGTTCTGGACTAGCTGCAGTCTTCGAGTGCGTCCCAAGGGAAGCCCCATGTAGAGGGCATTGCAGTAGTCCAGCCAAGACGTCACCAGTGCATGAGTGACCGTGCGTAGGGCATCCCGGTCCAGTAGGGGGCACAATTGGCGCACCAGGCGAACCTGGTGGAACACCCCCCTTGCCACGGCTGCCACATGGGCATCCATTGACAGCCGGGCATCTAGGAGGACGCCCAAATTGCGCGCCCGTTCCACAGGGGGCAATTGCTCACCCCCTATGGTCAGTGATGGAATCAACTGACTGAACTGGGGTGCCGGTAGCCACAGCCACTCAGTCTTGGAGGGGTTGAGCTTGAGTCTGTTGTCCCCCATCCAGACCCCGACGGCTTCCAAACACCGGGTCATCACCTCGACAGCCTAGTTGGGGTGGTCTGGGGTGGAAATGTACAGCTGCGTATCATCAGCGTACAGATGATACTCCACCCCAAAACCACGGATGATCTCCCCCAGCGGCTTCACATATGCGTTGAACAGAAGGGGTGAGAGGACCGACCCCTGAGGCACCCCACAAGTAAGTGGCCTTAGGGTCGACTTCTGCCCCCCTGCCAACACACATTGCGTCCGGTCGGAGAGGTAGGAGCCGAACCACCGCAGAACGGTGCCTCCAACTCCCATCCCCCCCAGCCGGCGCAATAGGATACCATGGTCGATGGTATCAAAAGCCGCCGAGAGATCTAATAGGACCAGGATAGAGGAACAACCCCTATCTCCGGCCCTCCAGAGATCATCGACCAATGCGACCAAGGCCGTCTCCGTGCTGTGTCCGGGCCGGAAGCCGGACTGGCGTGGGTTTAGATATTCGGATTCCTCAAGGTGTCGTGGAAACTGCTGTGCCACCACATTCTCTACAACCTTCGCTAAAAAGGGAAGGTTGGAGACTGGACGATAATTAGCTAGCTCCATCGGGTCAAGGGAAGGCCTCTTTAGTAAGGGCCTCACCACCGCCTCTTTCAAGGCGGGAGGTAAGGACCCCTCGCTCAAAGAGGCGTTCACCAAGCCCAGTAGCCAGCCTCGTGTCACTTCCCAGGATGCCAGTACCAACCAGGAGGGACACGGGTCCATTAAACATGTGGTCGGTCGCAGCCGTCCACGCAACCTATCCAAATCCTCGGGGGCAACAGAATCAAACTCCTCCCAGAATGGTCTCACAAGACTCACTGTTGGCGGCTCCTCTGGTCCACTGAAGGGGGCCCATCCGCTCCGGATCTGAGCGATTTTGTCCTGCAGATATTCCCCAAACTCCTCTGCTCTGCCCTGTAAAGGGGCTTCCCGCGTCCTCTGTGATAAGAGAGAGCGGGTCACCCGAAACAGGGCGGCAGGGCGGTTATCAGCGGACGCAATAAGAGTGGCACAATAGAAATTTTGATACTTAATTTTAATGAATATTTCTATATACTGCAGATCAGGGATCCCCAATCCAAGTCTGTGGACCAGCACTGGGCCGCAGCATGCCAGAAACTGGGCCACACAAACAAGCAAAGCCCCATCCGCGGGATGCAGGCAGCCCGCAAAACCACACCCCCTCTGGTCCTTGGAAAAACCTCTTTCTCTCCAGTCCCCCATGCTGCCTGAGGCCACTGTTGTAGATGATTTCGTATTTCTGCCCCATAGACTCTTAGACACGAGTTAATAGCTTATTGTCTGCTGGTAACGGATTGTAATACTTGCAAAGTCATACCTTTCATAAGGCGCTTTCTACTTATTTAATATAACACAGCACACATTGCAATGCTATTTGAGGCAATTGTATCAACAATGTTGGTATTAATTAGACTATGTTATGCTTTAGATTGGGGGTGGGGGGAGAGTCAACAACCCTTAAACCAAACATTTATTTTCCCATGATTGCTTTACAGCTGTAGAGGGCAGTTACCCAATCACAGGAAAAAATGCAGCTGTTCTGAGAGGTTGCCAACAAAGCACCCTTTTCTCTTGAGTCCAAAAACTGCACAACTGTAATATTAACATTCACGTTACACATACACAAAGATCAAATTTCTTAATGTCTGAATTATCAGAGAAAAATTACAAACAAAATTGAAATTCCTGAACATTTATTTTTTGCATGGAACATATGAATTGATTAACTGAACTGAATTAATGAATTAATAGAAGATCTCATTGCAGATTGAAAACAAGACCACTAGTTTTCGGAAATCAGCCTTCCTTCCTTCATATCCCTCCAGCCCTCAAGTGGAGCCTAGTATGCTTCAGTATGGTTCGCTGCACTGCCCTGACCCCTGCACTGAACACGAGGTTGGCCTAAATGACCTATTCCAAAAGTATTACTTTCAATGCAACCATTCTATTCCTGCACATACCTATCCCATTATGGAGGAAATAGGGAGAAGCAGTTAAGCACCATGCATGCATAGTACAGAAATATCATGTGGCATATAAGCATATCTCAAATAGTCTAAATGTCTAGCTAGAAAAGATGTTGAGGATGAGACAAATAAAAGTGATTGTGCTTCTTTTCTATAAAATGTAGAAAAACAAACTCTTGATATGGCTTTTTGCCCTATATTATTGGCTCTGTTGGCACGCAGGGTTATGGAAATACACTATGTTGCAATAGCAAAACCACAACCAAGTCTTTCCCACATATTACAGTGTTGCCTAGCTTTTTAAATCTGGCGGTCTCCACCTGTGTCAGATGACAGCTTTTAAAATCGTAAGTCAGGATGGCCAATGCCACCAAGTAGGTGACAAGTGCTTCAGCATCTAATTGCACAATGACAATTTACTGAAATGGGATTAAATAGCCCATGTTCCAAGTCATTTATTTTCTTGTCCAAAGACAATTCTTGACTTCATTAAATACCCTAAGTTACATCATGCTTTATTTTATTTTATTTCATCTGACAATAATTGATTGCGTTGATACAATACACTAAATTATAGTGGTTAAATTCACATAGCAAGCTAAAAAAACAGAGACACAAAACATATATATGGAGCTACCATAGCTGTGAAGCAAAAAACTGGATGACCACTAAAATGGCAGCAAAGTTGTCCTATAAATTCTAGTTCTTGATATATTGAATATAGCGAATGTCCAGATTTTGCAGGCCACATCTGTACCCCTAAAGTTATGGTTTAGTGTCATCCAGACTATAGTGTCTTTTTCAACACTTGCTCTCATTCCATTTTCATCCATCCATCCTTTCTCATGAACATGCACAACTCCTCCTTGTGGAATCACTTCTTTTGGAAAGGTTTTCCTTTTGAAAATTAACATGGGTGGCAATTTGGTGCCATCTGTA
Organism: Natrix helvetica; assembly: GCF_964273705.1. Taxonomy (NCBI): domain Eukaryota; kingdom Metazoa; phylum Chordata; class Lepidosauria; order Squamata; family Natricidae; genus Natrix; species Natrix helvetica. The sequence continues at coordinate 62,069,962 of NC_138551.1, read as the reverse complement.
TAGCAGGATAATAGAGCAGGATAACACGACCGTATAATGTGTTTTCTCATGTCCTGAGCTTTTCACGGTTATGCTTTTGGCATCTTTCAGATCAACACTTATTAGATGGCCCATCAAAGGTTAGTGGGACTTCACCCATATTCCTAATCTGACCAATTTCAAAATTATTTTTCTTCCTAGCATCTATTACAAATGTATGAAAAGACCGAATCTTAGATTCATATTCTTTTGGCATTTTTTCCGCAATTCTAGTTTTGGTGCGCATAGCAAGACCATGTCGGCTCATATATTTGTAGCACCACAATGGTGTTCCATTAAAATCCTGAATGCCTTTCTCTACAGCAATGCATATTCATATATTACCATTTTTGCAGAAACTGCGAAGCCTTTGTTCCGGTGATGTGTGATCCATTCTTTCATGTCCACCTCTAACTGTGTGGCCACTTTGCAGCAAGCCCACGAAAATTATGCTTACTTTTATCTTTTACTTTTTCAGCTGATCCACCGGTTTCCTCCACTCTCTTATCATTTTTTCAGTTGGAGGTGGCACAGAAATGTCTCTTTTGCTCTGTTTCCATGTTCTTCAGCATATTTTACAACTTCCAGTTTAAAAGAAATTTTATATGCTAGTCTTTTCTGGTTTGACATCCTTGTATGTAGCGTGAGGGGGTATTGTAGTATTTTTTCTACAAGAAAGAACTGTCAGTGTGTGTCCTTTATTGCTATGGGAACTCTGTATCTGAGAACGTCAAGGAATGACATACTATTTTAGGGGATCTGCTGCAGACATACTATTATGGGTGACATGTTTAAGGTTTCACCTTTATAGGGGAGAGTTCATAAAGAGGACACTTTATTAGAGGACACTTTCTTAGGCACTATTCATAGGACAATATTTTGTTTCCGACTTGCCCTCTTACATTCCCATGTACCGGTATGTATATGTGTGTGTGAAAGTAAAAATAAAGGAATGGCTGATTGGAATGGTAGTCAGATTTAAGATTTCAAAGGTGCCAAGTGAGCAGACGAGACCTTCCTGATGCACATTTTCTGGATGCTTGCTTAAATGGACGCTTGCTCCAATGATCCAAGCAACTGGGATTGCCTCTCTCCCTCCCCAGTATCTCTGTGTTCCATTGCTGCCAGAGGTACTGCAAAAGCATCCAGCAAGTCTCCTGCAAGTCTCCTATTAGCCAGGCAACTGGGATCGCCCACTCGATGCTGTGCTGCAATAGAGAGGCCAGCATGAGGGAAAGAGGAGGAGTAAAGAAAGAGGAGAAAGTAGCCTCCTTCCTTGTCCATTTCTCCATTGCAGTGCAACTCTTCTGCCCACAAAAGACTCATCTTTATGGCTGACACTGAAAGGCAGAGAAGAGCTGCCAGAAAGAAGCCAGTAAGCTCAGGAGTTGGTTACCCTTCCTCCCCCCCGACCCCACCTACCTGCCACCCCCAAATTGCATTGATGGATAAGTGAGGGGAAGGAAGTCATGCCATGCCCAACGATGGGGGAAAAGGGATGGCAAGAGGAGCCCCATCTTGCAACACACGCCCCAATGAAAGGCGGCAGCAACCTGGCAACCTCCCTTGCCTGCCCTCTCTGGCACTGGAAGCCATTCATACCTCTCTCTCTTTCTGTCTCTGGGCTCACCCGATGCCACAGTCCACCACGGAGGCTGGGAAGGGCGCACTTGTGGAGGGCCGGCAGGCAGTTGGTGAACTGCTAGATGAACTCGTGCAGGGCAGGCAGACATAGAGCATGCCCAGGGCAGCCAGTGGTGGGATCAGCCGGTTCTCCAAACTGCACACAAAGTGAACAACCAGTTCAGCTGAACTGGCTGAATCCCATCTCTGTGTTGCTGCCTCAGCCAGGGAACATTGGAGCCTTTGCAGTCAATTGGCAGTTGAATCGGCCTCCCAGAATACCACAAATCAGCTGTTCCAGGCAGCGGGGATGGCTGCTGCCTGTTGTCCCCGCTGCACCAATTCTCTTCTCCTCCCCTGAAGTATGGCAACCCCTCCAGCTGATGCAATATTCACTATATAAGGCATACAGACATTTTCACCCACTTTGGTGGGGGGGGGGGGGAGTGCATCTTATAGTCCTAAAAATACAGTACATCTTAAATACAGATGAATACAGAATTTGCAGGGAAACCTCTTTGCACCCTCTATGCTTCTTTCCCCCAAAAAACTATTCATTCATGAATCTGTCATCTAATGCTACTTTGATCTTGATTTGAGTGTCAAGTATTCCTTTGTAATGGTAGGAGGAACCAGGTAACTGAGGAAGCACCGGCTGTTGCATCTACCAAATTTTTGCACACGATGCACACACGTAGTCTGTAAGGAAGAAAGAATTAAATTCTCATTTCCTGCTTTCTAAAGTTATTGCGTTGATACAGAATTTGGCATGAGAAGGCACAGACCAAAGAATAAATTCCCTCCTTTTGTATTGTGGAAAGTTATCACCCAGCCCTCTCCCAGAAAAATGAAATATCCTAGGAAATATTGAAAAGGCAGAATATTATATTTTCCTGGATGTGAAAAAGGGAGAAACACATTTTAAACACAAAGTAAATTCCTGCAGCTTCCTGCCCATCCCCACTTTGTCAATGGGCCATTAAGAAGGCCAAGCTAGTCCACTTTACATAATAAAGAGTTCTCCCCTTCAGCTCCAGGGGGATGGGATTAAGGCATGATAATATTGGCACTTTATTCAACTGACCACATGGCATCTGAGAACTCTGAGAATTCAACCAAACCTGGACTCAGCCTAGAGAGTTGCCCCTGCATGGGCCCATGTGAGTCTGACAACCAATCAGAATACATTTCTTACACAGGAACAGGAAACAAGAGAGGTGGGACTGAACAGGTTATAAAAAGCCTAGCAAGCCCCTCCCTCGGCCTTCTCTTCTTCTCCACCAACATTGAAGCATGTGATCACCTTTTCTGTTCAGGACTCAAGCCATGTGGTCCTGTCCACCATTAAAACCATCTTTCCAAGCAGCCTCCATGTCTCCAGTGTCTTTTTCCCCACTTGGAGCCGAACCCAGAAGGACATTTCTTTCAACAGTATCATGTATATGCTCTTCCTTAGTGGCTGAGAGTAGGAATTCCCTTTTGCTGCTCCCCAAATATCTTCTCCCAAAAAAGTTTGCTACAATGCTAGCTCTGGATTATGATTCAAATATCAGCAGGGGAAGCACTAACGATTAGACTCCACAAATCATAGATATGGCTACAAATTGTAAGTAAATCATAAGTGAATCCATGAATTCAGCATTTCTGGTAAGTTTGTCAATACATTATTTTTAGACATTTGGATTCTAGCAGAACTTCTAAGAGATGTTCACAAGGCCAGATGACCGACATTTTAATGGTCATGGTTGAAATAGTTCAGCCCTAATGTTATTACTAGTGCTTTGTGTTATGTTCTGAACTGCTTTCAAGACTCTTTTTTCATTTCTTGGAAGAATAGTTATATCAGGACCAACACTGACCTTTAGCAGCAAGCAACATCCTGGCAAGGGTGAGTCAATCAGTTTATCAGCCAGTTTATCTGCCTATTTCTAAATTATTTCTGAAAAGACCAGAAATAGCAACTTCAGTTCAACATTAGAAATAGGTGGCAACAAGTGGGCTCTTGTTGTTTGGGAATCATTGTTGATACTGTGTGGTTCTCTGAGGTTGGTTGTTTTTCTGCCGACATTTCGTTACCATGCTAGGTAACATCATCAGAGCATGCTAAGTATCTCTCATCAGTGCATGAGAGAGTGAAGTTGCTGGTTATTTATATATAGTAGCTTGCCTCACAAAAGTGTTGGCTGGGTGTGGTTGCTTCTTTCAGGCTCCTTTGTTGCAGTATTATTTCTTCCCTGATTGTTTACCTGATGCAATTTCCTGCTTATCCAGAAACTGGCTGCTAGGGAGGACTTGGGCTGTTTCGTTTTATATCATCTCCCCCTCCCCCCTGTTCTTAGCCCTTGGGCTGGAGCTGGGTGAAACATTTCTTAAGTAGAGACTTCCTCCATAGAACAAGAAGCAGCTTTAAGCCTTGTCTTCTAACAAAAAGTGGAGTTAACCCCTTCCTGTCAATTGCATCTTTGGTGACAATGCAGGAAGGAAGGAAGAAGTCAATATCAGAAAAAGAAAAGCATAGAAAAATGATGGTCACTAGCCTTAGTCACTTTTTGCTCAGTTACTTATCTATAGACAAGGTATTACCAGATTTTTTTAAAGTTCTTTTAATCCGGATTGTTATAGCTCTCCTCCTATATTATAAAAATCTTCAAAGGAAGTTTAAATGACTATAGATAAGCATCCCAATATGTTAATAATTAGACGAAACGCTATACTAGTTTTACTATTAGAGGAAGTAACGTCAATGCTGCATCACAAAATAATGTGCCAAACCACAGCTCACCTTCTAGTTCTTGCAGGAAAGGGGAAAAAATTGGTTCTCATAAAGCGACAGATTGCTCATAACATAAATGTCCATAAATGGGTGCTGTTATTACACAGCAATGTTTTAGTCAGTTCTTCAGTCTAGGCAGACAGCTTAATTTTTACACAGGTCCCTTGACTGAAAAAGATTCTGTGGAAAATATTCTAAGTGTATTTCACTTAAAAGTAAAGCTAAGACAGAAAGAGGAAGAAGAGGAAAACAAAGAATGCCTTGTAGGTCTAAGGTAAACGCCAGCTTTCCTAGCAAGACTCTAGGGAAAGAGCAAGTCCATTGATCATTTCATCCGTTCAGGTGGTATCACTCGCACTCACTGCTTCTAGCCCATGGAAAGGGGTTGTGTTTTTCCTGGAAAAGCTTTGCATACTTGCAGTGGTATAGTCTGTTTCTCCTCAGCCCTACTTATGGGGACAAACAACAGCTGTGCTAGAATATTTAATCCGTGATGCTCTGCAATGTTTTGGACGGAGTCCAGTTTTAGCCTAATTGACTGATACTAGTTTAATTTAAAGGCAGAGACTTGGCTAGCAGGCTGAGAGCTTTTCTGCAAGTAGCTTTTTAACACAGCAATTATATTCCATTTACTTTTAAGCCATGCAAGATTTAGAAAACAAACATTCCATGGCACAAGAAAATGTTTTGCTTGTCAAAAACCACAGAAGGAACCACTTTCCTGAGAAAGTAAAAGCGTGGGTCCCACAGTCTTCGAGCAAGAAAACCACCGAATCCCTCTGGCCGTAGGACATCCACAGATTTCTGACCAAATGACACATTACAAACATGCCTTACACTATGATCTGCACCAAAAAAGCCACATAATGAGAGTGGAGAAGCCATAACAGAAGGTGTGGGCTTAACACTTTCCTTCCAAGCTGCTACTTCTCTAATTCAAATTCACTGACCTCAAGTGTCTCCCCGGAGGGAGCTGAACTGAAGGCTTAACTAGAAGCAGATGGGATCTGCACCAGTATGCAATTTCACCGTATACTGCATGGATCACGGGGAAGGGAAGAAGTTATATGTCCATTTTTCTTTAACTAATCTATCTTCCCCTTTTGATGTTATGTGTGGTGGGGTTGTATGAGGGAGAGGAAAGAGATGGGATGGATACTTTTGGGATGTATAAAGGTAAAGGTTTTCTTCGCACATATGTGCTATTGTTTCCGACTCTAGGGGGCGGTGCTGATCTCATTTCATTTAAAAAATGAAAGCTGAAGAGCCAGTGCTATCCGAAGACATCTCCGTGGTCATGTGGCCGGCATGACTAAGTGCCAAAGGCGCACAGAATGCTGTTACCTTCCCACCAAAGGTGGTTCCTATTTTTCTACTTGAATTTTTGCATGCTTTCGAATTGCTAGGTTGGCAGAAGTTGGGACAAGTAATGGGAGCTCACTCCGTTACGCGGCGCTAGGGATTTGAACCATCAAGCTGCCGACCTTTCTGACAAGCTCAGCATCTTAGCCACTGAGCCACCACTCAGTGTACATGAAGGAGGAAAAACTGAGCTTGCTCAAAACTTTGTGCCCTTTCCATATGCAGTTGTTACCAGGACAAGACCTTTACAGAAATAGTTCTAAAACTTCCTATCCTGATATTTTTTTTTTTTTACTCTTAACTTTAGTAGCTTACATTAAAGCACATTATGCAACTTAACATTGATTGCATTTTTGGAGTTTCATTGCTTTCTTTTTAAATGTTTTACAAACCTGTTCTCCAGAGAGACCTTTAGTTTATTGATTACTTATTATTGTTATCTCTATTTTATAATAACACAAGGCTGCAAAGGTACCTAATGCTTCTTTCTTTTCCTATTTTTACCACAACAACTATCTTAGAGGTGAGTTGGGCTGAGAGAGAGTGACTGTCTCAAAGTCACCCAGCCAGTTTTTATGCCCAAGGGGGGGAGTAAAACTCACAATCTCCTGGATTGTAGCCGTAATACAAACTGGCTCTCTCTTCATAGTTGCAAAAGACTGAATAAACCACTATATAAATCATAAATGAGGTGAATTACAAAGGATCCATAACTCAACACAACACTGTCGAAACACAAGACACAATAATAACAAGAGCAAGTGCACTTAAGGCTTATATACCACTTCACAGTGCTTTACAGCCCTTTTTAAGCAGTTTACAGAGTCAGTATATTGCCCCAACAATCTGGGTCCTCATTTTACTGACATTGGAAGGATGGAAGGCTGAGTCAACCCAGTGGTGGGTTCAGCCAGTCCGCACCACTTTGTGAGAACCATTGTTAACTTTTTGAGAGTTTAGTGAACTGGTTGTTGGAAGAAACCATTAGGGCAGAGAACCGGTTGTTAAATTATTTGAATCCCACCACTGAGTCAACCTTGAGCCAGTAAGAATCAACCTGCTGACAGTTGACAGAATTAGCCTGCATTGCAATACTGCATTCCAACCACTGCTCCACCATGGTTCTTCTAATTGTTAATTGTTTCTTCTCAGATGTCTACTAAAATAAAGCTCTACAGTCTGAGTGATTCTGAGAACATCGCTGGCAGAAAGACCACATTTTTAGATGTTGGCTGCTATGTCTCATTTGACAATACCCACCAAAAAGTTTCAGCTGCAAATAGCAAGGAGGAAACAAAGAACAGGCAGTCTCAAAAGTGCTTTTTCAAAGGCAACTGGACTATTTTTTTTCTTTAAGGAAGAACAACAAAACATTTCGCTTTTCACCCAAGAAGCTTCATTGTGATAGTGGGTGGATGGAAAGATATGGCCTTGATGACTGAGAATCTCCACAGACAACCAATAGGGAGGAATGTACAGAGAAGGTATCCCCCAGTACCAGGTTGTTTAGATCAGGGGTCCCCAATCCCGGGTCCATGAACAGGCACCGGGCATGCCAGAAACCAGGCTGTGCAAATAAGTGAAGCCCATCCGCCAGACGCAGGCAGCACGTGAAACTACACCCCTTCCAGTCCGTGGAAAAATCTGTCTCCACAGAATCGGTCCCTGGTGCCCGTAAAGTTGGTGGGCGCTGATTTAGATCCTTAAAGGTCGAGATCAATATCTTACATCAACTGAAAACAATTAGCCCACATATAACAAAATAGGTCTAATATGCTATGAACAGAAAGTGGGTTTGGTACAGTGATTAAAACACCAGGCTAGAAACTATGAGACTCTGAGCCAAGTCTTGCCTTAAACACAAAGTCAGCTGACCAGTTGCTGTCTCTCAATCCTAGGAAGCGGGCAATGGCAAGCTACTGTACTTCCAAATATCTTGCCAGGAAAACTGCAAGGACTTGCCCAGGCGGTTGCCAGGAATCAACAGTGACTTGAAAGTGCCAAAAGCAAAACAAAACATTGAAGCAGAGCCGAAGTTTGGTGGAAGTATTTTTTTCATAAACTAAAGTCCTAAAGGACAGTTCCATCCAGAATGTTACATTTGTCTAATCTGATAGCATGATGCAAAAGGTCTGTCCTAGATATTTGCAGATACAAAAGGACCGTGAGCCTTAAAGCTTTTCAAAAGCTCTAAACCCAATCTTCATATGTGCAGGGAAGAGGAGAGAGAATGATAAGGATAGAAACCTCTTTAGGATGCTTTGTCCATCAGTCCTGCTTAATGTATTAGCATCTTTTATAAGGCTACCGCAATTGCCCCCTGCATATATATGAATGGTCACCTAGCTTGACTGGAAAAACACAGTTGTAATAATGATTGCATACATTGAAGTTAAGTGCTTTGTTCACACTCCAGTGCATTGTGAAGCACCTTTTTCAAAAGCTCAGCATAGCTGTACTACTGAACCATTCCCATTTAGTTTTATTCATGGCTTGGTCATTTGCATTACATACAAATAAAGGCTCACAGATGCAGTCTCCATGAAAAATTGTCTTTATTCATATCTCCCACTGCAGTGAAACAGAATTTGAAATAGCTAGAGTCACGATGCTTCATTTGCTTTAAATAGTTTGATGGATATAAAACAGAATCTATGGACAAAATAACAAAGGAACAGCTGTATAAAGGAGGATAGACTCAGTTACAGTGGTGATGAGGGCACAATTAGAATTGCTGAAGGACCAAATGAGTAATAGATTGTCATGGGCAAAAAAATCTAGACAGTGACTAAGAGTTTATTATCACTTATCACGTATAATCAAAAATCCAATTGGTGGAAAGCTGTCAGGTTTCCAAAAGATGCCCTCCCATGTCAACTCGATAACAGACATGGAAATGCTTTACGAGTTGACAAAAGCAATGTTGATGTCACTCAGAAGTTTCCACAATGGTCTGGCAGAACTTAGTCTGATAACTTAGCAACTACTTCTGAATTTTGGTTTTAAGAAATATTCCGCTGGAACATCTATCATTTCCATAATAATTGCATTGTTTACCATTTGCTCAACAGCCTTGAGGTATCTAAAACAATGAATATTTAAGCCTGGAACAAAGGAAGAAAACCTCTTCAATTCCCCTTTGTCTGAAAGTGTGGAGCCTAAGAGAGGATGTCAATCTTTTTGTTTTATTATGAATTTCTGGGCAGAAGCATGCAAAACCAAGAAATTTGTAGTACTTCTGACATAAGTTCCAATATATTGAGAATGCATAGCTAATTTGTGTTCTAATTTGAAGGGATAAATATGCAACACATTAGATGAACAATGAAGTTTGGCCATGAACAATGAAGTTTGGTCATGAACTTAGGGAAAAAGGGGGGGGATACCTGCAAGTTTGAAAATTGGTGACAATTATGAATTACTGTGCTATAATTGAAAATCTTGATCAGCTTTTATCAAAGCTTTTTTGTAGAAATAATACAGCTGCGTGCTACTAAAAAACATATCATTTATGTGTTGGTCTCATATTTTCCCTGAAGGAGCTCAGAAGCATATATACTTATATGAATACTGATTGAAACAAGCTCACCCTGCTCAACCACATAACTTAATACTGTGCCTTACAGATTCTTTGGATCTCTGACAAAAATCTAATTTAATAAATAGATTATATATGTGGTACTATACCACCAATTGTTATTCTGTAAAAAGTTGTCCATACTACCCTTTCTTTGAAATGTTGTTGTTTTTTCTTTAAAAAAATGATGTGTGAAAAATGGCATATACTGTCATCATTTGCCAATAATACATGAGAAGAGAAATAGTCAAAATTGTTTATTTTAATCTGTTTAAAAATTGCCACTTCAATACACAAGCAGGAAGAAAAGAAGTTAAACTTGCACTTGGCTTATAAACAGCTAATTAAAGGCTTGAAAGCAGAGATCGAGAAGACCGTGAGAAAGCTACTGATTCTAAAGAAATAGAAACTTAATCAAGGCAGCCTCTTCATTTTTAAAAAATTCTGGAGCAGCTAAGTCCCACTGATAGGAAAAATGTTTAATAACCACATAGTCTGCTTATAGTAAACCAATGCAAAGAATTAGCCCTGCTAATGCAATCTTTGCCAAAAATAGAACAGCAGTGGGAATCAGGGGTGATATAGGGGACAAAATCACAAGAGTATGACACTCCACAATCTTAACCCCCCCCCTCTCCCTGAACATCTGTCCAGCTGTTCCTCTGTTCAGGAATTTAGCTAAATATACAAAAGAGTTCAAACTGCTCACAGTACTAACTTCATATTTTCTCCAACTTCTGCATGGAACTGGATATTCTGAAGGAGAGCAATACTTTTACTTAACTGAACTTCTAAAGTCCCAGATCATGTCAAGAAGAGGAAAGATCCAGAGTGCTCTTGCCATTTTCTGTTCCGACTGAAGCTTCTCTCTTATTAAACTGAATACTAGTCTAAGGCCATTTATCACATCTCATATATCTCTCATATCTCATTGCTTAACCTGGGGTGACTGCTGTAAAACGTAGGTGTTTCATCTGCAAATTTCCAGGTCAGGAAGTTTCCTATACAATGTAGACTTTAGTTTAGAAAAACTAGTGCTAGAAACTAGAAAGAAAAGTGAGAGTTGGAACAATGGAAGAATAGGGCTAGAGAAGACACAATAATGTTCACAGCATAAAAGGCAATCTAAAGAAGAGAAACTCATACAAAATGTTATTTTTAAGAGGTCTGAAGGACTTTGTAATATTTCACCCAGACTATTAAGAGAATTCACAGGGTTATTTTTTTAAAAAAAATATGGTTTTGGTATTGATTTTTTTTAAAAAAAACTATAGGTTAGTATAACATTTAGACTGAAACAAAGTATTTAAAGAAGAGAGCATGGGTTATTGATCATTAATATATTCGTGGCTTTGGATCAATACAGTAAGTCTGATCTACTGGATAATGGGAATGGGACTCCTACCGCTAACAATCGTGGGCAATTGGAAACTTAAATAGGATTGTTGAAAGGAAGAAAGTGCCCTACTTACTGACGGCGATGGGACTTGCAGCTCAGCCCCTTTTAAAACTTGGTACTTTGTGTAAGCTGTAATCAAGTGTTTATCTGGAAAGCTCTCTAGGTCAACAGAAGCATCTCACACATTTTGGATTATGTACTGTGTGTGCAATAAGCAACAATGATACTGATGAGACTGTTTGTATAATGTATATTACAACAGTTATTAATAGGTATGGCATAAGGATGGCATAAAGATAAGGAAATGAGTGAATCTGGTGAAAAATGATAGACAGTCGCCATGACAATCAAAGAAATAATTCAGGAGCTAAGAATCTGGATGTCCAGAGATTGAGGTTAGCCCAAGGTAGAACAGAAGAAAGAGAAAGTGTAAATAAACAAGAGAAAATGGGTCAGGGGTGAAAGCCAGCAGGTTCTGCCAGGTTCTGGAGAACCGGTAGCAGAAATTTTGAGTAGTTCAGAGAACCGGCAAATGCCACCTCTGACTGGCCCCAGAGTGGAGTGGGAATGGCGATTTTGCAGTATCCTTCCCCTGCCACGCCCACCAAACCACGCCTACCAAGCCACACCGCACCCATCAAGCCATGCCCATCGAACCTGTAGTAAAAACATTTTAATTTCACCACAGAATGAGATACAGGACTCTGTTTCACACAAACAAGAAATGACCCAGAGAATAGAACGGAAGCCTAGATGTAATGACTATGAAAAGAGGATGAAGAAAAAGAAAAAGAAGTTATTTCTCTAGGAAAGCAACTTGAATAAATAAAAAGGAGATTTTTAAGATTGAACACGGGACATGAATGTTACTTAAGAGTAAGAAGCAGAACTTTCAAGTTTGAAAGAAAGATGTCTAATAAGTCAGGCAGCCTATAACAATCAAGGAGAGATAAAAGACAAAGCCCTCCAGTTGAGGCTGGGAAGATTACTCATAAGCAAAAAGCAAAGGGAAAAAGTAGACCTGTCTGCAATTTGGGGTCAATGGAGGTAGATCAGAGGACAAGTCCCACTCATAAAGAAAATCGACCCAAAGTACCAGCTGAAGAAAGAACTGAGGCCAAAAGAACAAGGTGTGATCAGCATCTCACTGCTAAGTGAACAGATCGTGACTGGGAGAACTGCTTAGCAGTCCATTTGGATCTGGGTCAGGGCCAGTGAGGAAGAGGTGCAAAAGGAAATGAGAAAAGCAGAGAGGTAAGAGGAGGCTACCCCTTGACATTTTTGCAAGACAAGATTGGTGTGAATAACTTTGTTGTTTAAAATGCACTTGGTTTTTAAAAAAGAATTTGTATGTGTGTCTGGATGACACACATATAGAGAGCACATTGTCCACAAAAGCCTCTTAAGGATTTTGGGCGGGAGGTGAAGAGAATTTGAAGTTATTCTTCTATATGGAAACTAGATCAGTATGTTTATTGTTTAATGTAAGTGCAATCCAGATAATAAAGATGCGTGCTCCATTTATAACTTAAAATATCTTGGGTAATTTTGAATATTCTTGGGAGATTCTGCTGGTAGAAGAATTGAGAACAGTTGCAGGAACTGGGTATCCCTAGTTTAATTAAAAGAAGGACTAGGAGAGACATGATAGCAATGTTCCAATATCTCAGGGGTTTCCACAAAGAAGAGAAAGTCAAGTTATTCTCCAAAGCACCTGAGGCAGGAAAAGAAGCAATGGGTAGAAATTAATCAAGGAGAGAAGCAACCTAGAACTGAGGAGAATTTCCTGACAGTTAGAATAATTAATCAGTGGAACAACTTGCCTCCAGAAGTTGTGAATGCTCCAACACTGGAAGTTTTTAAGAAGATGCTGGATAGCCATTTGTCTGAAGTGCTGTAGGGTTTCCTGCCTAAGCAAGGGGTTGGACTAGAAGACCTCCAAGGTCTGTTCTAACGCTGTTATTCTATTCATATTCAATTGAAGGGTTTGGATAGGAATTAGAAAAGAAACATCTCTCACCCTATGGCTGATTAGAGTTTTCTCCTTTCCCCTTTCGTAACAGTTTGTCTAAATCACAATCATAAGAACAGCCACTTAAGTTGCTATATAGAAATATAAAATATTTAACATATAAATATAACTATAAAATATATTTATAAATATAAAATCTTAGCTCAGGGATTAAAGTCTTAACTATAAATTTGACTAATTCAATCTAGCTAAAATTCATTGGGATTGCTTGGAAATTGTAGTAGAACCATTTCTACTTGAAGGCACATAGAATACTGTTACCTTGCCACCAAAAGTGGTTCCTATTTTTCTACTTGCATTTTTTATTTGCTTTCCAACTGCTAGATTGGCAGAAGCTGGGACAAGTAATGGGAGCTCACTCCATCACACGGCACTAGGTATTCAAACTGCCAAGCTGCCGCCCTTTCTGATCGACAAGTTCAGCGTCTTAGCCACTGAGCCACCGCTTCCCTTTTTCAATAGATAGCATGCTTGTATTTCCTTCACTTTGCTCAATCATAATTAGGGTATTATTTCTGATATACCTATTCACATTTCTGGGCAGTCATATTTATTAGAAGATCCAGAAAAGATAATTTGCTAGATAACAAATTCATTTTTTCCATGTTTTAACAATCCAAAAGAGAAATAATGCGTTCGTATAAACTTTAGCAGTGTTCTCCTTTGTAAGAGTGGGAGCTCCCTCTTGTTCCATCGCTTGTTTTAAAAAGAAAAGGGGACAATGTATTGTTCTTCCCCCTTCCTACTTCTGGATAGATCAAGGTGATGCTCTTGGCCTGTTCACCTTCCAAAGTTTCCATGGTTATGTATTTTTTTTTTCTTCCTCAAGAGAAGATAGCAAATAGGAATTCAGATAATAAAACTGATGCAGTTGTTGTTCTTCAATCACTGAAAAGAACTTTGATGGCAGTTAAGAACCTAGATTAATGTTCTATTTAGCAATGTTTAGTACTCTTCTGATTCTGTACGGAACGGTACATAGGGAGCATCTTAACTCAAGTTTCTAATCGATTTTGTAAAACAGATTAGAAACACAAATAATGATGGCAGGAAAGAAGATCATGAGCTCTGATTTGATTGGAAAAGAGATGGTGGTTTTGGATCCGAGAAACAAGTAAAAGCAACATACCATTGGAAGAAATATCCATCTGGTTCAGTTCCAAGAGGGGAGAAAGACATTGGAAACACGATGGCTGATTGGAAAGATGATTTAATGGTAAAGCAGAACCATCAAGCACATGGTCCTGGTGCAGCTGAACACATGGGAGTTGAGAGAGAGGGTTATTTATCGCTTCTTTTGGGCTTTGAACTTGAGCTTCCTGATCCTGTGCAAGCTACTGACTCCTTTGGGGTCATGGCTAACCTTGTAGGTTCTCTGAGTCAAGCTTGGTTGAAGCTTGCTGGGTGATTCAATGTCCCCAGGTGATTTTGTAATACAATGAGCCCTGCTGCTAGATAATCCTATGATGTCCTGGAGGGTCATGTCTTAATCCCATCACCCTGGAGCTGAAGGTCTTTTCTTTTGTAGATATGCTGGGGACAGGGAACTGTTTTCTGCCTTTAAAACTTGTTTCTTCTTTTATCATACAGGGAAATATAATATTCTGCCTTTTTAATATTTCCTAAAATATTTCATTCTTCTGGGAGGGAAGAGGCTTCCCACATATTCCCATACAGAGTATGTGACTAACAGAGACATTCTTTTGCGGTTAAGAGTTGATTTAACAATAGAAGGTCAAATCCAAACACTGAAGAGTATTTGGTGAAAAGATCAGCAGAGACAAAAGTGAGGATGCTCCTGACATATTCTATATGAATTTATACTCTTACTCATCCACAAAACTTTATACAACCAAAATCTATTGCAAGTTATAGCTATAGTTTCACCTACTGTGGCAACAGGTAAATTAATCTGGGTGCAGTACTCTCTTGATTTTATGAAATGAAAATGAAAAAGATAATTCTGAAAACTATTTTCTTCAACATAAATGTTTATATCTAACAGGCTTAATATAGGAATTTCATTTTCTGTTCTCTTTCAACATATTTTAAATTAAAAGTATTTTAAAATTCCTATAGAGAACTAAGCAATTGTACAGGCTTACCTCCCACTCCCAAATCCCTCAAAACCTGCTATTTGCACATGAAATCATATAGGAACTTGACTTATCTGAGTACATTATTACCTGTCTTGGAGTAGCAGTGGTGGGCAAATGATGTACTGGAATAACTTGACATTTGCCATAATGGAACAGTCATAGTACAAGAACTTCTGATTGTCCATGCGTTAAATCAGTTTCTGAACTGGATGTATTTTCTTGTATATGGGAACATATTGGGTTTAATGGAAAATCTTGATTCCTTTAATTATTCTAAACATGGCAACCATAAGAATATAATTCTTGGCTACCAATATTTTCTTTTCATCCAGGTGCCCCTTCTGTATTAGCTGATTTAAGAGACTTCTTTTGAGAAATGCTCTTCTTACCAATACCCTACTTTCACCATAGCCACACAGAGTTCATGAATGTTGCGTTATCAGGGTTCTTACTTACATGAAATGCCACAATTCTGTGTATTTTATTCTATGCACGGTTTCCTTTCCTATGCACTAAGGCCTTCAGTTACAATAACAGGGAATGGTGTTAATAAGAAAACTGGTTTAGGTAGTATTTCTCGTTCATGAATATGTCACTGGAATCAGGATCATTTGAAACTTTTTTTAATTGCAGCAGAACAATTCAATCAGTCCATGGAATAAAAGAGACTTGTATTTATTTACAAATGTATTACATTTATTTATATAGTTTTTTAATAGTACTTGGGTTTAATATAGACATGAGTTTTCAAAAATATATGGGAACTGTCACTTCATTCTTCTAAGGTCTTGGATATAATTTTCCAGAATATGTGATATTTGGGTCATACGGTCATTTTAGTGCAGAAACCATTTTTATGCTTCATGCAGTGTGTCAGTTTTGTGTACGTGCTTGAATAGGCATAAGACAACTGACTGTTATGTGATTTTTTTGTTGAGAAGTAAACTTTGTCTCCAAAAATACTACTGCTACATGAGACAGCTGGTTTATTGCTTAACATGACTACACTGATGTTATTAATATAAGACATAAAAGATTTGAACCAGATATTTGCAATGAATTACAAATGCAACAGTTTTCTTCTTTTTTTAAAAAAATCTTTACAGTATAAATGGAAATTCCATTGGTTTATTTAAAGAGAGTTGTTCAAAAATAGTGCTTCTCTGTTATAGAGAAGAGTGAGATATACTCTTAGCGTCTTTTACAAAATACACGGAACATCACTTTTCTTTACTCAACTGGGAATTTACCCCTGAAGCCTGGCTTGAGCCTGAGAATTGAGCCTGAGAAAAGTTGCTCTTTTCATGACATATTGGGCCAGCTGACTACATTACATTACATATAGACAGAAGCCAATACCCTAGATATTTAAACACTCATTCGGATTTTTAGTAAATAAACTTTTTCAAACACTTATTCTCAAAATTTAAAAGAAATCAGTCCTACTGTACAATGATACTAAATGGATGCTATCTTAAGCTCTCAGAGAAAAAGATACAATGGTCTTTCTGCACTAATTAGTCTGTTCCCTGTGTTCACTTTCAGGTTCTCAAAATAAAATACAGTCTAATTTAAAAAAGAAATAGGTTTTCATTTCTGGTTCTCATAATGAATGTAGAATAGCAACATTTAGAATGGCAGTGGCACTTATATACCGCTTCACAATGCTTTGCAGCCCTCTCTAAGCAGTTTACAGAGTCAGCATATTTCCCCCAACAATTTGAGTCCTCATTTTACCAACCTTGGAAGGATGGAAGGCTGAGTTAACCCTTAGCCACTCAAAATCGAACTCCTGGCGTGAACAGTGAGTTAGCCTGCAGTATTGTATTTTAACTACTCCACCATCACATCTCTGAATAATATGTTCTTAAAAGAGATATAATGTTGTTCCATGGGCCAGGCATGTTTTTACTGAAAAGGAATCTAAGCAATGCTCATAGACCCAAGTCATAGTTGAGAAAGCTTAGGGATTTCAGGTATTTAAGGCTTAGCACTTCCTTGGTCCATTGCTTCTGATACTGAGGCTACAAGCAAATGGAAATAACAGAGTAAATTGTCTCAGTCCATTTGCAAACATCAAATTAATTCATAAGAATCTGTGTTCTGCTGAGATTGCCACCTAACGGGTATAGATTCACACATATATTTCCTTACAAGTAGCAAGATCTAAGCCAAGTTGACTAGTGCTCAAATGTCTCTTAATTATTTGAACCCAGCTTAAGTATAATGACCCCCTCATACAAGATGAAAGGGAGCATCTGAACTGATGATGGCAAAGCCATTGCTTCAGTCTTGAGGAAAAGTAACTGCTAGAAGTCATATGTGGCTATGAAATGAAAAGTGGTGCATTTTAATAGGAAACTTTCCCCAGGGGTCTCAAGCAAAGCTTTTTGTGGTTAGAAATATCGTCTTCACTTGTAAGTTAACATTTAAAAAGTAGCAAATATCTTTTTTAAGAAGGAGACTTAAATATTCCACTCCTTTCTCATTTCACTGACTGTTTCCCAGACTGTTTACACGGATAAAGTCTTGCATAGGAATGATGAATGCACTGAACTGTGCATAGCTGAATAGTAGCGAGTACAGGGAAAAAGGACAGTTGTGCCATTAGATCAAAATACCAAGAGGGATTAAAAAAAATCCTAACTCCTGCAGACTACATTGGAAGACCACCATATTATTAATAACTTAATTATTGTTCAGAAAAATAACCCCACTATACTAATTAGATTACACATTCCTAGATAAAATGACTAGATTATTAACAGCAGATAATTTCACAGAGAAGAGCATGAAATAAACTGGAACCTACTTTATAGGAATTATTAAAATTTCTTCTGTGAAAGTGGAGAGAACCACTGACAGAGAGCCCAGCTTGGTTTTGCACATGAAAATATATCTATAATGGGATTGCAGCTTTAATTAAATATTTGTTATCAATATTCCAAGATCTTTTGTTTCTTATTATGATGTTCAGATAAATTTTATCACTGTGAAATATCTGGGCTTCAACAACATACATTATTGTTTAAGTCTGTAGGTACTGACTTTAATTTGTTTCAACAAGGAGCTCTATAGAGAAGAAGTGATGCAATTCTGTTGAAAATTGGTTTTAAGAAATACTTTATGTCTACTTGAAACATCCTCATTTATTTGAGCTCTGTCATATGTTAAAAGTTAGAAAAATCCTACTGTATTTTTCAGAGTATAAAATGCACCTTCCCCCACCCCTAAAAGAGGGTGAAAATTTGGGTGCCTCTTTTACACTGAATGTAGCCCCACCCACTCACCGGCCTCAACCCTTTGGCCTCTGCCTCCCAACCATTTACCTCTTTGCAGCAAATGGGGGCTTGCAGAGGCTTTAATAAGCTATAGCAATCCCCGCAGCCTGAAACAGCTGATGATCGGGAGAAATTGAAAGTGAAACTTGCTGTTTGCTCCACCAGGCAAATTGCTGGGAGGCAGAGGCAGATTTTTTTTCTTGTACTAATCAGACTGTTTGCTGCAAGGAGGTAAGTCAACAATTATAAATGCCTATAGAATGTTCAAATTATTTTATTTTTTAAAGACTGCTTTATTATTATTCTAGACAACTTAACAAAATGAAGAAGCTTTTTAAAATAAATGCTTGATCTGAAGAGGCCCAGTGCTATTGTTTTAAAAAGTGCTATTATTTTAAATAGCAGAGAATAACTATACTTCCAGAAAGCACATCAATTTTAACAGCATCTGTACAAGTAGTCTGAAATATAACAGTACAAACAGTGTATATTGTTTCTACTGTTTGTTGCAAGGAGGCAAATTGCTGGGAGGCAGAGGCAGATGTTTTTCCCTTGTTTTCCTCCCCAAAATGTAGGTGTGTCTTATACTTCAGAGCGTCTTATACTCTGAAAAATACGGTACTTTCAGATTCTGCACATATACAGAAGCTTCCATTGACCTGGCAACTGCTAGAGACAATAAGAACATCTTGCAACGTTAAATGCATGCTTCACTCAAACATTTATGGAACAAAAGGTCCATCATAGTTCTATGATAGATCATAGAAAAATAGTGGAACGTTTTGGCAAAACATAGTCATTGAATAATTATAAGCAAAGAGATGGAGCACTGATTATCTACCCAAAATAGATAATCTACCATCTGTGTATACAAACACGGCACCTGAAAGACAACACCAGGCTAAAATGACTTACTGGTACAGCATCTGTTGATGGTACATGTGAAATAGAGATGTCCAACCAAGGCAAAATCTTTCCAGGATAGTCGCACGCATTGATTTTTAAAACGTTTCTTGCAGAGCTCAATACTATTGAGAAAATGTTCACTAGACATAACAGCAACATAAAAGATTTCAAGTGTTCCTTACCCCTGGGATGAGGTATTTCATCACAATTTCTTTGCCTTTCTCTCCCAATTTTTCATCTGGAAGTAGTTCATATTCTGCCTAGAAAAAAAGACGCAAAAAAGATAAATTGTGCTTCGTATTTTGCACATGCATAAATATGAATATTCATGTATTCCTATATTGTATATAAATATACTTTTTCCGTGGTTGTAAATAAAAACCGCATAACACAAAACATTGGTCCCCTCACATATACCCATAATAAAGGAACAGATCTGCATAGTGGTGTAAAACCTTTTACAAACCCCTGCATTTCTTTGCTCCTCATCATGCATAAATATGTATAGGAGGAAGGACCATAATAGCAATAAATATACCGTACTTTTCAATTGTTTTGAATTTAAATCCATGGCATCTCTATACAAAAAGGATCAGGCAGCTTGCACTACTAAAATCTATACCTGATGAGACATGCACTCTCAAAATACTCTTCAGCCTTAAAGGTCAACTGTCTGCTGAAATTTTGGAACAAACTTAGATGGACAGAAAAAAGCTAGAAATAAACACCCAAGTGGAATCACTCAAACTAGGCAGGATCCATATTAAAGGGTAACCAGTTTACC
Organism: Natrix helvetica; assembly: GCF_964273705.1. Classification (NCBI taxonomy): domain Eukaryota; kingdom Metazoa; phylum Chordata; class Lepidosauria; order Squamata; family Natricidae; genus Natrix; species Natrix helvetica. Next base: position 62,050,108 of record NC_138551.1, on the reverse strand, counting down.
ATATCCTATCTGCATATGTTCATTCATGCGTGCTAATGTGTTAATAATATGTTAATATTTAAATTAGTTAAAATAATGTAGTTTTGATATTTTCAGTCTAAACATGGTTATAATTCCATGGATGTGTGAAAAGGATTCTCAAAGATTAGAATCTCCCCAATAAATGCCAAGCCAATTACTTCTTACTAATGCCAGACAATGAACTTCGGCTCTGCAAAAATATACATTCAATGTGGTGTGACATAATATAATAAATCATATTTGATAATGAGTTGTTTTAAATGGCAAACTAGCACTTTTAGAAATCTAGTGCTTTTGTGGGTACAGATTTTCCCACCTATGAAAGATGTTACAGACCTATTTAAAAAAGGGCAGTTCACTATTGGAAGGCATCTTTTTTTGAAAAGGTGTCCAAAGTTTTATTTAAAAAGTACATGTAAAAAGAATAGCAGAAGTTTTGAAACTGTTCTTTAATTTACTATATTTCAAATAATTGATTTATTTCTATACACCTAAATGCAAATTTGACAACTTTGCCCTACAGAATCCATGCTGAATCATCTTTATGAGAATAATTTCAGCTTTTAGGAAACATGGTAGCACTTCTTATTAAATTTACCAATGATTGATTTGAATCTAGGACATGTTTAAGAGGAAAATATTCAGAAAAATGAAGATTTGTAAATATGGAGAAAATTGCTTTAAAACATTCCCCACCACCACTCTGGATCCACACATTCCTTTTCTATATCCCTTCCAAAACATTATTGATCTACAGGTCCATCCTTCAACTGGTGCCATCCAGATGTTCAGGACTTCAGAGTGGTGTCCAAATCAAACCACTCTGACACCAATTGAAGGATGGACAATGATGCAACCTCACAAATGCCACAATTAAGTATTAGCATCAGGATGTCTGATTCAGGTATGGAAATTGTGACATTTGTGTGATTATGTCTGTGTGAATGTGCTATTCTTTGTCTATCCTCCCAACAGACACATTTATTTCATCTTCCAGGCATTATTGATCTCAACAAACTTCTCAGGATTTATAATGTTCAAAAAGAGTTTTAAAGATTTTGGCTTTTCATCTTCATAAATTACATCTAGGGCACTCCACAGTTCATGAAATTAATGTAATTAATTAATGACATTCTAAGATCCTCACTGCTTTTTCAAAGAAGAAATACACACTTTGTGTTCAAATCTGAAGCTGTTTCTATCATCAGATCACATGGGAAGAAGGACAAAGAAACTGGGACAAACCTTCTGAAACTACCTCTTCAAAGTGATTTGATGAAAGGCATTTCATGTGCACTAATGCACACACTACTTCAAATATTTTACTTAGGTTTGTTAAAATGCGCAGCACTTCCAGAAATAAGTCAATATCGAAATGAAGACTACTGAAGTTAAAACAAGGATAGAGAAAACTCGAACTGCATTCTTCAAAATGAAAAAAAGGTCTTTCCTTCAAAATGAAAAAGATTAAAAATCAGGCTTGTCAGATGCTACATTTTTTTCTATCCTGCTCTATCCTATGGAGTAGGGAGTTAGTCTCTGACAAGATGCCACTTGAACAGACTAGAAGCATTTGAAATATGGATTTACAGGTGACTGTTACGTATAAGTTGGATTGACAAAATCAGAAATGAGGAGGTGATAAGCCAGCTGGGAAAACCAAGGGAAATCATCAAAACCATAAAAAAGTGAACGATAGAATATTTTGGACATGTGATGCGACACCCAGGAAAATACAGCATACTTCACTTAATGCTCCAAGGAAAGATTGAAGGCAAATGAGGTCCAGGCAGAAGGAGAGCATCATGGCTTCAAAATCTAAGGGATTGGCTTGGGCAAAAACTCAGCAGCACTTTTTCATGTGGCTGTTGATAAGAATAGGCTCACCAACATGATTGCCAACATCTGATGATGGATATGGCCCAAGAAGAATTGAAATGAAATTATTCCTCTTCCATCGACTGATTCAGGCTTACAAAAAATGCATCATGTGAAAAACATTCAGGAGAATTAGATTCCTGATTTTGCCAAAGAGAACTCTCATGACCACCTGAACAGTTGATGGTCTGCAAAATGTCCTTAGAATATCATATCCCCTTCATTTCAGACCATAAAAATGTTCTTGGTAGCAGAGTAAAACTGTTTCTATATTCCCCAGAGCATTTCAGTACATTGCAAATGACGTGCTCTTTTTTTTTTAACATGACCTCAAAAATAGACCTACGATGAACCAATCATTCTTATCATAATATTATCTCAGAATATTTTAGAAATCAGCAGTACAATTACATTTCCCTTATTAAATAGCCACTATGAAACAAACTTTCATACTGCAAGATAAGCATGCTTTAGATAAGAAACACACTGACTGTTAAAATAGACATGACTACAACCCTTCCATTCCTTTTAAATGCAAGAGGATGAAGCAATTAAATACCCATAAAGTCAGTACAAAGAGACTTGCAGCGTTCTTTCATAAAATTTCTTGTCCATTTAGATTTTATCAGGCCACAGGTCATGTTCCTCTTCAAAGCACCAATAGACAAGAATGTTTATAGCATCTTAATGATGCTTTTTCTATCATCCCACCATTATCACCCTTTGGAAACTATTTCGGAGATTAAAAATCATATGCATAAAAGAGCTATTTTTTAAAAAAAAACTTAGAAAATCTGGAGTCTTATCTTCAACCGACACAATTCATGAATGCTGCAAAGAGAGAATAGCACATGGCAAGGAGGCAGAAGTCCTGCTGATATACAAACTATTTTTAATCTGAGGAGGACATATTTCTACTTTATTTTCTAAGCATTTCTATACACAGAGGCAGAAGAACAATCCTTGACATGTTTTTATGACTTAATCCAACACAATTCTTGTCCTAACCATTATGGCTCAGTGTGTTTCCCTTTGCCACATTTTATATTTATTTATCCCTTGAAAAGATATATTTGTTTAGAAAAACGATTAGTTTCATCTAAGAATTGCTTAATTATTATTATCTATTTTGGATGTTTCAATTCCGCCTTTATTTTTTTTATAAATAACCCAAATAACGCAGACACATCTTCTTCCTCCTCCTATTTTCTCCACAACAATATACACAAGACACACCAGGCACAACAAGACACACAAGGCACACCTTCCTCCTCTTCCTATTTTCTCCACAACAACAACCCTGTGAGATGTGTGGGCTGAGAAAGTCACACACCTGGCGTGGAACTAATTAATCATAGAAATGATACTGGTTCACAAAAGGAGCGTACATGCACCTTCTGCGCATGCACAGAAAGTCGCGTATTATGTCGGGGCGGTGGGCAGAGCCTCCCACAGCCGCTGATACCAGTTAACCCGAACCGGAGAGAACCAGCTGAATACTACCTCTGGTGGAGACCCTTTGAGAGCTGCATGCAACAAAATTTCATTTTAATGTATGATGATTAGCATACATCAAAGTGACAATAAAGTTATTCTAAGGCTAAATCTAGGTCTATAAAAGAACAAATTCAGAAACCTGGTAAAGTGCATTTGCTCAGATATTTTGTAGTCTTAACAGCAGAAATTTGGCAGACCCCATCAAAATTCCTCCTCAGGTTCAACCCATTTTGGTTGGGGAACTCCCATGACATGTAATATAACTCTGCTTTATTGTCTTTTCTTCCAGATGATTAAAAAACAACAACATAACAACCCATAAGGGTTTATGTTATATAAGCTGGCTTCAAAAGATTGTTTCATGTGGCTTATCGCTCAATACCCAGAGGTTTTATAAAGAAATAAAAGCTATCCCGGAACAACCAAAATAGAAAGATTCTGCAATAGTCCTCTTCCCCAATTCCTTCCAAAGCAGAAGTATTTCATTAAAAAAAATTGGGGCGGCGGGGGGGGGGGAGGACCTGATAAAATGTTCTTTACCCAACTGCAGTAAATATTGTTCTTTTTGAGTCAGTCACCGGGACCAGAGTTTTAATTTTCCACTGCCATTTGATGCCTTCACTGTGATGTTTCATAGTGCCACAGTGTCATTTTGAGAGAGTTCATGCTCTAACACAGTGTTCATGTGTATATATTAGTGTGAACCAGGGATGGGTTCCTGCCAGTTCTAACCTCTTCTATAGAAGAGATTCCACAAATCTACTGTGCCGTTTAGAACCGGTTCCAGCTCCCTCCCCCCACCTGTCCGCACATCATCAAGATGAAGAGCGAGAGGAGGAATTCTGGGAGTTGAAGTCCACAAGTCTTAAAGCTGTCAAGTTTGAATACCCCTGGTGTTTTTTCTAAAGGGGTAGGGGTACAAGGGTCTTGTAACTTGACAGCTTTAAAACTTGCGTGCTTCAATGCCAGAGTTCCTGAGCCAACATGACTGGAGGAGGAATTCTGGGAGTTGAAGTCCACAAGTCTTAAAGCTTTCAAGTTTGAACACCCCTGGGGTTTTTTTTTCCTAAAGGGTTAGGGGTGCAAGGGTCTTGTAATTTGACAGCTTTAAGACTTGCGTGCTTCAAATGCCAGAGTTTCTGAGCCAACATTTTGGTTGCTAAGCAAGAGCGTTGTTAAGTGAGTTTCACCACATTTTACAAGTTGGCCACGCCCACCCAGTCACATGGCTGGCAAGCTATTCCCACAAAGTAGGCCACACCTACAGAAGAATATGAAACCCACCACTTGTGTGCATTTATGTTACTTTGTAACTCATAAACATAAAAGATATTCTAGAACACTTGGATTTCTTGACAATGTCCTTCCTATCCAAGTCCACCTGTGACTACTTTTTCTGAGGCTGGTTCAGATTCACCAGGTTTTGCCACCTATCACGAGAACATGACAATGCTCTTATTTAAATCTAGGGTCAGACTACCTTCAACTTATGCTATGGTTCCCATATCTCAAACCAGAATAATGCAATAATGAAAACAACTAAACAAAAAAAAGGTTACTCAAATTGATTAGAGGAGCTTCTCTATACAGAAAGACGATAACTGATACTTAGTTTGGAGTAAAGTAGGAGATGTTAACGAGGCACATGGAAAATATGGCAGAGGATATCTTACAAAGTTGTACATTTGTATTTCTATAGTCAGTACATTAACTATGGCATTTTCATCTCTCAGATACCGCAATGCTTACAATTTTAGATGACTTTAATAAGGGGTGGATAAATAGACAGAAGATTGGGCTATCACTACTGGGAGTCACATACTGTCTCCTGAACACAGCATATACTGAATAGCAGCTGCTAGGAAGAACAATGGAAGAGGACACATCTGCTTGGCTGCTGGGTGACACAGATTTTCCTGACAGTTAGAACAATTAATCAGTGGTAGAGCAGGGCTCTTCTTATATGATCTAGAATTCGAAAAGCTTTTTGATGTCTTTGGGATGTTAACTTTATCTTTGACATGTATAGATCTACATACAAGTAGTCTTTTACTTAAGAGCACAATTCCATTGCTAAAGCAATGTGGTTGATTTTACTTTTTTGCCATGGTGTTAAGCTAATCATTGCAGTTGTTATGTATGCATTAAGTACATCCAGCTTGCACCATTGACTGACTGCTGGAAACTGGCTGGTAACATTGCATATACATGCCGGTTGCCAAGTGCCTGAATTTGGTCATGTGATACTGGGGAAATGCTATGACGGTTGTAAGTTAGGACTGGTTGAAGTCACTTTTTTTCAATGCTGTTGTCACTTTGGTCTCTAAATAAATTGTTGTAAGCCAAGGACTACCTGGAGTTCCATGTAAGTGGGAACCAAGAACAGTGAACTTAGCCTTTTTATTTTTAGATAACCCCATTTCACCATTATAACCATCTTTATCAAATATATACAGTCTAGGATTTAGGGAATTTTCAGGACCTAAAATGGAGAGACTTCCAATAGACAAGAGACTGCTTGGCAGGTAAATGTAATATATCAGTAGTACAGCAAAAGGAGTTGTCCATGTAATGATTTATGGGAGGATATAATGGCCTTCTGTCTGTCTGTGTAATGGCAATATTAGTACTCACAATAAAATGAAGGAATAGTGATGTTTATATTGTGCTGTATCCAAGTTCTCAACAGGTTTCACATACACCAGTGTTTCTGAATTGTGCAACTTTAAGATAGGTGGACTTCAACTCCCAGAATTCTCCAGCCAGCAAGCTGGGGAATTCTGGGAGTTGAAGTCCATCCATCTTAAAGTTGTCACGTTTGAGAAACATTGGCATACACTATTTCAGGAATCCAACAAACTGCAAAGCATTTACTTTTAAGAGAGTGGCTCAGCTAAATAGACTGAGTCTTGCCTAAGGCTACCAACAAAATTCACGGAACAGCTAATCAATCGAGGATTTCTGGTTTGTACTCTCTGATTCCTCCATTTATTTGCTACTCTGTTTAGTGGTGTAGTTTACTCCAAGACTGAGTGTACATAGAACCAAAGCTTTAATCACTATTCCACAGGTAATGCTATATAGGTATACTTTAGCCAAATTATCCAGAGTTATTTGACAACATTATCACTCAGTGACCAGCCACTCAGTGACCATACATTACAGAAAATGTATTTTTTTTGCTTAAAATGCTTTTAAGCAAATGCTTAATAGTTGCTTTTCAATTGCTTTTGAATTCTGCTGAATTATTTTGATTTGCTTTTTCTACTATACATGCTATAATTGTAAATTTCTAAGGTGTAAGTTTAACATCTTAGCAACATTAGGATGGATACTTATTTATAAAACTAAATTTTTGACCACAGGGGATGGTCAAAAGAATAAAATGGTGGAGGAAGAAAGAAGCTGACGTCGCAACGGTACGATGTGCGACCTCGGAGCTCCGAGATTGTAATCGACACTTTGCCCCTGGACGGTCCATCTGGACCTAAACCATCCCGAAGAGATGGTGACAGGGAAGAGTACATCTTGCTGATATCAGGGACATCGCAAAGTCCCTGATTGATCCAAGACAATCTCTTCTAGCCGGTGACAAAAAGCACAGCCTCAAACTGCTGAAGTCGGGACAGCTCTGCAACGGGAGGAAAAGCGGAAAGAGAAAGTGTGTCCATTTGGTGAGGAAATCTTATTTTTATAAAAGACTGCCCAAAAAAGATGGAAATTAAATTAAACTGGTAAAGAAAGTGCGAAACTAAGCATTATTGGACAGTGTTATCTTTTTTTTAATTTTATTTTTTTCTATCGATGGAAGTTTTGTGAACATTTTTTACTTTTTAAAGTGAAAGTTTTGGATTTTCTTCTTCTATTTCTTTTTTTACCGATGGATTAAATCTTTTCCTTTATTTTTACAATACTGGTTGGGATGGATTTTTTCTTTTTATATTGTTTCATTTAAGAACTTTGTTTCTTCTAAGTCTGAAACATAAAGAAGATTTAAAAGGTATATAAAGAGTAGTAATCTTAGAGGGAAAAGAAATTACACTGCCACTTGGAGGTTGAAACCTGGAAACATTGTTTTTTCTTTTTCTCCTTTGATCATTTTGACTTTGCACTTCAAAGGTTTCAGCTTGTTTATAGAGAAGAGCATGGGTTGTTTAGGCAGGTGCTCTCTGGATGTTTCTTGCTAGCTGGAAAGAAGTGAAATCAAAGATTTGTCTTTAAACTAGAGTGGCAGTGTTTATTAATTGGAAGGATGGCACGACTTCAAAAAGAAACCATAACATTACAACAGATTATGTCTGGAATTCAAAAATTATTAGAAACAACAGAGAGAATTGAGAAGAGATTGGAAAATATTGAAAATATAAACTTTAATGTGGTAAAACCTGATGGAAAAATGAAAGATATTCAGCAAATGGAAAAAGTGGAGTCTGGAGTCCTAAAAACCCAGGGGAAAAATGAACAAAGAGGCAAGATAACCGTGGATATTGACAGTGGACTGAGTGTGGTTGGAGATGGAAAGAATGGAACAAGGAAAGGGAAGATAAATGGAAAGATGCTTTACTACAGATTTCAAGGTATAGAAGAAGAAGAAAGAGAAGAATGGATGGACTTAAGGAGGAAATTTTGACAAAAACACTACTGATAACCAAAGATAAACTGATTAAAGAAGCTGATGGAGGGTGTCAAGATTTTACAAGTTATGTAACAAGCAACAAGTTGCAAAGAGAAGTCCAAACGAATTTGATTAAGAAAATAACCAGAAGACTAATTCCACAAATGGCAAAAGAAATAGGTCTACACTATTACTGGAAAGACACAGGTTGAGATATGAAAATTAATAATAAAACACTAGTTAAATTTAGTTAAAATTAGAGCATTATATTAAAAATGTAGTGATAATGATAAAGTTAGGTAAATAATTGATAATGATAACAATGTATACATATGTATTGGTTTGATAAGAGGAAATTTGGTATAAATTTTAAATGGTGAAAAAAGGGGAAAAAGTAAGTTAAACTTAGTCAAACTATTGTTAAACAAATGACTGAGAATGATAATAATGTAATAATTTGTATTGACATGATAAAAGGGAAATTGGATATAAATTGTAAACAATGATTAAGAAAAGAGGTCTAAAATTTGTTAAAATTAGAGCATTATGTTAAAAATGTAGTGTTAATGGATAAAGTTAGATAAATATTTGATAATCATAACAATGTATATATATGTATTGGTTTGATAAGAGGAAATTTGGTAAAAAAAATTAAAGCGTGGAAAAAAGGGGGGAAAGTTAAACTTAGTCAAACTATTGTTAAATAAATGACTGATAATGATAATAATATAATAATTTGTATTGACAGGATAAAAGGGAAATTGGATATAAATTGTAAACAATGATTAAGAAAAGAGGTTTAAAATTTTTGTTATTAAGCATAATTAATTTTTATTTTGAATACGTTATAAAGTTATAATATGGTTGGATGATATTGAAAATAGATAAGGGAATGCCACTATGTGGTTTTGTTTTAAATTTTGGAATGTTTGTTATAAAGGGACGTTAAAACAACTATACTCATATGAAGGATAAGGTATGATGATAGCAATATATATATAAATATATGTGGCATAAAATATATAACTTGATATGAATCATAGGTAATGACTGTGGAAGGGATGCACGAAAGTTCTTTGTAACCAATTGACATACTTTCTACAATTTGTAATGGAAGATGATTTTGTTTGTGTTTATTGAAAAAATAAAAAAATATATAATAAAATAATAAAATGGTGGTCACAACAGTGCAATCAAGTCTGAAATAGTATGTGGTTTCCTGCCTGAACAGGGGGTTGGACTAGAAGACCTCTAAGGTCCCTTTCAACACTGTCATTCTGCTATATTCTACTGTTATTCTACTGTTAAGGCTGCCCTCTGCTTTTTTTTCAGGACACCTGAAGCCATTCCTGATATAACTATTTATAAAGTAACATATTTATTAATTATTATGCCATCGATCTGACTCTTACAGTGACTCTGGGCAGCTTACAATATAATAAAAAGATAGCACAAAATGATTACAATTGATTAAATAAGAAACATTTTTAAAAACCTCCAAAAGAATGGACACTACAGGGTTGCTCACTTTCTCTCTACCCCATCAGTCACGCCCAGTCTAGAAGCCTCTATTGGGGGGCCTCAGGACAGCTGGAAGAACCACATTTTTAACACCTCCAGAAGGCCAAGAGTGTTACCTCATCATATATTCCAGATGGCAGGAGCCACAGTAGAAAAAAGCTTTTCTCCTGAACCCCTTCAGCAGAAACTCTTTGCCAGGTGGGATCGAAAGTAGACCTCTGCTGCTGGAGTAAGAGGGACAGGCAAGTCCCATTAGGACGAGCTGGCTCCTCAGTTGTATATTGAGCATGGAGGAAATCAAATCAATAAGTGCAATATATACAGGTAGTCCTCGACTTACAACAGTTCATTTAGTGACTGTTCAAAGTTACAACAGCACTGAAAATAGCGATTTATGACCATTTTTCACACTTAGGACCATTGCAGTATCCCAATGGTGATGTGATTCATTCAGATGCTTGACAGCTGACTCACATTTTTGATGGTTGCAGGGTTCAAGAGCCGTTTTGCAACCTCCTGAAAAGCAAAGTCAATGGAGAACCCAGGTTCATTTAACAACCAGTTACTAATTTAACAACTGCAGTGATTCACTTAACAAATTTCCACTTAGCAAACAAACACTTAGCAACATGATAGCTGACTCACATTTTGGGCTCAATTGTGACTGTAAATTGAGGACTACCTGTATGTACACTGCTCATATATATTCAGACACAAGTAAACGTGAAAACAGAAACACACATATACACAAGCCAGGAGATAAAGAAGAAAGTTTAAGAGTGAAACTACAAAAGTTATGGAGGTACATTCTGTGAAAGAACAAAAAAAAAATGAAGGAAATCTTTGTACCTGCACAGAGAGGCCCAGGAAATACAGTAAACTCTTGAAGCATTAAGAAAAACTAACTTACCACTGAATCAAGAAACTTAATACAGCATTCCAGCTCCAGGCGAGTCTCGCAGAACTGCCGAAAGAGAAAACTTCCTATTGGTTGCTTGTCACATAAACTGTAGTAATCTCTCTCTGGAGGAAATAAGAAGAGAGGGAAGGAAAGTGAATCACTAGCGTGCTTTTTTACATCTGGTTCAGTTTGGGGAGGCTGGGTGTATGATTTAATTTTTTTTAACCTTAAAAAAAAAATTAAACCAGTTATGAATGCTGCAAATATAAAAAAAACTTATAAAGTTATGGTATAGAAATCAGTCAGTTTTTCCAGAGATCACGCCCTGGTTGCAGAGAAATTAGTATGGGATTTAATGAAACACATTGCAAGAATTTTGATTTTACTTTATTTTATGCCATTAAAGGAAAAGGAGAAATGCATTGTTAGAAGTGTGTGGATGAAAACTTTCTGACTATCTCAGGAGGGTTTCCAGTAGTCAGAAAACTTCAGACCTTTACAGCTACTTGCAACAGTACAATGCATTATGCCTTCTAAATGCTTTCCCACCCTCTGCAAATGTGCGTAGTACAGTTAGTCCTTGACTTATAACAGTTCATTTAGTGACCATTCAAAGTTACAATGGCACTGAATAAAGTGACTTATGACCATTTTTTCACAGTTACAAACGTTTGCAGCATCTCCATGGTCATGTGATCTAAATTCAGATGCTTGGCAAATGGCTCATATTTATGACGGTAGCTGTGAACCTGGAATCATGTGATCATGATTTGCGAACTTTTGACAAGCAAAGTCAATGGGGAAACCAGATGGGTTTACTAACTTAACAACTTCAGTGATTTGCTTAATAACTCTGCCAAGAAATGGCCCAAAATGGGGCAAAACTCACTTAACAAATGTCTCACTTAACAACCAAAATTTGGGGCTCAATTGTGGTCGTAATTCGAGGACACCCTGTACCTGATATCCCACCAACTGTGCTTTATTGCTACTGAGATGCTGCAACAGAATAGAACTAAATAAGCAATATTATAACTGCTGTGATATTATATATATGTAATATAATATATGCTGGTTTTGTTGTATTCGGGTCTTTTCCCGTGTAAGGTTGAGATTGTCTTTGCAACGTTTCGGCAGGATCACACCTGCCATCTTGTGATCCTGCCGAAACGTTGCAAAGACAATCTCAACCTTACACGGGAAAAGACCCGAATACAACAAAACCAGCATACCTACACCCGTGAAAATCTACGAAAACAAATATTATATATATATTTTGCTCTCATCAGCTAGCCATACCCTTACTGGGATATATGTTTTAAGTATTTTGTGGGCTGAAACTGGAGTATAGAAAGTGCAGCAACAATGGTCTATAGCAGTGTTTTTCAACCACTGTTCCGCGGCACACTAGTGTGCCGCGAGATGTTGCCTGGTGTGCCGTGGGAAAATCTTGAATCTTGAAGGGAAGAGGGAAGAGGGAAGCCACTGGGGAAACTACGAATCCCAGCATGCCGCGGCCTCCCCCCCCCAGCCTGCCTGGCCGTCTTGGCACAGGGGAGCGATCCAGCAGCAGCGGGGAGAGGGGGGCGTCAGGGCGGCGGGAGGGGCAGGGAGGGACTGCGGCCAAGCGCCTCCGCCTTTTTGCCCGGGCAAGAGGCTTGCGGGGCTGACGACGGGAGGCGGGATCCGGAGGCTGGGCTGCCACCACCCCGGGAGCTCCGGTAAGCCGAGGCAGGCCCGCGACCGCACCTGAGGACACCTTCGCTGTGGGCTGGAGCGCCCCGCGGGGGCTGGGGGCGGCGCTGCTCCATGGTGGTGGAGGGAGCCAGCGGCGGTCGAGCAGCCCGGAGCCCCCGCCGGAGCTGGGCGGCCGATAAGCAGGTGAGCCCAGCGCCAGGCAAACCGCCCCCCCCCACGCGCCCAGGTAACTGTCCCTGGCCGCCCCCCCTGTTTTGTCAATCTCGGGGAAGGTGGAGGGAGCAGCAGTCGCGGACCCGAGAAGGTCCCACAACCTGTCTCGGGAGCGCGCCTCCGCGGGGTTGGCGTAAACGTAAAGCCTCTTTCTTCTGCAGCCGGGGCGGGGAGGCCCCCGGCTGGGCAAAGGGCAAACGGAGGAGGAAGCCGATTCTTTTGTAGGGACCGCAGCGCCGGGAGCAACGCCTTTCCCTGCACCTTCAGAAGATTCCCGGGGCAAAGAGTTGGCTGGGAGGATGCACCCCCAAGAGCCCGGACCGCCCCCCAGGCAGGGCTGAGAAGCAGGGTTTCGGCTTGAGCTGTTGCTAACCTCTAAGCCCAAGTATGAGTGGGGATCAAAAGAAAGCAAAGATGGTTATATATAGTCAATATAGGCACAGAGTTAAATTTTTTAACATTTTCTAATGGTGGTGTGCCTCGTGATTTTTTTCACGAAACAAGTGTGCCTTTGCCCAAAAAAGGTTGAAAAACACTGGTCTATAGCAGGGATCGGCAACCTTAAACACTCAAAGAGCCATTTGTTTCCCACAGAAAACATCAGAAGCCACAAAGGTCCTAACTGGAAGCCCCCTGTTCAATTCTGGAGCTGACAGGAAGTTCAATTCCCCCACCATAGAGTCTCCTCCTAGCGTGGTGTACTTTTTCCTCTACCTGACATAACCGAAAGCCCTATCAATTGTGGAGACAACTGGAAAACACTCCCCTTGCCATAGTGTCTTCTCCTGGTGCACTGTGCTTCCCCCCCCCCCCCCCCGGAAGCTCCTCTCAAAATTGTGACGTCGACTGGTGACGGAGCTGCAGCAGAGGGAGGAAAGAGCCACATGTGGCTCCAGAGCTGTAGTTTGCTGACTCCTGGTCTATAGCAATGGTTCTCAACCTGTGGTCCGCGGACTCCTGGGGGTCATGATGTCATCTCAGGGAATCTACAAAGGTTTGAAGATATGATTTAAATCTTAATTTAAGTCTTGGGTGGGTGTATCTGTGGGCCACAAAAGATATTTAAAGGAAGGAGGATCTGTGGTGAAAAAGGGTTGAGAACCACTGGTCTATGGGATTTAGAACACAGTTCCAGATGTCCTGGGAAAACTGGATGCAGGAGCGAAAAAACAGTGTATCATCAAAACACTGATGAAAGACTTGTACAACTTGACATCTGCTGCTGAAGCATCTGGACTGCAATAACAGAATACTCCAGTCGGCATTGTTCTATTTTGATAGCAAGAACCCTTCACTTCTACTATACCAGTGATCACTAACCTTTTTGTTGCCATGTGCTGAAAGCGTGTGCGTGCATGCCCACACCCATAATGCAATGCATGTGCTGCACCTCCTCTGCACTCCCCCTGCCCCTGCACATTTCCCCCTCCTATATGTGTGTGTGCAGAAGAGACCTGGAAATCAGCTGGCTGGCGGGAGGTGCACACATGCACAGTGGAGCTGAGCTGGGATGATGGCTCAGGTGCCCGCAAAGAGGACTGCGTGTGCCACCTGTGGCATATATGCCATACAGATACTATACCATGCCTTTTTTTTTAAAAAAAAAAAGTGCTGTAGCGTTTTTAAAAAGTATCCTGAATTTCTTCATATTCAAAGGGGCTCCTGCTAACTGTAATGACAGCAAGCCTGAAATTAGGCATATTAAAAATAATTTGAGATAAATGCAAAAACGGGCGTTCTAAATAATCAAATCCTTGGCAACATTAATTTATCAGAACAGAATGAACTCGGTGGCAATTTTATTTTTACAAATCTATAATTCCTGCTGTCTTTTAAGAAGCACAAAATGATTTCTAAGTTCTTGTGCTTAAAAGGAAGGTAAAATGAAGTAAATACAACGGTCCATAGTTCTGGGATGGTGTATATCAGGCCCATGACTAATCTGCTGGAAAATACATGCTTAAGAAGTAAGCATGCAGAGAATTGCTCCAAAGGCACTTCACATTTTAAGTATGAATGAGAGATATTCCTGATGCTTAGAAATATATTTTTATTCCTCATCTTTTTTGAAGGGCCATTTGAAAAACTGAAAAGGACTTCACGTACAAAGTACTTGAGACAGGAAATGAGGTTTGAATTTGATGCATTAGCAAGTTTCAATATTAATCTTGAAAATACTTTGGTATCATTATAACAAATAAGAATAGCATGTTATTTCAAAATAATTATGTGAAGACATAGAATGAAATTTTAAAAAAAAGATATGTCAAAACGGGACAAATTACCATGTTGGCAGAATTTCTTTGATTAAAGTCAATGTTTTTTTTTTATTGTCCAAATTTTATTGATTTTACAAATTTTACAGGGAAAAGGGTTAAAAGGTTATAGAACATTTTGACAGCTACATCGTGTGGGGGGGAGCAGCCCCCCCAAGTCTCACAACTTTTACAAACAAGAATAGAAAAAGTCAATGTTTTAAGTATAAGAGTATAAGACGCACCAAGATTTTGAAGAGGCAAATTTAAAAAAAAATATTTTTTTTGCACTCTGCAGACCTCCCCAAAATGGCCCATTTTTAACGAAAACGTCCCCATTTTTTTTCCAAAAAAAGGGCATTAATAGTCTTTAGAGTGCTTCTGGGAGGGGGGGGCAAAATGAACAAAAATGGCCTATTTTCTCAAAAATGGGCCTGTTTTTTGTTTAAAAAAGGGCATGCATAGCCTTTAGGAGGCTTGTAGAGTGCTCCTGAGGGGTGGGGGTGGGTGGGGCAAAAATGAGCAAAAATGGCCTATTTTTCATTATTATTTTTTTTGTCAAAAAAGAGGGCATGAATAGACTTTAGGAAGCTTATAGAGTGCTCCTGAAAGCTGGGGAGGGCAAAATTGAGCAAAAAACGGCCCATTTTTCACTCATTTCTGCCCTCCCCAGTCCCCAAGAGCATTCTATAAGCCTCCTAAAGGCTGTGCATGGCCATTTTGGTGAAGGGGCAGGGTTTTGGGAGGCAAAAACTACTGTAATCAGTATATAAGATGCACCCAGATTTCCAGCCTCTTTTTTGAGGGAAAAAGGTGTGTCTTATACTCCGAAAAATGTGGTACATCATTATTTTTGTTCCAGACAATATTTATCTTGAAAATTGAGGTACTATTTAAACAATGTCAGAAGATATATCTAAATTTGTATGGAGGGCGGAAGAATTTGAGTTACCATATTTTTCGCACTATAAGACGCTCCAAACCATAAGATGCACCTAACTCTTGGGGAGGAAAACAAGAAGAAAAAATAGGCCTCTGCCTCCCAGCAGTTTGCCTCCTTGCAGCAAACAGCAAACAGCCTGGTCAGCTTCAGCACAGTCTGATTTATTTTGCCACCGCAGCCGATTGCTGCCGCCTAGGGGCCAAAAATGGGACACACAGAGGCCGAAAAAGTGACCTGCAGGGACCAAAAATGGGATGCACAAAGGCCAAAAATGGGTCACACGGAGGCCCAAAATGGAAGACGAGGAGGCCAAAAAGGATGCACGGAGGCTGAAAATGGAGCATGTGGAGGATGAAAATGGGACACATAGAGGCGGCGACAGGCATTGGCAGCAATGAACGGCGACAATCCCCGCAGTCTGGAACAGCTGATCAGCAGTGTTCTGGGAGGCTGATCCAACCGCCAATCAGCTGCTTGTGCTAAACCAGACTGTGCTGAAGCTGACCAGGCTGCTTGCTACAAGGAGACAAATTGCTGGAAGGCAGAGCCTGAAGGGTGGGGGTGACAGGTGGGTGGGGCTTCAGCAATATCCCCGCTATAAGACACACAAACATTTCCACCCAATTTGGGGGGGGGGGAGTGCCTCTTATAGGCCAAAAATATGGTAAATATAAGGTGCAACAAGATGCAAAGGAATATGAAGGAAGGAAGATGTTAAGGAATAGAAGGTTATTGATTCTAGAAGGCCATAATTTGAGATTTGGATGGCATCGATACCTATGGAATGATAAAGCTAAGGTGAATATGGTTTAAAAATCATTATTGGACAGGCTATATTTAAGAATGTGGAATAAATACAAATTTAGGTTTTTGCCTGAAAACGACTTTGTAGCTTTCAGCCCAGGAAGCATTTTATAGATGACAAATGACAAGTAAGTATAAATTGTTAACTTACCATGATGTACTAGAATTTTCTTAAAGGATTGTAAAATCAAATGCAAATAAGTTTTCATGGTTTTTAGAAAGATTTAAAGTGGATTTTTATTGTAAACCATCCAAAGTCACTTAGGTGAGTTGGGCAATGTAGAAATCTGATATATAAATAAAGACTTTATGGTTACGAACAAAGTAACACTGTGTTATAAACAGAATTATGTGCTAATGAACACGTTATTGTTAAAAGGTACAAACTTGTGTTGAAATATAAGACTGAAGAAGAAATGGTAAAGGTCTGTGTGATAAAATGACAATTTAAACCTAGGTGGTATCCTGACTGAGAGTCTTTGAGGTATCAATTGGCCATCAACTGGCTGTATTCATTTGTTCAAAATTCACCCACTCCTGAGTAGCCGTTCTGCCTCAGAAAGAAGGGCTTGTCACCCACAGCAATGTACTTTGGTTTGTCATGTTCACTAGCAAATGTACAGCTCTTTTTTATGGAGGTGAGTTAAACATTCAAACGTAGCTGCCTCCATTTAAATACAATAAGGACATGCACTAGCTAATCCACCTAGCTTTTAAAAGGATGAAAGCTGTTTCCCTTCAAGTACTATTCTGGAGACTCTTTAAAAAAGACTTATCCAGTGTTTGATTTGAATCAATAAACATTGCATCTGCTGCCATTAAATGTTAGACTAAGAGGCATAGCTAGAACCTCAACCGTTGCAAGTGGAGTCACTAAAAGAGGATAGCAAGAGTTAATTTTTCATACTGATAAAAGTTTAAGTACAAAGGCTCATCTTGGTATTCACTTCTCAAAGAAATTTAAACTCAATGCTCATTACCCCTTGCAGAACACCCACCTTATAAACATGGCCAGGATCCAAAAAGCTACTTTAGCAATCTCAAGGCTCAAGCACACCTGGCAAGATTTTGACTTTTGATTTTCTTTGAAATACACATCTTTATGTTATAATGCAAAATGGTTTTGAAAGATGTCTCAACGTCAATATGGAGTGAAGGATTAGTGTTGATGTTAATTTCTCTTTATTTGCAAAGGAGAATAATCCAGTCTTAGTATCTGGTTTCAACCTAATAAACAAATGCCATTTTCTCTTACTCCCAGAAGCCAATGCAGCCTGTGAACTAAATCTTGTTGTACAATCTTTTGGGTTACAGTTATTGTGACAATCTATTCATAACATACATTTATTAAAGAAAAACATACAAAAAAGAGACAAATAATTTTCCCAGGATTGGTAAATTATGTGACATAAAGTCAATCTTGACTCTTAATAATCATAGTCAATAATCATATTTCTCCATGACAATCTGTCACTCACTTGGTATTTCAATTCCTCCAGCAGTGCACTTATAGCCACTCTAACAGACTATCACATGCTGATGATTGTCTTCTCCCTTTCTATTCTTCACAAAAATGTCTTAATATCTGTTACATACACTGAAAATGATGATAATAATCTTATTGAATAGTGAGGCACACGGGTTTCCCTATGTACTTTATTGAAACAAAAGTTGGATTTTTAAGAAAATCAAAAGGTTGAAAAAGTATTGATGCCTTTGAACTTTGGATGGAAGGAGAATACTGTGGATAACTTAAAACCCCCACAAATAGTCCTCAGACAAAATCAATCCAATGTGTTAGATCCAGGAGAGATAACCCTCAGGGCAGAAATAATACACTTTGAATTATCATATACAGAACACTTTATATGAAGTCATGGCTTTATTGAAAAGTCTGTAATGTTGGGAGAAGTGGAATGAAAGAGGACAACCAGACCAGGAAGGCTGATTAAGAAAGGCTCATGAAAAATTGGGACTGTTGTGAAGGGCCACTGCCATTGGCTCAGCCCCCAAAACCACTTCCCCCAACATCGTTGTACCTCACCACTTTCCAACTTCTTGCTGCTGCTACTCCCCTGCTGTCACCATCATGGGCCAAACAAGGACAGGCAATGTGGCCCACAGACCGCAAAATGATCTGTGTGACAGCTAAAAGTTGCCACTAACTTATTGGTCTGTCAATTGTATCAGTCAATTACATAAAGAAAATATGTGTTCCCAATCTCCCAAGCAAACATAGAGAATAACTTTGCCTAGATATTCAGTGAAGCAGTTAGTTGATTTTGGTACTAAATCCCAGAAAACAGGCTTACACAATTTGGTATCTTTTATAAACACTACAAATGGGTAATGGATTTCAGTATTGTGTTAGAAAATTGAACATTGATGAAATGTATTTAAATGCAAATGTTCATAGAAACTTCTTTGGGAATTTGCTTTCGGCACCAGTATAGTAGTGGTGGTATGTCCCACAGTGGCATAATTAGTATCTTTTTTGATCCAAACTTTACATAAGTCTAGGTAAAACAATAGACTGCTCTTGGTGTGAAAAGCGTGCCTTTGTCTTCATCATGCCCGCATATTTAATCATTTCCCTGTTAATCATTTCCCTGAGGTTGTACATTAAATGGCAAACACTTTCAGTTCGTTCCACAGAAAAAGAAAGGGTTTTTATTTCATTCATTCACTTTCATGATTCAAAACTGTCTAGCTTGGTTTTATAATACAGGATTTTAGAATGGAAACTTTGACAAATCTTCAAAAAAAGTCCCTGGAGTGAATCCAGCTTTGATGCATAGGGCTCTGGTCTAATTAATTAAAATATAGATGCAATCAAGATCTGACGACAACATTCTTTTCAATTGCTATTTAAGTCATGCCAGTTTAATTTCTCTTGCTTGTCAATTATATCTCTTAGAAGCAAGTGAAAATCATTTCCCATCTTTATGTATAAAATGCCATTGTTTGGTTTTAGACAAACTTTGTTTTGCATATCCAACATTTTTTTTTTCTTTTTGTTATCTTCCCATTCAATTCAGAATTTTACTCAGGATGCAACCATTCTAAGAAAGTATTGTATGCCCCGGAGCTCTGTTATCGGCTGCAGGAAAGCCTTGACAGCCAAAGAAGTTCCTGAAGGCCTCTTGATAACAAAAAGGAGGCCTTGGGTTATGCAAGTGAGGTGAGTCAGTGGATTTCATCCACCCCAAAAATAAGACCTGGTGCCTTTTTGGATAAGAAAAAAATAAGTCACTCTTATTTTCGGGGGAAACACAGTAGCTAAGCAATATCAGATTGAAATTAATAATTAAATTGAAACAAAATTGGAAATTAATACACAACTCAGACCAGAAACCTTCCGGTTAGGGTTAATGGATAAAGCACTGGAAAAATCAGATGGTGTTTTATTTTTAGATATGACAGCAGGAGCATAACTTTAGTATGCTCAGCTATGGAAAGACGTTTGGTCTAGTGCAGGGGTGTCCAAACTTGGGAACTTTAAGACTTGTGGACTGGCTGGGGAATTCTGGGAGTTGAAGTCCACAAGTCTTAAAGTTCCCAAGTTTGGACACCCCTGGTCTAGTGGGTAAGATACCAGACTAGAAGAAGGAGACTGTGAGTTCAAGTCTCACCTTAGCCAATGAAAGCCAACTGGTTGACTTTGGGCCAGCAGCTCTGTCTCAACCCAACTCACTTCACAAGATTGTTGTTGTGGAGAAAATAGAAGGAGGAAAGGCATGCTGGATATGTTATTGAGTTTGCCTTGAGTTATTTGAAAAAGACTTTGAGAAACCTACAATAGAGGAATGGTTAGTAAAGATGACATAACTGGTAATGATGGCTAAATTAATGGCTCATCAGAGAAAAGTCACTGAATAAATTTATCTACAACTGGAAGTCCTCTTTGTAGACATTTTGCAGAAGATGGGGGGGTCACATTGTTTTGCTGATCATTAAAATTTGAAAAAAAATCTTTTTGAAGGAAAATGAAAACTATATCATAGTATTAAACTAAAATTCCATGGGTTACATTGTTGTAGGAAGTTGTTGGAAATCGTTCTTTGGATATATATTTGTTTTCTTTTTCTTTATACCTTTCTACACATCCATTTGTTTCCTCTTTATCTTTCTTCTTGTTAATTTTTATGTGTACTTTTAATAACATTTAATAAAATTATTATGAAGAAAACCTTATCATTATTTAACATTTCTACAATTATTAACTTTCCATATATTTTGTTGTGTGGAAGGGAAACAAACACATACCTAAAATGTACAGTATCTGTGATATCTGATTAAGTTAAAAACAAATACAGAAGCCAATAAACCAACTAAGTGCATTCATCATAAAATATTGTTTAAAACTGGCTTAAAATGGCCAATAGTCTTCATCTGTTGAACCTCAGGAAGCAATAAATTATATAATTTGGGAGGCCTGTGCAATTCTTTGGGGAGTCCTTCAAAACCTTTGGTCCATCTCTCAGCAGCTTTTGATTATTATGTCAACAATAGCTTCTTGTTGGAGATGAAGCTTCAGGCTTGGCCTCGTAATCTTTAGATTGTATCAGAGATTTTGAATATGGCTGGGGGAGGAGCCTTTTCTGTCTCAACACTGGCTCTAAAATCCCTTCTCCTGGAAACCCAGGCTGGCATCAACATAATAGCCTTTTCAGTACAAACTGAAGGTTATTTTACCCTTGCATTTAGAACTTAAAAGTTATAACTTAGCCTTGAAAAACATGCTTTTATACCACACTTATTGCTGCTCTATTATTTTCAAGTACTGTTTATTATATTTTCTTTCTTAGTTTTATTTTTTGTAAAGTGTACTGCATTCTGGCCTGAGAATGCTTACGATCATATGCAATATCTATATATTTTAATTTAAAAATTAAAGTTAGAGACACTAATAAATTGGAGATTCTTGGTAGAAGAGATGCATAGGTATAATGAGTCTTAAATGTCAATGAACAGAGTCTATTTTAGCCACTTGTACAGTTTGATCTTCTTACATTCGTTCATTTTTCTGAAAAGGCAAGAGCCTCTTAGATTAAAACTTCTAGAGCAGTCTTTTTCAAAAACTGAGGATTGAGTAATTGACCATGCCCTTAAAATGCCAGCAATATCAAAGTAAGAAATACTTCCAATGTATTTTTCCTAATCATGAATTACTGGATGCAGAATGGTGGAAAGTCTGAGCTTGTATTACACTGTGGCTCAGTGGCTAAGACACTGAGCTTGTTGATCAGAAGGTTGGCAGTTCAGCGGTTCAAATCCCTAGCCCCGCCTAATGGGGTGAGCTCCCATTACTTGTCCCAGCTTCTGCCAACCTAGCAGTTCAAAAGCATATAAAAATGCAAGTAGAAAAATAGGGACCGCTTTGGTGGGAAGGTAACAGCATTCTGTGTTGAGTCATGCTGGCCACAGAGACATCTTCGGACAGTGCTGGCTCTTCAGCTTAGAAATGGAGCACCGCCTCTAGAGCCAGAAAACGACTAGCAAGCATGTGCAGGGGAACCTTTACCTTATTGCAAATTTATTCTAGCAAGCATAATGCTTTGTTTTTAAAAAGTGGATACATAATGAGAATTGTTTCAACCCTAATCAATGGAAAGTTTCACTGGCATCTGGAAACTCTTGTTTTAGATTGCCTAATTCCTGTCCCAGTTTGGAAAGTGAAAATCAGTTTGGTTTAGTGGTTAAGGCATTAGACTAGAAAGTGGAAGACCATGATTTCCCACCTTAGCCTTAAAAATCAGCTGGGTGACCTTGGGTCAGTCACTGTCTCTCAGTCTAACTCACCTCGTAGGGTTGATGTTTTGGAGAAAATAAGAGGAGGATATTGCATTGAATATGTTGGTGCCTTGAGTTATTTGTAGAAATAAAAAAGGTGGGATACAAATAAATAAAATCTAATATTGTTTGTCATCAGAAGAAAGAAATATGCAATCAGAACAGCAAGTGTGCATGGAATAGTACATTTCTTCCAATAAATATTGTCATCTAAAATGGCCTTCCTCTTTTGCTTTGGACTAATGCCATTGGTGAAATTTCGGGGGGGGGGGGGGAGTAGGCTAAGCAATCCCTGCCTACTATTTTTATGTGTACCTTAGTGAAAGCTATTCTGTTTGACTAAGTCACTTCACCTTGGACATCTGCCTTTTAATTCTCTTTGCTTATCTAAAATTCGAGGAAGAAAAAGATTAAGTGTGCTGAAATGGCTGAATCTTCTCAAGACAAACAATGATTCATTGTTTCCTGTTTCATGGACTCATTCAAGGATATGAACATTACTAATAATGCAAAATAATTTAAAATAGTCTAACTATTCACCCATTATATTGCACAGCTGCTGCCAGAAGCAACCAACATGATTTTAATAAACAATGTTTTCAACAGCATTGAAAACATTGTTTATTAAAATTCCACTTTGATCTTTCTCAAAGTTGTCTCTCAGGTTGAACTGAGCATTCGAGTACACTTAGAGGCCAGTTACAATATAACCTATGAGCCTCTAATATACGCAGATGGCCATGATCAGCAAGCTGCTGTAACTCTGCTTCTATCAAGGCTAATGGACATTAGAGGTGGACTAGATAGAATGAAGGGTACAACATAGAAAAAGGAGTCTTTTTTCCATCACAAATACATATCTGGTTTTGAAACAGCTATGAAAAACACCTCTTTAAAGAAGTAATTAAATAAATGCTGCTAGTGGAGTAAGTGAAAGTAGAAATAATCACAAGTGTCAAACTGGTGGCCCGCGAACCAGATGTGTCCCAAGCAGGCCCTGCCCACTTCTGCTCCGCAAAGGGAAAATGTCATGAATGTCACGTGATGGCAGGGTGACGTGGCGAGTTTGACACCTGTGAAGTAGATAATGGTAAACAATTTTTTGTGAGGCTATCAATTTCCTAACAGTTCATTGTATATATCCTATCAATACACACACACACACACACACACAAACACACACACCCCTCATCCATCAGGGAATAAGACTGAAAAATCTGTTTTAGAAAAATAATAATGGGGCCAATTTTTTGCATTAATGAGAAACACCCAAATGAAAATGTGAATATTGGGTTTTGACACGACTCAGAATTTTCTAAAATAAAGGTTTTAAAATCTAAAATCCCAAGCAAAGGTTTTATTATACATTACCTATTCCTAATTTCCAAAGGATTATCAGGAATCTTCTACAACCCAAAAGAGCATCAATGCTCTTCCGATTCTGCTTCTTCAAAGTTCAACTTCCACTTCCATAGAGTGTCACAGGGAGCACCATGACTTGCAAAATTCTTATCTTTGTAGGTCAGGACATATTATGATATTTGTATATCTTCTCCAAGCGCTTCACAACTCCTGCACCAAGTGCTAATCTGCAGGGTATTTTTCAACTGCTTGTTCCTTTGCTATTAATGGATGATCCTAAAAGGCAAAAGCAATCCACCACTTTGATATGTTCCTTATCAAGTTCTAAGGCATTGAATTCTCTTCTTGGCAATTTCCACAGTTTGTTCTGACATCCAGTTTGCTTTCTTCTCTTAATTTTTTTTTCACTTTCATCCTTAAGGCCTTTTTAAAGTTCATTCCTAATATCTCTGGCTCTCTGCCAATGAAGTTTAGCGCTTGAAAGTGTATCCTGATGTTCTTCCTGAAAATGGTGAGTGGATGTTCAAGGTCATAGTGTGGAAACCGACTAGCTTTCTTCTTCTCCTTTAGCTTAATTTAGAGTTTGCACATGAGCAGTTTGTGATTTCTTCCACACTCAGCACCTGGCCATGTCTTTCATGCTATAATGGAGCTCCTTCACCTCCTTCTAACAGTAATATAGTCAATTTGATTTCTGTATATCCATCTGGTGATGTCCATTATAATGCATCATTTTTGTTGTTTGAAGATAAGTGTTAGCTATGAAGAAATCATTGGAATGGCAATGCTCCTGCTTATCTCTGCCACTTCATTCTCTTACAATCCAACTATATTTTCTTCTTTCCAAATTTGGTATTCCAGTATCAATCACACATAGTATCTCTTGCTTGCATATTCTGCTGATTTTGAATTGATTATAGAAGTCATTAACTTCCCCTTCTTCTGCATCAGTGATTGGAACATTAACTTGAATGATAGTCTTATTAAAGGATTGCTCACAAAGCTAATCAATATTATTCAGCATTGATTACATTGTAACCAAGTACTGTCCTTGCCATATCCTTCCTAATTACAAAAACAGCAGCAGTTTTATTGGACCCTAATGGGAGTAGAAACTCTTGGCATAGACTTGGCACAGAAGGCCTGAGGAGGTAGGGTATCTATTCTTGTCAATATGGAAATTGTTGTAGATTGTTGAGGCTGCTTTGCTTTTGTTTTGTTTAATTTTGATTTTGTATTTTGTTCTGATCCACTGTATTTTTCTCTTTGTGAGTTGGTTTTTAATTGTAAGCTGTCCAAAGTTGGGAATTATATTAGCCTCGTAATGCAATGTAATGAATATAATATCTCAAATTTACCATAAAGATAAATGGTAAGCAAAATGAGAATTATGTACAAAAGCTATAACCTTCTTGTATTGAATATATAAATATAAGAAGTTGCTTAATTATAGAGAATATGATTTGGTCTTTTTAACCTAGTATAGTATAATCTGACAGAATAACCGTCTGTAATATTGTTTTAGCTTTGTTTTCCCCCATTTTAACTGAAAGAACTAGAACCCATTTGAATATAAGCTACATACTTTGCAATTGCAATATTTCTTGTTAAATGAAATCCATTCCCAACATGGTGATAATCTGTAGTTCTCCCATTGTAATCACTGTAACTTTCATATCTGCACACTGGACATGCTGACTAAAACTAGCTTGGAGTCTAACTTTTCCTTTAAGTTATTGTTTACAAAAATAAAGAATACTGTGAGAACTTTTATGAGGCTTGTAGGAGTTCAGAGCAACTCCAATCATTATGGCCCAAAAGGTTCCTAGAATTCAAAACAATACATTCTCTGGCTCTGCTGCAGTAGAATCCACATTATAAAAAAGTTATCTATCTTTCTTCAATAATCAAAATCATAGATATTATGGACAGTTATCCCCCATTGGAAAAGTTTCATCTCACCCCTTCTTCTGGTCTCATGTGGCCTAATAGGGTCAAGTTGACTACATTTGGCAGAGTTTAAATTAAAGAGAGTTTTCTGCCTGAGCAGAAATTGAATGGGCACTCAAAAACTACTTGAGGGAAGAGATTTTGGAATAGACAGGACAGTAAAGCAATGGAAAAGGTAGTGGCAGTTCATGCTCCAGAAACGACCAGTATGCATTTTGTTAAAACCTATTGCCTCCTGCAGTTGTGTGTTAGCCACCACAACAGCCTATGACAAGGGTTAGAAGAATTGAAGAAACCACTTTAAAACTTGATTACATATAATACTTCCTTCAGAGCCTATAATTATTTTTAAAATTACTTTTATTATGTAAACTAATAAAAAAGGGCAAATGCACACATCAGCATTACAGGATCAACTGAATTGAAAAATTAATAAACGAAGCAACCAAAGGTGAAAAAAATGGGGAAAGAAATTTGGAAATCGTGTTATTACAAAATAAATAAAAAATTGTTCATATTGCTCGAAAACCTTCTCTTCTCATTTTATGAAATAAAAAGTAATTAAACCAATAAAAATAATATAATGCATACCAGGTAGAGCAGGGGTGTCCAAACTTGGGAACTTTAAGACTTGTGGACTTCAACTCCCAGAATTCCCCAGCCAGCATGCTGGCTGGGGAATTCTGGGAGTTGAAGTCCACAAGTCTTAAAAGTTCCCAAGTTTGGACACCCCTGAGGTAGAGGTTTTCCTTTTTAATGTTGAATAGTTATTATAATAGCCAACCTCCATCAAAAAGCCACAATTCTTGATGTCTTGATAGATTCCAGATATTGGGAATATAAGGATATAAGCTTCCTTAACATTAGTGATCCAGAAACATACTAACAATTGCAAATCCAAAAATTTGGTCAGGACAAAACCGTATGGGTTAATATTCCAATTCCTGAATTATATCACCAACAGCAAAGTGATTGTAACCAAACTTTATTCAACACTTTCCAAAGGATCCTCAACTATCTATTTTAAGAAATATTCTATTTTAGGAACCACAGATAATTCCTAAAGAACCTATAATTACCGTGGAGCTTTAAAAGCATCAGTTGTGTCATCTATGTAGCTATCAAAGGTGATTTTAATAAAGGACGACTGAATGTCTGGGACCTAGATAACTTCAAAGATAAGCAAATTCACCATGCAGTGAAAATATGAATTGGAGAAAGAGACTCCAGAAAGGTCTCCAGGGGGTGGGGTGCACTGTAATATGTATTTTTTTCTTTTCCTTTTGTCTTTCTTTTTTTGTATTCAGTTGTATATGTACTGTTTGTATTATTTGTGTTTTTTAAAAATGGGAGGGGGGGAATTGGAGGAAGAGACTACTTCATTTACTACTTTCTCCAAATCTTTGTGGTTTCATAACCCAGGTGGGGAGAAGGAGATTGGGCCGCCCAAGTGTGTACAGCTCAACACACATGAGCAGCATGTTGGTGTCCATGTGCAAGAATTTCTACTGGCCTGCTGCTCACACAAGTTGAGCTGCGCATGTGTGCATGTGCCAATCATACGGCCCAATTTGCAAATAAAACTGCAAATTGCAGTAGTGAGCTGCAGCCCAGGGGTTAGGTACCCCTGATCGAAAGGGAGAACATAGATTGGCTTATGATGTTTTCAATGTTCCCAGCAGTGAAAACAACTCACACATTCAAACACTGAAATGTACTTTCATGTCAACAAGATCATACTTTTCTTCCACGGACTTATTTTTCTTGAACGTGTCTGATTTAAAATGTGTTTCATTATACTTTCATACTATGCTATTATGAAAAACCATCACATATGGACTCATTTTTTATCTGTTTGGCCAAAATCAATATGTGACTATTAAATACATGAAAGCATATAATTATCTTCAAACTTCTTATAACAATGTATGCAAAATATTTCTTTCCACTTGGTTCTCCATACTAACAAGCTATTGTTATTTCATCAGGAATTATTTTATTTACAAAATTTATATGGCTAACTTCTTGGTAACAGACCACTTGCAAAAAGCAATATAAAAACAATATGCTAACGAGATAAAGTTAAAACGTATCAGAGGAACCCAAACAAATGAGGAATCATATAATACACTGAAAACACAGGGGCGGGGGGCGGGGGGGGGGGAAAGGTTCCCTGAACACCCTAACCCTAATGCCTAGATAAAAGGCAGATCTTAGCAGTCAAGTCTTAACTGTCTTCCAGAAGGCCTTTAAAATCAAACTAAAAGCCCATGTATCAGAGATAAGCGAGTAATACTTTATTTCAATTAGCCTAAAATACAAGTACAATCAATTCAAGTCAACTACCGGTATGTCTTTGCTAAAAAAAAGAAACTAAAAATATGAAACAATAACCTGTACCTATTTTGGGTTGCTCAAGTATTAGTTTCAAACTTGTGTCAGGTTTCAGGGACCGCTTTTGCAAAATGCTGACATTTGAAGTCCAAATCTGTATTGAGTAATGAAATGGGAATGATTTCACTAATTTAATATCTTAAATTAGGTATATTATCTCCTCCTCAGTTGCATATGGGATTTTTTAAAATGCATGTACAATTTTTACTAGGTTTATATGGCAGAAATCTGAGAAATGAAAAATCCAGATTTTAAATCTCCAGCAAGTTCTGAAATGAAAGAGAACTGCCTGGTTAGGGGAAATGAACAATTAATAATGTACCACATGAAGTAGGTCAATGAAAATATCAATTTTTTATAGCACCTGGGTATGGGTAAAAGAGCTCTTGGAAAACTAGATCAAGGCAGACCAACAATTCAGCTTCATATATAAAAAATCTTCCTGCCTTCCAGGGTATTTGCTGCAGAAAAAGACACAGCCTCAGAATTCAAATATTCATCAACTCAGTGTCTTCCAATTTGGTGCCCTCCAGCTGAGCTTAAACTACAGCTAAAGAATTGTCAGCCATCAGGGTCAATGCCCTCATCGGCTGAAGACTTCTGAGAATTGTAGTTCCAACAACTAGACAGCCCAAGACTGGGGCAGGCTGACATAAGTACTTACACCACCAGTGGTAACAGAGATTCATATCTACTAGGCATCTATTCTAAGAATAATTGTATTTAGCATCCTTTAAGAGAAAATATGAAAGCAAGTCTCGTCCAAACACTCAAGAAATAATTTGTCCAAAATAGTTGTTTTACCACATAAAGAAAAGCACCCAGACAAAACCCCAATGTCTTGGCTTTTTCCAGAAGGTCCACAGAGTGTAAACTGAACAGACCACAATTGATTTGTTTTGCAATTGTAAGAGGGTAACTGAGCCCATTCATCCACAGATGTGGTACAGACCATTGAGTGACATTTCTTATGGGGTGAAATTAGTTATGTCACAATTTTCTCCTTGGACATAGTTGGGACATGCCCTGTAAGAAACAAACAAAGTAATTGGTTTTCACCTTTCCTTCTCCCTGAATTTTCAATTCCTTGGTGCGATTATGTTCTCATCTAAACTCACTGATGCTATGATGACGACTCTGGAAGTCAGCTCTTAAACTAAAGGAAATGAGGGTGTTGGGAAGGTTGTCGCTTTTTTTTCTGCCAAAAGCCAGGAACATTTTCTTCTCCATTTTCCACAATCAGCCAAACCAAGATTAAATCACATGTTCAAAATGTCAAATGCAAAAAACCCCAACAACACCCTGCAAAATGATATTCATTGTACCAATTTCAGATATTTTGAGTTTTGCAGTCTGTTCTACTTTTCAAGGGATCATATTGGCCCATATGTCTTTTTTCTTCTTCTTCACAGACTTCAAATACTTTTTAAAAAGAAAATGCTGCACTATACGTTCCAACCTCATTTTTCTTGGGGAGGGAGGGGGGCAACTTAAAGGGTTACTGCTGATCTATAAAGCTCTCCAAGGCTTGGACCACATTCTCACATTGGAATCAGTCCAGCCAAATCGATCTACCTGGGAGAAGATGCTAATGGTTCCATCCTTAGGAAGGAAGGGCTAAAACTCAGAGATGGTTTTTTCCCACAGGCGATGCTGCTTCTTTGGAGTAGCCTCTGAGTGGACTTTCAGGCTGATTTCGCTGGGGCTACTTCCTGAAACAATCAAAATGGAGTTCTTCTGGAAGACATTTGGCCTATGATCTCGTCTGGGTTTATAGCTTGTATTTATTATTTTGTTTGCATTCAATGCTTTATCTAATTAGATTGTGGGGTGTTTTCATTGTCTCTTTTGTTGTGTATTTTTATCACTGTGAACTGCTGATTGTGATTTCAGCAGCCTCTTAGATGTGACACATTGACAGAAAGGTAAACCCAATTTCTGAAAAATCAGTTTATTCTGTTGTGGCATGGGTAGCTGCCCTGACAATATTTATTTTAAGTAAAAGAGTCTCCAAATAAGAACACTTTTAGAAAAAAGGATACATATGAATCCAGAATCACGATGCTGCGAGCATCATGGGAGGATGAGTAATACACAGGAGTTTTGTTTCTGTTGGAATTTTCCTGCTTTATTGTTTGATGGTTGTTTTATAGCTACTGCTTTTACTGTTATTATGAGATAACCAGAGTTGCTTAAGATGAGTGGCCAGTTAAATCTTTTAAACAAGTAAATAAGAACATCCATTTAATTTATACTCTGAATGTGGGAAAACAAAGGTATTGAAAGAGATAGTAAATATTTTGCTAGGTTGTATTCAACTTCGCCTTTCACTTAGTGAAAACACTTCTGCCTATGGAAAGGTTTTGGTTTTTTCAGTCCTCTACTGCTGCCCTTTTGTACTTTACCTTATGAGATTTTTGTGATTTCACACTTTTCCAGACCAATATTTCAGGAAAATAGCAACAGGCAGCAAGCACTCAGCATGGAGTTCAATAAAAGCTGCATACTTTATTCTATGCATAGGACATACCTGCTACTAATGTAAAACCGTAATGGGGTAAACACCATGTTGTGAATACAACAACAAATGTAATTTCAAATGTGAAATTGAATATATTATCATTGTCTTCATAAAACCAGTGCAAATAAAGTATAACCTCAACATTCTAAGAGAAATTATTTCAAAAATGCTCAAAAAATATAGCAAACAAAATTGTCTGATAAACCAGTGAGGAGATTTGTGGCACCCTACAAATTAAACTTTTGTGGATTACAGTCATGGCCAAGGCAAATAGATAACTAAGACATAAGTAAGTGGTTCCTTTAATGTTTCCAAAACAGTCAGGTCTGCCTTTTTAGAACTTAACTTTTGTCTACATTGAAAAGTGCCTTTGTTTTCAAAATTAAGGACAGCTTCAACTGTAACATCTGCACATAGATTACTGCTGTTGGGAATTTTAAAGGATGTATGTGCAACTTGAACATTCAAAACTAGGATTCTTGTTAGCCAGCTAGAAGGCTCTGTGCTCCCTATGACCTTTATAGAGTTGGATAAACAGCAGGGAAACAATACAAACAATCAAGTATAAAAGAAACTCAAAAGGGCATACCAACACAAGTTGAAGCCAAGGTAACCTTTTAAGCAGTGAAGATGAAGACAAGATCAACTAATGGTGAACTGGCTTAATTTTATTAGGACATTTATGTGTGATTGCTTCCCTTTTCTCAAGAATAAGATTCATCTAAACCCTTTAAACTGGGTGTAACAGTTACACAATTACATCTTGTTTTTTAGACTTGGCTGAGGATTTGTTAAGTCCTCTAGTTTTGAAGTTTTGAGCTTCAATTAGGAGGACACAAAGCACCTTTTTTCTATATTCCTAGAGTTAGGCTGGAGAGAAAAATCCTGGTAGAAGAATCTAAGAAGAAACAGAAAGTCTACATGTTGTCAGATCTTTGAATTTGGCCCGATCAGGAAACAAACAATGCAAGGATTACAGGAATTCTGTATTGTTCTAGGATATAATGAAAAGGATCCAAAAAGTCTGCTGGCATTTCTCTCTGTTCTCTTTTATACCAAACAGAACAGGACAGGGCAGGGGATGGTGGTGGTGAAGTCTGTTCCTCGTGTTCTCTCCTATCTCACGAGTGAGTTATCTTTATCATTCTTTTTAAAGGCTATATCTGCATTTCTCTATTTGAATATGCTGCACTGTCAGTCCTAAGTGATGGTCCTGTAACACTAAAAGGTTTATGAGATTATATAGATTTTTTTCCAATTATCCTGTAAGTCTAGGAAGATTTGGTTTTCCCACTAGAATTAATTTTCAGTCTGTTTTCCAACTAAGATTCTATAATGGTTCAGTTGCATTATATCCAGTTTGCAGGTTTTGTAAAACTAGTTTGAGACCATTGCCAGGAAGTGAGAAATGCACCAAAATATATTTATAAAAGGTATAAAGGTTTAACACACAATATGTTGAAATACTCCCAAACCATTTCCAAGAGGAAAAAAATTCCTTTGGCATTTATGATGTATTCACTGATGCAAAATTCATTATGTGCAACCAGAGATATTTTCAGCCAAGGTGTTTCTTGAGCAAACACATCTCATTTCCAGAGTCCTACGAGAGCCCACTGGCACAGTGGTTAAATGTCTATGGAAATTCTCAATCATCCAGATCATGGTTTACTCAAAGATGTTTTTCAAAAGGCAACTGGACTTTCTTTCTTTTTTTCCTTTTGGAAATGTTTCACTTTCATACAAGAAGCATCTTCTGTCCTGACTGAATGGTGGGGGAGGAGTCTATTCTCTTTGCAGTCATCTGGTTGTCATCTGAAGGTCAGTCATTAGCTCTCTGAGAGTTATTGAGACCACTTGGGGATTTATCTGTATCCTCAGGATCATCTAAATCAGAATGCAAATAGGTGTGTAGAGTCTTCTTAAGACTGCTGAAAGGACTGTGTTGTAGACAGGATATAGATGGTATTGTATCCCTCTCCCTCTGTTGAGAGAAGGATGTTCAATTTTAACATAGATGGCCTGGCCTCTTTTTCCTTTGAGAAACAGTGGTTAATGTGTTGGGCTTGCATTAAAGAAAGTTTCTGGTCTGCCCTTGGCCAGGAAAGCTGATTTAAAGTGGATCGTATAGCTGTTGTGGTGAGAGAGGAAGGAATGTTTTGTAAACTGCTTTGTACACTGCTTTATGTCCTGAGGGAAATGTGGGGTCCCAGTCTGATAATAATAACAAGGATTCATATTGTAGGCCCCATTCTCTCATGTTTTTCTATGGCTTCTTCCCCATCCCCCCCCCCTTTTTTTAACTTACTATGAAAAGAAATAAAATAGTTGTGCAATGTTTTTTTGACTATGCACGTCTCCATCTGGAATCATCCAGTAGTTCAAATGCAAAAACAAAGAATAACCTCAAGACATAGCTTGCTTCCAGTAAACTTGCTGATAATCTCTATCTAACTATGTCGCTTTCAGAAATGTATTTTTAATTAAAGCTCTACCCCAAAGCCCTTGACTTGAAGCTTTCTTTTCAATGTTCCACAATAGAAACTTACCAAAATCCCAACTGTATTTGTAATCAATATTTGAATGTACAACTTCCAGCTATTGTAGACATCCAGAAATTGTTTAGATTTCAGTAATGCCTCTTGCAATATACTATTTATATTTAAATGATGTGAGATTCTTTTCAGTTTTTAAAAAATCCTCACTAGTAATTATTGAATCATGTAACATAAATTATTTTAGATTTTTAAACTTTAACTTACAGGATGTTTGGTCCCTTGAAGAGAAATTTGTGAAGTCATTTGGCAAATTAAATTGGCAACCAACCCCTTAATTATATGAAATAGAACAAACCTCAATACCACGTTGGCTTTAATGGGAATGGGATTAGGAACTCTCCTCTAGGTGTGGTCCTTTCTAAGCCAAGGTATAATGACACATAAGAGCAGAAAACCCCAGAAATGAGATAATCAAGAGAGAGAAAGAGAAAAATTCTAATACCAGGAACTAAAATATAAAAGGAATAAAAGTCATTGTATGTTTTGGTCTCTAATTCTGGTGTACAATTAAACATTTCATTGATTTATTAAGATGATTTTGTAACAGGAAGAGCTCCATCAAGGAATTTGTGAAGCTTCTCGTATCCAGCTGTATCTTGTTCAAGGATGACTGGAACCTAGATCAAAATCTGTTGGGGGTAGGATGGTGGGTGGTGGAAAAGTACAGAGAGATTTCATTAGTCGTGGAGGAGATGAGGTTTTCTTGGTTTGGCCAA
The DNA here is from genome assembly GCF_964273705.1 of Natrix helvetica. Taxonomy (NCBI): domain Eukaryota; kingdom Metazoa; phylum Chordata; class Lepidosauria; order Squamata; family Natricidae; genus Natrix; species Natrix helvetica. The sequence goes on along the minus strand of NC_138551.1, from coordinate 62,016,468 downwards.
ATGTCAAAGAGATCATTTGACCTAGGGGCCAACAGGCAGCTCACCTTACCAACCCCTAGAGGTTTTTTTTTTGCTTATATTGTTATTTGTATGAAGGGAAACGTTTGTGTGCTTGTATACAGCTGTGGCTTCCAATGACAAGCATAGAAAGTAAAAGGATTTGTACATGCATCTCTAAGTAGCAAGAATATAGTCTCTCCACCAAGGTTGGCTCAGCCCTGGCTCTTCTGTCTTTTGGGAAAGCTTGAAAAATCTGTTTTTTCCAGCAGTTCCTCAGCCAGGGTGAACCTCCATAAGCAGTGTAATACTTTTATTTTGTTTACTATTTTTATGATATTTGTGTGTTGATTTTTTTCTGTTGGTTATCCATGATTTGTTGTTACATTTTTGCACTGGGGGTCGGGTGGGGAAAGGTGAAAGAAATAATCGTTGAAATTGTAGTTGACCATAAGAAGAAAGTATTAATTGCTCAGTCTTGCTAGATAAGCCTTACCAAATAAAACTAAATAACAACATTTATAAAAACATGTTTCTGCCCCAATTTCAACTAACAGAAGCACTTGGGTACATGTCACAAAATGTACTGCACCGGAGAGAACATTTGAGATGTATAATGATGTATTTATGTTACTTTATTACATTATTGAGAGCCAGTTTGGTGTAGTATCAAGCTAGAAAACAGAAGACCCTGAGTTCTAATTTTACTTTAGGCACAAAGCCACTTTTCTTTCAATCCTAGGAAGGAAGCAATAGTTACCCACTTCTAAAAACTTTTCCAAGAAAATTGCAAGGACTTATTCAGACAGTTTGTGAAAATTGGACACAATTGAACGGAAGAAAAAAAAAACATTATTACTTACCAGGTTATGATTCAACATCTGCAGAACCGGAGGTGGACAGAAATAAACAGGCCACAAAGAAGAAAGTCTTTGCAGCCCAATGACTATTAAGTGATTCAAGATCTTGTGGTACTACCAGAAATGAAAGCCAGGGGCCAAGATTCAACACATAACTGAGCAGAGGTATAATTACACAAAATAATCTCTAAGCCAATGACAGCCCAAATCCAAGAATGAAACGTGGCTATTCTTCCAAGGTGACTTTTTTATTGTTTCATACCTATTAACAAAATCTTGCCAGACTGAAGGACTCTACTGTCCCCATCTATGTAATATACTCTGTGAACTTATTAGGGAAGTGCCTTTGTTCCCTCTCACACATAATATCCGGACTGAGTTGCCTCTTACTCCTCTGGAATGTACAGTGGGGCAAAAAAGTATTTAGTCAACCACCAATTGTGCAAGTTCTCCCACTTAAAAAGATGAGAGAGGCCTGTAATTGGCATCATAGGTAGACCTCAACTGTGAGAGACAAAATGTAAAAAAAAGACCAAACAATCACATTGGCTGATTTGGAAATAATTTATTTGCAAATTATGGTGGAAAATAAGTATTTGGTCACCTACAAACAAGCAAGATTTCTGGCTCTCACAGACCTGTACCTTCTTCTTTAGGAGGCTCCTCTGTCCTGCACTCATTACCTGTATCAATGGCACCCGTTCGAACTTGTCATCAGTATAAAAGACACCTGTCCACAACCTCAAACAGTCACACTCCAAACTCCACTATGGTGAAGACCAAAGAGCTGTCAAAGGACACCAGAAACAAAATTGTAGACCTGCACCAGTCTGGGAAGACTGAACCTGCAATAGGCAAGCAGCTTGGTGTGAACAAATCAATTGTGGGAGCAATAATTAGAAAATGGAAGACATACAAGACCACTGATAATCTCCCTCGATCTGGGGCTCCACGCAAGATCTCACCCTGTGGGCTCAAAATGATCCCAAGAACGGTGAGCAAAAATCCCAGGATCACATGGGGGGACCTAGTGAATGACCTGCAGAGAGCTGGGACCAACGTAACAAAGGCTACCATCAGTAACACACTACGCCGCCAGGGACTCAGATCCTGCAGTGCCAGACGTGTCCTCCTGCTTAAGTCAGTCCATGTCCGGGCCCATCTGAAGTTTGCTAGAGAGCATTTGAATGATCCAGAAGAGGATTGGGAGAATGTCATATGGTCAGATGAAACCAAAATAGAACTGTTTGGTAGAAACACAACTCGTCGTGTTTGGAGGAGAGAGAATGCTGAGTTGCATCCAAAGAACACCATACCTACTGTGAAGCACGGGGGTGGCAACATCATGCTTTGGGGCTGTTTTTCTGCAAAGGGACTAGGACGACTGATCCGTGTACAGGACAGAATGAATGGGGCCATGTATTGTGAGATTTTGAGTGCAAACCTCCTTCCATCAGCAAGGGCATTGAAGATGAAACGTGGCTGGGTCTTTTAACATGACAATGATTCCAAACATACTGCCCGGGCAATGAAGGAGTGGCTTCGTAAGAAGGTCCTGGAGTGGCCTAGCCAGTCTCCAGATCTCAACCCCATAGAAAACCTTTGGAGGGAGTTGAAAGTCCGTGTTGCCCAGCGACAGCCCCAAAACATCACTGCTTTAGAGGAGATCTGCATGGAGGAATGGGCCAACATACCAGCAACAGTGTGTGCCAACCTTGTGAAGACTTACAGAAAACGTTTGACCTCTGTCATTGCCAACAAAGGATATATAACGAAATATTGAGATGAACTTTTGATATTGACCAAATACTTATTTTCCACCATAATTTGCAAATAAATTATTTCCAAATCAGCCAATGTGATTGTTTGGTCTTTTTTTTTTTACATTTTGTCTCTCACAGTTGAGGTCTACCTATGATGCCAATTACAGGCCTCTCTCATCTTTTTAAGTGGGAGAACTTGCACAATTGGTGGTTGACTAAATACTTTTTTGCCCCACTGTATCCCCTCCCTCTTCACTACATCCTATAATGGCCAAAGTGAGCAAGCCCTCTAGGATTGGATAATCTTTTCATCAAGAAATCTAAATTGTCCCAAATGCAAAAGGGAACTTCTTAATCACTGTCCCAAAGGTATCTTTTTTTTTTCCAAAAGGCACTTGGACTTTGTTTTAGGAAAAATTTTGGAACAATCATGACATGGATGACTGAGACTCTCCACACATATTTTTCTAATCACTACTATTTTTATATCCCCCAAATAAATATTAGGACCATACATGGTTCATGGGACCGCTCAGAGAAAACGAGATACAGGGACACAATCTGGAGAGACAGCAAAATAGATTCTGTAGAGCAGGGCTGTCAAACTCCGGGCCCACAGGACAGATGCGTGATGCACTGGCCACACCCACACCCGATTTAGTGAAGATGAAAAAAAGTCACATGATGCCACAGTGATGACATGAGTTTGATACCCCTGCTGCTGTAGAGACTAAGAGATAAATGGGACAAATAGGCAAGAACCATTGCTTAGCAAAGAAGGTTGAAATTTGGGAAATCCTGGGAAATAAGCTAATATTCAAAAGCGGCTTAGGTAGATTTCTCCCTAAGTCACAGGTATAAGAAGGAGGGTAGTCAAGCACAATTAAGATTCTGTTAGTATAACCTTTCTTAATAAAATATGATTCTAGTCTTACTGTGGAGTTGTTTTTCTCATCTGATTTACCTAGTCTGATAGATCTCCCAGCGCAAATCTTTTCTGAAGAAGCTACTATCAATAGCAGATAGACACATATGGAGACAATACAATACAATACAATACAATAGCAGAGTTGGAAAGGACCTTGGAGGTCTTCTAATCCAACCTCCTGCCTAGGTAGGAAACCCTATATTGTTTCAGACAAATGGCTATCCAACATCTTCTTAAAGACTTCCAGTGTTGGAGCATTCACAACTTCTGGAGGCAAGTTGTTCCGCTGATTAATTGTTCTAACTGTCAGGAAATTTCTCCTCAGTTCTAAGTTGCTTCTCTCCTTGATTAGTTTCCACCCATTGCTTCTTGTTTTACCATCAGGTGCCTTGGAGAATAGTTTGACTCCCTCTTCTTTGTGGCAAACCCTGAGATATTGGAACACTGCTATCATGTCTCCCCTAGTCCTTCTTTTCATTAAACTAGACATACCCAGTTCCTGCAACAGTTCTTCAAATGTTTTAGTCTCCAGTCCCCTAATCATCTTTGTTGCTCTTCTCTGCACTCTTTCTAGAGCCTCCACATCTTTTCTACATCGTGGTGACCAAAACTGAATGTAGTATTCCAAGTGTACCTTTCTTTTTGGGCCTCTGCTATTTTTAAGTTGTTGATTGTTTATTTAGTTGTTCACCTTTATTAATTTATTTAATCAATTATTTATTAGGCCACCTGACTCCCAAATGACTCTGGGTGGCTTACAATTAACATCAACATATGAAAAAGAATACAACAGACGAGAACAGCAAAATAGAAATACAAATCATATCAAAGTAAAACAAAATGAAGCAGAACAAAAAGAAGCTGGCACAATCACCCTGTCCCCAAGGCCTGGAAAAACAAGCAGGGCTTCCATAATTTTCTGAACAAAATAAGAAATACAAACATATCTTTCGAACTTAATTGAATGACAGTTCAATTAATTATTTGCTAAAAGCCCCTCTGTCTGAGTACAGTGCAGAGTCTTCTCAGCTGAAAGATAATATGAATTAATGTTACTGGTGGTATTACCCAGTAAGATTGTGATAGACCATGAAGCACCCAACTGCCAACTTCCTATCCTTTTCAATAATAAATGTTGTGTAGGCTGGTTCTGTATCTGGGCTACAACTGAGCACAGTAAGGTATGCAGAACCCTGTCTAGATTACGATTAGCCAATATATCTCATAATCCTTTCTTTTCTTTTTGCTCCTCTTAATTAAACACAGATCGCTTGGGTGTCATTATACTTTACCTTGTTATTATATTTCTTTGAGTCGGTTGGATTATGATTGCACTTATCTCATATCAAATCCTAGTAAGACTACAAAAGTATGAAGTTCACAAGTCAGGATAAACTGTTATAAAGGGTTATAGTTTTCAATAGTTCTTACATATTTATCTATAGTTATTTAGCTTAGCTATTTGTGGCATTCAGGCTTTGTAACATGTTTTATAGGCACTGTGAAGAGGTATATAAGTCTAAGTGTTATTGCTGTTGCTACAGTTATGTTATTTGCTTGGCACTGGTCGGTAACCAAACTTAAAGTAGCAAAGAAGCAAATGATTAAAACTGTCTTAAAAAGATGTTTCCTACCTTGTGTGAGTGTAATATATTTTGGAACAAATTTAACAGACATAATTAGATTTAAATAACACGTGCCTGGGAATTCACTGCGGAAAGTTTATGACTTTCAAACACAAATGAAACCAAGTATGTAACTCAATAGTGGTAGTGCTGGCCTTTGATTGCACAAATATGTCAAACACGGATGATCTAATTCTATGTGGTGTGGGATATTTGCCTATCCTTTTGAAAGAGCAACAACTTGTTTGTTTTTCCTCTATTTTGCTGCCGCCAAGGAAGTCATCCATGGATTAAGCTTTTGTGAAATAAATTATATTAAAAGAATGTGAACTGAAATCTTTTGGACTCATTTCCCCTGTGACCCCGTAAAGTCCTGGAAGCTGTCGAGTTCAGGCATCCTCTTCTTTTCAGTTTTCTGGTTTTAACTAGGTTTTCTGCATATTTTCTGTGGTGGTATGAAGTGGGGGGAAAAGTACATTTCCATCCTCTTGATTGCTTCCCTTGCAGTCCATCCAAATCTTCAATGGCAGAAAATACATCACATATCATCCAACTATAGGACAGCATTCAAGGAAAATATATTTCGGATTCCAAGATTGTAAGGGAAGAAATCCAAGAATAGCTAAATAATAATAACAGTCAGTTATACTAAACCCTACTTCAACTAATATGGAAACTGCTATTCGGTAACATAGGTATTTCAAAATATTAAGAAGGTACTGTGAACTTTTGCTTGAATTGCAAACACTGGAGAACTGGTGAAGTATTTTTTGTTCCAAGTATGATGTTTAAGAAAAAAGATGATTGTTTTTGACTGGATGGAAAGCTATAACTTGAGAGGGATTATATTATTATTTATGCTTTGTTTCTGTCTGTGATAAAATTAAGATGTATTTAATTTCTTTCAGCCCACTTGAACGTCTTACACAAGGGGTGGGGAACCTTGGCCCTATTGTGGACTTCAACTCCTAGAATTGGCTCAGGAATTCTGGGAGTTGAAGTCCACAAGTCAAAGTTGCCATCATTTCCCTCCGCTGCCTTACACCTCTGACCCGACTAGAGTTTATTAATCAGGTGCCAATTCTTGTGATATACAGACTTTTCTTGGTGAAAGTTGTGAATTATAAATCTGTCCATTATTTCCAGTTTAAAATGCTTAAGATTTGAGCAAAGCCAGCAACGCTGCTTTTGGAGTGAGATCACCAAGTCAAAACAAAATACAACACATACAAAATTCTGGAATGTGGCTGAAATGATTCCTTCTTTTCCAAAGCTTTCTCAGGACAGTTCAGAAAGTCTGTCCCCAGTCTGAAGAATAAAACATAGGTCCATAACTAGTAGGCAATAAGTATAAGTATAATCTTTATTGTCATTGTACTTAAATACAACGAAATTGGTTGTATCAATCAGAGCTTCCCACAAACATCAGGGATTAGAAGACTTCACATACATCAAAACTGCTTCCAGATGAGACAAGTCCTTTTATTGCATGGAGCGGGAGGGTGGGAGGATGCAATGAAGGAAACAGACTATAGACTTAAGTACATAAACTTGTTTCCACTACTGCAGAGCTGGGGAATGATGTCCCCTTTATGACTTGTGGACTTCAACTTCCTGAGGTAGCATTCTGGGAGTTGAAGTCCACAAGTCATAAAAGGGCCATCATTCCTCACCCTTACACTACAGTAAGGGTAATAACTAGTGACTGACTCTACACAAAGTATATTTTTATGAAAGCCAGAGAGGGCTTCCTTTTCTTTTTAATGCCATGGAATTTATTTATTTATTAAACAGATTTATACAGCCACCCAAGTCACACAAGGTGACTCCGGGTGATGTACAACATAAAAAATTCCACTGTTGAAAATCCACAGTTTAATGTACCCAAAATCCCACTCCCATCCCACTGTGGCAACAACACAATCGGACATATTTAGAGATGAGATTAGAATGATCTTTGATCATCTCATTGATATTAAATTTGCATTTCCTTCTCTGTTCATGGTGTTAACGTACTCAGAAATAAGAACTTAATTTCCACTAATTCAAGACATCTTTTAATAACAGGCCATATGTCTTTCTGAACATTTCACAGGAAATAACTATAAACTTCAAAGCATGGGTTTGTTTACAGTTTTACTTCAATTAATAAAAGTGAGGATATCTATGTGTGATCACTAATCACGACAATGCTAATTGAATTTTTTTAATTTTCTCAGTCATACAAGTAGTGACCTGACCAAGAACAACTCTAAGGTAATATATATCAGGTGGAGACAGTGAATGGAAAGCAAACTGCAAAATGAATAATGAATGGATAACATTCCCTTTTGGGGAAGACCAAGAACATCGTGATTTGATGGAACTGATGAGATCCTCAAAAAAATGACAGCAAGAAATTAAAAACAGACACCGCAGTGTATGAAATGATTTATGGAAAGGATAGAAACAGTTTGCAAGCACAGAAAAGTGTACTGAATGATGTTGCTATCAACTAGATATGGCTACTGTTTTTGCACTTGTCATGTCTTGAACATTTTTTGCCTATTACTTTCTGGCTGCTTAACTGTGTGTGTGTGTGCGTGTGTGTGTGTGTGTGTGTGCACGCACACACACACACACATAAACGTTAGATTTGTATCCCACCAAATCTAAAATCAATTCTAATTTATTCCATCCAGAAGAGCAATTAAATGTAAAAAGCTTCAGTCATCTTTCTGACCTTATTTTACATCTCTTGATATATTGAGTGGAAGTCATAACTCAAGTGTTTAGCGGCATATGTAAATCTTAGTCCAACTCATTATGTGTGTCATTATAGAAATGATTATATTTCTTGATAAACTATTTGGAGTAATGCCAGCCATTCGTGCACGATAACTGTTCCAATATTTAAATTTCTATAAACTCCACCCTTTCATCCGTGATCAGAAATAAAGCAGGGGAGGACTCCCTGTTGTGTGGCAATCTGTAGACTTATTTATATAAATAAATATATGGGTGAAATAGAGCAGAATAAAAAAAATTGAAACAATGCAAAACAATATACAGAGTTAAAATTCATCCCCCAAGATGGACACCTAAACAATTACTTGGATTGCTTAGGTAGAAGGGCAATTTTGACCGCTTTTCAAAATGCTATGAGGAAGAGGTTGGGTGAAAGTTCCAAATGTGAAAATGCCCCCAAAGAAAAGATGCTTATGTTGCTTATGCCGCTTATGTTGAAATATGTGATCCATGACCTGCAAACAAGGTTGCTGGGCTGGAAAAAGGGAGCATTTGCTGATCCGCATTTTCCTGGAATTGCTACTGAAATATAATCCTGCTATATTTCTCACTGTTATAATACTGGAAATTAATTCCTTATTCTCTTGATCTCCCCTGATGGTCTTTTAAGTTCCCAGTTTGGAGCATCCCAACAGGAATTTCTGGTACCTCTTCTCATTATAGCCACAGTCCAGCATTTCTTATACTCTTATAGGTCCCCCCTCAATTAGGGCTCTTAGATTGAGGGTGCACTTTCTTGTATTCTCATGCTGATGGTGGGCTCCTAAAAAGGATGAAAATATTGTTCCCAATTGTTCTCCATAATCAATCAATCATAGCAGAAGAAATAGAGAATTATGGTCAGAACAGATCTGCAATGACTTCTCTACATTTCAAAACAGAACTTTTACATGGCGACAAGCTTCAGCTGGAGCAGAAAGCTGTGGCTCCACCTAGGACACCATAGGCTTGCCGATTGCCAACCCAGTGAAAGTGAAAAACATTTCTGCTCTTCTTAGCTTTTTCCTGGCCAAGCAGTAAATGACAAGAAATGAGATACATGGTAATGCAGTGATTAGAATGCAGTACTGCAGGCTAATTCTGATAACTGCCAGGGGTTCGATTCTCGCTGGCTTAAGACTGACTCAGTCTTCCATCCTTCCGAGATTGGTAAAATGAGAACCCAGATTGTTGGAGGCAATATGCTGTAAACTGCTTAGAGGGCTGCAAATCACTGTGGAGCGGTATGTAAGTCTTAGTGGTATAGCTGTTGCTATTATGCATGAGATTCCTACATAAGTCTCAGTAAAAAGATTTAATGTAAGAAAAAAGGAGTTACAGAATATTGGACTCTATTTTCCATGTATCAAAGACAACATTAAGGCAGAGTCTCTTGGAGTGATTTGATCCTCTTTTTCAAAAATTCCTAAAGGTTGGAATAATGACTCACTTAGGAGATAAGGCTGGAATGTCCATCTGGCCATATTTGAGAAACATTTTTCTTCTTCCGTATTCAACAGAATTCTATTACGGCCTGTGTTACAAAAATTGCAGGGCATCTGACTCCTACAATGGGTGTAGAGGTTAACAGTGGACTCTTCCCTCCGTTCATTGGGGAAGGGAATTTCTCCCTGGGCTTGGCAAGATATGCCAAAAAGCACGAGCCCACTTTTTAAAAGTTGATAAAAGCAGTTTGATGTTGCCAGAGATCCTGCTGTTCGAACACCTCAAACACTGTGACATCTATTCCCAAAGAGCCATGTGGAGGGATAGATTATTCCACAGTCCAGAATTTCAGAGGTATATGTGTAAATGGAAGTAGAAACCCAACTGCTGAGAAAACATCCAGTTCAGAGACAGATTGTTCTGTTTCATCTAAAATTCCAGAAAAAAGCTGTTCTGCTGTGTACACCTCTCTTTTGTAGCAATTTACACACACCAACATACGTGCTCACTCAACAATTTCTATGTGAATGGCAAACCATATTAGTCCAGGCCATGCACTATTGTCTTTAATGCAAAGGTTTCTTTGATGAAAGAGTAGCATATAAATAAAAATATGACAATACAAAATAGTAAGTTTGTACAAAATCTATTAGTATTTCAGGAACTCTCCCAGAACATGATAATCCATTCAATCTGGGAATAATGCAGTAGTTTTCTGGAAGTTAATCCTCCAAGCGAGAAGCAGGAGATTTGCATATGCCTAACAATGCATCACCTAGTATTTTTGGATTATTATTTACAGTAATGATATTAAAAAGTTTAATATTTGAAGGCTATAGATTTCACCCGATTTAGTAAAGTTTCCCATGTTAAAAAGCAAAGCTGTTTTACTTTGTTATAAGAAAGGCTCTCAACCCAAATGTTTGAAAAACAAAAGCAAGTTTGTACCTATTGTTCTTCGAAGATCTTCACACTGGCTAATATGAGGAAACTTCAGGATTTCCTTCCATTTTTTGCTTTTACCTTTGCGTTTTCCTCCACCTCCTGCAAGAGAAGAAAGGATTCTGTTATTAAGTTTGTTATTATAGCCAATTCTCATTTTCCTTATACCCTGCCGCTCTCCAAACCACACGCTCCAGCTGTTGTTTGATACATTCATGCGTGTACATGTTTTACAATACCCATTGTTTTCAGTATCATAAACTGACTGATGGGGATTTCTAGAACTCTGATTATAAAGATGTGCAACAGTTACTGGGCAACTGTAAACACTTCCTCCTCTTGTTCCAAAAATAAGCAGAATGGCCAATTGCTGCACAGACAGCCATCTGTATAACAGGAAGCAGCCATATGCAGAAAAACTGTGCTCTGTGTGTGTGTGTGTGTGTGTGTACACACATCTATTTGCCAGTCAAACTGAGAGTACCATCCAAAGTCTTGTGCCTTATCTATTGAACAACAAGTAATCTCTTCCACTTGATAAATCCCCTTATACAACATTGATACCAAAGGCAGACTGGACTGCATCACAGGTGGGTTCCCACCAGTTCGGACTGGTTCAGCCAAACTGGTAGTGGTTTGGAGGCCTGGGTTGCTGGAACTGGCAGCGCCCCAGGTCTGCCACGCCCATCTTGAGTTTTGCTTCTGCACATACACAGAACAATTTTTATTGCACTGGTTGGCCACGCCCCCACCCACTCCGACACTCATCCTGCCTCGCCTTTGCCCTGTGGATCCACAGAATTGCCTCTTCCTGCCTATACACAGGTAAGCAGCATTTGAACTAGCCTAGCCCTCCCTCCCCGCCGGCTGCAACCCGGGCCCCTCCTGGTCAACTGGGCAGCTTGCAGAGAAAGTGGCAAGTGAGCAGGCAGGAGGGACTGGCCTCGTCTCCAACTTTCCATCCCGCAGGGTGCACCACACCCGCTTCATTCTCTTTGAGAGCCACCTTGCAAAATGTCAGAAAATTCCCCCGGGGTGGAATTTCACAACCTTGCAGGTTGCCACTCATTTCCTACTAAGAATGGAGACTGATGAACTCAAGGCTACATACATTTGAGGCGGCATCTGCAGGACCTCAATGCAAGTAGCCTTCAAAGCTCCACAGCCATCTCTTTTTGGGGTTCTAGATTTCTCCAGTAGGGAAAGCGAGTGGCTAGATCTGGCGAGCCTAAAGGGGAGAGGTGCTAAAGACAGCTAAGGAAGACATATTCCCGCTGGGCGATTCCACCTACTTTCTCCCCCTTCCGAGACAAAACGGGCCATCAAGTCAAACCTCCCACACCACTTTCTCACTCCTGTAGGGGGAGCGGGCAGGCTAGAACATAGGCAGCCATGCATGAGCGAGCAGAGGGGGATAGCGGCTTTGAGGGGAGGGGAAAATGCAGGTATGTAGGGCGTCCGCCCACCCACTTGGGACCTGCTTCTTCCTCTCCCAGTTCTCTCTGCCTGCCCACTTTTATTTTCACAAAACATGGTATCAGTCATGAGGAGGAGACGCGGTAGTCAAGGGTCCAACCCAGCCAACTTTGAGAGACAGCTGAAAGAAAGAGAGGCGCTTTACGACTTGTGGACTTCAATTCCCAGAATTCCTGATCCAGCCATACCAGCTCAAGAATTCTGGAAGTTGAACTCCATACATCATAAAGGGGCCATACTTCCCCAACCCTAATCTAGCATGAAGCAAGGTGCTAGCACTTTATTCTACTTTAATGTATAAAGACATACTCAGATTTGTTCTGAATTTCTTCTTTAAATTTTTACTTATTGAGCGTTCACATCTTTAATCTTATTTTTCTTTTCAATATCACATCTTTTTGGTCTTTCTCAGCTTAAACTCTGCACATTGTCTGTAGCCTTTTAATGAAAAGAGGATATAATTCTGCCTTCTCCTACATTTCCCAATTTGTTTACCATGGCACGACCCATTAAACATCACCACACAGGTGTCTTTTATTATTTTATTAAATTTCGCTACAGCCCAGTAGCCAAATATCACTGGTTTATAAAAGATGACATTAAGTTATAAAATGCCATAAACATTCTAAAACATAATGCAACACTTTAAAATGTATCTTTTAAAACCCACAAATAAAACATGAACATTTTAACAAACAATAGCAGATCCTTTTTCCAACATGATGGAGAACTAAAACTCCTAGAAAACACATATATACAAATCTCAGTTTTCCTTAAAAATCACATTATTTTGACTTCTATCTTTTTTTTTTTGATTCTTGATTTTATTCAAATTTATTACATTAAAAAATATTTTAGGAAATGCCTTAGTTACAAGTCTAAAAATTCCACTTCAGTACCCTTTCTTTTCTAACCTGGGATCTTGTAAATATATTATCTCTTATTAACAGGAGATGGTTGGGGTTGTAGTTGCAATTCCTACGGTAATATTCCTAGGGAATTTACTGAGCTGGATAATCACTAGAGCAACAAGCAATAAGACTTATCAAGTTTGGCAATCTGTAAATTCCTTTACTTACAGCATCAAGGAGAATATGAAACAGCAATTACAGACATTAAATGAAGAGAAATAAAAACAATGCGAAGTAATTATTGCGCAAATGAATGAAGCGGAAGCAAAGAATTGTTACCATGAGACACAAATACTATGCGCAGAAAAGATGCACACAAGCAAACCCAAACTATGGTGTTTTTTTAGAAATTCAGTTCTGCCAAGCTCTAAGGGAGAAAAAAAGCTAAAGCGTTCCCTAGTTACAGCGATGATTGGTGTACAATTCAGCCAATGGCTTCTCCCTTCCAGTTCCATGTCCTACAAGAAGAAGAGTATCTCTTGATGACTCATTTGCTTGTATCCAAGTGCAATATAGCAGCACTCTCTTCCCTGTGACGTCTTTATGTTGAGGTTTCCAATCAACTGCTTTAATCTGGCTGACCTTTCCAGTTTTCAGCCTCTGTCTTGAAGCTATCCTCACTGGCTTCAAACGCAATTAGGCATGATGACAGGAATATATGTGTATATACGTACGTGTGTATGCGTGTAAGAACATGAGGCTATGAAGGACATTATGCACCAAAACAGGCAAGACCAGGTAAAATGGCCAAACCAAAAGCTAAAATTAGATTTTCCTGATTGCGGAAGGGTTCAGATGAAGAATTCTCCTTCAACCTCACTGGGTCTCAGGGTCTTTTTACACTAGGACGCTCACTGGATTCCTACTAGTGGTCTTGTTCACAAAAACTGAAAAAATCATCACCCAACATGTACCATGTTTGCTATTTAGTTGTCTGGGAATTCTCTGGTTGAACATATGTGCTCTTACAAGGTTCAATTCCTAAGCTTCTAAATCAGGGGTGTCCAAACTTGGGAACTTTAAGACTTGTGGACTTCAACTCCCAGAATTCCCCAGTCAGCAGAGCTGGCTGGGGAATTCTGGGAGTTGAAGTCCACAAGTCTTAAAGTTCCCAAGTTTGGACACCCCTGTTCTAAATAAAAGGCTCAGCATTTGGACAGAGCTTCTTGTGTCCTGTTTTTAGTCATCGATACTCAATAGTTTAGAGCATTATGAGGATCTACTATGCACTTTCTACTGCTTCATTTTGAACCCTAGGAAGAAGAGATGGATATTTGAGGTTACGTGGGAATCCTCTGAATAGCAGAACAAATCTGACTGTTGCTTAGCTAATTAACTGTAAAGGTTTGTGGGATTCATGGCTTTACAGCAAGAGTAAGGAACCTGATTTTGCCCATTTTCAAATGTTACGCTGAACAAATCATAGTTAAGCATGGAAATGTGAGCAAAAAGCCAAAATGCAAGTGACAATAAATAAATATGCATGGAGGTACACATTAACACATCAGTCCTCAACTGTGGCACTTCAATCTGCACATTTCCTGTGAAAGTCTGTAGGAGATTCATAAACCTCCAAGCAATCAAAACAATCTTCATTAAACAGAATTCCCAACTGTTGTAGGCATGTATCTATGTACATTCATCTGAACATGCACACATGCCCTCCTGAAGAGCTTTATGTGAATTGTGAAGAATGGAGCAGGCAATAGATCAAACTGATTTACAATGTATTCTGACATTTCTTGACCCACTTTTAAATTGCCACACATTCAGAAGATCGCTACAACAAAGCTCATATCATTATAAAATCTACTTGAATGTAAATTACCAAACCACAGATCATTCGTACAAAATAAGAAGAATTAAGAAATGTTTCCAGCATCGGTGCATCAGTGCATGTGTTATATGCTACTTTCTAATAAAGTCCACTTCTGTTTTAAGATATCGCATTGATTATGTGTCAATTAATTGTTGACTCGGAGCAACCATATACACTTCAGATATTATCATTATGCTGTGTTTTTTTCATTCTTATGGTGCCTCTCTAAATGTTGGGTCAAAATTACTCCTTTCATATGCCATTGCTATTAATAGGAAGTGTTAGGTGTCAACATGGAGTAGATTCAGGAGCTATGAAGACTATATTTTAGATGAGATATTGTTGAAGAACAAGAATATACAGCATATGCATGGTGTTTTGTGTGATTAAGGTTAAAGCTAAATCCATTTTTTAGGCAATGCTACATGTCACATGTCCTATTTTTAGGGCATTCAAGAAAAAAAAACAGCACCAAATGCAGACAAAAATTAGAAATGTATATTCTACCCATGCCCCCCCTTCCAGGCTTCCTTATATTTACCAGGAAGAGTTTAAAATTGGAATATACTGTTCAATGTGATACAGATGAGGAACTGTGTTCAGTTAAGAACTCACATTCCCTTCAGTGGTGGGTTGCAGGCAGTACGCCCCGGTAAGAGTGAACCGGAGCCTGCCCGGAGCACTGGATACTGTTCTGGTACGGTGCTCTGGAGGGCCCACCCTTCCGCCCGAGCTCGTTACCTGTCTTTTAAGGCTTCCGTGCTTCCACACACACGTAAGGTGCATACAGCGCCTGCACGACGCTTCGCTGAGCAGCTGGAGCGTTGCGGAAGCTTGCGGAAAGGATAAGATGCATGTGTGCTCTGCGCATGTGTGCGCGTGCACTATGCGCATCCAAGTGGACACCTCTGGGCCCGGAACCCACCACTGATTCCCTTGTATTCAAATAGCAGAAGAACTTATTTTTGAGTACCTGTTTCATATACCTGAACTCAAAGCACTAAGTTTTTAAAAATTGGAAGATAGCATTCAATCTGTACTGATACTTCTAAGAGTAAATAAACTTTGATTTTGACCACACCAACATTACACACACACAGAGAGATGTCCATTGTTTGTAGTCTCTGATCTTCAGGTTAAAACAGCATTAGCTCGGTAGTATTTATTGTATCAGTAGTTTTCATTACAAGAGTAAGTGTATGACTGGCACTAGATAAAGGCTAAGATCCTCTGTAAATAAAAACTGCTTGAAGATTGACAATGAACAGATGTTCTGGTGCAATCTTTCCCTGAGCCCAGCAGTTAATGATGTGAAGTCAGAGGTCATGGATTTAATTATACAATGAATAACATTGATTAATGGCTGTTTCCTCTCTTCTAATGTTGTTCACACAAGCCATGATGCCATGTACTTACAAAATAATGTCTGTATGTTGGAAAATAAAGTGGATAGATTCCTAACTCCTTAAGGCAAATGAGGGATATCTTGATTCCATAAAGGCCAAAGACATTCCACTAATGCTAGTCAAAACTGAATGCTATGTCAAGACTGGATTAACTCTTTAGTGGCATCTAAAGCACTATTTGAAATCCTCACCCCACCCACCCCCAGTCAATAATCCAAGTGTAATTTTTTTAGACAAGATACTTTAAATAATAGTAATTCCAACTTTCATAGACAAAGCTGTTATCTGGTTAGATTTCTTCTTCTTTTTTGAATTTAGCAAATTGCTGCCTTAATTATTCTGGGCAAGGACTTAAATTTATTGAGGATTGGAAAAGTGTTAATTGTTCTAATTCCTTTTGAGACCTTGGTACTATTAATTATCACTTTCCTCCTCTACTGTGGTTTGCATCCTGGAAATAAGGATTATTAATTTTTTAAAGTCAGTTTTTTAATTCCAATTACAAGGGTCCCATAAACATAGAAATGATTCTTAAGTACCAGCCGTTCTGAGCACTATTGTAAAATAACCTCCAAATTAAGTTTTCCACTGTTAAACTCACTTAACAAATTTCTCACTTAGCAACATAAATTTCGAGCTCAATTTTAGCTGTAAATTGAGGACTACCTGTATCAACCTCACAATGGTCGTTGGCTGTTGTCAAAGACTTTCAGAGATAGTTTACATGTCTACTTATATACTTTCATAAAGAGATGAACAGAAAACACTTAATGTAACTGAGGAATGTAAAGGCGAAGGCATCTTTGTGATTAAGCACACACCACAAATAAAAGTTTGGGTGCCAGAGCAGTCCACTCCAGAAAGACAATAGCTCAGATTTCCCTTAATTTATCCTAATTCCTAACCCATTGAGTCCTTCTTGGGCATAGCAGCAGTGGGGAGATCGCAGCCCAGGGGTGGGATTCAGCCGGTTCAGACCGGTTCAGACAAACCGGATGCTAATTTTGCATCTGGTTTGCCGAACCAGTTGTTACAAAGACAGGCTGGCTCTGCCCACCCCTCCCAGGAGTCTCCCTGTGGCCCATTCATCATGCCAGGTAAGTACAGGGCCCGCAGGGAGGCTCTGGGAGGGCAAAAAACTGGCCTACTGTAAGTTCCGGAAGTCCACAAAGACCCATTTCTGGCTTCCAGAGGGCCTCCAGAGCCTGGGGGAGGCCGAGTAGGCCATTCTCCCATGGCCACGCCCAACCAGCAACGGTCAGAGAACTGGTTGCTAAAAAATTTCAATCCCACCCCTGTCGTAGCTGTGTCATGTTGATGCAGATCGAAAAAGATGAGGCTCTTCAAAGTTTCCCAAAAGTGTTTATAAAAGCTTGAAACCAATCTTTAAAGCAGCTTTCTCCTGCTTTTAGATGAGTTGTTCCCCCCACCACCACCTTTGGATAGCCATAACATACAATTCATACCCAATCTCTTGAAATAACAGTTCTGCTTCCTAGTTGACCTGAACAATATTTGGAGGATTGCCTTGGAATTTAAACATTA
This sequence comes from Natrix helvetica, assembly GCF_964273705.1. Classification (NCBI taxonomy): domain Eukaryota; kingdom Metazoa; phylum Chordata; class Lepidosauria; order Squamata; family Natricidae; genus Natrix; species Natrix helvetica. Next base: position 61,998,984 of record NC_138551.1, on the reverse strand, counting down.
ATCCTGTCATTAATCTCTTGGGTAACACATCATTTTTAAATGCCATTAGACATTTAAACATAGTAAAGTTTTCCTATCAAGAAAATTGGGCCATTTTATTGTAACTATTAAAACTATTAAAATCCTGTTTTGCTTTCTAAAAAAGGAAGAACTTTTGGGATATAATTGTTTGGAATATAGTTGAAGTAGACCAGAATGCAGTACTCTACACACGCAACAAATATAGTATTTTTGCAGAGCACTCAGACTCCAGATCTCCTTCCTGGAGAACAGCCTGGATGATTTTCTATCCTCCTCTTCTTCCTCTGCCTAGACTTTCTGAAGAAGCTTTAAATAGAATTACCATATTTTTCGGAGTATAAAACGCACCGAGATTTTGAAGAGGCAAAAAAAAAAAAGTTTTTGCGCTCTGCAGACCTCTCAAAAATGGCCCATTTTTTAAAAAAAGGGCATGCATAGCCTTTAGGAAGCTTATAGAGTACTCCTGGGAGCTGGGGGGGGGGGGGATTGAACAAAAAACAGCCAATTTTTCGCTCATTTCTGCCCTCCCCAGCCTCCAGGATCATTCTGAAAGCCTCCTAAAGGCTCTGCACAGCCATTTTGGTGAGGGAGACGGGATTTCATCAGGCAAAAAATGCTGTATCCAGTGTATAAAATGCACCCAGATTTTCAGCCTCTTTTTTGAGGGAAAAGGGTGCATCTTGCACTCAAAAAATACGGTAAATATATAGTCCGTATATAGTTCTTGAATTACTTTGAATTACTGCTTTTATACATTTGTTTAATGTTTGCACTCTACTATATGGATTATGCATGCTGGCACAGACACACCTTTGGTGATGAAGAAATATTTTAAATAAAGAGAAATTGTGTGGCTCCTTTATTCTTGGCCAAGGTCTAATTGTAAGAAGTTGGAGGAATGCAAAGATTTAGTACAGCAATTTCCAAAGTGTAGCTCCAAATTGTACCAGTGAATTCTGAGAGCTCTGAATGTGAGCCAAAGGAAATATACTGCATATGGGTTTATTTGACTACCTTATGCCAAGTTACACCTTTAGAGCATCGAGCTCAAGAGTGCAGGCTCTGATTGGCAGGAGCTTTCTAGGATCTCCATGAGGGAAGAGGCCTCTCCAACTCCATCAGTAGGTAATTTTTTTCCTGAAAAAAATATTCTTTCTCAAACCAGTAATACTATCTGCATGCCAAACCTGTGTTAACCATTGAATTATGAGTTATGTATTACCACTGTGCTATATGTCAAGTGTTCAACTATTCATTTGTTTCATGCATTGGATTAAGCCATAAATCTTGGAATAAAAGGAAATAGTTCGGTTCCTACGATACATTAAGTCTAACTAAATAAATTATGCTCTGACTTATTACAATTTGTTAACTGCCTTCTTAGAGGGTAAGGCCTGCTGTGTTTGCATGCACTGGTCATGAACAAATGTGGCTTTAGGATTTGGCTTGAAAGAGCCAATTTTTGGACATAATGCTAAGGAAATCATGAAAGGCATTTCCATGGTTTGTTTAGCCACTTGGCCAGAAAAGCCAAGCCAGGAGTTTTAGTTCTGAATAATTCAGGTCTTACAATCTGAACCAGACAATAAAGGAACAGAGGGTGAGATTAGCATCAATTTCATTTACTTATTTTAAACTATTTCAGTTTAAAATAGTTGGCTTTGGAGCCAATATTTTGAACAACAATCTTTTTTTTTTTTTGGCCATATGTGCAATGCTGAAATCTTGTCAATCTATTAGATTAACATTTATCTAATGAGCTCAAGACAAATGCTGCACAAAACATTATATTGTCCTTGCACCAAAGTTGTGAAGAAAATGACAACTTGATCTAAAACCATGTACAGCAGTTAACCTGCTAATCAAAAGTAAATTTGAACTAATTTATTTATTATTTGTACTGCCTTGGCAAGATTTGAGAACTATTGATATAAATTCTATGTAAACAGAAGTATTGTTAGAGATATATACCTAAGAGTCTTGTCTTCACAAGCCCTGAAAATAGGCCTCCTGCAGAATCTTTTCAGAGTCCAAAAAGAAAAATAAGATCACAAGGTCCAGTACAATTCACTATGTTTGAATAAAGCACTACCCAAAATAATCAAGTTAATAATAAGGTCACTTCGATTCAAATGGAGTTGAATGTTTGGTTCTGTGAATTCAAATATATCTAGTTGAAGAACTGCCGTTAAGGCAATTTGTTAGTTTATATATCTCACTTTTATTTTTTTACAATCTCATTTTTATTATTTTTACAAATAACTCAAGGCAACAAGGCCTTGAATTATTTGGTAACAGACATATCCAACATACCTTCCTCCTCCTATTTTCCCTGTAGCAATAACCCTGCGAGGTGGGTTGGACTGGGAGAGAATGTGACTTTTCCATTGTCAGTCAGTCAGTCAGTCAGTCAGTCAGTCAAAGACTGTTTCATGGCCAAGGCTGAACTTGAACTCTCTGTCTCCCGCTTTCTAGTATGGTATCTTAGCCACTAGACCAAACTGTCTTTCAGTTTACTATAAATAATACATTACTAAAGAATTTTAATCTATTAATATTTTTTCTAGATTCTGTCTCAACCTTATTTTAACGCAATAATTAAATTCTACTTAACTTGCAATAGCAAGGTACTTACAAACAGCAATTTGATTTAAACAACAAATTCCAGAACATCAATAACTCATCCATTATTGCAGTTTCTCAACTTCATCAGTTTTCATCTGTATGGACTTCAATTCCCAGGATTCTCCAGACAGCATGCTGGTTGGGGAATTCTGGGAATTGAAGTCCACACAGATTAAAGCTGGCCAGGATGAGAAACACGGCACTACTGTGATTCTTAAGAGTTGAGGAACGGCTTTCCATGACCTCAAAATAATTTCATTAGGTAGAATAAATCGGAATCTTTCAGAAAGACAAAAGTATTTTCTTCTCTCAACATTTTTCATGAAGAAAGAAGATAATGTAAACATGGCTAGCAAGAATAACAGCTGCATCATGAGCTCATAACCAAGACCATTACATTCTCATGCATTTAGAAAGATATTAATCCAGTGAAAGATTCAAAAATATTTTGCTTTTGGCACAACTATACAGTATTTAATATGCGGAAGGTTAAATAGTTTGTATAACAGCATCAATCTCCAGTTTCTATTTATAAGTGGTGTTATAAGAGGTTTTTTGGAATAAATAGCTCCTCTTTGTAGAAGTTGTAGAGATTTACTATTATGCTATTATTCTACCATTACTATATTTCAAAAGATAGTTTCCATTTCACAGTTTTATGTCCATCAAATTACAAAACAATAGGCCATCTCAGAGAACTCTGGGAAAACTTACATACTGCAGACATTTAAAATTTGCATTTAAATACTAAATGCGTCCCTGTATTTCCTGTTCTACAGATTTTTGGGAATTGTGTATTATGGGTTGTGCATGTGCTGTTCTTATAAACCTGTTAGTCTAGGCTGGGTGTCAAATCCGCATTTTCACGGTGTTGTCACATGATGTATCACAACTTTTTTCTCTTCGCTAAACCAGGTATGGGTCTGGCCAGCACCGAGTCCCCTAGGGGAGAGGGAGCGGTTAACAAATCCAATAAAAGTAAAGTAAAGTAAAGCACGTGACACATCTGGCCTGTGGGCTGTGAGTTTGACTGCCCTGGTCTAGAGCCATGCCTGTCTTTCCCCCACTGTATCACACAATTGGTTATGTCTCCAGCTTTCAGTTCCTAAGTCTGAAAGACACCAGATTCAAAAGAACAGTTGTCTAAATCAAGTGATTGGGTGAATGCATAGATGATTATTCAGGAATGCCAGGCACACCCAAACCCACACCTAAAAGTTCAAATTAGCTATTTTAATGCTTATTTCATAATAATCTTCTGAGTGGCAGTTTGCACCTAATCCAGACTAGATAAGGTTCAACAGTATTAATGGAGGATCAGACCTTGCTTTCTTGTGCCTATGTAATGATTTCAGACTAATTCCCTGTTTGACTCCTCCCCTGGCTTGGCCAGTCTCTCTCCAACAACGACTGTAGTTATAGTTAAGTAATTACTTTTACATTGTCAAATAGCAAACTTCTTGGAGGAAGGTGTGGTCATAATAAGATACTGAAGGCACAACAACTCTTTCAGTGATTGCATCTCTCTGGAGTTCATAGTTCATAGATAGTTCATAGTTATAGATCTACTTCATAATTCTGGATAAAAATAGAGGGTTGAACCCATGTAATCAACTGGCATAACTTTAGTAGGTACAATGGGGCTTAAAAGCTTGTGAACCTTTTTGAACTTTTAAAATTTCTACATAAATATGACTTAGCATATTATCTGTTCATCATGCAAATCCCAACATTACCTAAAGAGAATCCAATTAAACTAATGAATCTAAAACATACTTGTTTGTTTATTCATTGAGTAAAATGAATACATTCATTATTCATTTTTTAAAAATGGCCCAAAGCTACCAAGAACTTGCATGGAAAACGGATCATGTGATAGGTTATATTTAGGCAGAAATACTGAACATTTGAAAAGGGTTCCCAAATTCTTAACTACCACTGTAATTCTCTGGAGGAAGACTTCTAATGGATATTTTCAGTTAAACTGACCACTGGGAGGCACCATGTCACCAGATTCCTCCTGTTAGGATTCATTGGATATGGGTTCAATTCCCATAGAAAGTTTGAACCCTTCATTAATAATCAAGCCTCAATGTTTCAAGTATGGAGTAAGGATAAAACATGCGGACCTGGTATTGCAGAGTTAAATTGCTCTTTGTGGGTAAACTCCTCAAATAATTTTAATTTAGCAACCAACATAATCTGCTTAACAGCCATCCCACAAGGACTAGAAATTGAATCCCTCCAATCTGGAAACAACAGCAATCTGGATGAAAGATTTGTCCCTGGAGTAGAGGTCAGATCAGCAATTAGATGGCTGATAAGGCCACCAACTTTTAATACATAAGCATTTAGTCACATCCTTCTAATCTTTGATCTTTGCCAAGATTCTGGTCAGAAAAAAAGGGCAGAAACATAGGTCCAGTCGAACGAAAAGAAAATGTAAGTAAGAAACTAAGAATCTATCCTATCATTCTGCAAAAAGATAATACATTGTTTGTTTTTCCATGATGCAAACAAATTGTCCCTCGGTTAACCTTAATAGAATTTGCTGAGGGTGCCATTTATATTAGTGAGCAGTCATTCTGGTATAGTTGAATTGATCAATGAGAATTTGTCACTTCTAGGCATATGGATTGCCAGGATGGAGTGATAAAAATACCAATGCAAATCTATACTTTAGGGTGAAAGGGGGAACAGACTTTGTGTCATCCTTTTTGTTAATGTACCAAACTCTCATTAAATAGCTTCGTCTTCCAAAAACTGACATAGTCAAATTTGTTGATGTGTTGTTGCACTTCCAGTTTGGATCAAGCACTTTGGATGTAGAGAGAGAGATGTGAACTCTCTAGCTGGATATAGATGTATCAATTGTAAGGAAATGCACACCTCCAGTAAGATAAGATTGAAACAACTCCAGAAGTGTAGTTTGGCACACAGAGGAACAAAGAAGAGGACCTGCCCTGGGAGAGTAGAACTGATTAGTGGATATGAAGGGCAATTGCCAATGATGTCCAAGATGCACAAAGCAAATGACTGAAGTTAAAGACTTAGAGAATAACATGGGATTTGATTCCTGTTAGGCAGATTTTATGTTCAAGCAGCGGAAGTGTACAATGTTATGGCAAAAGTAGGAAAATGTTCTTCTGGTGTTATATAAACCCTTATAAACTGTATAATTTGTGTTGGAAGAAAAGGAAAAGATGCTCATGATTGATCCACAGCTTAAAACACTGCAAGCAATCAAAGTCTTGGCCTTGGGATGAGACACCTCAATTTAGGAATATCATCAATCCTGGGCTATGGAGAAGACAAGTAGTAAAAGATGAAATTGGGAAATGGATTCATCGACTACAAAACAAAAGAAGTACAGTATAATACATTGTATAGATGTGAACATGTCAATTCCAGAGACAGGAATCACATTCCTTTGTGGCTGAGGTTTTGAAAGGAACATGATCCTAGAAGAATGGCCAGTGAATAAGGCACTGTTCAGAATTTGAGTGAGAACTCAATGATCCTGATATGGTTAAAGAAGAGGATCTCACTTTTGATTCTTGAAATGGATAAAAGAACAGCTTGGACAAATAGATCTCAAAGGACATCAGTCTAAAACCTGTCCTAATATTAAAATCTGTACTTGAAGAACAATCAGTGAGGATTGAATGGAACAAATTGCTAAATTTATCAACAGTTTGCCGCAACAGAACTAGATGTGGTGGAATTGTAGGAGACTGTTGTGAAGAAGAACTCAAGGCTTCTACAGTCAGAACTAACAAGGCAATTGTCCTTTTTTCAACTTGGTTTGAGCTGAGCAAGGCATGGCAGGCTCCTTGGAAAGCTTTGAATCCTTAGTAGATGATTTCGTCAAGCTGATAATGGTGTAATAAAGACCTGAAAATTAATGTGCTGCCAGTTACTTTTTGGGAATAGTAGGAAACCTGAAGGACAAGCAGGGAGTTATAATAATTCAGTCTGTCACACAAAGCTTGCTCTAAGAGGACAACTTGAAAAGAAGACGAGTGATTGTGATGAATCTGTTTAGGAAATACCTGGAAAAACAAAGTCTATTGCCTAACCTTGACCAAAGCAATAAAGATGTTTATCTGACCTCTTTGCAATACTGGCACTTGCAATGGAAAGGCAAGGTACCCATGAAGAGAGTTTTTTTTTTTAAAAAAAACAATGTTTAAGATTCATAAAAATAAGGGGGGAAATGAAAGAAACTAAAAATATGTTCGAGATGGCATCAACATGTGGGTTATGGGCTTTTGCAGAGCCGGTTTAGAGCCTTCTCAGTGTACACAGTCATTTGGTGGGAAATCATTTCTGTGACTGAAATAGCTCTATAAGATTCTAAATAGGGTCTATACAGGCTTATATTTCAGATGTAGATATCACACAAAAAATGTAGGTATCATGATGAAAAATCTGTTTCCATTATTTAGAAGAACATCCTGGATTTTCATTATTTTATGACTGAATAATACAAAAATAAAGTTTCAAGGACAATAGATTTTTGCATTTAAATCTGAAGGGAGAAATTTATCTCTCCGCATATCTATTTGCTTACCACGTATGAGTCTTTATGACATAGAAATCCCTGATGTCACAACAGCCTAACAGTGGGAGGATTTTAGTTCCAAAGCCCTGCCAATTATCAAAGATATATTCAACAAAAGGGGCGACAGTGTAAACAGGTTTGACAGGCAGTTTGTTTGTATCTACCACTAATTCTAAAGAATAGTAGAGATTTAAAAAAAAACTGAAATGAAGATGACAAACTCATACATCACTTTTTCCTTATTTCATTAGCCTGAGAAAACATTCTTACTTTTTTGTGATTGCTCTGGCTGAATTTAGAATTGAAACAGCAATGACTTGGAAACCACTGGGGGTCAGAGTGGTCATTCCTAGCTTGCAGCCTTCATTTCCAGCATCCCCAGTTCACACTACTGAAATTCAGCAGCAAAATGCCCAAACTGAATTCAAACATATCTAATTACAGGAATAATAATAATTTGTCTCCAACGGGTCTCTCATTTTTATTTCCAAAAATGTTGATCATGCTTCCTTAGACATTCTCTTACAACTATCCAGAAGATTGGGACGTTGAGTCAAGCCTCAAGCCCTCAAAAATTTCCCACCCCTGCATTAAGCTACACATCTTATCTTTAGAGGCACTAAGCATGCAGTATGTTTGTTCAAATTAGAAATATGGACATTAATCAAACTTCATATAAGCCTGACAGGTCTTGGCTCTGATTGAAATTTAGAGGTGAATGTCGATGTAATTCATTCTTCATCCCACAAAGCATGGGAAGAAGTTCCAATTTTCCCCTATACTCCCTGCCAATAAAGGGAAAAATCAAGGAGTACTAGAAAAAAAATAGACTTGGATCATAAAAAATTCTGAATGCTAAAAACCCAGTAGAGAATTGTTAACTTTCATGATTGATGCTCAACTGTAATTACATTTCCAAGAAGAAAATCACAAATAAGGCATGCGCAATGCAGTTGTACATCTATATCACACAACCATACTAAATACAACAAATTTTTTACAATTGACTGACGATACTGTTATTCATTTAAGGGTTTCAAATGTAACATAGTCTAAAAATAGCTTTCAGAGCTTTAATGGTTGATCTGAATATAGTTCGATCCTTAGGGCTTCAATTTAAATGCCAAAGGTCACAAAGACATTAAAGCAAATATTGAGCTGTAATGCTGACAGATGTGCTATTCTTAAAAAAACAAAAGCACACAGCAGGCTGGAATGAATAGAATGTTTTGGCACAGTCTTCAATCACAAAACAAAATATTTTCTTCGCTAGAATATGTGGCAAGATCACCAGAACTAATTAGCTACATCTACAGGGAAAAAAGGGGGAAAAAACTTGGAGGGTATTTTAATCAGAGTATTTAGTGAATGTTTGACCTTCGAAAAAAGCATCCAAATATAGACAATGCACGTTCCAATATGATTGTTCTGAGTTCTACCAAGAAAATCAAACACGTAATTACTTTTAAAGGGAGGGGGGAAAAAATCCTTTACCATTTTGAAAACATTGGATAAAACTCTGCTGACAAGATCAATTTAGACTCCAAACTTCTCTTATCCTTGAGAGACAGTATATCTTGCTGACGTCAATAGAGGCCCTGCACACGTAGGGAGGTTGGCGTATCAAAGACAAGATCTGCCATGCGGATCCAAGTAGGGAATTTGCTCTAGGAATTGACAAGCCTCTGGAAGGTTAGATGAATTAGCCATCTCTGAATCACAGATGGAAAAAAAATACGCAAACATGAGGGTAGACTCCTCTCCATCTCTACGCTGTGTCTTACCATTGTAATACTGCACTTATTCCCAGCCTGTTTAGTAGGACAAGCCACAACTTTTTAAACATATGATGTCTTTGCTAATGTACCTGATAAACCATGGCACCGATGGTTGATCATCAGAATAATGTTACTGAGTGTCATCAATCTAGTTTATATTTTCCATGGCTGGAGACAGATCAGAAAGGGCGTTGGTACTTACCTGATACGCCTCTTCTCATAGTGGGGGAAGGAGTATCCAGGATGGGTTGACCTTATCCTCCAGCTGATTGGACTGAGTCAGATAAGCTCTTGGGACACGCCCCTGGCCCACCAGGCTCCACCCAGTTATCGGCGAAGAACTCTATCCGACTCTTTATGCCATCCACTCCAGACTCTTAGTATGGTTTCAAACCTTTTATTGAAGAATAACTTAACATACCAGTGCAACATTCGACAAACACATGTTACATAACCATGTCAGGGGGGGTCTGGATACTCCTCCCACCACTATGAGAAGAGGCGTATCAGGTAAGTACCAACACCCTTTCTCCATAGTGAGGGGGGAGGAGTATCCAGGATGGGATGTACCAAAGCTAGCACGTCCCTAGTGAGGGTTACATACTGAGGGCACTGGCCAACTAAGCCTGGTGGGGGGTGTCCCCTGCCCTATGCACCGTCTGTAAGACCCTGCGCTCAAACGAAGCCCCGCCGAGGCAAAGGTGTCTAACTTGTAGTTCCTCACGAAAGGTGAGGGGGAAGACCAAGTGGCTGCCCTACATATCTCTGTCCATGACGCCTGGGTAGCCCAGGCCGCAGTGGTGGCCGCACTTCTTGTGGAGTATGTTGTGATGGGGCTCAGTGGCTGAATGCCCTGAGACTGGTAGGCGGTAGCTATGCAGGTCCTCAGCCACCTGCCTATGGTGGTGGAGGTCACCTTCCTGCCCAGAGACCCCGGTTGGAATGAGACGAACAGGGCCTCAGACCGTCTATTCTGCCGGGTTCTTCTGAGGTAGATCCTCAGAGCCCTTCTTACGTCTAATGTATGCCATTTCCTTTCTAGGGGATGAGAAGGGTCCGGGCAGAAATTAGGCAGAACCAGCTCCTGTGCCCTGTGAAAGCATGAACATACCTTGGGTATGAAGGAGGGGTCCAACCGCAACACCACTCTATCCTGATGAAAGATGCAGAGGTCTTCCCTGACGGACAGGGCCTGCAGTTCTGATATCCATCTAGCGGATGTGATGGCCACCAGGAACGCCACCTTAAGAGTTAAAAATTTTAGTGACACCATTCGCAATGGCTCAAACGGCTCCCCCGTCAGGGCCTCCAACACCTTGTGCAGGTCCCAGGAGGGGTACCTATGTACTGTAGGTGGCTTGAGGTTGGACGCTCCCTTCATGAAGTGCCTGACCAACGATTGCTGAGTGAGTGTCTGGGTTCTGCCACACAGCAGCACTGAGAAGATAGCCGAGACTTGTCTCCTAATAGTGTTGGGGGCCAGCCCCCTGTCCAGGACTGCCGGAGAAATTCCAGCACTATGGGGACAGTGGCTCTTACCGGGTCCTGCCCGCGGGAGCTACACCATGTGGCAAAGGCCCGCCACGTTGTGCCATATATGCACTCTGTGGATGGTCTTCGGGCAGCCTGGATAGTCTCTATTACCCTGGGGGAGACATTTTCCTTTCTCAGGATGCTCCGCTGAACCGCTACGCGGTCAACTGGAGCCATTGGGGTTCCGGGTGCTCCAGGGAGCCCTGGCTGAGGGATATTCTCTCCTGGGGGATTCTCCACACTCTGCCCACCAAGAGTGATTGGAGGTCTGCAAACCATGGCCTCCTGGGCCAGTAAGGGGCCATCAGTACCACCTCCGCCCCCTCCCGAAGAATTTTCTGAATTACTCTGGGAATCAGTGGTAAGGGCGGATATGCATATAGAAGCCCCCTGGGCCACGGGCAGCGGAGGGCGTCCGCCCCTTCTGCCCCGTGAGTTCGGTACCTGGAGTAGAACCTCGGTAGTTGGGTGTTGAGGTGCGTGGCGAATAAGTTGACCTCCAGGTGACCGAACTGTTCCATCACCTCCCTGAAGATGTCTGGGTGAAGTCTCCACTCTGAGTGGTCTACTTCTGCCCTGCTGAGCCAGTCAGCTCTGGCGTTGTCCACCCCCGCTATATGCTCTGCTGTTAGGGATAGCACGTTTCTCTCGGCCCATTGCCCCAGCCTCTTGGCCTCCTGCATAAGGACCCCTGATTTGGTCCCCCCCCTGTCTTTTCAAATGAGCCTTTGTGATGATGTTGTCCGTGAGGACTAGGATGTGCCTGCCCTTGACAGAGCAGAGGAAGTGTATTAGAGCAAGGCGGACCGCTCTGAGTTCCAGCCAGTTGATGCTGTGCATCAGTTCCGCCTGGCTCCACTGCCCCTGCGCTATCTGATCCTGCAGGTGGGCACCCCACCGGAACAGACTGGCATCCGTGGTCACCGTCACCTGGTCTGGCGTTCTGAAGACTTCACCCTTTGTAATTGCGGGGGACGTCCACCAGATCAGTGAGCAGGAGACTTCTGCCGGGAGTATGACCTTGGTCTGGGAACTGCTCCTACGCCTTCGCTGGAAAGGCAAAAGGAACCATTGTAGGTCTCTGGTGTGAAGGCGCGCCCACGGGACAATGCCAATGGCCGAGACCATGGTGCCTAGCAATTTGGACAAGGTGGCTAGAGACACCCTACCTCCCGAGACCACCTGTATGGCTAGCCGTCTAAGGGAGATCTGTAGACAGAAAAACCTTGCCTTCCTCTGAATCAATCAGAGCCTCTAGGTGGATTAGTCTAGTAGAGGGGTGAAGATGACTCTTGGCCAGGTTTACGGAGAACCCATGTTCCCTTAGTGCTGCCATGGTTGTATCTAGGTCCCTTAGAGCCCCCTCAATGGAGGATGACTGTATTAGCAGGTCATCCAGGTAACATTGGATTCTGACCGGAACCTTTGGTAAACTTTGGTAAACATCCGGGGGCTGGATGACAACCCGAAGGGCAAGGCCCGGTATTGGAAATGCTGCCCTAGGTAACAGAACCTGAGGTACCACCGGTGATCTCGCAGGATTGGAATGCGTAGGTATGCCTCTGTAAGGTCTATGGAAGTGAGGAGGTCTCCCTGCCTAATCCCCTGCAGGATGGAGTGGAGCGAATGCATTTTGAACCTCCTGCAGTGGATGAAGTGGTTTAACCGCTTCAGGTCCAGAATAGCCGTCCATCCCCCTGAAGCCTTGGGGATTACGAAAAGGATTGAGTAATACCCCTGACCTTGCTGTTCTAGGGGCACTGGCTGGATGGCTCGGATATCCAGCAGGTGCTGTATGGCCTCCTGCATCAATAACCTCCTGGTTGGGTTATTGGACACCGGGCCGATCCGGAAGAACCCTGGGGGGCTGGAAAGGAACTCCAGGGCCAGCCCATGTCTGATGGTGTGTTGTACCCACCTATCAGAGGAGGAGCGGTCCCAGCAATCCGCAAAAAATGCTAGGCGCCCCCCAATGGGAGGTGAATCTGGTTCAGCCTCAGTGTTTGCGGAAGGAGCGCCCCCCGCCACCTCCTCCGTCCCCTCAAAAGGGCCGCTTCTGCTGTTGCCTTTCTGTGGCCTATCTGGGTATCTTTGCCTGGCAGCGAAACCCTGGTACTGCCTGGCCCCTGAGTACCCCGCCTCAGATCCCCTGAAAGAGTCCTGACCATGGAAGGAAGTCCCAAAGTCCTGTCCCCGGGAGTAGGACCGTCTGGGGTAAAGCGTCACTCTGAACTGACCCTTCTTTGCAGCCATGGGAAGAACCTTCCTCTTATCCTTGTTCTCTATGAGGTACGGGTCCAGGGCTGTCCCGAAGAGGGAGTCTCCTGTGAAGGGAGCTGACGCCAGGCACCACTTGTGTCAGACCTCGGCCTGCCACTGTCTCAGTCACAGTAGTCTGCGGGTTGCGATGGTAGAAGCGATTGCTCTGGAGCGAACTTGGCCGCGGACAAGGTGGCATCTGCTGAAAACTGGATAGCTGCCACCAGTTTATTGATGTCCTGGTGCGCTCTACTCTCGGTGACGGGGATCCGCTGCTGCAGCTCCTGTAGCCAAAGTAAGGACATCCGGTTGAAGAAGGAGGCGGTGGTGGCTGCCTTCACTGCCCAGGCTGCTGCTTGATGTCCCTTTTGGAGGGTAAGATCTGCTTTCCTGTCCTCCAACTTCAGACCCTCTTCTGGTTCCCCTGGAAGGTTAGTTGGGGTGTGCAGTGCCCGCACCGGCTCATTGATGGAGGGCTGAGACAGCACCCCCGCCATGTCCTTATCCACATTGAAAAAGATCTTATCTGTGGATGTGGGCGTAGGGCCGGCTGTGGGGGCTGCCCACTGTCGCTTGATTGACTCCAGGAAGGCCTTGGGAGTTGGCACTATGTCAGTCTCAATGGCCTTCTCATCAAAGATGTTCTCTGCCGAGAACCTCTGGAGTTGGGGTGACAATTCTGTCGCTCTGTTTCCAAGCTTGGCCTTGAACAGGAGCGATTTGTACAGTGAGGGCTGGAACAACCCAGTGAAGGCCGGCTTAGGAGGGGGCATACCTTCGTCCTCCGAGAGTTTATCGTCCCTGACTTCCCCCTCCTCGCAATCCAGGTCGCTGTCCTCCTGCGATGAGATTGAGGAGCTGGAGATGTCATCCTCCTGGTCCACCAGGTCTTCAGGTGCCCTGGGGGCTGGCACCACCTGGGGCTGCGCTTGTGGCTGCTGGAAAGCCGCTGTCATACATTGCTGGAAGGCCCGCATCATTAGGTCCTGGAAGTTGGGGACCCCTGGTGGGAGTTGTTGGCTGGGCGCCATGCCCACGTGTGCAGGAGGGGAAGCCAGCGTTGGAATTCCCGTGGGCAGGGCTGAGCCCAGGGAGGCTGTAGGTGGAGGGGACTGCCACCCCTGAGCGAGACCCCAAAGACCTGAGGTGTCAATTGGGATCCTAGCCTGCAATGGGGGTTCCTCCCCTGTGGCTCCTCTTGAGGGGGGGCTCCAGGGGCCTTCCCGTTCTGTCCCAGGCTTGGGGTGGATTGGTGCCCACTTGCCTTCTTGTAGAGCTCCTCCAGCCTCTTGTGCCTTCTTGTCTCATACTTGGAGGCTTTGGGAGGCTTGTGACCACCCTCTACCAGCTCTGTCCTGGGGGAAAGGTGTTTCTCTTCTCCTTAGCTTTTCCTCCCCCCCCCGGGCGGCCCTAGCGGTGGTCACTACCTTGGCTGTTCCTCAGGGCTTCTGGCAGGGCTGCTGTCCATTGCTGCAGGTGCTGGGCTCCTGCCGGCTTCCTCCTGGCTGCTGGGCGCCGCCATCTTGGAACACGTGGTCCCAGCCGGCTTCAAAATGGCGCCCACGCCAGCAGTAGAAAGGGCGCGCTTTTTAAAAACTTTTTTTCCTCTTCTTGCACCTTGTGCTCCTAGGAGCTGCCGCGCGCCTCCCACGCTGTTTTCTCGCTCCCCTCTGCCTCTCTCTGGCGCTGGGGGAGCTAGGCTCTGCTCGTGGCTCCCTCTGGTGAGGTGAGCCACATGGATGCAGGCGCGGGCACTCCGCGGCGTTGGGAAGCCGCGGTTCGCTGCTCGACCCGGTGGGGAGCAGCGGAGCGCTCCGGCGCCTCACAGAGCTTCTAGCGGCGGGCTCACCTCCTGGGTGGGGTCCTGCGCTGTCCTTTCAGCCGATTCCGGTTCCTCTGGATCCAATGCAGCAGGGCTTGCCTATGGAAGGCTTGTGCCCTCTGGGTCCTGCTTGCCCGGCTGAAGTCCTTTTTCTGAGTGATCCTTCTCTCACTCAGATGCCTGGGCAGCTTGCTGCCCCCAAGGGGGCTTTTGGCAATCCCTACCACTCTGGGAGTTATTTAGCCCACTGGCGGTGGTTGTTGATTCTTCTTTTCTTCTTTTTTTTTCCTTTAAATTTCTTCAATCTTCCTGGAGCTCCAGGATGGCAAACCGTCCAGTTGAGGACTGAGTCGATAACTGGGCGGAACCTGGTGGGCCAGGGGCGTGTGTCCCAAGAGCTTATCTGACTCAGTCCAATCAGCTGGAGGATAAGGTCAACCCATCCTGGATACTCCTCCCCCCTCACTATGGGGAAAGTGGTTTTTTTCCCCTGACAGAACCAAAGGTATGGTATTTGGTACCATTGGCTTTTCTTACCAATGATAAGAAATATTGTTATTAAGGAAGTATTTATTTGTTTATTTTGATTTATTGTCAAAAGTGAAGCTTTTACTTACAATCTGAAGAACTTTGTCATGCTGAATTCGATCTCACTTGGAAGACTTTGGAATATTATTTACAAAACAGGGAGGTCAACAGAGGGTCTTTTCCATAATATTCGAGATGTTTATGGCTACATTCACCATTACATAGTTCACAGCTTATAATTTGGAATGGTTTAATAGGCCTATACTACAGGCCACCCAATCAAGCAAAGGATGTAGATGAACTTTTTGATAGTCAGCTAAGTAAGGTATGTAGGAAGCACACCAGAATAGTAATGAGCGATTTTAACTACCCTGACTTCAACTGGGAAACAAATCCTGCACCAAGTGGAAGATCCACAGGTTCCTAACAAACCTAGCAGACAACTTTCCCCAAAAGTAGAGAAGGAAACAAGGGGATCAGCCATATTGGACTTAATTCTCACTAACAGAGAGGAAATGATAGTTCCTGTTGAAGCCACAGGAATCCTGGGGGCAAGTGACCATGCAATATTGGAATTCAACATTATGTAAACACAAGTAGTAGAACAAAGTCAAACTAGAGTGTTGGACTTTAAGAGAGCTAATTTCAATAAACTTAGTGAGAGCTTGGGAAGAATTCCATGGATGATAATCCTCAAGGGGAAAAAACTCAAGCTTGGGAAATTTTGAAAAATGAGATTACAAAAACCCAGTCTAGCACAATACCAATGAAGAAGAAAAATAATAGGCTTGCCACAAAAATAAAAACAAGAAAAAAGTTAAGGAAACAATTGGTCCATTGCTTGGAGAAAGTGGCAAGAAGATGACAAGCAACAGGAAGAAAGCAGAACTATTTAACTCATTTTTTGCATCTGTCTTTACACAAAGGGATAAAACAGTCCAACCTATCAAAAACAGCACCACAAAAATCAGATTAGGAACACAAGTTGAAATAGGAAGAAAATGATAAGTGAGCATCTATCTACCCTAGATGAGTTCAAATCACCAGGACCGGATGGATTACACCCCAGGGTTCTGAAGGAACTGGCAGATAAGATCTCAGAACCACTGAACTATATCTTTCAGAGATCCTGGAGCATCGGGGAAATGCCAGAGGACTGGAAAAGAGCTGGTGTGGTTCCCATCTTCAAAAAGGGGAAAAAAATAGATCCAGGAAACTATAGACCTACCAGCCTGACCTCAATACCAGGAAAGAGTCTGGAAAAGATAATCAAGCAACGAATTAGCGAACACCTAGAAATAAATAAAGTAATAGCCAAAAGCCAACATGGGTTTGTCAAAAACAGATCATGCCAGACTAATCTTTTTGTATTCTTTGACAAAGTGACAAAATTAGTGGACCAGAGGAATGCCGTCGATATACAGTGGGGCAAAAAAGTATTTAGTCAGCCACCAATTGTGCAAGTTCTCCCACTTAAAAAGATGAGAGAGGCCTGTAATTGGCATCGTAGGTAGACTTCAACTATGAGAGACAAAATGTAAAAAATAAACCCAAACAATCACATTGGCTGATTTGGAAATAATTTATTTGCAAATTATGGTGGAAAATAAGTATTTGGTCAATATCAAAAGTTCCTCTCAATACTTTGTTATATATCCTTTGTTGGCAATGACAGAGGTCAAACGTTTCCTGTAAGTCTTCACAAGGTTGGCACACACTGTTGCTGGTATGTTGGCCCATTCCTCCATGCAGATCTCCTCTAGAGCAGTGATGTTTTGGGGCTGTCGCTGGGCAACACGAACTTTCAACTCCCTCCAAAGATTTTCTATGGAGTTGAGATCTGGAGACTGGCTAGGCTACTCCAGGACTTTGAAATGCTTCTTACGAAGCCACTCCTTCGTTGCCCGGGTGGTATGTTTGGGATCATTGTCATGTTGAAAGACCCAGCCACGTTTCATTTTCAATGCCCTTGCTGATGGAAGGAGGTTTGCACTCAAAATCTCACGATACATGGCCCCATTCATTCTGTCCTGTACACGGATCAGTTGTCCTGGTCCCTTTGCAGAGAAACAGCCCCAAAGCATGATGTTGCCACCCCCATGCTTCACAGTAGGTATGGTGTTCTTTGGATGCAACTCAGCATTCTTTCTCCTCCAAACACGACGAGTTGTGTTTCTACCAAACGGTTCTATTTTGGTTTCATCTGACCACATGACATTCTCCCAATCCTCTTCTGGATCATCCAAATGCTCTCTAGCAAACTTCAGATGGGCCCGGACATGTACTGGCTTAAGCAGGGGGACACGTTTGGCACTGCAGAATCTGAGTCTCTGGCGACGTAGTGTGTTACTGATGGTAGCCTTTGTTATGTTGGTCCCAGCTCTCTGCAGGTCATTCACTAGGTCCCCCCATGTGGTCCTGGGATTTTTGCTCACCGTTCTTGTGATCATTTTGACCTCACAGGGTGAGATCTTGCGTGGAGCCCCAGATCAAGGGAGATTATCAGTGGTCTTGTATGTCTTCCATTTTCTAATTATTGCTCCCACAGTTGATTTGTTCACACCAAGCTGCTTGCCTATTGCAGGTTCAGTCTTCCCAGCCTGGTGCAGGTCTACAATTTTGTTTCTGGTGTCCTTCGACAGCTCTTTGGTCTTCACCATAGTGGAATTTGGAGTGTGACTGTTTGAGGTTGTAGACAGGTGTCTTTTATACTGATAACAAGTTCAAACAGGTGCCATTGATACAGGTAATGAGTGCAGGACAGAGGAGCCTCTTAAAGAAGAAGGTACAGGTCTGTGAGAGCCAGAAATCTTGCTTGTTTGTAGGTGACCAAATACTTATTTTCCACCATAATTTGCAAATAAATTCTTTCCAAATCAGCCAATGTGATTGTTTGGTGTTTTTTTTACATTTGTCTCTCATAGTTGAGGTCTACCTATGATACCAATTATAGGCCTCTCTCATTTTTTTAAGTGGGAGAACTTGCACAATTGGCGGCTGACTAAATACTTTTTTGCCCCACTGTAGTTTACTTGGACTTCAATATGGCATTTAATAAGGTAGACCATAACCTACTACTAGATAAAGTAGAAGAAAGTGGGTTAGACAGCATCACCACCAGATGGATTCATAAGTAGCTGACCAACCGCACTCAACGTATAGTCTTCAATGGAACTGCATCTACATGGAGGGAAGTATGCAATGGACTACCCCAAGGCTCTGTTTTAGGCCCAGTACTCTTCAACATCTTCATCAATGATTTGGATGAGGGAATAAATGGGGAACTCATCAAATTTGCAGATGACACCAAGCTGGCAGGAATAGCCAATACTCCAGGCTTAAACTACAGAAGGATCTTGACAAACATTGGGCACTATCTAATAAAATGAAATTCAATGGTGAAAAGAGTAAGGTTCTACATTTAGGCAACAAAAACGAAATGCAAAGGTACAGTATAGGTGGTACCTTGCTCAATAGTAGTAACTGTAAGAGGGATCTTGGAATCCTAGTGGACAACCATTTAAATATGAGCCAGCAGTGTGCAGCAGCTGCCAAAAAAGCCAACACAGTTCTAGGCTACATAAACAGAGGGATAGAATCAAGATCACGTGAAGTGTTAATACCATTTTATAATGCCTTTGTAAGGCCACACTCGGAATACTGCATTCAGTTTTGGTCACCACGATGTAGAAAAGATGTGGAGACTCTAGAAAGAGTGCAGAGAAGAGCAAC
Source organism: Natrix helvetica (assembly GCF_964273705.1). NCBI lineage: Eukaryota > Metazoa > Chordata > Lepidosauria > Squamata > Natricidae > Natrix > Natrix helvetica. Next base: position 61,980,122 of record NC_138551.1, on the reverse strand, counting down.
AAAGATGATTAGGGGACTGGAGACTAAAACATTTGAAGAACGGTTGCAGGAACTGGGTATGTTTAGTTTAATGAAAAGAAGGACTAGAGGAGACATGATAGCAGTGTTCCAATATCTCAGGGGTTGCCACAAAGAAGAGGGAGTCAAACTATTCTCCAAGGCACCTGAGGGTAGAACAAGAAGCAATGGGTGGAAACTAATCAAGGAGAGAAGCAACTTAGAACTGAGGAGAAATTTCCTGACAGTTAGAACAATTAATCAGTGGAACAGCTTGCCTCCAGAAGTTGTGAATGCCCCAACACTGGAAGTCTTTAAGAAGATATTGGATAGCCATTTGTCTGAAATGCTATAGGGTTTCCTGCCTAGGCAGGGGGTTGGACTAGAAGACCTCCAAGGTTCCTTCCAACTCTGCTATTGTATTGTATTGTATTAATAAACTATGTTCAGACAAGCCATAATATAAAGATTGAACACTTGAAAATGACAAATGGACATTGTGGACTATTTTTTTCTTTAAAAATGGAAAATGGCCAATGCTGGCTTTTTAAAAAGATATACTGCATAGTGAAATCTATCCATGAGATTCATATTAAACACACTTCAAAAATGCCCCATTACAATAGATCTCATAACACTATTAGAATTGGTAAACAACTTGCCTTAATTAAGGAGGGGAGAACTTACGTTTTTCAGATAATATCGGTTAAGACTCCTGCCTTGTCTAACTGGAGTCCAATTTTATATCATATATCAAATAATTCACAAAATATTTTGGGTTTAGAGTCTAGTAATAACTATGTATCACTAAAAAAACAAAAATGGCTTTTTTCCATAATGTTGAAATGTTTTTTGTTGTTGCCAATTAGAGTTATAAGAAAGAAACAAGAAGTAGTTAAACAACCATTAATTGACAAGAATCAAGCAATATCATTGTAAGCCACATTCAGAAACTCTCAGGGCAAACCAAAAGGCTGTTTATTAGGTGGTAAGGTTTTTACTATTCTGCTCTGAAATCACAGAGGAAAATAAAAAATGAATATGTGCATATTAGTGAGAGAGAAATATTGGAACAGAGATGTTCAACCTTGGCAGCTTTAAAACCTGTGGGCTGATGATTTCTGGGAGTTAAAGTTGCCAAGGTTGGATACCTCCAGTATTGGGAGTAAAATAAAATATATAAAGATTAAACAAAGGGAATAATGTATTGTTTTTGTAACTGTGTGCAATTACATCTGAGCTAGGTGAGCTTAAGAAAATGTATTACAAGGAGAACTGCCCAAACTTCCCTTAGGCTCTTGTTTGAGTCTGTGGTTTTTGTCAATGATGGGGCCTTTTATATGGTGGAGTTGCCCTTCAAATGCTCCTGTAGTCAGATGAGTGTACAGCCAGTTAAAATGAACCACTAATCCTCACCAACCAGAAATTCCTCCAGAACCCACAGGGATTAACAGTGATAATATCTTTTGCCATGTATTGAACACTGAAACAAATAAAGGTAGACAGTTACCATATTTAAACAGTCAAGGACAGATGCAATCTGCTGGAATATTATGAGCATAATTAAATACACAAACACACACATGCGCACACACATACACACAGCTGATGTAAAAAAAAGTTTGCATTTCACTGAACAGCACTCAAAATGTGATATATCAGGAATGGAGTTAAGCAGCAAATTTTACAGTCTTTCCAAGTCACTATTGCTAAGCTGATTTTGCACAGTTCCAGTGAATCCTTTCTGACTTTATTTTCTACAAAACCCCTTCCAGAAAGCAGTGGCTTGTCATATGGGCTATAGCCAGAGTGCTTTGCACGTAGAAGTATAACAGGCATGAGGGTAAGGATATGGGCCAGCTGCCATTACTGAACATTTTATCAGGAAATTCAGCTTCTAAATCTGCCATGGGTAAGAACACAGCAAAACATCCTAACCTTTCATATCATATGGAATTTAAACAGAAGAGGGTTTCTCACAGCAGGTTCACTTCACACATCATGCTGTTATTTAAATGTACACATATTATTTAATATATTTAAGGAATTATAATTATACACTTATATTCTCAAATTGCTTACAGTCAACAATGAAATAAGAGAATTTGAGAGGGGGACGAATTTGAAGTAATCTTAGACTAAATTGCAGTCATCAATTTAATGGACTTCCTAACCAAAATAAACTATCCCACATTGCGCCAATCAGAATTTCAGAGAAAAATTAAGATTAAAAAACTATCATAAAGCAAGCTGTGTCATAAAGCAAGCTCCTTGGCATGGATAACGGATAAAATCCCCAAATAGTAAAATAGTAAAATAGCAAGTTTGGAAGGACCCGGCTTAGCTAATTACTTCATAGATATTTATGGTATGGAGACACAAAAGATATAAATTTAAAAGGACACAACCATAGACAACATGCAACTCCCCAAAGGGAATAATAAGTCCAACAATTTCACTCTTAGCTTTACCCACAAATTCTTTTTATGTTGGAAGCAATTACAGCAGGAAAAATATAATTGCATATGCAGATATGGTTCATTCAGACTATAAAACATATTAAAGATATAACAAGAACAACTCAGGGAAGGCTGAAAGATAAGTTGCTTGAAACACTTACAAACTGCTGGAAGGATAAATTCATATCTCAAGAAGAAAAGTAGGGATATTTTGAAAAAAAAAAGACAGAATTTGAAATGCTCAAACAAAATCAACAATATGTATTATGGCATATAATTTTGTAGTTACACATGATACAGAGACAGAAGAAAGAGAAAACTGTATGACAACATTGATACAATCTGTAAAGGAAGACCTATAACAATTGAAAGAATTATGGACTAAAGGTTTGCACCGTGTACCAAGTTATAGTTTAAAAGAAAATTGGTATAAAATGTTCTATAAGTGGCATACAATTCTATCAATGATATCTAAAACATAATAATGTTTTAATTAATAATTAATTTTAATAAATAAATATTGGAAATTTCATAAAACAGAAGGAACATTTAATCACATATAAAAAAACCACCCAAAGTTTGTAAATATAAATATAGTACAATGGAAAAAAATGGAATTTAAATCTGAAATGAAACCACAACTTTTCTTATGGGATATAATCTCAGAAAAAGTCAATAAGAAATATAATAATTTAATGATATATATGCTTACAGCAACAAAAATAATTTTTTCTCAATCCTGGAAGAAAGAAACAGTTTTGACAATATCTGATTGACTTAAAGTAGGTTAAACTTGAAGAATATGCAGCAATGGAAAAACAGTACATATACACAAAAGAAGTCTAAAAGATATACACACAATATATCACACAACACGGCAAATAAAATCACTTACAGCATAGCTTCTAAGGTGGCATTACTGTTTACAATATGGCAGTTTTCCCCTCTAATATTATGTTTGAAAAATATGTTTTAGTTATATCTAAAAAATAAAATTTATGCTTGTGATAATGTAAATTGTAATTAATATATTTCCTTTTTTCTCTATAACTGATTTCCAAATGATCTAAGCAATAGACTGTTCATAGCTTTAATTAATACTATATAAATATAATTGTATGGAAACAATATAATGCATCAAAATTAGAACAATGTAACATAAAAAGAAAAAAAGAAGTGCAAAATGCAAATAGTGTAATCAACAGATTAAAATAATTGTTAATTTCAATTTTAAAAAGAGAGGGAATTAAACATTAAAAAAAAATCTTTGAACAATTCAAAGCATCATTTCCACAAGGAAAGTCTGAGAGGAAAGGTGCCTTTAAAGATTCAGCTATAATCACCTCATGAATTTCAGGAAAGAGCGCACCATTGAGAAATTCTATGGCAAGCTACAAAAATGTACTACGTGGTTCTTGGTCCAGGGAAAGGGTTCTTTCCCAGCCTATAACAAGAAAGGTAATACTGTACACTGGGAAATCCAGTTTAAGCCATGTATTTCCAAAGCAAACCTTGTATTTAGTTCAAATCTAGTTATCTGTTGGTGATGATGCTTCAGCAATAGTATCATATGAGCACTGCCAGTGCGCCATTCTCACCAGCTTTGGCCTCCAGACTAAATGCAAGGGCAGCTCCATAACACAAGAACATTATAGCAATCAAAATGTGAGGTACCATGTGGTTAGCATGTTGTGCGCCTGTGGTTTGTAAATGAAAGTTATCACAGTGTGAGAAAGCCATCCATAATGTGGTGTAACTGAAACACTGTTTAATCAATGAAAGTATTACAGTTCAATGGGGGGTTGCTTTCATAAGTGCATTTGTTCAATTTTTTTCTGCAAGTTTGTTTGCATAGAGATCTAAAACAATGAACAGAAATAATACACCCAACCTGCAATTGGACAGTTGCATACACATTGGTGCATATTTTCATACCATTGTTAATGGAAATTTTTATAATCACCTACTGTCAGGTTAGCATATACAGGCAGTCCTTAACTTACAACCACAACTGAACCCAAAATTTATTTTGCTAAATGAGATAGTTGTTAAGTGAGTTTTGCACCATGTTACGACTTTTGATGCCACAGTTGTTACGTGAAGCGCTGCAGTTGTTAAGTTAGTCACACATTAAGTGAATCTGGCTTCCTCATTGACTTCGCTTGTAGAAGGTCGCAAAATGATCACATGACCCAGGAATACTGCAAATATGAGTCAGTTGCCAAGTGTCTGAATTTTAATCATATGATCATGGGGATAGTGCAACAATCATAAGTATGTAAAATGGCCACGTCACTTTTTTCAGTGCCATTCTAACTTTGAACGGTCACTAAATGAGCTATTGTATGTCAAGGAATATCTGTAATTTTGTGCTGTCATAATGAATCTGTGTATTGCTTTAGATTGCACGTCTGATAATTCCTTGCTTGTTGTTCCTGATGAGAGTTAAAATCCATATGCTCAGAAAGGCATTTAGCTGTCTAGTCCTTGCTTAGAAGTTAAACTAGGAGCAGAGGCTCAAGTTCAGATCTCACTCAGGCATAAAGTTTACCACATGAAGTTCTACCAATTACAGCTACATTGCAGAATTGTTCTGAGGGCACAAAAGAGGAAAAACTAGAACCTTCTAAACCACAATATGCTCCTTAAAGGAAAAATGGCATACCATCAACAGCAACAAAAACCAACATCATCATCATCAACGTCCCATTTCTGTTTGCTTTTACATCTTCCTTTATCGATCACAACAGATGTTTTGCTTCAAGATTTTTGTTTGGCAGCTTCTTGTTCCTCAAAACCACAAGAATTTTGGCCATGATACTTTAAACTGTTATGCGTGAGCTCCCTTCCTCACTCAACCCTGATATTCTTCCGAACACCATATTAGTAAATTCTCACTGAGAGTTTTCACTGTGCTCATTGAGAAAGCAGAAATTCTGGCTGTGAAAAAGTCACTGTTTTGTTTTGTAGACAGGGAGAGAAAAGTCTTTGGGTGTCTAAAATCCATTAAGTGTAGCCACAATGTCCAATGTTACTAGAAACCTTTCTCAAAATGGGATAACAACAAAGTTTTCTTTAGCAGTGGCACTGGTTTGTTTTAGGCATGTAAGATTAAGCTTTATTACTCTCTTAGACTATCCCTTACATTTATTGTTGCAATAAATCAGAAAACCTATCTGACCTTTGTTAAGACCACACTTATCTATTTAGACAAAGAATATTTATACTGATGAAAGGGAGAATCAACCATACCAGTGAAACAAAATCCATTCCTAATGTGAAAGAATTCTGGCAGGACTAGACAAGTGTCAGAGGAAAAAAATCTGATGGGGAAGGGGGGATATGGAGAGCTGGAGTTAGAAGACAAACAAACGAGAAGGATGAAGCTCTATTTTCACAAATAGAGAATAGAAAATAGGAAGCTGCCTTATTTGGATCAGAATAATTAGAACTGCAGAAAAAACAATTGCTACCAACCTGCTTTCCATTGGGGACCTGTATACGTCACGAGTCAAAAAGGGCTGTGAAAATATCTACAGAGCCTTCACATCCTGGATATAAATTGTTTCAACTTCTACCCTGAAAACAAAGTTATACGGCATTGCACACCAGAACAACTAGACACAAGGGCAGTTCCTGCCCCATGCCATCACTCTGCTAAACAACTAATTCTCACAACACTGTCGAAGTATTTAGTAAGGCTGTATTACTATTCTTCTTCTCATCCTTCCTATTACCTATCTCCTTTTCTACTTATGCCTATAACTTTGTTGCTTGTATCTTTACAATTTATATTGTTTTATTTAGTTTCTTAATATGATTTATGTTGATTGCTTATTTAGTATCCTATGACTATCACTAAGTGTTGTATCTTACGATTTACGCTGAATGTATTTTTATGATGACTATGATCATGATTCATCATCTATAGCTTTTATGTACAGTGAGAGCTTATGCACCGAAGATAAATTCCTTGGGTGTCCAATCACACGTGACCAATGAAGAATTCTATTCTATTTTTATATATTGTTCCTATTACTGGTATAGGTCCTCTAACACAGCAGCCCCCAACCTTTTAGATACCAGGGCCTGATTCTGTTGAGAAAGGGTTTTTTTGGGGGGGGCTGGAGGGGCGTGGTTTTGTCTGCTGTCTATATGCCATGGATGGGGCTTTGGTTTTTTGCAGGGCCCGGTTGCTGTCAGAGACCAGTGCCTATCCATGGACCGGGGTTGGGGACCCTTGCTCTAAGATGTAGATCTAATTTCAAAATCTATTCTTCAATTGGACTCAATCCCAGCTTGAAACAAACTCTCACAGCATCTCATGACAAATACTAGTAACTGATTCTACATATATAACTTAAAGGCTTTGCTAAAAGGCTTTGCTAAAAGGCTTTGAAAAATTGAGTGCCTGTTCATAATTTAATGAGCACCACATCTGGCAGAGCTTTCATTCAATAGCAAAAACTCACTGAAAGAATCAGTTCAATTAGTGATCTTTAATAAACAAGTTATCATTTAATATTATTATTAACTTACAAGACTTTTGAATCAAAGCTAGAATCAAATCTTATAAATCTTCACAGCAAGGGGATATCAGGGGCATTTTCATTTGAAATTCTAACTGCATGTGGAAGTGGTTGATGGGGTAAGAAGCCTTCATCCAGTAGTGGGATTCAAATAATTTAACAACCGGTTCTGTTCCCTAATGATTTCTTCCAACAGCCAGTTCATCAAACTGCTCGGAAAGTTAACAACCAGTTCTCCCAAAGTGGTGCGAACTGGCTGAATCCCACCACTGCCTTCATCCCTATGCTAGCCGAGCTGTCTCTTACTCCTGTCTTTTTCTATACTTTAAAATTGTTTAAATTGCATAGTTCTGATATATTAATTACTTTCTATTTATCTTTTCATAATCTGTAAGGTGCCTTGTAGGGCAGCGTCCTCCAACTTTTGGACACCAGGGACCGATTCCGTGGATAGAGGTAATTCCGGGGTGTGTGGTTTCACATGCTGCCTGCATCCCGGGGATGGGACTTCAGTTGTTTGCAGGGGGTGGTTTCTGGCATGTCGTGAACTAGGGCCAGTTCACGGATTGGAAGTTGGGGACCCCTGTTTTAGGGGAAATGGCAGCACAAACTTTGAATAATACCAAAGCATAAAAGGACCTTAAGACCAAACTAACCTACAAGAAAGATCAATTGAAGAACAGAATAGTTTCTGTTCAAAAGACACATAAGACATAGACAACACAGTATTACATTTTAAAAGTTCAGGTTAAAAAGCAGATAACAACAAGAGCTGGCAATGACTAAGAGCAGGAAAGTTGAAGAACGAAACTGAGCTTAACTGTGGCTGCACGAGACCAAGCTTTAAGAATAAATGCATACAAAGCTAGAATTGAGAAGACAGCAACAGACAGCAAATGCCACCTCTGCAAAGAAACCGAAGAAACGGTGAATCATCTGGTTAGCTACTGTAAGAAGATTACACAGACTGACTACAAACAAATGTGTACTGGAAAATCTGCAATACCATTTGCCTGCAAGCAAGTTGTGGTGGGAACATTAAATAGAGAAAGTAACAGAAAATGAGGAACCTAAAATTTTCTGGGACTTTAGAATCAGAACAGAGAAGCACCTGCCACATAACATCCCAGACTTAATAACTATTGATAAGAAAGGCAAAACGATTTGGGGATAGTAGACCTGGCATACCTGGAGACAGCAGGACAGAAGGGCAAGAATTGGAGAAGATAACAAAACTCAAAGACCTGCAAATAGAAACAGAGTAACTGTGACATAAGATAGCAAAGATAGTAATAGTGTACTTGGGTGAAATCCCAAAACAACTCGAATGCCACTTGAACACCACCAGCAATGACAAAATAACCAAGAGTCAATTGCAAATGGCAGCTTTACTTGGAACAGCTTACAGCCTGTGACAATATCTTTTAACATAATAAAACATCACATCTGTCTATCCCAGGTCCTTTGGAAGGATTCTGTAGGTTGATATAAAAGTGCCAAATCTAGTTTGAACATCTGGCTGGCTGTGCAAGGAACCATAATAATAAAAATTGATATGAAGAACCACAAAATCTGGCCCTATTTTTCTTTAATGTGTAATGCTAATTATATGCAGAACTGATGAATACATTGATTTATTTGATTGATATCATGTCTTTCTCCTCAGAGTGCACTCACAGCAGAAAACAATAAAGAATTAAAATCTGAATAGTTATGCAAATAATTATTATATATAAAATTTACCTGAAAGATTATCCTGAATTTTAAATTTATATACACAAACAAAATCCAATAAAGAGCCAGCCTTATAATCTTGCCCAAATTTTAGCACTTTTACCAAAACACCTAGTTTGAATATTATTGGACATTTACAAAGGGGAAGGGCCCAGGAGAACGGAAAAGCGCTGAGTTTACATGGGAATATTCAGATCTGGCTCTGCTTACGCAGTAACTACTTGGCTTTACTAAAAGTATACCTTTTCCTACAACTGGAGTCAAGAGTCCTTCTCCCTTATGCCCAAGCTGTAATGAAGAAAAATGTCATCAGATGACGACGAAAACTGCTATTTGTGGTTCGAATCTAATTTTATCTACTACTACAGAGAAAAGGCAGATGAAATTCCATAATATCCAAGGTCTCCTTTAAATGCTGGACAAATGATAAAAATCTATTTATATGGCCACTAAGCATCAATACCAAAATATCAGAATGGAGGTTTCTCCACAAGCCATAGGACTGAAAACTCAATGTGATACTTAACATTCAGTATTCAGGTAATCCTCGAGTTACAAATGTAATGGAGCCTGCCAAATACATTCGTAACCCAAGGATTCATAGGAGTGAACTCCGTAACTTGATCATGATCACACCCTTATTTCGCTCATACATTCGCTAATTGAATGCGCAGGTCATTAAGTGCACATGAGGTATCTCAGGGTAGGGAAGACCATGGAGGTTTAGCAATGGAACAAGGCACCTGCTTCATACCACCCAAGGCTCCCTTGACCCACTGAGACAGCTCATGCTCCCTCCCTTTGGGTCCCCACAATTGCTTCTAGCCCCCATCCTGCCACATGTTTCATCTCCAGCCTTTGTGCCATAGTTTCTTTGACTGCCTGTAATCTTGGCACAAAAAGTGTTTGCAAACCGACAAGACTGTGGGGCAATGAAGTTGTGTTGCTTCAACCTCCCATTGACTTGTAAGTGCTCTTCACGTTAAGACTGGAATGGCACAAAAAGTGCTTGCAAGCTGATGAGACTTTGGGGCAGTGAAATTGTGTTACTTCAAGCTTCCCATTGGCTTGCAAGAGCTCTTTGTTCCAAGACTGGAATGGTGCAAAATGGTGCCAGCTTCAAGCAACATCATTTCGTTGTCCTAAAGTCTTATAGGCTTGCAAGCAATCTTCTGCCGGATCTGGTACAGGCCTGGTTCGCAGAGATCAGAGGCTAAAGAACTATAATGCAAGATCATATAGTGCAAGCGCACTATTTTTCTACACTCACGTGATCTTGCACTACTTTAGGCCTCTGTTTTCTGCAAATGCACCAAAGTAGGCATAGTAACTGACAGCTTGCTAGATGGTCGCAAAGTAAACGAGTCTCCACAGGTCCAATGGCTGTGGAGACCTGGCAGGGAAGTGGGGGGAGTAATAGGCAGGGTGAATGTTACAGTGCCTCTGCCATCATTTGTAAGTGTCGTAAGTATTTGGGGGAAGCTATGTCGTAACTTCAAACGGTCGCTAAGTGAACTGTTGTAACTCGGGGATTATTTGTACTTCTTTAAAGAAACTCAGGAAGTATATGAACATTTATTGCAACAAGACAATTTTATAAATTAGACTAAAACAGACCCAAATATTTTCTGAAGTTAGTCTGGACTCAAGTAACAGTTTGGGATTCATATAAAGCTTATAATAAGGCAACATATTATTTCTTAAGCTTTTAGAATAGAGCCCCAGATTTGGCTTTGTCAAATGTTGGCAGGAATTAAACTAGAGATGGCTGTTAAGGATACTGAGCTTGCCTATAACAAGAAAGAGGAAGAGAACAAAAGGTAAGGAAGGCTGGTTTTGTAAATAGCTGCTAGAACAAAAGTGTGAAGGAAAACAAGCTGTAGCTTATTGTGAAAAGAGGAACAGATTGTATTTTTTTCTCCTAGGTTGTAGATGAGGTCAGTACATCTGCAGCTGTCTGCCATAATTCTGTCAGCTCTATTTCTAAACTCTTCTGCATGCTAGGTAAAAAAGATATAGAAACCATATTTCAACCTTTCTGTTCACCAGGAGAAGATTAAGAGTAAGAACGGCAAGGCTAGGATTCATAAGAAATTGGAGGAACTGCTAATGCATCTCCTGCTATGAAATGGAAGTTCTTTGTAAGGTATTTTAGGGAGTAAATCTACCTTGCCACATTATTCTCTGAAGGGCTCATCACTAGTTAAAAGTAGCCCCACCTGGCTGGCTCAGGAATTCTGGGAATTGAAGTCCACAAGTCATAAAGGGGCCATAGTTCACCACCCCTGCTCTAGTGCGACCTTCTTAGTATCATGAAACATAGAAGCTATAGCAAATCATCGGGAAACTACATCTATCATTATTCTCCACAAAGATACTTGATACTTCATCTCACACGCCACCAGAATCTGCAGTTAGTGGCTGGAAGAAATATTCTATTAATGTTTTCTGGGAAAGATTCCATTATAAGAAATATCTATGGTTTGTTTCTGAGTAAATATTGTGATAGTAGTAAGAAAACTACTACTGTCGTTAGAACAAATTTATAAACATATCAAACAAGGATAAGTGGGAACTGAGCTAGTAAAGGGCTATCTATATGGCACCATATGTATATACTCCACACATAGAAGATAATACATCCGCTGTTGGCAAAACATCAATTGCCTAGTTTGAAGGCATTTAGTAAATCATGTCACTGAGTCAGCTAAACTAAGAAAAAAAATGGAACTTTTTACTTCATTCATATAATGAAAGTCAGGAAGCTGAAGCAAATCAAGTTCACTGCTCTTCAGATTGGCCAGTATATCAGATTTGACATCAGGAAACGGGGGAGCATTTGCTGAAGGTGGAATTTAATCTACCTTGGGTGATTTGCATCTTTTCTGGTCCTATAAACACAAGATTTCTAACATGCAAGTTGACTTGAGGGGAGGGAAAGATAAATAAAGTCAAAATAGCATTTTAGTTCATTCCCATTTCAATATAACTCTATCCCTAAAGGAAATACTATTTTTTTTCTAAGCAATTTATTCTTAAAATGGAAAGTCAGCCCCAGATTGTTAAAAATCCCATAAAGGAGACAAAGATCATTTTATTTCCTGGACAAACATTCTTCCTGGTAGTGGGACTTTCTCACTTTCTGGCCATCTCCCTTTCAGATGAATGCACAAGCCTATGACTATTTCCAAAGCACATATCTAAGAGCTCGATATGAATGATGTTCAGCTGAACATATTAGGACAACATGGAATTCCAACAATATCAATGCCTAATGTTCTAAGATTAATCCCTGACTTTATTATTCTGAATGATACATGCAAGAAAAGTCTTGAATGCTCCTGGCTTATGTTACATGTTGTTCTATTTCTTCAGGCAATCCATGAAGGAAATTGAAAACAGGCTGCTTTATAAACATATAACAAATCAGAATATTTCAGCCCTACTTACCAGCCTTCAGCTGAATGCCAGTGTTAATATGTGATTGTCTACATAAATCACCATATTCTAATGAAGCCAAAATTTAGTTCCATGTGCATGGACTCTTTTTTTTGTTCTTTTTTGAATTCCAAGTTAGAAGGAAAAAGTTGTGAAATACTTCACAGATTAAGTAATTTGACTGAACATTCCTTTATATACTACTCAAGGAACTTGGCACAGGGAATATTTTTTTGATAGTTAGTTCTTTTCAAACCCAAAAATCAAAGCAATAGTTGGAATGTATTTCTACTGAAGTCTACCACTTTCATTTTATCACAATACTCCTAGAGTGGAAGATAATTCTTGTTTTACCAGTTTTCTTCTTCTTTTGGATGCCAAAGATGTAATGATCAAGGGAAAATTGTTTCCCCATATAAACATAAATCTGAAGTTTGTGTTCAGCTTTCGTCTATCTTCCTGAATATGTTTATTAGAAGACGATCCAAATGGAGTTAGTGCAACGTGGTTCTAAGTAAATACACATTCGATGGAGCTGCAAATGTAAGAAACTGAAACATTAAAAAATGAGATATATGACCAGAAGTTGCAGAGCCTGGCAGTGGAATTGAATTTTGAAGTAGGACAAGAACATTATGAACTGGTCAGTTTATTTAATGGTGTTACTCATCTGGCACAAAATTAAAGGTGAAATGAGGACTGAAATGGCAGTAAAACCAGTCATACAGTTGTAGAGGCAGACAGTGAAATAATTCCTAGCTCTTCAGAAAACAATATTATAAAAAACAAATATTACAATCAAAAAAAGCTCTTGCATTCCAAAACCTCTAAAATCAACTTTAATATGCACATTATGATATTCAGAAATGCTTGACTATATCCATTGCTGTATTTCATTACATAATTGCACAGAACACTTTCATTACAGATTATTATATATAAAGCACAAAACATCACAGCCTTACACAAAAGGAAAATGTTAACTTGAATGGTACATCCCCAGAAAGTATTAATTATAACTGTGGGATATGGGATGAAGGTGTGGTTACCCATCCAGCCCACAAATACTAGAGTTTAATTGGAAAATTTGAGAGGCAATTTGTGTACCCAGAATTAAACAAACCCCAAAGTAGAAGAGTAAAATTATAGACAGGATTCTTAGCAAGGGTAACAAATTATTTGTGTTTTATATATGCCAGCATATCTACTCTAAAAAAATACTCCATATATTCATTTGCCTTCTTCAGCATACAGATAGTCCTCAAGTTACAACAACAATCATTTCTTCAGACTTACAATTTGCAACATCCCCATAGTCATTGATCAAAATTCAGATGCTTGGCTACTGACTCATATTTATTACAGTCGCAGTGTTCCAAGATCATGTGGTCACCTTTTGTGGCCTTCTGACAAGCAAAGTCAATGGGAAAACCAGATTCACTTCCTAGCAGAACTGCAGTGCTTCATTTAACAACTGTAGCAAGAAATGCCTGAAATGTGCAAAACTCATTTAACAATTGTCTCACTTAGCAACAGAAATTTGGGGCTAATTTGTGGTCAAAAGTCGAGGACTAGCTGTATTTATTTCTCCGGGTGTATCTTCCTGCCAGAACAACATAAAGACTAAAAATTCCACCAAACGGGAATCTCACTCAGGCAAAGTGGGAAAAATTGCTTATATAACAGTTTCATTTTACTTTTTGTTGTTCATTGAAGTGGGATCCTTAAATGAAAAATAAAATTTAAAGATGTGTTGGCTTACTCTTAATTATTATTTTAAGTTATTAGCAGCAAGGCAAATGCTGGGTTATAATTTGCCCTTTTGCTTTATTGTTTTCATTCTTTTATCCCTACCTCCAATTCTGCTTTTTTCCCCCCTCCCAAAATAATAATAGGGTAAATTTTATTACGCAGGCACTATAGGCACCGCCTGGCATCATTGTTATCCTTTAAAAGTCAAGGATAAATGCCAGAATAGTCTTCTTATATAGATTTTATATTTCAGAAAAAAATAAGCAATAAACGAACATTTAGCTACATCTAAATGCAAGTGGCAGAAGAGGTAAAATGAATTAACTTGGGCTGACGTATGGTTTTTCGCCATTTTACTCCTGATAATTCACATTTATGACGATTTAGGATTCGCTGGATGTTACTTACTTCTTTCACAGCCAAGGCTGTGTTTTCACACATTTGATTCACAAGTTGCTGTTTTTAAAACAACTGCTGCAGCAACCCTTTGATGCTCATTTTGCTTTGACTGATTTGTCACTCGGTGATTTTGGCAGAAGCCTCTTGCCCAGATAAAGGAAATGCTAATGTACAGGCTTCACCAGTTCTTCTCAAAGTGTTTTAGACAATCCTTTTTCTTTTGGCCACAAAGCAGACCGCATGTCGCTTAAGAACGGCCTCCAGATTCCCAATACATATTATACATACATACATACAAGTGTTTACTAGGTCAAGAAATGGGACAGAGATTCTATCAATGCATATACAGATACGCACCACATGCCAGGCTTATACGTATTATGACATACACAGTGGAGAAGCGATCAGAACAGGCGCAATTGTTACAAATGGCTCATCTCAAGAAGAAACCGAAGAATACATAATATATACACCACACAGTAGTTCTCATGCTTTTGTGTTTACTCCCTTGTAAACCCACAATATCTAGATCCAGAATTTTTAAAACAAAGATCTTTTGTTTTTGTCTCAAAGGTGTTTTTTTTCCCCAAAAAGCAATTGGGATGCATGTGTTTTGTTTTTTTCCTGAAGAAGATGTTTTGCTTCTCATTCAAGAAGCTTCATCAGTTCTGGCAGGATGGTGGGGGCGATGGAAGGATTAGTTTTGACAAGGAGGGGGCTGGAAGAATCATAATTATTTGCAGTCATCTGGTTGTTAGTACTCTCCCTAAGAGCTCTTGATGGCACCTTGGGGTTTACGTGTGCTCTTTCCTGTATCAGAGTGCAAATAGGAGTGGTATCTTCTTGGAACTGCCAAAAGAACTGTATTTGTAGACAAGAGAAGGTGGTATCTTATCATCTTATCTTTTTCTTCAGGGGAAAAAAAACAGACCAGTTGCCTTTGAAAAAGCACCTTTAAGACAACTATGGCCTGGATGACTGAGAATCTCCAGAGACATCTTTGGGATGTTGTTGAAATTGCCACCGTATACAGAATGATTCAAGAAACTTCCATGAGCTAAAACACAGAACAGTACTGTACCCCACTCAGATGAAAGGAGCTTTCCTTCGCTTTCACAAAAATGGTAATAGTGAAATGAGGCATTGGAAGATAAAGTTTAATTTTTTCTTAGGCCTGTGCTAGTCAGTGAACCAGGAACATGTATAAAATGTAAAGAAAGGCAGCAACGATGCTGTTTGGAGATGTCTTGCAAGACAAAATGGCGGAAACTAGTAATGTTTAGTCCTAGGAGAGAGACGGCCGGTTGGTGGTAGAATAAGTTGCTCTCAAACTACTGATAGTATGTTACACAGAAGAATAGCAAGCCCTGCTCAACAATGCAAGGCACAGAACAATGGATATCAATTCTCAACAGGCAACTTCTCGTTGAATATTGGTAAATATTATCAAGTCGGAATTGCCATTCAGTTGTGGAATCAACAGTCAGGAAAAGAGGTGAGCTCTTATCTTTGCTGAATGTGTTAAGATACTAGTCCTCAACCTGTGGTCTACGGATCCCTGGGGGGGGGGGGGCTGATGTTGTCACAGGTCTGCAAAGGGGGATGCTTGAAGAAATGTTATTATTTAAATCTTTAGTTAACTCTTGGGACCATGAAACAAACAAAATGTTAAAAAGTTACGATATTTATGTAGTTACTTATCGAGCACATCTAAATTATATTAAAGTAAGCAAAGTATCTTTGCGATCCCTACGGCATGTCAAAACCTTTGAGCACCGCTAATGTTTGAAAATTGAAAGTTGAAAAATTTGACACACCCTGACCATTTGGTTTGCGGCCACAAAAGTTACTTAACAGGGAGGGGGGTTCTTCTGGTGAAGAAAAGGTTGACCACCACTGTGTTAAAATATTCTGGAATCCTAGATATAGCAGAAGAATTAATTCCCCAAATGGCCGCTGCAGCTTATATCTTTAGCACACCATGGAATTTGCTCTCTTTGTGTTGTTTGGATAGTTAGAATCCATATTCCACTACCTTGATGTGGTAATTTTTGCTTATAGTTTGGAGGCAACATTTGGGCTCAAAATCACTCTTGGCTTTAATTGATGGACCAAGAGGTAGCAGGGCCAGCATCAATAAAGAAGTAGTGTTTGTTTTTTTAAAAAATGCACAACCATCTGAATAATATTAACATAAATTAAGTAACTCCCTTTTTACAACCTTGTAATCCCTTAATTCGGGTTAGAATTGGGGTGAATGGAAGTAACATACTTAACTCATATAACATTATATTAAATTAGAAACGTGGGATGCAAAATGTTTTATAAAACAAGGACAATTCTGTGGCACTTTTGGAAGGATTTTGGGAGCCAAATCCAAGATTTCTGGCAGTGTTACATGATGGATTTCTTTTCTATACCAAGTGTAGAACCTCTTCTCTCTCACCCTAAGAAAGTAGCATCTATAGATTCAACAGCTGCAATATAGCTTGAAACCACACATTTTTCTTTCATTCAGGACACAGTAGAGTTTTTGCCCAGAGAATAAAAGCAGGAAGTAAGCAAGGAAGCTGATGGGAATGTCTAAAAGAAGAATCAAATAGCGGACTGGAAGTGCCATATTATATTAATTGTTATTGTTCCTACATTTAAACCTCAAACCTTCAGATGATAAATAGATTCTGCATGGAAATCATCTCTCACAACAATACCATCATTTTTTTGCCCCCTACTAAACATCCACAATATTAATTTTTCATCTAACATATGGCATTCAAAACGGACGGAATCTAGGGCATAAATTTTCTTCTTCCTCCTTGAAAATAATCCTTGTATGAAATACATTTTCCAGATAGCTTGAAATTAGAGACAGGATTTTTGATGAGCGTAGGCGACACATACAGAAACTCTGATGACACAATGAAGAGATGTTTTTATTCTCTCCACAACACTGTATAGCACTTAGTAAAGCCACAATGAAGAAAATGAATGCATGTTAGTGTGGTGAAGAGTATGATTAATGATGTAATACATTTACACAGAAAGCTTGCTACCTCTAGCTCACCTCACATTTCTAAGCAAGTTGCAACTGCCATAGATTTGGGAGCATGACCTTTTGATCCTGAAATGGTCTTATGCTCTCCACCTTTTAAAATGCTTTAGAAGGTTGTCTGGGTAGTGGTTTTGTGAAGACAGAAATGCTACTGATCCCGCCAAAATAGTCTGGTTTTTTTTCATCATAGGGTTGGCACTGGGAAGTAGGTTTACCTTGACTTGCCTATAATTTTTGTGAATTGACTGAAGAATCTCAATGAACCCCTATTGCTTGCTGATCCTGCTGGTAAGAGGCTTGGGGGCAGCTCACACGAGCCCCTTGGTAATTAGGGGGGAGGGTTAGAATTAGCATTGTTTGCTAATTAGTTCTTGTCATGCTTTCTCCTTTTTTTTAACCTTCAAAATGATATGATGTCGTTTTCATATATGCAACACAGTGGTGGGTTCCTACCGGTTCGCACTGGATCGCGCGAACCGGTTGAAGACCGAACCCGGAAGTAACCGGGAACCGGCACCGATCCTGTCACTTTATCCCCCTTGCCATCCCAACGGAGCTCGCTCGCTCCCCCGCCCGTCCGCACTAAGCTAGCTAGCCCAGCTAGCCGCTCATTGATTGGCTGGAGTTCAGCGAATCAGTGAGCGGGCTGGAGGCGACCCGTTTAAAAGCGGGTCGTCCTCCATTTCAAAACTCCCTTCTCTTCGCTGAGAGCTTGCTGCTTCCCTCAGGTAAGCAACTAAGCACGAGGGGGGGGCGGGAGGCTTGCTTCGCCGAGGAAACGCCTCTGGGCCTTTCCGAGATGAAGCGCCATGCTCGCGTGGGCGACGTGGCCGGCGGGAGGCTTGCTTCGCCGAGGAAAGGCCTCTGGGCCTTTCCGAGATGAAGCGCTGTGCTCGCGTGGGCGGCGCAGCCGCCCGGAGCTTTGCATCGTCTCGGAAATGCCTTCGGGCCTTTCCGAGACGAAGTGCCGTGCTCGCGTGGGCGGCGCAGCCGCCTGGAGCTTTGCATCGTCTCGGAAAGGCCTTCGGGCCTTTCCGAGACGAAGCGCCGTGCTCGCCTGGGCGGCGCAGCCGGCCGGAGCTTTGCATCATCTCAGAAAGGCCTTTGGGCCTTTCCGAGACGAAGCGCGTGCTCGCGTGGGCGGCGCAGCCGGCCGGAGCTTTGCATCGTCTCGGAAAGGCCTTCGGGCCTTTCCGAGACGAAGCGCCGTGCTCGCCTGGGCGGCGCAGCCGGCCGGAGCTTTGCATCATCTCGGAAAGGCCTTTGGGCCTTTCCGAGACGAAGCGCGTGCTCGCGTGGGCGGCGCAGCCGGCCGGAGCTTTGCATCGTCTCGGAAAGGCCTTCGGGCCTTTCCGAGACGAAGCGCCGTGCTCGCGTGGGCGGCGCAGCCGCCTGGAGCTTTGCATCGTCTCGGAAAGGCCCGAAGGCCTTTCCGAGACGAAGCGCGTGCTCGCGTGGGCGGCGCAGCCGGCCGGAGCTTTGCATCGTCTCGGAAAGGCCTTCGGGCCTTTCCGAGACGAAGCGCCGTGCTCGCGTGGGCGGCGCAGCCTCCACGAAGCTAGGCCAAAAGCCCACCCCCACCCCTCTCCAGCCCTAAGCAGTCTTAAACATTCTTACCTGTCCTGCTGCCTCTCTGCCTGTCTGCTGCCTGTTGCATCCATCCATCGCATCGGAGAGCTGCTGATTCTGCCTGCTGGTAAGTAACCTGGCTTTTTTTTCTTTTATTTTTTAAATGTATTTTAAAATAATATTTTATTTATTGTGCATAGAATTTTTTAAAATAATTTTACTTAAAAGTATTGAGTGTAGAATATTTTAAAATGGTTTACTTCAATTTATTGTGTGTGGATTCTTTTTTTAAAATTGTCTTAGACTATTTAAAAAAAGATTCTATCCAAAATAAATTAAAATAAACCATTTTAAAATATTCTATACTCAATACTTTAAAATGTATTGTGCATATAATTGTTTTAAATTGTTTAATTGTAGTATGGAATATTTTTAATGGTTTCATTTTAAATTATTGTGTGTGGAATAGTTTGAAATGGTTACAGTATAAATTATTGCTGGTGGAATAATGGTTACAGTTGGTACAATACCTTAAAATAGTTATAGTATAAATTATTGCTGGTGGAATACTTAACAATGGTTTTTAAGGATTTTTTTTTATTTATAGAATATCTTTTTTAAATTATTGTTTGGGAATTTTTATGTTTTAATTGTTTATAAAATATATTTACTACAAGAAATGTTATTCCTTTTTGCAAATGTTTTATTTGTGATGCAATATGTTGCTTTTAAGTGTACAGGTTGGTGTATGGTATGTGTCTCAAGGTGGCTTCTTTTCTATGGGCAGGCCAGATTGGTGCAAGGCAGCTTTGCCAGATTTTGTGTGTTTCTGTGTGATACCTGGTTGTTTAGGTAATTGTGAGGTGGTTGCTGGTTCTGTGAGCTTCCTGGCACTGTCCTTTATAATTTCCCACAATGCCTTGATGGTTTTTATTCCAGTGGCTTTGTCTTTCCTGTCCTTAGGGTTAGGGGGGGAAAAACACTGGTTTCATTTGCAGTCTTTGGGGGGGGGACAAAAAGGAGAAAGAGGGAGGAGGTGGGGGAAAGTGGGATCCTTGCTGCTTTCTGAGCTTGGTGGTTTTTTTACAGACATTTCACTACCAAACTAGGTAACATCATCAGTGCTAGATGGGGTTGTGGGGAAAGGAGGAGGAGGAGAAGTCGAAGGACAAAAAGGAAAAAGATAAGGAGGGAGAGGACTGTGGGGTCCTTTGGTGTTCTCTGAACTTGGTGGTTTTTAATTATTTTTAGGGAATTTTTATTTATTTATTGTTTATAGAAAGTTTATTACAAGAAATGTTATTCCTTCTTGCAAATGTTTTATTTGTGATGCAATATGTTGCTTTTAAGTATACAGGTTGGTGTATGGTATGTGTCTCAAGGTGGCTTCTTTTCTATGGGCAGGCCAGGTTGGTGCAAGGCAGCTTTGCCAGATTTTGTGTGTTTCTGTGTGATACCTGGTTGTTTATGTAATTGTGATGTGGTTGCTGGTTCTGTGAGCTTCCTGGCACTGTCCTTTATAATTTTCCACAATGCCTTGATGGTTTTGATTCCAGTGGCTTTGTCTTTCCTGTTCTTAGGGTTAGGGAAAAAAACTGGTTTCATCTGCAGTCTTTTGGGGGGAAATTGTTTGTGTGTGTGTGTGTGTGTGTGTGTTTTCCTGGCACTGTCATAGTTTGTGTTTGTGGGTATGTAATGTCCCGCAGTTATCTACACATTAATAATGATCAAGTGCTAATAATATTTCCTTATACATTTTAGTGACCTTTCCTTTCATAATTGGTGTTTTCTTTCATACTTTTAGATTTCTAATTGCTGTTTTTGTTAGTTAGCAATTGATAAAACAAATTCCACGTGAAAAAGTATTCAAAGCCTTCTTGGTTTTAATTGTCAATTTATTCATTCTTGCACATTCTAATATTTATTCATTTTCATATCTTTGTTTTTTCCACTGTTGTGCAAACACAATTCCAACAGCTGTTAACATGTGTAAAATTAAATATGTATTTATTCCCTTTGAAATACAAGTAGTAAGTAGTAAGCTACTTACCTTCTGTAAGTAGCTCTTTTATTGTTTTGTGTACTTATTTTAATCATATTTAAGTAGTAAGTGCACAAAATAATAAATTTCCTTTTTTATATCTTCTTTTTGTAGATCATTCATTGGGGCAAAAAATTCAGTGACATTGTCATGGCCACTCCCATCCGGTCACATGACTGCCAAGCCACTCCCACCCGGTCACATGGCCGGCAAGCCACTCCCACCCGGTCACATGGCCGGCAAGCCACTCCCACCAGGTCACATGGCTGGCAAGCCACTCCCACAAAGGAGGCCACACCCACAGAGTAGGTTCCCAAAATTTTTGAAACCCACCACTGATGCAACAGATTGGGCTCATTGTTTGGATTCTGCAGGAACCAGGGTGGCCCAATCACAGCAACAATAGGACTTTAATCTATGGACCAAAACATGCTTTCACTGCTACAGCTGCACTTACTACAAGGATAAACTGCGGCTGCTCTTCTGCACTTCAATGCCATGTTGGGTGCCTTCCATGATGGTCACTTATGCCACAGCTTGCTCCTCCCAAAGTAGCAATAGCAATAGCACTTAGACTTATATAACGCTTCATAGTTCTTTACAGCCCTCTCTAAGCGGTTTACAGAGTGAGCATATTGCCCCCAACAATCTGGGTTCTCATTTTACTGACCTCAGAAGGGTGAGTCAACCCTGAGCCTGGTGAGATTCAAACTGCAAAATTGCAGTCAGCTGGCTGTCAGCAGAAGTTGTCTGCACCACTGTGGCTCAGTTGAATGTGAGTAAACTGGCCTCTTTCAGCCATGCCAGTTAGTCTAGGCAGCTACATCACTACCAGATCATGCACCTCATTGCTAATCTGTGTTAATAGTCATACATTTTCTAACCAGTGATCTCAGTTCCCAGAATGGTCAGTAATGACCCTGGTGGTTGAAGAATTTCTGAGCTGAAGTTCACATAACTGGAGAATGTTCCTATTGTGGATGGCTAGCTAAACAATCAGAACAAACAAGCAAGTCAAAGATGGTTGGGAAGAACAGCTGACAAGCACACCTTCTGCTTATTGATGTTTGTGGATAGTGGAAAACAATAGGATTAACCGTGCTGGTGACATTTTGCCCTTCAAAATCCTAGATGTCAACTTCAATCAACATTAGCCAATATGTTCAATGGTAATATGCAGGTGAAACTCGAAAAATTAGAATATTGTGCAAAAGTTCATTTATTTCAGTAATGCAACTTAAAAGGTGAAACTAATATATGAGATAAGACTCATTACATGCAAAGCAAGATAGTTCACGCCATGATTTGTCATAATTGTGATGATTATGGTGTACAGCTCATGAAAACCCCATTCCACCATCTCAGAAAATTAGCTATCAGCCTGTGGCACTGCTGAGGTGTTATGGAAGACCAGGATGCTTCAATAGCGGCCTTCAGCTCTTCTGCATTGTTTGGTCTCATGTCTCTCATCTTTCTCTTGGCAATGCCCCATAGATTCTCTATGGGGTTCAGGTCAGGCAAGTTTGCTGGCCAATCAAGCACAGTAATCCCACAGTCATTGAACCAGGTTTTGGTGCTTTTGGCAGTGTGGGCAGCTGGAAAATGAAGTCAGCATCCCCATAAAGCTCGTCTGCGGAAGGAAGCATGAATTGCTCCAAAATCTCCTGGTAGACGGCTGGGTTGGCCCTGGTCTTAATGAAGCAGAGTGGTCCAAAGTCCTGTTGTTCAGTGGTCCAGAGTCCTCTTTTCTGATGAGAGCAACTTTTGCCAAAAGCACCAAAACCTGGTTCAATGACCATGGGATTACTGTGCTTGATTGACCTCTTCATACTTCCACCATACTCTGGGTCCTTGGTTTCTAAATGAGATGCAAAAGTTGCTCTCGTCAGAAAAGAGGACTTTGGACCACTGAACAACAGGACTTTGGACCACTGTAGGAAAACCTGGTTCAATGGTCTTTGATAACATCTCAGCAGTGCCACAGGCTGATAGCTTCCATGCCACGCCGCATTTAGGCAGTAATTGCTGCAAAAGGGGCCCAAACCAAGTACTGAGTACATATGCATGCTTATACTTTTCAGAGGTCCGATATTGTTCTATGTACAATCCTTGTTTTATAGATTGCATGTAATATTCTAATTTTCTGAGATGGTGGATTTGGGGTTTTCATGAGCTGTATGCCATAATCATCACAATTATGACAAATAACAGCGTGAACTATCTTGCTTTGCATGTAATGAGTCTTATATCATATATTCGTTCACCTTTTAAGTTGCATTACTGAAATAAATGAACTTTTGCACAGTATTCTAATTTTTCGAGTTTCACCTGTATTATGTGACTTGTTGTTTAATAATCAAGACAGCATTATTATGTCAAATTTGGTACATTCCAAGTACCAATTCAAATTTCTTCCTGCTTCTCTCCCCCTCCCCCAAGTTATACTGGAAATATGGGGGGAGAGGATTAGCAGTAGTTGCTAAAGACAAAGTGCCAGTTACAACAGTTTTTTCCCCAAAAACTATTTAGTCTGTGTGATGCTTCAAATGAGAGGCAGTAAAAACAGTTAACCTGGCTTGAGGAAGTCCAGGTTGGGAGCAATTTCTTCTCTTAGACTTTTTTTTTTTTTTGATAAACTGAATGAAAATATAGCAGGTAGATATCTTTCCTATGGTGCTTCTTACAGTTCATATCTGCTCCTGTTACACAGAGGAGACCTTTGTGTGTGTGTGTGTGTGTGTGTGTGTGTGTGTGTGTGTGTGTGTGTGTGTGTGTGTGTGGTGATCAAGTGGAGGTCTTTGACAAGATCTGTGAATTGGTCTATGCAACTCAGAGGTATTAGCTGTTCATTTAGTTGCTAAATTCATTTGTAGAATCACTTGGAGTGGATTAGTGTCTACAGTCATAATTATGAGAACTTTGTATAATGCCTGAAAGGTACCAAATGAGCTTCCATAGGTGTCCATAGGTGACATTATCTTAAAGGAAATCAACTTCAGCCATGCTCCTTGGAAAGAAACTCCTAATCTGATCTTCTGGAGCTCTTAAATTCCACAATCTGTTCTGCAGCCTTAAGAACTGTGGCATGAGAGGAGACTTCTTGCAATGGCACAAGGCACCCATTCCCTTCTTTGAAACTCCTGAATTCCCCTCGCATTCCTAGGGCCACCCACTTCAAATAAGGCTCTCAATACGTTGCTCAAATACTCCACGTAACCAAATGGAAACTGCACATTCCTAACAGGAGTAACGTATTATCTGAAGACTTGAATTTAATATTTCCATGGGATTTCTATAGAGCCTAGACATAGAAGGATTCTGAAAGATATTGCTGCCACCTAATTCATCCTCTAAGTGTTTCCATAATTTACATTAGATTATATCTGCTTATCTTTGTAGGTTTCATGAGACTTATTGGTTTTGCTTGCTAGTTGCCTGGATATTTCCCCTGAGCATATGTGATGTCTTTTTATGGATTAAAAACCTTCCTTGTACTAAGCTGCTTCAATGATTAGACAATGGCATTTATTTCTGGAGTCTTATTCATCTTCCCCCATTATAGTGATCAAAGTGGTAGCAGGGATAAAATAGCTAAGAGGTAACACAGTGGTCCTCAACTTTTTCTTCCCCACAGACTCCTTTTAAAAACCTTCTGTGACCACAGACCATAGCTACGGACCACCAAGGCTTAACTCAAGATTTAAATCATAACATTTCTTTAAGCATTCGCAGACCCATGTGACGACAGTGCAGCCTCCTGGGGTCCACGGACCACAGGTTGAGAACAACTGAGGTAACATGCTTAAAGCATAATCACTGAAATATCCCCACTGCTTCTACTGTGCTCTTGCACATGAAATTTTATACCACCTTGCTCTTGCACAGTATTATACCACTCTTGCATTATACCACATTGTGCCAAGCTGTATCCTGAAACCCTATCCCTTAAACAAAGATGCATGAAATGGTAATAAAAAGACATTTTACACATGTTCAAAAGCATTCCGTTTCTGGGACAGACTTTTAGCCCTCAAAGTATTATTTAACCTTGGATCCAATTAAACTATGTTTGGGCACCACCAAAGGAAAGTAGCCAAGTAGAAGAACGGGTTGCATTTTAAACAAACTACTTAAGACATTCTGCTGAAGTAAATATCTAGAGTTAGTGTTGGGATTTTAGTTAAATAGAGCTGAAATAATCTGCCAAGCCTGTCACTTTACTGCACAATGATGTGGGTTTTCAGAAATTTTTGAAGTGGAAAATTCTCCGGAGAAATATTTTTATTCAAGAGGGGGGAAAAAACACCCTACATAGGCTAATTACGCAGGATAATTTTTAAATTTACATCCGAACATTTACCAGTGCAAATCACCCTGTACAAGTTAGCCTTAGAGGAATGGTCAGTAACCTGAAGTAAAAACACTTTCCAAAAGTTCATTTTGGAAATATTCTACAGTACTGCGTAATACCAACTGTGTGAAGCTGGAACAGCACTATTGTTGTTTGTTTTATTTGGTCTCTGATGAATTTTGGCCTATGAAATAGCTTTTTTCAATATATCAGACAATGTCCAACACATTTGGATAGGAGGGAAAAAAGGCTGCCCTCAGTGAGTTTCTTATCTCAGACATTCACTGTAATTTCTTTTTGGTGAAAGTCATGATGAACAGGCTTTCTCCAGCAAGGACACCTTCTCCATAATACTTCCTCCAAAGCCTTGAGGGTTACAAATGGAAGACTTTCTGCCAAGCCAACATTCAAAGTACACCAGATAGGAGAAATGCTGAAGGCTCCACGGATTTGCCCTCTTCACTAAATGAGACATAACACTAGCAAGGCATATTTTCTTGTTTAAGAGGCAGGCATTGCCTGTATCCTTCCAAACACCAACTGTGAAATACACCATTTGTTGTTTTTCTTTAATTTAGATAGTTGCTCTGTTCAACGCTTCATAAAAGCTATAAATAGAATACATGAAAATCACAATAGACAGATCAAAAAACACCTCTGAATTATATAATAAGCAGGATTCAAAACAAACAAAAGGTGAGGTAAGATTAGCTTCAGTGATCACAGGATACAGTATTGTACCTTTGGGGGTGAGAGGATTGGATAACAGTAATAAATCATTGTTACATTCTGAGTTAATATTGTGTCAGTCTTACAAGCAGTATTTTCATATGGAAGATATATCAAGCTCTTATAGACATCCCTTAAGACAGTTAATGCTACCTGGAGACTGAATTATGAGACTGATGAAGAACCAGAGCAAAAACATTCTGGCTATGATTTTTGTTTTCAAAAACAAAGAGCCAGACATAGAAGGACCAAGAAATGTGTTGAGTTCATATATTAATTATAATGGGGCTTGTTGCTATTGACTTTATGTGATTTGGGAATTCAGTCCTTCTAGTCTATAAACCATAATTTATGGATTAGAGTGATGAGGAAACTCTATTATATCTTATTTAACCACCTTGCCTCAACAATTGTGGTTATAGCAATGTGTGATCCCAACTCCTTTCTTTCCAATTGATTTTTTATCCCCAGTACACTTTGAAGAACAAGCAGCCCCTGAAGCTCAATAACGTAATTTTTAATTCAAAAAGGTGCCAACATTAAAGTCAGTCAATCAGAACAAACTGGAAGGGACCTTGGAGGTCTTCCAGTCCAACCCTCTTCTCATGCAGGAGACCCTATATCATTTCAGACAAGTGGCTGTTCAGTCCCTTCTTAAAAACCTCCTGTGATGAAGTACCCAGAACTTCTGAAGGCAAGCTGTTCCACTGGTTAATTGTTCTCACTTGTTAGGAAGTTAATTCCAAGTTGCTTTTCTCCTTGATTAGTTCCCATCCCTTGTTTCTTGTCTTGCTTTCTCTGGTGCTTTGGAAAATAAGTTGATCCCCTCTTCTTTGTGGCAGCCCCTCAAATACTGGAACACTGCTACATGTCACCCCTAGTCCTTTTTTCAAGCCATACTCAATTCCTGCAGGCCTTTAATCATCTTAGTTGCTCGTCTTTGTACTTTTTTCAAACTCTTACTTTCCAAAGTAAGTGAGATCACGTATCTTCTCCTTAATTTTCTTGAACTACAAAATCCTGCTGTTAAATTAAGAGGTACAATACCAAAAATACTGGCTTGGAAAATAGTATTTTTTATACAATACTGTGAATACTGCATACAGCAAATAGCAGAATTTTGCTACATACATTAAATATAAATGTCCAGAAACTAAAATTAAAGGATAGCTTCTTCTAAATGATTTTAATCACCTCATCCCTATTCTATATTGCAGATGTTTTCATTATTTATGATATACAATCAATCAATCACTACATTGATCCATCGATCCATCCATACAAAAGTGATGGATATTATACCATAACAAATTCAGAAGCACAACATTGAAGGGGGGATAATACTTTTATCCAGCTGAAAATTCCTTCCAGAATGGATAAGCATTTTAAAAATTATTTCTCAGCTCCAAATCGCAGGAAACAAAAACTTAAGTCTTTGGCTGATGGAGGTAACACAAAAGGGAGTCAAGTAAATATCTTGGATCTACCAGTTTCCATATATAGAGCAGTGTATCTGGATCAAAAATAAGGTCATTTATTTCTATATAATATGGTTATTTGTGTTAAAGACCAAACCTTGGTATTAACACAGAACACTTAGGGACTCTGCCCCAATAGATGCTAGACAGGACTGGAATTCAACACGGGTGACCTATAAAAACTACCATGGTCTACCATGGTCTAAAGACTACCTTGGTAGTATCAAGACAAGTCATATTTTATCACAGAACTATCTAACATAACCTTTCCCCATCATTTAAAAAGTATGTTTAGAAGTGAGATTCTGTGAGATTATGAAGAAACCTCATTGTATATGAAGACTCTCTTAAGTATAACCAATACCTAATGCCCCACATACTATACATAAGGTGAAAATCATGCCACTTTCCTCAGAGAGCTCCTGCTAATCAGAGAGAAGCATTTATATTGGGCTACTAGATAAATAGTCTGAGGCAGTTTCCAGTGTTCCCAGCCAGGCTCTGGAAGGATGCCAGTTGCATAGCAAGAATCAACTGTCCTGTAAAGCCAGGACATGAGTAGAAATTATTTGCCTTCTAAAAAAGAGGAAGCAGGCCAAAGGTTGCAAATCTGGTTTGACACCTGAATAACCCCTGCAGCAAGCAGTGGTGATGCCAGCTCTGAGTAATCACACCACGCTGCTTTTGATCAAAAAGCTGTAATGCTTTCCTTTACACTTTTGAAAATGCTAGAGCAGTGAATCGTAGAGATATAGCCTCATAAGTCATGCATGCACAGAAAAAAAAAGATTCTTCCATCTATTTCAAAAAAAAAAAAAAACTCTAGAAATTCCACGAGACTTAAATATTTTTTGGTTCAAGCAGTTGTCATTTTTACCACATTCTTTTGATCACTCCGTAATGAAAAGAATGACTTTAATTAGTTCCAGTTGTTCACGCATCAGTAGACTTTTCCACATGGACAGAGGGTGTTTTGCAGCTGCAAAGCTTGTTGGCTAATTGCTCGTGTTCTGTTTGTGTGCAAAACAGATAAAACCAAATTTAGAAAGAGTTGCCACCACATCAGATAAGAAGAGACATATTTTCAATCAGCTGCTGTTCCTGCTCAGCCTTTTCGGAATGAAGTGGTAAAGCCACAGAATTCATGGATTGTACAAGGGTTGCATGACAAGTAACGTCTCCACCCCCATAATTTAGGTTACACAGGGATATTTTAATTAATGAAACACACGCACACACAGCTTCGCAATGAGTTCTTTTGTTAACTGTATTTATTTTTTCACATAATCACCACCACTAGCTACACTGCTGCCAACAATGAACTAGCTTCTTCAAGCCATCACAAACTCACTCCACGTTTTGTCTCTTCAACCAGGTCCTCAAAAGCCTTTCAGTCAAGCAGATGTTCATGAAGGTATTTCTCCAATTTTAGGAAAAGCTGGAAGTCAGGTGGCACCAAAGACTTTATGCAGCTGAAATAAAATGGTTTGGTCTCACTTCGCAATTGCCTCTTGGATGGCTCAGGAAGTCCAAGGTCTAGTGTTGTCATACTGAAGCACACTCTCCTTCTTGTGTTTCCAAATATTGTTTAATCAAAGTTTTTAATGATAGAGTGTAGTGCTCTGCTCAATAGTGGAGCCAAGTTCAAGCAAATTTATATGAATAACACCATTTGATTTTTTTTTAAAAAAACCCATAATTCCTTCTACAGAGAAACTATGGAACGTCTTTTTCTCCCTTGCAGGTAAAGCTTTGTAATGATATTCCATGCACTGGTGCTTTGTTTCTGGATTAAAATCATGAATCCCTGTTTCATCAGCTGTCACAATGACAAGCTGTCACACAATGGTGGTGTGAAGAAATTACCGTACCTTTAATCTCATAGCAGGACAACAACTGCTGGCAATTTTCACTTCTTGAAGTTTTCATTCCTGCCATTGGCATGTGACAATTTCTTCTTGTACAGACTTTCCAATATTGAAGAACACCATTAAAGTGACATGCATATTTTATTTATTTGATTTCTACTTTTTAAGTTTTATAAATAACTCAGGATGGTGAGCATACCTAATACTCCTTCCTCCTCCTATTTAACAAAAGAGCTGTGAGGTGAGTTGGGCTCAAAGAGACTGACTGGCAAAGCAAGGATTTTGCTGCACACATTAAATATAAATGTATTGGAACTGAAATTAAAGTATAGCATCTTCTAAATGGTTTCAACCAGCCAATTCCCATTATATATTGCAAAATGGTGAGAATTATATCATGACAAATTAAGAAGTACATTGGGGAAAATAGAATATTTCATGCAGCTGAATTTTTTTTCCAGAATGGATAAGCGTTTTTAAAAATTATTTCTCAGCTCCAAATTGCAGGAAACCAAATTTAGTGTTTGGCTAAAGGACCACAAAAGGGAATCACATAAATCTCTTGGATCCACCAGTTTCCATATATAGAGCAGTGTATCTGGACCAAGAATAAGTTTATCTATTTCTATATAATATGATGTTAAAAACCAACCTTGCTATTAACATAGAGCACTCAAGAAGTCTGCCCAAATAGATGCTAGACCAGTGATGGCGAACCTATGGCATTTGTCAGGGCACGCAAGGCACTGCCCTGTCAGCTGGCCAGCGCGCATGTGCGTGCTGGCCAGCTGAGTTCACCTTTTTAAAAGCCATTTTTCGCCCTCCCCAGGCTCCTATAAAGCCTCTGGAGCCTGGGGAGGGCGAAAAAAGCATGTAAAATGGGGGGGTCGCGCATTGTGCGCGCATGCTCATTGGGGGGCGCACATTGCATTATGGGTGCGGCACGCCCGCACACAACCCCCTTGCGCTCCCCCCACTTGTGGCACGCAAGCCAAAAAAGGTTCGCCATCGCTGTGCTAGACAGTACTGGAATCAACACAGATGATCTCTAAGAATACCATGTCTGGATTTGGTAGTCTCAAGGGTTTCGTGGGATTTTATTTGCTTTATAACCTCTTCAAGTCCAAGAATGCAGCTCTACATCTCTATACGGTTGAAATGGAATATTTCAAATTCTGCTTTCCTGCTTAGGTCTGGCTTCCCTTTTAGCCACACAAAGTCTTGCAGAACCACCATTCAATGTACACACAGCTTGGGAGGCTGAAGCTCTTCTACTTAAACCACACAATCTTGTAAAAAAACACGCCAAAGGCACTGACTTTAAAAAAAGATTGCAGAAATTCTGCATCCTGCTGTGATGTAATATCTTGGCCAGGAAGGAGTGATGAAACCTTCCTTCAGAAAACAGAAGCATTAGATCGCAAATGTTTTTTTCCCCTTCTAGCTTAGGATCACAGGCAAGGAAAGTTGCAGATAAAGCCCAGACAAGAACTAAATGCATTTTAATTCTATTTAATTGTAATAAACCCTATTATGGTTATTCTTTCATCATGTACTCTATTATTTTCTCTACAGCTACATCAAATATTTTGTTAAAAGTTCTTGGCTGGTAAGGTGAGGAATCCATATCCATGGATTTTGGTGTTAAGTGGCCCTATGGCTGCAAGCCTTGTGCCACATGATAAACATTATACCCAACACTCTAATTCATTTTCACTTCTTATGGAGAAGTATAGATCAATAAAGACAGTTGAGAGCCTCTGATGATTAAGTACAGCATATGCTTTCAAGGCTTACAGTCCTCTTCTTCATATGATAGCAAAAGACGTGAGGTTATCCTTCTGAAAACTATAGTCAAAATACAAAGTTTTAAAAATATTTTACCAGAAAATTTTAGCATAAACAAGCTTGCCGAGTCTGTGTCAAATCATTCATACCACTATTTTATTTTTATTCCTTATGTTATTGACTCTACATCAATATTTCCTTGGGATTTTGGATTCAGTTATTGAAAAATTAGCAGTTAGATAGTTGCATAGATGTGAATACATTACATGCATTTCACCCTTTAAATTACATCATGGATAGGATATGTGTACATACTGTACAATCACTTGATATTTAAGCTAATAGAACTTAACATGTGAACAGTTATCAGCTTTTGACAAATGAAGACAAATAAACTTGAGAGTTTAAGTACAAGTATATGATCTCATATATTTCCCATTAGATGAAGTTTAAAACCATTCTGCTAAAGCTGTATTCAATTTCAAAAGCTGTAATGGAAACTGCTTTCAGTTTCTTCACTTATTGAGAGTAAACACTGCCAATAATGACTACTCACAGCTTACATTCCAGAAAACACTTGTAAAGTTTATTGTTAAACATAATGGCCAGGCTTACAAATTACATTGGGTCATGTTTTATTTAATTATGGCTTGAGAAGAAAGCATATTCATATGCATCAAACCATAAACTCTGGCGGACAAATCACAATGGCCAAATTCATAGGTCATGCTAAGCTAAAATTTACGTTTTGGTTGAGCAATGGGGTAGGCAACAGTTTTCAACCTGCGGACCATATTTTTGTTTCTTGTTTCTTCCTGCTTCTGAGCCATAAGGGGTGTGGCCGGTGGTATGTCATTGAAATAGACACAATCTGATCAAAATGCCTCAATTTTGTCCCATAATTCATCCAAAATAACAACTCCAAAAAGCTGACCCTAATCTATTATGAGATGCCTTGGGCATGCAGATAGCTCTTCTGCAGTTCATGGATTGCCTGCCCAACCTAAAACTGAGAACAGTTATAGAAGGATGTCCAAAATAAAGTTTGGACAGTAGGACATTGCTATTTCTTTACTGTAACTGTGTTTGAACAATATTTTATAAACTATGCATTTTCTGATAGTTCGATAAAGATTAGTCATATAAAACATCTTGTTCACAATGGGATTAAGTTAAATAGGTTCATTTATTTCGAATTTATGAACTATTTGTATCCAATTATTTAGCGCTGTATTTAAGCTACTCTGCTTTGTATTAACCTACTGTATTTAAGCTGGAAAGCAGAAGCAATAATGGAAAAGATGAATCTTTCCCTCTATTACATTAATCCTCTAATCTGTTTCTCAGAAATAGTCTAAAAGCTGTGTCAGCACCACAGCACTCATTTTTCAAATTCAATGGCCTCTAAACAAGCAGCTATCTTGAGTATCTACACAAGTGCATTTTCGAACACTGGCACTTGTAAAGTCTTTTTACATAACTTGGTTTATTCTTAACACCTACAACTGAACTTTTATATGTGCGTGCAGTACATTATTTTATAAATATGTTGAGTGATTCCCCCCTCTCCCGATTATGTGTTAGCTTTGAATCTTAGCGACCGCACAGGTAGAAGTCTATGGAGATTCTCCGTCATCCAGGTATGGTTGAAAGAAAGCATCTTTGGGACACACCAGTAGACTCTTTCCAGGATGATTTGGCCCTTTAAGTCCTTCAATAGTGCCCCAATCACTACTGTAATCAAGTGGATCCACCTTGCCCCTAGTTGTCTTCTTCATCTCTTTTTTCCCACCTTTTCCAGCATTATAGACTTTTCTTGACTGTGAGTTATTGATTTAATGTCTTTACAATAATTTGAGCCTGGGAACATATTCACATATTCCTCAAATTACACTTCTGAATTGATTTCTTCTATCAATTATTTTTTTCTTTGATATCCCAAATATTGAATAGCTTTTCTTAAAGCTAATGTTCATAGAATTAGGCAGTTCCTAATCGCATTGCAAAAACCCAGACAACCACTAGATGGGAGCAAAAAGTTAGTTTTTTTCTGCATCTCTGCTGATTTTCAGTGATGATCCAGATTTTTGATGGCTAGGTATGATATGGCTACATAGCAATTCAGATAATATTTAGCTGCAAATGCTGGAGCTTGTTATAAAAGCATTTTGCTTTAAATTCTGATAGATGAGACCAAGTTGCTGAAAAATAAGACGATTAAGACAGGAGGCAAACTTTGTCTTTATAGTAGTGTTCGTAATGCAGTATGGAGTTAAAGTGTATTTGAAAAATTAGTTTGCTTACTCATGCATGTTTTTCAAAAGTTAACAATAGAAACACGGGCAGCAGATTTGTCCACGTAATTAGTTGATGTTGCTATTATCTACACTGACCAGCAGCCAATCTCAAAAATGTCAGGCAAGAATGTGTCACAGCTCTCCTTAGAAGCACCACAAAATGAATCTAGGGCTTTCTACACACGATGTATATGCTTATGCATATATAAAAAACATGCTATTATATCTGTTTGGACGTGTAATGTACCAACTAAACAACGGCTAAAATATATATCTAAATTTGTGTAGCAGGGAAAGAAACAAGTTCAATATTTTACAAGGTGTAAAAGAAAGAGGGTTGAATTTGCTTGATTTGAAACTATATTTTGCAGCTTGTGGGTTAGTTTGGATGGAAGAATAGATACTGATGAGAAATAGAAAGCTTTTGGAGTTAGAAGAACTTGGCTTAAGGGTGACATGGATATTTATGTTATGAAAAACTAGGGTTAATGTAACTTTAAAAATAGCATTTAGCATTTGGACTTATATATCACTTTACTTTACAGCCCTCTCTACGCAGTTTACAAAGTCAGCTTATTGCCCGCAACATTCTGGGTCCTCATTTTATTTATCGACCTTGGAAGGATGGACGGCTGAGCCAAACTTGAGCCTGGTGAGATTCGAACTGCCAAACGACTGGCCTGCAATACTGCAATCTAACCACTGCGCCACCATGGATCTTGAGTTTGAGTGCCATATTGACAATATGGAATAGATATAAGTCTAGGTTGTGCCCAAAAAATACCTTTGTGGCTCTCAGCATAAGAACCATTTTATAGAGGACAAATGATAAATAAACATGACTAACTCTGATATACCAGAATATTGCCAGAAGAACGTAAAATAAAATAAAGAGAAAAGTTGGCACAGAAGGATACACATATCAATGATTTTCTTATGTACCGTTATTAGAAGTTTGAAGTAGGTAAAATAATTTTTGATATTGAACTATATCAAATTGAATTTGAAACAGAATTGTGTAAAGATAATGAAATGTGTTGATAAAATTTATCAATTTTATTGAAATTTGAAACAGAAGAACAAGTATGAAAATGGGCTAATATTTTTCTCAGAATATACAAATGGAATAGTGGGAAAATACGTGGTTAAAAGAACTGAAATATATACATGGTTAAATTTTTTAAAGATAATTTTTATAAAATGATGTACTGCTGGTATATATCACTGAAAAATTGTGTAGGATATATAAGGCCCAAAATTATGCTGGAGATGTAATCAACGAGAGGGGACATTTTATTATGGTGTCTGGAGGCACAAAAAAGGTAAAATATAGATGATTTTAAAGACTAATAAACATTATTCCAATAATTTTTGGAATAAAATAATGGAATTTTTATTTTATTTATTTTTATTTTAGTGTGAAAACTGCAATGAGATTATTATATTCACAAAGGTGGAACGATTCAATTTTAGATACAATATAGGAATGGATTATGAAGATAGCCAAATTGACAGCTTTGTTAAAGAAAACATATTGCCTAAGCTTAAAACTGAGTGTAAATCTTATTGATATTTTTCATGAAACAAGAAAAAAATGAAAATATGATATATGGTTCTGATGACTAAAATAGATAATTATAGAAAAATGTAAGTAATGTTAGAACCATAGAGCAAAGGATTAATTTACATTTGTACTTATCTGTTGCAAAAGAAAATTGGAAATAACTTATTTAGATTTTCTTTCTCTTTTTTCTGCATTTTTAGCTTCATCTTTTTCTTTCTTTCTTTTTGTTCCCTTCTCTTTATGTTAGTTCTTGTTACAGTAATTTTAGTTTTTGTCTTACTTTTTTATACTCTGTGTGTGTGTGTATACACAAATGTACATACATACATGCAAAATATAAACACATACAGATGCTATTGTTACATTTTTCTGTCCTATATATACTGTGTATATAAATAATTATTAAATAATTATTACATTCAAATTATAGCTAAAAATTCAACAATATAGTACGATTAAAACAGCTGAAAATGGAAATGCTGTTCTTGTGTCCGTAAAGATCTGCATAAGAATGCAGTTCGTTCTGCATAGTACCATTCCATTAACTGATTTTTTAAAAGTGCTAACTAAAATACACTTTCCTATATTTCCTTTCTGAACTTGTTGCTCTCCAAATATATTGTGACTGTCAACTGAGAGACATCTGGAGATCCACAGGTTGTGTTATTATTTTATTATTAGATCCAGTGGTTATTTTATTATATTTAGATACCGTCATACTAAAAAAAATACATTCCCAGTAGTTTATATCAAAAACATAAACTCTAAAAACAGAACCAAAATACTAAACTACCATTGCGCAATAAGTGCTAGGGTGACTGATTTATTTCCTAAACACCCTTTGAAAAGTTTGGACATAACAGAAAATATCCAAGGAAGATCTACATTAAACAAGACATTTGAAAACTCCACCAACAGATTCCAACAGATTTTGACATATAATCTAACATGATGGCAAAGATGTGTGTATAATGTGTATAATATATATATATTACACAAAGATGTGATGTGTGTGTGTGTGTGTGTGTTGTATTTGTGCTGATAAATAAATAAAGGTATATATATAAATAAAGGTATATATATAAATAAAGGTATATATATAAATAAAGGTATATATATAAATAAAGGTATATATATAAATAAAGGTATATATATATATAAATAAAGGTATATATATAAATAAAGGTGTAATTTGCCAGGTTGGGTTTTATCCGAAAGCCTGAGGATGGCGAATGAGACCTCACTGAAACGTTGCCAAGACAATCTCAATCTTACACAGGAAAAGACTCGAATACAACAACACCAGCATACCTACACCCGTGAAAATCTACATATGTGTGTGTGTGTGTGTGTGTGTGTGTGTGTATATATGTGTATGTGTATATGT
Organism: Natrix helvetica; assembly: GCF_964273705.1. NCBI lineage: Eukaryota > Metazoa > Chordata > Lepidosauria > Squamata > Natricidae > Natrix > Natrix helvetica. The sequence goes on along the minus strand of NC_138551.1, from coordinate 61,943,690 downwards.
GTATGTGTATATATACATATATATATATGCTGGTTTTGTTGTATTCGGGTCTTTTCCCGTGTAGGATTGAGATTGTCTTGGCAACGTTTCGGCAAGATCTCACTTGCCACCTTCAGGCTTGGGCTTAAAATGCCCAAATTTTAATATACATATACATACATACATACATACATACATACATACATACATACACCCTATGTCTTTTTTTTTTTTTTTTCAAGAAGTTTTATTGGTTTTTTTAAAAACATTTATGCGGAAAAGGGTAAGTGGAATAGTTACAAATTTTGGCAGTTGCAAGTATGGCAGACGCCCCCTCCCTCCAGACTCCTAGGTTACATCAAAATATCAAACCTTATTACATAGTCATAAAAAAAATCAGCATATTAATTCTAGAAAAAATACTTTTCAATCAGTTTATATAATTATAATATATAGTCTAGTTGTAAATTCATTAATACTTTCGGTCTGTTTATAACATTGTGGTTTTCTTATTTATTTTTGTGATCTGAGCTTTCTTGGTGTTGCCCCTTCACCCCCCGCTGGCAGAGCTCCGGCCCCTCCCGTGTCCTGTATAACCGTTGTAGTGTCATCTGTTTTTTCTAGGTTCGCTTTGTTTTTTCCCATAAAGGCCTGTGCCTCTATGGGTGTGTTGATTCTGATTCTTGTCTCCTCCCAGAATATCAGCATACCTTCAGGCATCAACCATCTAAACCACACCCCCTTCTGGTATAATTTATTCGCCAATTGCGAATAACTTTTCCTTTTTTCCCTAATTTTTTTGGGAATCTGCTTTAGAATGGTTATCTCCCTATCGTGGTATGTCAGTGTTTGCCCCCTTTGTACACCCAGAATTTCATCTCTTGTGGTTTTCCTAAGAAATTTAATATGAACCTCCCTGGGTACATTATGTGTTCTGGCATATGCTGAATTCACTCTATAAGCTAGATCTATCTCCCATTCCATCTGCTGTTTATCTTTGTGTATGTATTCAGCTAGAATGTTAGTCATAATGTCCCTTATATTTTCCCCATCTGCTTCTATTACATTTTGAAATCTAAGATAAAAGGACATTCTTTCAAACTCTGCTTTCATTTGTTGGATGTCAAGTTCTTTGTTCCCCTTCTGTAAGGCCTCTACCCCCCCCCTCGCCTCCGCCACCCCACCCTCCACAAGGTCCAGTCTCTGTGAGTTCTTAAAGATTTGGGCTTGATTCTGTTTAATTTCATCTTTCATTTCCCTTAACTGTTTCTTAATTTCCTCCTGGCCTTGTAAAATTTGTTGAAGCATTTGTTGGAAGTCTATCTCTGTAGTCTTGGGTTGCATCAATTCTGATATCTTTGACTGTGTAGCTGGACTAGACGTTGCAGACGTTGGAGCAGAAGTAGCAAAGCCAGGCTTTCCAGGAGGTGGTCTTTTTGGAGACATGGTTTATGAAGCAAGGAGATCAGTCAAAGTAGAGACTGGGCAGCTGGAGAGGTAGAGCAGGCAGGCGAATTCAGAAGGCAGAGGATCCAAACAGATGGGGATTTCTTTAGTCACTCTAGCAGTAGATGAAAGTTTTTTTTCTCCAAAGAGTTCAGAAAGTAGCAATCCACAAGAAATTCCTCTGGGTGACTCGGAGACAAAGACCGGAAGCCTGAATTTTAAAGGTGGAGTCAGGTTTCACAGTTCATGAAGACAACGGAAGTGTGCCATCTTGCCCTGCCAGCTTTGGGCTCAGAGGCATAGTAAAATTTTTAAAAGTTCAAAAAGTTCTCAGTTCATCCATTAGTTCTGGAGCTAGGTCGAATGAAAATCACTTTTATAGGGGTGAGGCATCATTAGTTGGCTCTCCCCCCTCCTCCTCTCTGGGGATGGAAGGAAAGTCTTTTCAAGCCGCTTGTCCGAGGGAGGGGGGGGAATCCCCCTCCCTCTAGCCGCACCTCTAGCAGGGATCCGAAAGTTTAACTTTTTAAAAGTGCTGAAAAGTTCATCAATTCAAAAGCGAAGGAATGCAGAAAGGAAGCCTCTCACCATACTGCCGCTGCTTCGTTCGGAAGTGTGTTCTCCGATCGGCATGGGGCGAGACGCGTGCGCACGCACGTCCTCCAAAACTGCTCCCCGATGCCTAGAACGAAGCGGAGGAGCCCCCGCCAGCCGCCGCCGACGCCAGGACCCTCCGCGAGCCGTTCCTTCGGCAAGACGCCCCTCCAAGGCGTCTTGTGCCCCCCCAGAAGCGGGGGAAGCCCACCGGGAGAGCTGGAGCAGGCAGCGATCTGCCTGTCGCCGTAGCCGCCGGAACCGGAAGTCGGCATACACCCTATGTCTTGAATTGGTATGAAATTCATTGAGAAATCAGCTATAAAATGAAAGATCTACCCTTTAAAAATAGAAGTGTACTACAACCATTGAATCCAATGTTCTTCTTGTTACCTTTCAGATGTTAAATTATAATCCACTAAAAATGTTATAATCCCATGAAGACTAAGAGAGTCTCTGTCAGTGAAGCTCATCTCAGATTGAATTTCCAATTATCTTCATCTATTCCTTATGGAATGAAGAGTTTATTGATATGTTTCCATCCTACATTTCTATACATAGGGCTCTCGGAACAACTACAAATCAAACCAAAACAAAAAAATGAAATTAAATATGGTAAAAAAAAAAATAGATAATTCAGATTAAAAAGATCAGGCGAGGAGTAAATCATGACTCCTTTCCTGAAAGTGGAAAAATGGCCGTTCATTATATTCTAGACAGCTTGGCACAGAAACCCTAAGAACATTTGTCATAGATATAGTTTTGTATAAATAAAATAATGGAACAAGATAAAGTGTGCCCACTCATCACTACATATATCAAGTTCTGCTCCACGCACTCATGGTAATCTTCCTTTGCACAAATGAATGCACTAATACTTATATCCATAAAAAGGTGATATCCAAGACTGCATCCGTAGAAGAGCCCAGAAACCTTGTGTAAATAAAGTAATATAAAAGAGAATCAAAGAAATGTGTAATCTTTGAAGACGGTTTGACAAGTCATGACACAGTCAAAATACATCATCAGTACAGACAACAAGAGCCAATTCAGACATTGCTTTTTCACTACACAGCCCCATAGGTCTTCTGAGAAGAAAAGCATGACAGAACACGTGAATAATGTCTCAAGCATAAGGTTTGTCAAAACAGCATGTTTTAAGAAACCATAATACACTGGGTGAATCATTCTTGAAGTTCCATTAGAACAGATAACCTAAGAACCCATAGTTTGTAAGCTTCACTTCACACATTGTCTAGCACAGGTTTTTCAAACTGCGTTCTAGGGAGTCCTAGACTAAGGGACGGACGGACGGCGGACGGAAGGAAGGAGGAAGGAAGGAAATCACTTAAATGGACCAATTTCATTAAAACACTGCTATCTGACCTGCGGAGGTGGATCTGGGATTTTTTTTTAAATAGCAGATTCTGCAATCTGAAAAAAAATGAAAAATCCTGATCTAGTACTCAGCAAATGAAGATAAAACAGATAAAAAGTCTGTATGAGGCTCTCCCAGTTACTTAAAGCACCTTACAAATTAAAGGCATTCATTGATTTCTTTATATTCCTTTATATGAATGTAAAGAAAGCAATATTTATATCCTCAACCATCTAATAGGCATATATTTATTCCACAGAGAAACACATCTTACATACTGGTAATAAGGTCTGGAAGTTTTTGTCAAGCCATAAGATGCCTAATTTTCTCCTGCCACAAGGTGGCTCCTCACAGATGTTCCGTGATCACTTTTCTCCCTTAGCATTCAGTCAGCAACTAGATTTCCTTCCTTGCTTAGAAATACTATGGCCTGATTCTTGGGATCCACTAGGGCTGAGATGAGACTCCTTTATTTTTAATCCTCAATTCAAGCATATAGAAACATTGGACCGAAAGCTTTAATCAACATGCATAAGAGGTGAAGATCTTGTAGGAAACAGTTATCAGATTCTCTTCTCAAGTAAAGCAAATTATTCTCCTACCTTTCTCCCTTGGCATATGACCTAACCTCTTCTTGTTTTTATACCCAAGAATTAATTTCATAGGTATCTTCTGAGTTATTATACATAAGGACTGTGTCCACTGGTTGATCAATTATTTTTTGATTATTAGATGGGGTCTCTAGGAGACACAGCCGCATAAACATCAAAAGCGGTTTTCTCAAATGTATATAAGTTTTATTAATTCTACTTCTACTTCAGTAACTCTTAAAAGGTTCCCTGAGGCAGCCATCCATCCAATCTTTCCTATTCACTTTGCACAATTTAGACCAGAATCTTCAATCATTAGTTGACCAGCAGCCTGTATTTTTAAACAGATAGGTGGTATGTTGTTTTTCTTAAACACTTTGCTGAGGAAAGGTAAAGAGAAAGATGCTGACTTTAAGTACCCCACCCACCCCTTGTTTAAAAGACATCGTGTGGATATGGCACAAGGGGGAAACAAATGCCTCAAAAGGATGGCTTTTCCTGGAAGCAGAAGCAATTGCTCATCCCACCCCCACCCCCAATTCCCAGATAAGAAATCCTCCCTTAGCATTTGCTAAATCCAAGACATCCAAGCAGAGCTACAAGAGATTATAGGAACCTCTGCGATCCAGCTAGGAGATTGTTCTTTTTCATTCATCAAATGCAGTGAATGAAACCTCCCCTCCAAAGACTGCAAGTTGCGCGCTCAAGAGCTAAGAGCTTTATCACCTTTCTGAAAAAGCCCACATTCTCCTCGGAGAGGGTTCAGGATAGAGGCAGGAAGGAAAGAAAGAATGGAAATCCAGAAGGCATTCAAGTCATCGAAGCAGAGACACCCTGTTCCTCACCCAGGCGACCAAATGTTGTAAAACGGATACGAGCGATCCGCTCGTTAACACGGATGAAGTTCCGAATGGCCGTAATTCCGCTAATAGCTCAGGGCTGACAGCCAGATCGTGGCTCCCTCTTACCCCCCCCCCCCATCCCCGCTCCAAATATGCCCCATACATGTTCTCTTTTGCAAATGCGCGTACACAGCACCAAACTCCAGGATCTGTTGCAAAAAAAATCATAATATTTCCCCCATTCTTTAACCGGTGCTTCATCGTGCAGCTGCGGGGAAGGGGAGCGGGGGCGGGGGCCGGGGGGGAAGGCGGTTAGGTTTTTCATGTGCAGTTTGTAAGGTCCAGTAATTGCCTTCCGCCCTCGCTACGTTTGAACCGCTCTAGCCCCTTTCTTCTCCGCCAGTTTCAGTGACGTGTTTAATGACATTGGTTTAAAATACGAGAAGACCCCTCCGAGTTCTTGATAGCTCGCGTTTCCCCCCACTCTTTTTTTGGCCACACACACACACACACACACACCTCATGCCAATTGAGCCGATCCCGATCGAGCTTCCGAACTATTCGGATTGGCAGAACGTGCTTCCACCCGTGGGAAGCGAGCCTTCGCCGCCGCCAAACACAATAAACCCAGGGCGCAAAACGTTTGCGGGGCGAGAATGAAAGAGATGGGGAGTTGGACTGGGGTGGCCAGGGCGAATCTTGGAGAAGGGAACCGCTTCTCCCCAACCCGGCTTATGCAGAACGAGCAAGCAAAGAGCCCGGGCTGGAAGCACCGCGTTCACCCACCCACCCCCGCCCCCCAAAGCTGGGCTCCATAACGAGGGGATCAACCGCACACGCTGAAGCCCGGAGGATGCCGCCTCAGCTTCCCCATCCCCTTCCCGCCTCCGCCGCTTGGCATCGCTTCGCACAGGTCGAAATGCGACAGGGCAAAGGGAGGGGTGTGCAGGGGGAGAGATGCTTGGCGCCGAGCGAGCTTACCTTCTCTGGCTTTGAGCAAAACCGTGTTGGCCACTATATTCTCCAGCTCCATTGACAAGCTCGGTCGGGACGCAGGGCAGCGGGCGATGGGCAGCTTCCAGAGGCACTTGGCGCTTCGTCTTCACCGACGACGGCAGCGCGGCACTAAGCCCCTGCCCTTAGGGCATTCTTGCGCTGCTTTCTCTGGCTTCCTCCGACGAGGTCCTGCCTTGAGAAAGAACCACCGCTTGCTCGGCTGGCTGGCTTGCCTGCCTGCTTCCCTCCCTCTCCCTCCTCCAGCCCGAAACTCTTTCTCCCCTTCGCTCCGCGGATCTCGCTTACTCCATTCTGGGCGCCTACATGTAAAAGCAGAAAGGAAAAAAAAAAGAAAGGAAAAGCCCACCCTCTCACCGCCCCCCCTCCTCCTCTGCTAGGAAGGTTTCAAATGGGCGGGCCTCTCTCCCTCCCTCCGCGGGGGTGTGGTACTACGAAGCGGGTTCCGCAGCATTGCGCAGGCGCCATCCTCAACAGCTGGCTCGTTCTTCTGAGCGCGTCGGGAGACGTAGTTTTTTTTTTAAAGGGTGGGTAGGAGGCGGGTGGAGACGATGGGGTTTGCCGCCAGCATCCGTTCCTTGCATCGCACATGCAGGCAGTCCGGGGTGGTGGTGTGAGCACTTGGATGCCCGATCAGGTTTTTCAGATGCTTTCCTGGGTGATGGAGTAACTCCAGAGTATAAAGGGAAGCGGAAATAGCCTGTTGTTTTTTTAAATAATTCTCACGATTGAACGGAGGAAAGACCATAATGATTCATAATCCGTTCCAGGACTATCAATCTGCTGCTTTGGTTTAATGAAATAAATGCTGGTGAAAATATTTTGACAGCTCCTCAAATGCTGTTATGTTTCCATGTGCACAAGTTCCTGTTAACTGAACAATGAAAATAAATTACATGGAAGCCAAATAAATTAGGCACAATGCCCGTGGATGTTTTAGCACCTTGAGCTGTCCTATGGTTTTAGGAAAAATAGGACTTGTTGATCTATAAATTTAGTCTGTAATGGCTTGCTATAACCATGTTGACTGAACACTAATGAACCCAATTTTTTTAATTGATTTTGCTGCATTCGGACAAAATTGGGTGCATAAAATATAACAGGTTACGGTTAAACAAATAATGGCATCAGAAAACCCCAATGAAAGCAACAAACAAGGAAAATAAAGGTGGCATAATGCCCTCTGGAAAATTCCATTTTCAGTCATTTCCCTAAAGCCACAGTCTCTAGAAGACCATCCCAGAGCTACATTTTAGCCCAGCCTCTGGCTTCCGGAGAGATGGAGGCCACAAGAAGTTGCTCTTTCCAGTGACTCGGCCGATTCTGGCTGGAGCAGGCAGGCCTGCAAGTGTCCAGGTGCCAAGTCATGGAGAGTTTTTAGGTCAAGACTAGAACCTTACTTTATATCCAGGCATCAACAGGGCCACCAATGAAGGACCCACAAGTCAGTGTTGGTTGCTTCCAACTTCAGGAGCCAACAAGTAGACAAGCAATAAAAACCTGGACTATTTGCAGTTCCTGAATTCTGTAAGCTCCATGTAAAGCACATTGCAGTAGTCCAATTAGGAGGTAATAAGAGCATGAGTTACTGTACATATAGCTAGGTCTTCTTGAACCAGATAGGTCGACCATTGGCACTTCAGCGAAAGATGGCAAAATCCTTTAGCCATATGCTCCATGGCTTAGGCCCAGGGTACCTGCGAGACCACCTACTGCCACCAGTAGCCTCCCACCATCCAGTGCGATCCCACAGAGTTGGCCTCCTCAGGGTGCCGCCGGCCAAACAGTGTCGGCTAGCGACCCCCAGGGGGAGAGCCTTCTCTGTGGGAGCGCCTTACCTCTGGAATGAGCTGCCCCCGGAGCTTCGCATAATCCCTGACCTCCGGTCCTTCCGACGTGCCCTAAAAAGTTGGCTTTTCCAGCAAGCTGGCCTGGCCTGTTAATTTTAGCTCATTTTTAAAATGTTAGTGTTATATTAATTGGATTTGTTTTTTGGATTGTTTCTAATTTCCTTTTAACTTTTGCAATATGTGTTTTTTAATGCTGTACGCCGCCCTGAGTCCTTTGGGAGAAGGGCGGCATATAAATCCAATAAAACAAACAAACATATTCTACTGTTTTGTCAGGCACAGCCCAAGAATAACACAGAACAACCCAACCAAAGCATATTTTTTCTTTTTACTTATACCATGCAAAATAAAAAAAATACTTTTATTTACTTATACCATGCAGCATACTACAGATGCTATACTACGGTACTAACAGATATACTTTGGAAAATTCTAGGAGTGGCTATCTCTCTAAATCTCTTTCTCTGATCCAGGTCCAGCCTGTGTTATCTCTTGTCTTGCCTGATTCCTTGGAATGTGCTTCCTTTTCCTGGAAACTGCCCTTCACTGTAGTCCATCACATCACCTCCCTTTATAGATAAAATCCATCACACAGAAGACTTGAAGGACCTTGATTCCAAAGCTGTTCCTTTATGACAATGCTTGCCTATGCAACAGTAACACTGGCATTGACAGACAACACCTACAGTAATGGAACATGAATTATGTCCTAGTTGGATCCAGCTTCAATGTCTCCTCTCCCATCTAGATCTTTACAGCCTTCAAGCACTCACAGGGCATCAGAAAAATCTCCCTTATGGTTAAGTTAGCTAATACGAGCATCTCAAACAGCTGGATGATCTTGCCCAGAAGTTTCATATACATGTTAAAGCACTGGGAAGGAGGATCAGGTACTGTGGCACCCCACATATCTCTTGGGTTAACCTCTCATAGCCGTTCACAAAATACCTAAAAAATGCCTACAACCACCGATGGAGAAAGAAGCAGAACCACTACAAACAGGGTCTTCATTCCCATATGAGGGTCAGTAAATTATCATTGTTGATGGTATCAAAAGTCACCACGAGATCCAAAAATCTGAAGAGCAATGCACAGCTCTGATCCAGGTCCCAACCCAAGCCACCAAGGGACTCACTTATAGTTCCACTTTCCCACCTCTGGGTCTGGAGCCTGCCTGAAAAAGATCCAAATAACCTTCTTCTTCTGGAGCACTGAGAAGTTTGTCTGCCATAATTGTCTTAACAACCTTCTCTAAAATGGTTGGAGGCCAAATGATAGTTATCCAAAACTCTCAGATCCTGTAATGGTCTCTTCAAAAATGGATGAAGGTCAGTGTGTGCAAGGTGACAAAATTGATAAGGTAGTAGGATGAGCAAATTGCAGGCAGCAAAGTTGGCAGTGCAGGGTGGCAAGACTAGCAGAAACAAGAAATCCAAAACAGATGTGGGGAGATAGGTGCTTGTGTGGGTAGTTAAAGGAGACACTCCTTTATTTTATTGAGCTCAGGATTGGAAGGAACCAAGCTAGAAGTGGCTTGGATTAGGGTAGATTCAGTTAATGACAGCTGGCATTACTGTTGTTAAGCAATGCAGTCACATGGCATCATGCTTTATTACTGCATTCTTTAGGAATGGAAATTTTGGTCACAATTAGTTATCACTTGAAGACTACCTGTACTTTCACTCCTGTCCTGCCTTGGGCGATCTTCCAAATGGGTGCTTTGTTTATCCTTGGTTTTCATGATACACTGAAGCAAACTAGCTATATAAGATGGGCTCACCCAAATATCCTAAACTAAAATCAGTTTTGCCTCTTAAAAAAAAATTAAGGGATCTATATGAAGGGGTGGGTTCCCGCCAGTTCTAACCTCTTCTATAGAAGAGATTCCACAAATCTACAGTGCCATTTAGAAACGGTTCCAGCTCCCTCCCCCTGCCCATCCGCACATCATGAAGATGAAGAGCAAGAGGAGGAATTCTGGGAGTTGAAGTCCACAAGTCTTAAAACTGTCAAGTTTGAACACCCCTGGGGTTTTTTTCTAAAGGGTTAAGGGTGCAAGGGTCTTGTAACTTGACAGCTTTAAGACTTGTGTGCTTCAATGCCAGAGTTCCTGAGCCAACATGACTGGAGGAAGAATTCTGGGAGTTGAAGTCCACAAGCCTTAAAGCTGTCAAGTTTGAACACCTCTTGGGGGGGTGGTCTAAAGGGTTAGGGGTGCAAGGATCTTGTAACTTGACAGCTTTAAGACTTGCGTGCTTCAAATGCCAGTTTCAGAGCCAACATTTTGGTTGCTAAGAGTGTTGTTAAGTGGGTTTCACCACATTTTACAAGTTGGCCACGCCCACCCAGTCACATGGCTGGCAAGCCATTCCCACCCAGTCACATAGCTGGCAAGCCACTCCCACCCAGTCACATGGCCAGCAAGCCACTCCCACAAAGCAGGCCACACCTACAGAAGAGGTTCTAAAAAAATTTGAAACCCACCACTGACTCTATGGCATAAACATTTAGGATAACCAGATGCATGGAATATTGCTTCAAGAAGATATTTCTGGAAGAAGGGGCAGAGCCTGAGAACAGCGTCAAGAGAAGACTCAGCCTAGTATCCTTGTGTTGACAAATGTTCCAAGTCCAACCATTCTTTGAAATCAGTTGACTCTTATCTAGTGTCAATTTAGTGCTGACCATCAGTTGACTAGATTCTTGGGTATAAACTTGAGCAATAAATCTTAACATAAGGTGGTGATTCTTTATGCATGACAGTGTTGAGGCAGAAAAGCAAAAATATGGGTTAAAAGAAACATCTTTTGTGAGACTGTGGGCAAGCCCTTCTCATATATAATCTGTGAAGAAAACCTGATTTGCCTGAAACCTTCAAACCATCTATTTTTAGTAGTTAAGCTCACACATTTCCTACTGTATTGAGTGTATTTGGCTAATGGCTGCTAGAGTTTAGCTAATAAAAATATCAATTTACTAAAAGGTAAAATTTCTCTGTCCCACCCCAAATACTATCATTGCATCTTTTCTTTTTGTTGTTTTGTTTTCCTGGATAGATGAATAAAACCAGGGCATACCAGGCACAGAAACTTTTTTTTTTAATGCTTGGAGGAATAAGTTGGAATCAAGGCAATCTAGAAAATCAAGATTAGACCTAGGAGTGTTTGCTACCAGTATGTTTTGTAACATGCTACCATTCCTTATGTAGGATTTTTGGTTCTGTTTTGTTTTTAATGAAAATGGAAAAATAACTAAATTTGGATAGGGCATGAGGCCAAACTATGCCCCTGGTGCCAGTTTGGGATCAGGGCCTATTTTTAAATATGTAACAATTTTTTTTTGTTTTCACAACATTTTTATAATATCTGAAGATTACCTGCCCATATGGAGTGCAAACAAACTTGCCACAGAATGCCATGGTGAAGAAAAGACATGCCTGTCTTTTGCTAAACCACCTGAAGCTACCTCTATTGTTAGAGGATGGAGAGGTTCTGATGGCTTATTTTCAAGACAACTTCTGATTTCAGTGAAATAAAGTGGTAATGCCATCTGAGTTGTTTCAGGAAAACAAATATGTAATCATTAATAACTTAGAAATCATTTTCTAGTTTATAGAAGAGATTATATTGTGCTTTAAGTATAAACTGGAACTGAACAGTGGTCTTTGCAATTATTCCTACTATTGGATCTGGAATGGAACAACTGACCATGGTCAACTCCCTGTGGCCAATTCACTTTAGCCAATTCATCATGGCCAACTCACTGTGGGACAATTCAAATTTAATTATTTACAATAGTTTTAAAATATTTTAGTTTTTGTCATTCACATTTCATTTGTCCCTACTTTGACATCCTTTCTTTAATTATTCTATTCCATCATTTCTTTGATATTAGTGTAACTCTTGTCCCACAGTGAGTAGAGTAACTCTTGTCATGCAGTGAGTTGGCTATGGCAAGTTGGCCAATTTTGCTGTGGCAAGTTGTTCTAGATCTACTGGATTGCCTACAGTTTATCAGTGGTCATTTAGGAATAGAATTTCCTGAGGGCCTAGTTCCACATTTTCAATAATTCTGGCACAAACATGAAGTCTGCCAACCAATTAGGGTGAATCACATGGAAAGCCGCTTTAAATTATTGCAAAGATCACACGGAAGTAATTTTCAGTGGCCTTTAACATAAGTGGAAGATGCTGCAATGTATGAACCAACCCTAGTTGTGTCCTCTTGCTAATCGGTGTCTTCTTTTCTTGAAGTTAAATCTGTTTACTTAAACTATTATGAAATCTCATGAGAAATACGACTCCAATGCTTACAGCTTGGAAGCAAGCATATCAAGAACCTCTTTTAATTCTTGGAAAGATTAACAGTCTCAGTTCAACCACAGCTGTCCTTGAAGTCCATTTAATTGACCAAGACAATAGCCATGCGAGACCTTGAGTTGTACCAAAGTGCCATCTAGTGGCATTCCTACATCAAATGCTGAAGCAAGTCTGTGGCTAATCTTTGTGGCAATCATGTCACTAATTGAATTAAAAAAACAGCAATGTGATCTGCACAATCATTTGAGCCCCCCAAAAAAGTGAAATGCAGGTGGCAAACTTATGCCATTCATATTTATTGAGCTGGAATTCTCATTAGACTTGGTTGAAATGTTATGGGATAATGAGAGCTGTAATCCAAAACAATTTACACACATGCCAGAAAGCATTAGGTAGTACTGTACTATCCTAGTGAAGAATGTATACAACCAAAGTGTCTCAGCAATAATCTTCTTAGACTTTCACATTTATCTATTGGAATTTCTAGTACATATACTTCCAGGAAGTATTTTATAGATTCATGTTTATGGGCTGCCATTCCAGAGTGTTCTACCCCAAAGAAGTGTAAACAAAAGAAAACATTCTAAATCAGGAAATAAGTTTGCTTCATTTGGCAAAATTGTAAATAAAACAGAAGAGGGGTGGGAGAGAAAGAAAAGGACTGGCTTTTGTCCAAGTCATGAGGCTGCATTTAGTTACAGTCTAGTGGAATGTGGCAGGAGACAGCAGACATGCAAATTGGACTATAAAAGACTTGAGAAGGTTTCAAGTTGCACATCTTCAAGGATTGCTTAGGAATTTAAAGAGAAAAGTAGCCGGGTCCTCATTTTTGAACATATAAGTTGGTCAGCACACAAGTCCTTGATGGAAGCAGAAATAAACTTCTTTTATATGTTTGGTAAAATGCATCAAATGGGCATTTATTTCTATAGGATGAGCCTTTTTATAGAATGGATGGGGAATACTAATTTAGGTTAATGGTGATTTGATTAAACCATATGATGTGCAGAAAGGAACAAGAGAAGACTGTCCCATGCCTTCTTTGTTGTTTATCTTAATTCTTGACATTTTCATTAGAAATATTAGACAAGAAGATAATGGAGTTAAAAATAAAAAAAATGAGACCTTTAAATTGAGAGTTTTTGCTGATGATTTGGTTTTGATCTTACAGGACCCTCTAAAAGGGATTGCATTTCTAATGAGAAATCTGCATTAGCAGCTTTGAGATTAATATACAGACAATAAAGATGTTGATTAAAATATGACTGCACATGATCAAGATGTCTGGATCTGATAACCCTGGATTCAAAATTGGAAAAAATAAATAAATATTGGAGTATTTCAACTAATATGAGCGGTATACTATATCAGAATAACTATGTTGAGGTATGGAATGAAATTTAAAAATATATGTTGAGCTGGAAAAAATTACAACTGTTAATGAAGGGAAGAACTTCCCTGGCCAAGATGAATGTCTTACCTAGAATGTTATGTTAATTTCAGACATTACTTTTACTGATGACTGGCATATTATTTAAGCAATGTCAAAAAGAAATCTCTAAATTTGTTTGGTTAATCAAGAAACCAAGAATTAGATATAAACTCCTGCAGGCTGTTAAAGAAAGGGTTAAAGTATTTCAAAAAGCATAACATAAACAATATCATAGGGAAAACCAATGACTGCAGGATTCCGATCTTTGTGGGCATAAATATGCTTCAGCATATTTTCCAGGACCTTCACTGCTTATCTACCAAGTTCTAGCCTGTGGCATATTTTTTTTACCTCTGGCTCCTTGATTATTTGTAGCTGCTCCTAAAAGGCAGTTACCGTAGGTGTCTTGTCATTGTGAAGGCTGGTTGCTGAACCTTTTGTATTAGTTTGGTTTTCTTGATATTTAATCTTAGATCTATCGTTTCCCACTGTGTTCCGTGACTTCTTTGCTACTAGAGCTTGCATATAATGTATTATTCATTAAAGAATAGGGTTCTGTTTTTTTTTTGTCTCATTCTCAGAGAATTTCAGGATATCTTTTAATGTTCATTTTTAACCTGATTTTGCTGAAAGCCTGTGGAAAGTATTTTGTGTTTGTTCTTTTCTTTTCTTTCTCTGGAATCTCCCTGGCAATTCATATTTTGAAAAAGACCCACGAAAGCAGTTTTATTAGATTTTTTAATTGAATTCAATAGAAGTATAAGAAGCTTGAAGCTATTGATAGGCAATCATATAATAAATGACAGGGTCTTCACAGTCACTTTGAAAATAAAACAGTGTGAGAATCCCGCAGGCTCCAGGAGAAGTCACCAAAATTATTTTTTTGTTTTAAAGAAAAAGAATCAAAAGCATTTCATTTTTCAATAAATTTAATGAGACTTGATGAAAAAAAGTTAAATATTCAGCATAACCTTAATAGGATCTTGGCTGGTGTACCAGCTTTAGGTGAAAAAAACTGATTCTTAGCCACCAATAGTACCGGTGCCTTTCCAGAGAGTTGCATCTCCAGGAATAGACAACATGCAAGTTTAGTTCATTGAAGAACATACTGAAAGTCAGTATTTTGTCTCTGATGAGATTGGTTGATTTCTAACTTTATTGCATTTCAGTTTAACTACATGAAATTCCAACTTGTTGACTTCTCTCCACGCTAATACCTTTGGGTACCTCATTTAGAATTCCAAAGCAACTTTAGGATTTTGGGTGAAAAGTAAAGTTTTTTCAGCTACTCTATACTACCAGATCTGGAGTGCAATAATCCAGATGGCCATAATATATAGAGGCTTAGAGATGTCTCAATCTCTTTCCTATCATCTAGTGGTCATCCAGATTTTTGTAGCATAGACTTAACAGGTTTAAGATACCATCCAGCAAGATACAGCAAAATATATTATAGTAGGATAAAGCTACCTTGCTAACAGTATTTTATATGGAAATATGGAAGCATTGTAAATATGGAGGTCATGTATCATTGAATCTTAGTTTAATTACCAATGGTTGTTACAATTGAATTTTCAGAAAATATTAAACATAGTTTACAAACCAAAATGACTGGGTTGGCATGGTACTTCATATAGAAAACAAACTGTACATGGGCTTGGCATAAGATATGATGCAGGCCCGTACTGACTTCTCCAGCGTATTCTTGTTATTAGGCTGCTTGTTTGACCAGCTTTGGAAATAATGGGGTAAATAATTCCAACAAAAGAATTGTTTCAAGTGTTGCGGTTATTTATTTTGATGCATCCAAGTCTTTCAGGAAAAAGAAAAACAGGAATAAGGATACACTCCAGATAATTTTATGGTTGCATCTTTATATATATATTTAATATGCTTGTGCCAATGTAGGGAGCCATACTGTTTATTAAGTAGGCATTTGGAAAACACACATACACACCCTAACGTGTGGGTGTGTGTATGTATATGTACACACACACACACATCAGGATTTTTTCTTGATGAAATGTCAGTATTCTTGTTTCAGTATTCATTAGTCAGCATTGATGTTTTTGCCTCATACATTGTCTGAATCAATAATATCCCCTTCTCACTTTATGGTTTACCATAGCATTCTCCATGCTAGTAGGAAATTCTGAGATGCCAAGGTAGGGAAGATTTGTGTAACACAACATATGAATTTAGCCTTCCAATCGTATCCTTTGCAGTACCTTCAAGATGTTTTGGGATGGAGTGTTCAGCAGCACCTCAAACCACTACACAGATTAGATCTGATGTTTGAAAACTGTAGTTCAAAATATACAGTTGGTAATAGAATGGAAAAAGCTACATACCTCATACCACATAACATACTCTCTGTAGCACAGTGGCTAAGGAATGATGACCGAGCCATGGAAGCCCACCAGGAGACCTGGGGCCAAGCACTCTCCCTCACATAACACTACCTCATAGTGTTTTTGTTGCTGGCTTCAAAGTTCTATGTATATTCCCTTAATCCTCTGGAAGAAAGTTGGAACCATTAAAAGACATAACGACAAAATGGAATTGCTTATCTGATTTAGGAAGAAAATCATTAAGCTTTGTGTATTTTTTTAAAAAAATATCAATGGGATATTTTAGAATACTTTTACAAAATTCATCAAATGGCCATTTTCATTTTTAAACTCAGAAACAAACTGTTTTTCATGACTGACACTATGGCTTGTTTGTAGATAATCAGCATTATGTACAGCTCTCCCAATCATTATATCTGTAAAATATCACATCTGATGGTTGTTTTGCTTGTCCTGAGCTATTGAGTATCTAACGTTATGTCATGAGCCTGACCGCATTCTTAAAAATGAGGTTTAAAACAGCTGGATTCTCAGCATATCTATAGAATGGCTTCCAAATTACATGCTTTGCATTATTATCCTTAAGCAGCTTTAAAAAAATAACCTGATGCACGGCCAAATGTGTTGGATACCTCTTACATGTATATTAGGGACCATGTCAGGAAATACAAGAACTGTAGCAGAGAAGGTACGAATAGGCTCTCCTTTGGAAAAAATGTTATCATATTATATGAACATTCATACCCTTCGTTGCCTGAAGGAATTAACAGATATATGGAAAAACAACTAAGGAGGCAAAGTGCAGGGAATGATAATAAATGGATTAAGCCGGAAGGGGAATCTGTGGCCTTAAAGGTGTCAGTGAGGTACAAGCTCAACATTGTATCTTTCATTATTTGCCATTGTAATGGTATGTGAGAATGACCTTGGGAGACAAGGGAGGGGGGAAGAGATGCCGCCTAGGAAATGATCAGATAAGAGGCAGGATAGCCCACAGCTGCATAATAGACAGAGAAAGAAACTCTCTAATTTATCAGATGGGGAAAGAGCGGGAGTTTTGTACTTTGTAAGATTATGTTAATGTAGCCTTACAATAAAGTAGAATTAGCTTATCTGGTCATGTTTCACGTTTGGACTGTACCTAAGAAGGCTGCAGCCATGTAGCCAGAGGTTACTGGCAAATGTTGCTCAGCAGATGGGAATGACTAGAGGTTCCGGTCAACTAATAAATGTTATAACAATTACTTATGCACCCTGATACAGTTATACTCCAAGCACAAACAAGTCATTTCTGTTATGACGTGCATTCTATCTGTTTGAATAAGAGTAGAACCTTTAAACTTTAGCTTTAGTTTATCAACCTTTATGCAAGGGCAGTTAAAATCCTCTATCTGCATGTTTAATTATATATATATATATATATATATATATATATATATATATATATATATATATATATATATATATATATATATATATATATATATATATATATATATATATATATAAAATCAGTACAAATATAACATATATATATATATATGTATAATTTATTTATTTATTTATTTATTTATTTATTTATTAAAGAAAAACTAAGTGATTGTCAGATAAATTTCATTGGAGCAGGTCTTGAAGAAAAATGGAACATTCGGATTCTGAAGGCATAAAGAGAGAACGGGTGGGAGGGGGGGAAAAAATCTCCAGTAAACCTTTGCTGCAGGATCGTTCAAGAAAGAAGGGGTGTTTTATTTCTCCTTTTGGGGGAGAACTTAAAAAATGCCTTTTGGTCACCACAAGCTATAACAGTGGTGATAGTGGTCATTTTTCAGAAGACTACCAAGGAAGCGTTAGTACATTTTTCAGTATATAAACCTGAAATTTGGCCTCCTTGTAATGAAAAATGAGGACGGATAAAACGAAGGTCTACGTTATGAGCTGTTGCAGTCGATGAGTCATCGGCTGAGTGGGCTCTTGCAGGTCTGCAGCTGTGAGTACTGCAGCAACAGACTGTCTCCTGTCTCTACAAGAAAAGGGGGGTGTAAGGAAAAAAAAACCCCAATTTTCAAACTCCGTTTTCTCAGGCGAGAAATACAATTTAAAAATATTACACGCAGGAGGCATTCTTACATACCACCCTATCCTTTATGGGAGTCAATGGCTCCATTGTTGAGATAAAACTCAGGCTCCCGAAAAGGCTTCTGCAGCAAAAGATGCTTGTTGGATTTGAGCAATTCAGTAGATATTAAAACACCCTTAAGGGTCCCAACTTCCATGAGCTTGAGGTGGTTGGAAAAATGTAAAAAAAAAAAAAGATACAAAAGCCCTTTTAACTGACCTATTGGACAACATTTATAGAGACGCAAGCAACTATTTTCCAAAATGAATCCTAATAAATGCCATTCAAAGCCAAATAATTGCCTCCCATGATTTATTACTGCTAGTAATGTACCCAAAATTGCAAACAAATGACATCAGTGAAATGTAATTATGCCTGGCAGTTGTGGTTCCTACAAAATTGATCCAAATTATATTCAGGAAAGTTTTTTAGGGAAAAGGTTTTTTTTCTCCCTCTCCCCTTTCTATAACATACAGTTCACAATCGTATCTCATTATACTTTTTAGTGCCCTCCTCCCTTAGAATAACTTAACAATCTGCCTGTCTTCAATTATTTGTGAAGGCTACGCTGAGGTTACAGTTCTACAAACTGACATATTGTCTCAGCATTCCACGATGTGTTGTAACAGTGGGTTGGGAATGTACTGGCCCTCCTGCACAACATCTGGCAAACAGCCCGTAAACCACTGTTTTTATTGAAAGGGTGTGCTGCCACCTAGCCACATTAAGAGGGCAATACATCTTGTTTTAAAAAGCTTGATAGGCTTTCAAATTTAACATTTTATATTTGGGAATCTCTCCCAAGTCCTAGTAATTCCTTGTGATTCCTTGTGTTCATATGTGTATTTGTACACATGTGCCTGGAAGGTATCAGTGAAGTAATTTGGGAATATACACCCAGAGTCACCAAATGTATGAATGCCATCCCAGCGGTCCAATGAAAGTAAGGTGGCAACTGTATCAAGCAATTGTGATATAAGAAGTTGTTGGAAACTGATGTTTACTTTATTAATGACAAGGGTATCATTTCATACTGCAAGGGATGAGGGTATAATAAAACTCCTATATTTTATCAAGAAAGCCACATGGATCAAACAAACTACATTGTGGCTTGATTCAAAGAAGCAGCTAGCACAAGTATGAAAAGGAAATGGAATTAAAATAGAAGATTGGGCTGGAAAATAAGAACAGCAGGCTAAGATCAGATACAAGCAGGCTAGAACAGAACAAAGAAAACAGCAAGAAAACAGAATAAAGAAAAGATCAAGAAGATAAAAGAATCCCCGATCAAGAAATATTACATGGAAACAAGGAAGATAAAGGAAACACTGGAAATAATAAAGCAGCAAATAACATCTATAGCCAAGGTCAGCAGATAGGAAGATCAAATTGCACTCTATAGGCAGGATCTCCAATTTCAATTGAAGCAGAAACGTTTCTATCAATCCATTAATGGAGAGACTGCAATGAACCACCCAACACCTGATAACAAAGAAACAGTGCAGTTCTGGGCACAGATATGAGACAACCCAAATAAATACTTCAATAATGCTGCTTGGCTAAAGGAGGTGGAGAAGGAGAGAAAGAAGCTGAGAACAGCAGAAATGGTGGTGAAAAAAGGGCAAGAAAGATTGCAGTAGAAAGTGAAGATGAACTGCATGGTTTTTGGTTGAAACATTTGACTGGTCTTCATTTACTTATTGCCAAGTAATTTAACAGCATACTATCATTAGATATACAGTTAGAATAGTGCACTGGACTCAAACTGATTTAGAAGCCCTGTACAGGAAGATCGGAATAATAACGATGAATCATGCTCTACACGCAATGACACTGACAGATTCTATTTACCAAGGAGCATAAGTGGTCATGGAAATTTGCAAGTACACCAGATATTTAAGAAAGAAAAAAGGGCATTGGAAAAATATTTGAAGAGCAGTGAAGAAGGTGCATTGAAACTAGTATACCATGAAGGCTAAAATGATGTATAAGAAAGAGAAGATGAATACAACAGAGACTGAGCAAAGCAAAACATTACATGGCCAGTACACAAAAAAAACTAGTAGACGAAGCAGATAGCAGGACATGGCAATGGCTTAGAGCAGGAAAATTCAAGAAAGACAGAGGGGCTAATTCTGGTTGCACAGGACCAAGTCTTATGAACAAATACATGTAAAGTCAGAATTGAGAAGACAGCAACAGACAACAAATGCCATCTCTGCAAAGAAAGTGAAGAAGCCAGTGGACCACCAGTTAGCTCCTGCAAGGTCACACAGACTACAAACAGATTACAAATAACGGCACAATAAAGTAGCAACAATGGTGCATAGGAATATCTGCAAGGAATACCACTTGCCTGCAAACAAAAACTGGTGGGAACCATAAAGTAAATAAAACAATAAAAAATGAAAAAAAAAACCTAAAGTATTCTAGGACTTTAAAATTCAAGAGAGAAGTACCTGACACATAGCACCTTAGACTTAACCACTGTTGATAATAAAGACATTGCAGTATCTGGAGATAGCAGAATGTAAGAGAAAGGAACTGAATAAAATCACACAATACAAATACTCACAAATAGAGGTGTAAGAACTTGGCAAAAGAAAGCAAAGATAGTACCAATAGTAATAGGTGCCTTGGGTATAATCCCCAAAATACCTGCAATACCACTTGAACACAATAGGCACTGACAAAATCACCACTGTCAATTGCAAAATATAGCTTTACTTGGTATAGCTTACATCCTGTGAAAATATCTTTAATATTATTAAAGAAACATCTGTCTATCCCAGGTCCTTTGGGAAGGACTCAATAGGTTGAAAAAAAAAGTGCCAAATCCAGTCTAACCATCTGGCCAAATGTGCAACAAACCATAATAAATTTTGCTATCAAAAAGCAAAAAGTGCTGATAAAATCTTATATTTGCTTTATACAGATAATCTGAAGCATTATGGAGAATCAGAAAAAAAAATCCAGTCATTAATAAATGGTTTAATAATTTTTAGCACATATATAGCAATTAAATTTGGCCTAGAGTAGCTACTACTACAGTAGCAATGTATTTATTGCTATAGCCACAGTAGCAATAAATCAAAGTAAAATTGTGAATAGTAATGGAATTGAAATGCTGAATGGTTAAACGATCAGGACTCATCAGGATTAAAACCTACAAGGATCAGGGCATTTTAGTTAAGTATCATCAAGCATGGGCAAGTTGAAAGTGGAATTAGTAAAGAATAAACAGAAACACTGAGAAAATTGCTAAAAAGAAAATTGAAAGGTAGAAACAATATCAAAGCCTTCAATACCCGGCCATACCTGTGTTATGATATTGTGCTGGAATTATTAACTGGACGCTAGGTGAACTGGACTGTTTGGATTGAAAAACAAGAAAACTGATGACTATTTGCTTTGCATTACATTCTCAGAATGATATTATAGATTATAATAGATTATATTTCTCCTGCAAAAATAGAGGCAGATGGAATGGCGCAACCAGGGCATGTCTGATTCCCTGAGCTGCTAGGAAGGTCTCAAATTGCATGGCCGTGAATTGGGGCCCGTTGTCAGAGACCAAAATGTTGGGCAGGCTGTGCGTGGAGAAAAGTCTCTGTAGCACCTTGATGACCGCTTCTGCCGTAGTGGAGGTCATCAGGACTACCTCTAGCCATTTCGAGTAGGCGTCCATAACTATGAGAAATGTCTGTCCTTGAACTGGGCCAACAAAGTCAATGTGTACCCTAGACCATGGTGCTTGAGGTTGCTCCCACTCCTTAGCGGGTGCCTCTGGGGGAGCTGGTCTGGACTCCTGGCATGGTGTGCAGGTAGCCACCCATTCTTCGATCTCCCTGTCCATGTTAGGCCACCACGTGTAACTCCTGGCCAAAGATTTCATCCTGACAATTCCAGGATGCCCTATGTTAAAGCCTCTAATACTGCAATGCGCAGTTTGGGTGGAACAACAACTCACCCCCCCACAGTAAACAGTCATTTACAACCAATAACTTATCACGTTTGGTAAAATACATTTTGAAATCAGCCCCAACAGGGCCCTTTGGCCACCCCCTCCATACCCAGTTCAAAATTTGTTTGATGGTGGAATCCTTTGCAGAGTGACGGGCAACGTCACTGGACGAGACAGGCCCAGTCTCAAGGCAGTCAATGAGGAGGACTGGCGTCTCGGGGGTACAGTTGGCAAGAAGTTCAGGCAGCGGGCAGTGGCTCAAAGCGTCAGCGTGCCTCAAAGTGGAGCCTGGTCGGTGGATGAGACGGTAGGAGTAGGCAGCTAGGAAGATGGTCCATCTGGTCATCCACGGTGATAATGACACTGGGGGTAGGTCGGTCCCCAGCCCAGCAGCAGCTTGTGGTCTGTAATTATTTCTACATCACAGCCATATAGGTACTCATAGAACCTCTTTACTCCGGCCACTGCAGCCAAAGCCTCACGGTCCAGCTGGCTGTAGTTCCATTCTGCAGCAGACTAGGTCCTGGAGTAAAAAGCAATGGTAGCCTCGGTTCTGTTGGGCATGCGGTGGCTGAGGATGGTGCTGATGCCGAACGGAGAAGCGTCGCAGGTCAGCACCAATGGCAGGGTCTGGCTGTACTGTACCAGAAAGGAGTCCGCCAACAGGAGTCATTTTACCGCAGCAAATGCGGCAGCCTCGGCTTTGCCCCAGAACCACTTCACATTCTTAGCCAGGAAACCGTGTAAGGGCACAACAACGGTGGCTTTCTGTTTAAGAAAGACGCTGTAGAAATTAAGGAGCCCGAGGAACACCTGCAGCTCAGTTTGATTGCGAGGTGTGGGGGCATCCTGGATTGCTTGAATTTTGGGGGTGGTCGGGTGAATCCCAGAGCCATCGATTAGGTACCCTAAGAATTCAACCCTTGGCACATTAATTTGGCATTTTGCTTTCTTGAGACAGAGGCCTTTGTCTCTAATTTGAGCCAAAACAGTTCGTACACGTTTCAAAAGTTGCGTCTCATTTGCAGCCGATACCAAGATGTTGTCAAAATAGGGGACGACTCCTGGAATCCCCTGCAAAAGCCATTCCATGACGCTTTGGAACAGTCCAGGGGCGATACTAATGCCAAATTGCAGGCAGTGACATTTGAATGCACCCTGTGCGTCACAATGGTTTGGGCCTCCACCGGAGCGCCATCTACAGGCAACTGTTGGTATGCCTGCACCATGTCAAATTTTGCGAATATTTTTCCCGTGCCTAAAGAATTTAGTAGATGCTGTACAATGGGTACAGGGTAAGCACGTTGTTGTAGTGCTTTATTGATTGTGCACTTGTAGTCCGTGCAGATGCAGACAGACCCGTCAGATTTGACAGGAGTCACAATAGGGGTCTCCCAGTGTGCGTGATCAAACTCTAGGATTCCCTGGCCTACGAGCTTGTCAATTTCCCTATCAATTTTGGGGCGGAGAGCAAAAGGTACCCTCTTGGGTTTTAGTCTTATGGAAGCTATGTTGGGGCCCAAATTAAAGGAGATTGGAGTCCCCACATACTTACCCAGACTGGTGTCGAAGACGTCCTTGAACTCCTTAAAAATGGCTTCGGTGCCGTCGTCTTTCAAGGTGTTGATACCAGTCACTTCTAGGCCCAGAGCTTCGAACCAGTCAAGCCCCAGGAGGCCCTGCAGGTTGCCGCTGACCACCCTCACTGGGAGTTGGCCGCTGAAATGCTTGAATTTCACCTGGAAGGTGCCTTGGCCCACGATGGGGACCCGGTTGCCCTGGTAATCGCTTAGGGGGATGTCAGGGGTGCGTAGATGTTGTTTCTTCAGGCTAGGGATAGCCTGCTTGAGGGTAGACCACAGCATGATGGTCAGTGATGACCTGGTGTCAATCGCCATCTCGCATGGAGAGTCCTCCATGAGGACTGTGACCTTCAGCTTTTTTGGCTGCCTGGTGTGGACTTGGCCGATTTGACGTATGGTAGGTGACTCTAGTGTCGCCCTCTAAGCGTCGTGGTAGCTTCTGCCAGGCCCCTTCGTTGGGCCTCTGCTGGTGGTTTGGTGCGCTTGGCTGCCAGGTAGTAGCAGGGAATTCACTCTGGCACACCTTGGCGATGTGCCCCTTTCGCTCGCAGCGCTGGCAGGTAGCATTGCGGAAACGGCAAGCTGATCTGGCATGGTCTCCTCCGCAGCTAGCGCAAGGTGGGAGACGCAGTTTGAATTTGTGCGCCGGCTGGGCATGGCTACTGAGCATGCGGCAGCTGTCTTCTTCCTCGCCTTCTGAGCTCTCAGCCTCTGCAGCCTCGTGATGTATGCGTGTACTCTTTCCCACGTCTTGTGGAACGCTTTGGCGCTGTAGAGTTTCAGTGATTTTTACATAATCCGCAAATTATGCAGTCCAGAATCAGCTCATCCAGATCTCGGAATTCGCAGTACACTGCGGCGTTTCGTAGCGCCGCAACGTACTCGTTGATCGATTCGCCCTCCTTCTGGTTCCTGATGTTAAACTCATGCCAGCGAACGTGCTTGAGTTTAGTGAATGTGCTTGGGGGCATAGTGAATCCTCAGTGTTTGCTGGAGCACGGACTAAGCAACTGATTGTAGCAGCGTCGGCTCAGAGAGTTCTTTCGCCGTTTCAAACACTTCCCAGCCACAGTATCCTAGGAACATGTTCTTCTTGCGGCCTTCAGAAAGGCCGATGAGGTCGTTGGCCTTGAGGAAGCAGTCAAATCGTAGCATATACGAGTCCCAGTTCTCGGTGACTGGGTCATACGGAGTCGGTGGGGCGTGCATGGCATTTTGTGTTCTGAGGGCATTTTGAGTTTGCCGCTCAAAAATGGCTGCTTGAAGCCAGGCTGGATATACTTGCTGGATTGCTATGCTCTTTTTGGTTCACCTAGTTGCCTTCCAATCCCACCCTCGTCGCCAGTGTTAGATCAGGTAATGGATAGGCACACATAGGCTAACGGTAACAACAGTTCTTTATTAAGTACACAAGTGAGAACAATCGAGTGAAGGTTGAGTCTGGCAGCAGCCCTTTTATAGGGAGCTGTCAGACCCTTCGAACAATAGGATTAAACCTCTGTTCCCGTCGGAACAAAGGACCTTGGTGGAAACCACTGTAGTTAAAGCAAGTATCTAACAAAGACTTTCAACTGTTAAAAGATAGAAGGAACTGAATCAATACATCTACGGTATAAAGAGGTGAAAATGATAACAGATATTGAGAAATAAGACAGGTTTTCCAAAATATTTTAAAATTCAGAATGAATTTTCAGTTATGAAATGGTATTCTAAACTAAAGAATGCCAATGGACATATAGTAATTGATTCAAAGATCAAACAGAGATACACGGAAGATAGTGAAATTCCATACAATGTGTATATCAACATCCAAGATAGCTTATTTCTGCAATAGAAGAAAATACATGTATCTCAGGGATGAATTGTGCATGCTGCTGTCTGGGTGTTTGTAGTGTTTGCTTGCAGACTTTTCTGAGCTTGTCTGTTTGTTTTCAGACTCTTCGTTACCCAATTACCATATTTTTGGAGTATAAGACGCACCTTTTTTCCTCAAAAAAGAGGATGAAAATCTGGGTGCGTCTTATACATCGAATACAGCATTTTTTGCCTCACGAAGCCCCGCCCCTTCACCAAAATGGCCGTGCATACCCTTAAGGAGGCTTTCGGAGAGCTCCTGGGGGCTGGGGAGGGCAGAAATTAGCAAAAAACGGTCCGTTGTTTGCCCCCCCCAGCCCCCAGCAGAACTCTATAAGCCTCCATACGGCTATACATGCAATTTTGACAACCCCCTTCCGTTTTTGTGAAAAATGGGCTGTTTTTTTGCTCGTTTTGGGGGCCCCAGCCCCCCAAGACCACTCTGCAAACACTCCCAAGGCTATTCATGCCTTTTTTTAAAGAAAAAAATGGGCCCGTTTTCGCGAAAAATGGAATGTTTTGGGGAGGTTTGCAGAGTGGAAAAACTTTTTTTTTCCCTTTTGGAAAGCTCTTTAACTGATTGATGAGAATTACATTGATCAAGTGCTGTGCCAGCAGAAAGAAAGTCTTAGGTGCTGCAGATTGTCAGCAATTTCCTTTTCCAGCACATGGATAAATACACCTGGAAACATCTACCTACCTACCTACCTACCTACCTACCTACTCTCTCTCTCTCCCTACCTATCTACTATATTTCTCTATCTACCTACCTACCTACCTACCTACCTACTCTCTCTCTCCCTACCTATCTACTGTATTTCTCTCTCTCTATTTCTCTCTCTCTATCCCTCTACCTACCAACCTACCTACTCTCTCTCTCACCTTACCTATCTACCGTATTTCTCTCTCTCTATTTCTCTCTCTATCCCTTTACTACCTACCTACCTACACCCTCTCTCTCTCCCTCCCTACCTACTGTATTTCTCTATCTCTATCCCTTTATCTACCTACCTATCTACCTAACTACTCTCTCTCCCTACGTACCTACTGTATTTCTCTCTCTTTCTCTCCCTCTCTATCCTTCTATCTACCTACCTACTTTTTTTAAAAAAAATTGCCTCTTCAAAACCTTGGTGTATCTTATACTCTGGTGCATCTTATACTCCAAAAAATACGGTAAGTAACATCATCTGAATGTGGGGTTTGCCCTGCCACTGTTGTTAGGGTGTGTGGTTTTCTCTGTGGTATTCCCTTGATTAGGTATGGACATGGACAAATAAATTAAATCCTGATGTTTAGACCAGTAAATTTCAAACACCAGCATGCTGGCTGGGGAATTCTAGGAGTTGAAATCCATATTCATCAAGTTTGAAAAACAATGCTGTAGGCCCTTGAGTCTGGCCAATTATGGATTCAAACTGACCAGTAGGAAAAGATGGTCTGTTATTCTGCAGCCACATATTGCAAGCTGTATGGGCCACAAAGATCAGTGGGAATTGCTTTTGAATAGGCTACCTAGGAATGCACAATATAGTCCTTTTTGTTTTATTCATCAAGAGATGCACAACAATGACAGGCTTACTGAGATCCCAGGCATGCCTTTGTAGAACAAAGGTAACTTATTCTGTCAAACAATTATTTAATATAATTATTTAATGGGGATTTGTACCAAAAAAAAAGAACTATTAGCTAAGATTTACACATGTTAAATTAAATTATGGTTAGATAAGATTTAAGTAAATGTAACTTGTCTTCAGACATTGTGGGTGCTGCATCACTGGAGGTTTTTAAGAAAAGACTGGACAGCCACTTGTCTGAAATGGTATAGGATCTCCTGCTTGAGCAGGGGGCTCGACTAGAAGACCTCTAAGGTCCCTTCCAGACCTTACACGGGAAAAGACCCGAATACAACAAAACCAGCATATATATATATGTATGTGTGTGTGTGTGTGTGTGTATGTATCTACATACATGTAAATACATATACATATGTATGCATATACATACACATATATTAATTACAGACGATTTACAATATATAGCTATACTTCATAGTTCTGGGGGCATCCTGTGATCCTAAGCTCAGCTGATTCTACGTGCAGTGCATTGTATCAACAGATGCCTTTCGTTTTCCGATAGACCCAGATGAAAATTCAGTGCCAACTCGAGGATCGGACCGAACAACAAACTTTAACGGCACCCCTTCCTTACCCTGAGAAACACCCACGTTCTGCAAGGCTGGGCCGATCCCATCCGCAGCTCTGCCGGCCTATCAAAAGCCCGCCCCTGGGGTTATGGGGATTTCGCGGCTCCTCCCCGGTATCTCCAGCAGCCAAAGCCGGAGCGCGATCCGCCCCCTTCGTTTGCTCTTCAAGCTGAAAATGGCAGCCGCGACGGGGGCGCTCCGAAGGTTATTGAAACCCTCCGTAAGTGCGACCCCCTCGCTTACCGCACCGTACCCGAAAAATGACCTGTGTGTTATGACCCCTCGGGCATTGCTTTACTTCGGCACGGCGGCTGCAGTCTTGGGGCCCGCCGGAGCTTCTCTCCCTGTTTTCTCGTCGTGTTTTCTAAGTCCGGCGTGCTCTTTGCACGAGAGTAAGCCGAAAAACCTCACAGGGTCTAATAATGGCTTGCTTAGGGGACGAGGAGCAGATTTCTTTATCGATCCCCTCGCTTCCCCAGTCTTGAACCTTTGGCTGTTTTTTTGCAAAATGAACCTATCACTGCTGCTTTCCCTAGATTTTCCCTTTGCTCTCTCTCTCTATTAAAAAAGTCTCGAGTGTCTCTTTCCCCACCCCCCTCCCGCCCCTTTACTCATCCAGATCTTGGGAAATCCTCCATGCCGCCGCAGCACATGGATCTTGGGAGGAGAAACTGGTGCACGACCTTCGCGTGCTTTGCAGGGGTCTTTCCCGAGCATCTCAGGCTGCTTCTGCTCCGCTGCGGTGCATCTTTCGCTTGCATGTTACATGTTGGTCCCCGCTGCCCGTCTTCCTCTGATACCGAGCCATGCCCTCTTTTCTTAGGGTGGTTGGGCCGGCTCCACCTTATGGAGAGCAAGCGCGGTGGCCGGAAGGTGTTTATCAGCAGCGGCGAGTGGGCGGAAGTGCACGGCCGACGCGAAGCCCTCGGTGCCTCGGTTCCATTTCAGTACTAGTAAGTTGCCGGGGCTGAGAGTGGATGAAATCGCTTATAATCAGCACCTTGCGATAGTCTCCGAATTGTTCACGGATGAACTCTAAATCCTCGCTTAAAAACCCTTCTCCCTTTGCTTACTGGCCAAAGATCTCCCCCGTGCATATTGCCTGATTTAGTCTGCAATCATTTCCATTTGCAGTGACCTAAAAAGCAGACGAAATGTTGGATTATCTTTGCAGATGAGACACATGTGCTGGAAAGGCAGACCCAGGGAATTCAAACTATTAAGGAAAAAGGTTTAGGCTAAATACCAAAGAAGACTTTCTTGGCCAATGGAATAGGCTGCCACCTGATGTGAAATCTTTTCAAATAGACTGGATAAGTCATCTGTCAAATGGTCTAGCCTAGCACAGTCTTTTTCAAACTTGGCAACTTGGCAGCTGGCTAGCTTGGGATTCTGGAATGTGCAGTCCACACACATCTTAAGACTGCCTAGTTTAAAAAAAACCTGTTCTAAATAGATCCTGCACACCAGAGATTGGACTAAATAACCCAGAAGATCGCTTCACCTCAATGATGCTATTACTTTGCTGTTTTCTTGGAATATATTCCAAAATTGGCACAATGCTGTAAATTATATTACTTTTTCTTCTATTTTTTCAGATCTGCTTTTCTGTTACATCAATTAAGCATAGGCTTCATAGGTGAGGGGTCCAACATGTTTTCACTACTGCAGAATTACTACCGTAGTTAACGACATGTTATTTTTAAATTATTTCAGATGGGTATAGCCATTCAATGGAAATATTATCAGGGAGTAAGGACTGTGTATGGAGATACACAAAATATTTATATCAGTGCTGCTAAATGTTTCTAATAGTTTGCAAACAGAACTCTGGTGTGTGGGTATATCTGTATATTGAATTTCATTTGGCAATAAGTTAGTATGGTCTCTTTTGTAAAAGAAGAATCTGCATAATTTGATTTTAAAATGAAGTTAAAATTTCAGGTACTGGTAATAGTTTTGGTCATCTTTGTTGAACTAGCCTTGGTGAAGGCAAGAACACTTTTCTTCCTATTTACATTAAGGTTCAGGGCTACAAATTGCATATTTGAATGAATACTGGCCTTGGGTTAGAGCAGTGTTGGTTTCAAGAAAAATAAACACTGAACATCAACCTTCACTAATTGGCTATCTGACAAATATGCTGGGTTTCTTCCCCCTTTAGAATGGCTGATCCATCTAAAGGACTTTTACCAATAGCCGTTCCTTTAGTGATTGAAGTTGAATCCAAACAGATGACATGTTACTGGCACTACAGTATATTCAGTCATAACATGAACTAGATACTGAGAATAGATTATAGACTATACTGGCTAATTCACATCATACTGAAGTCTCAACCTTTGGGGAATTGTTAGAATATGTAATAGTACTGTTACAAAATCGTTAACTTGGGTAGGTATAGCCAGTCATAACATACCATTTTAAAAAACAAAATACACTTTTTTAAAAAGGGTGTGATTACTCACTTAACTTTTTTATTTTCTAAAAATGCTGCGGTACATTTACTGAGATGTTTGCTCTTTTCTTTTTATGAATTTGCATGTTAATACTTGCTTGTTTCTAATCCAAACATGGTATCTGCATTGTAACACATGACTGTACCTAATGATTACTAGGTACTGCGAGGTTTGTTCCTGCTGTCACTCAGCGTGCTCCATTTTTTAAGGGGACAGCTGTGGTGGATGGAGATTTCAGGGAGCTCAGTTTAGATGACTTTAAAGGAAAATACCTGGTTCTTTTCTTCTACCCCTTGGATTTGTAAGTATTTTCCTTTGTTATATTTCTTAGATAGACTTGGCCTTCATGTTTTGGGCAAATAGTCTTGTTTGTTACTTCAACGTGACTTGCATTCTGGTTATCATGTAACTCTGGCCTTCTTTGTGTACAAGTTCAGTGATAAGAAGTAAGCCAAAGACATTCTTATGAATGTCTTTCCAGATTAAGGAGGGTATGTGCTGTTGGTAATATTATTATCATCTAAAATCAATCCACGATAGCTTGAAGTTGTTTTTTGACTGTAATGGATTATAATCTACTACATTGTATGTCCTTCCATGTTGTCAAGATGTTTCTGGGGAGAAAGTGACTGGCCCAGTCACCTAGTGGACTAAAAACTGAATCTGTCCATTTCTACTGCAGCCTCCTAGCTCCTCCTATCTCAGCTCTCATATTCAGAGATAGAAAAAAAATGACTTGGAATATTAATTGCTTATTTGTCTAGATAAAGTGGGACATCCATTGTGGATGAAACAAACTAGTAAATTATATAGGTTAGGCCAAACGTTATTGGATTAAACAAATACACACACTTACTTAATTCCTCAGTAATTTTGTTTCGCAGATGTGAGAAATTTATTATCTCAATTTTAATGACCCAGATGCTATACTGAGGACAGTGCAGATTAGAAATTAGTGTAGAATAAAACCTGCTTTGAACATGAATTGTAGGGTTGTGCAATGAAACAAATTGAAAGGGCAAATATGATTCTAAGTACTGTACAAATAGTATCTGAATATTCCTTAAATTAAAGGCATCCTTTCTCAGAATCTTACAGTAGCTACACAATTCCAGGAAAAAATGCAATTGTTGACAGGTGCTACTTACAGAGATGTACTCCAGATCATATTTTGCCTTTGTACAGTAACAGTATCTGGTTATCTGCATATAGTGCTCCTAATGAATATTATTACAATACTGAAGACTCCAATAAAATATTTGTAAAACACCTGTCTGGTGCCTTTGATATGGTATGATTGTTAAACTGTACAAATTATAATTTGGAAATTGTACGATCCTTACGTTATGTTCTATATCTTATGTTTGTTATGATGCTGTAGCCTATCACTAAAAAAGATTTATAATGAAACAGGATGGAACATTTGTGGATTTCAGCAGCTTTATATGGAATATAGACTGCAGCATATTTTTGGCTCTTTTGGCAATTATGATAAGGGAATGATAAAAAGCGATCAGATAAATGCTATAAACATTTGATAGAAATTGGGGATTAACATTTTTGGCACCTTTTCTTGATTACATGCCATTATCCTTCTGAACTTTGTCCTTTCTATTTATGTCCCAAGGAATTATTTGGATAAGAAGGGTACCTCAAATGGATAAATATTTATTTTGCTCATACTTTGTACAACATAGTGGTATAAAGATTTTTAGAGGCCTGTTCCATTCTTTTTCATTTTCTCTCTGTATTTTTTCCCCACTAGCACTTTTGTATGTCCAACAGAAATTATAGCTTTTAGTGATAAAGCAAATGAATTCCATGATGTGAATTGTGAAGTTGTTGCTGTATCAGTGGACTCTCACTTCTGTCATCTGGCCTGGATAAATACACCAAGAAAGGTAGAAATTAATCTTCTCTTCACTTATTCTTGCATTGTCATTATATTTAATTATATCTATTTATACAGCACCACAGACACTATGTAGCCAATTTGACTGACAATTACTGTGATATTGAATGTGCAAGAAAATTGCTTTTACTTATTTGGATATTTACTAAAACCTTAAATACTTAAAATGTGTTTAAAATCTAGATTCATCTTTTTTACATTAATATTAGTTTGGTATATAAATAGCTTAGTTTCTTAAAGGGCACTGTTTTAATAAGATTTTCTTAAAATGTAAACAGAAATGTGATCATTTTTCAACTGTGAATATTTATACTTTTCCTACCAGATAGGCATTTTACTTTTACCTAATAAAAACGAACTATTCATGGTTTCTGCTGTTTCTGAAATTAATTGAATTGTTGTGGTATCTAATTTTATTTGTGCTTTCTTCTCATGGGTATTGTGACTCAGTTATTTATATCAATTGTATCAAAATTTGCATCAAATCATGATGTCAATGTGCATATATCGTGATTGTTGTATCATTATGACCAGCTTCAGACACCACTGTTCATTTTGTCTAATCTACTCTAAACCATAAGAAAAGTAGCGCCCAGTAAGAAAAGGAAAGCTAAAACATTCTAAATTATTATGCTTGGTCATTGTAGGAGAGCCCAACCCCAAAGCCATAAGTAAATTATAACTACAAAAGTTGCTACTATTTTAAGTCTGATTATAAAATTCTGAAACAGATAATTATAATTTTTATTAGTAAAATAAAAAAGCAATTATGTGAAATATATAGTATGTAAACAAGAAAACTGGTGTCTATTATTCTGTTATATATTAATGTGACTTAGTGGTCAGATTTTAATCATCACTTAGAACATCTTGAGATCTTAACACTTAGGACTGTTGATTGAAATAGTGGTTCTTTCTTGCTGACTTAAAAGAATAAAGTCTCTGGGAAGAATTTGGAAGGCCTGGACAAATTGGATCTTACTCTTACATATTTCATGAGCTTTTCTGTCTTGAGGTTCTGTTGCTTTGTGCCCTTTTATCAATCGAACCTGTAAATAGTCAGAGTTCTGGATTAAAATCTGTGCTTCAGAACACTGGCCTGTACTTTAAAATCTTCGATAAATTATTTTCATATCCACAAGTAACTCTCAAAAGAATGGAAAATGGACAGGTTTTTAAAACATAGCTTTACTAACCTGCGTATGCTACAGCCTTGAAGTCTGTCCAGTCATCTAGCTAGAATTATGACCATGTGACAGGGTTTCCACAACTAAAATGCAAGTGGTGACCACACACTTTTGTCTAGAAGATGGCCCCTAAACACTAGTGAGACTTGCTGGCCTTGTTTCAAGGACAGATCATTTATCTCCTTGGCTCTGTGATGTAGTTAAATTGAGCAGATGCCGCATGCCTTATTATTAAGACTCCTGGGTAAAGGCAGATGCGGAGGTGTGATGTATCATACTAATATCAAAATTAAAATTAAAATCAGAGGACTAAACTTTTATTTATTTTATTTCATTATTTTATTTTATTTATCCCACCTTTATTACTTTTTATAAATAACCAAAGGTGGCAAACGTATCTAATATCCCTCTCTTCTTCTGCTTTCTCCATAGCAACTCAGTGAGGTGAGTTGGGCCTGAGAGAGAGTGACTGGCCCAAAGTCACCCAGCCAGCTTTCATGTCTAAGGTCTCACAGTTCTAGCCTGGTGCCATAATCACTTGACCCGGGATGGGGAACCTATGGCATGCGTACAACAGGTGGCGCCCTCTCTGCAGGCTTGTGAGCCATCACCCAGCTTATCTCCACTGTGCATGCACGCGTGCCTCCCACCGGCCAGCTGATTTTCGAGTTTCTGCCATACATGCGGGAGACGTGCGCGCGTGCGCAGGAGTCACGTGGGCATGTGCGGGGGCGAGGGAGCATGGGGGTGCACTGCGCCTCACTGTGCTCCGTTTTGGGTGCCAAGAGGTTTCAGGGAGGGACTCTGGAGCTCAAGGGAGGCTGTTTTTGCCATCCCAGAGGCTCAAGGAAGGCCTCCGGAGCCTGGGGAGGGCAAAAAATGAGCCTCACGGAAGTCCGGAAAAGAGACCTGTTTCTGGCTTCTGGGGGGCTTCTGGAGCCTGGGGGGGGGCATTTTCACCCTCCTAGTGGCTTGAGGAAAGCCTCCGGAGCCTGGGGAAGGCGAAAAACAAATGCATGGCCGCCCGCGCACACACAGACACACACACCGGTTCCATCATGTGTGTGTGTGTGTGTGTGTGTGTGTGTGTGTATATTCAGTAAACCCCCAAGTGTTGCTTCAGCACATTATCTATACAATATTGGTCCCCCAAACAACCGAAGAATTTTTACTCTTGCTTGCTATAATATTTTCCTTTCTGCCATCTTGAAGGGAAGGTTCTATGATATAAAAAATATATGCAGATCTTTCCTTGAGGTTTGGGAGAAATGGAAACTGGGTTCTGTATTGCTGTGTTTCCTTTTCTATAAAAAACTGTAAGATAGGTATATTTCCTCATGTATCACAATACCCCGGCAGGACAGAGATTACATTAATCTCTCGCTAGCTAATCAGGAGGAAGGGATTTCAGAGACACTTCTGTGTCAGAGCTATGATTAAACATAAAGTGGTGCTCCAAGTGAGGAACTAAGCCTTACTGAGGTTTCCATAATTCTGTGTGTTTGTGTGTGTGTGTATACTTTATTTTTTCTCCCCCTCTATTTTTCTTCTTTTCTTTTCCTTTTAAACATACGCATGCCATTCTATATATTATTCTGCTATCTCTTTGTTATGATTGGTTGGAACAACATTGTCTTAATCCCAACAAATCCTAGCAGACCTTTGCAAGTATTAAGACTTAATATAAATTAGCGTAGCTTTATATCTTAATACAGGGAATTCTTGACTTAGCAACAGTTTTTTTAGTGGCTGTTTGAAATTAAAATGGCACTGAAAAAAGGGACTGATAACCGTTTTTCACACTTATGACCAATGTAGCATCCTTGTAGTCATGTGACCAAAATTCAGATGCTTGCCAACTGACTCGTATTTATGACGATTGCAGTATCCTTGAGTCATGTGATCATCTTTTGTGATCTGTTAAACAAAGTCAATGGGGAAGCCAGATTCACTTAACAACTTTACTAACTTAATAACCGTAGTGATTCACTTGACAATTGTGGCAAGAAGGGTTATAAAATGGGGCAAAACTCACTTAACAGCTGCCTCATTTAGCAACAGAAATTTTGGGTTTAATTGTAATTGTTTAAGCTTCTCATATGTTTTAATTCCCATACCTGATAATCTTATTTTATTATAGCAACATGATTTTTATTTTTACAAGTGATTGTTGTAGTATTGGTCTCTGCTGACGTATAACAGAAATAAATAATAATTGCAGCTCCCAGAATCCCAGCTGACGTAAAAAAATCTGGCTTATGAAAGCTAGTATAGATATTTCTCATGTATGTTATTTATCATACAATATAAAACTGTTCTGGATTAGAACAAAATTTGAAGTTTTCTTTCTAAACATACTTAAATAGATCTTTCTTAGAAGGTTTAAAATGCAATTGTGGCATCTACCTTACTTTGGTAGTGTTATTTATACTTTGATAGTACCTTATTTTTGGAATTATTTAATCAATTTCATTACATTTATTAAAGCTGCCTAACAAATATTATAACTTTGGGCAGTGCCCATGACATTGCTGAATGATGGCTAAAGTCCTTCAACATGTTTTTTAAAATAGAAAATTGCCAAAATGTTGCGTAATCTTATTATTTATGGTCTATTTTAATTTGTATATTTGCAATATTTAATATGTTAATAAACATTAATACAGTATAAATATAGGAAATATCGATATACTATTAATATAATTAATATTATATTATTAATATATTTAATATACAAATCTGAAGAAATAGGTTAGATACTGCAACTGAAATAGGATTCATTTATTTGGGAGTAAGGAATGGTGGGAAAAATAAAATTATGTTATTTCTGGAGTCTACAACATTTCTCTCTAATATTTATATCAAGGTACATTGCTTATAGATAATAATAGTAATAATAATAGTAATGATGATGATGTTGTATGAAAATCTGTTTTATGTTGATGTTGGATTTTCTTTCTCCAGCTCTTAATGGTTGTTTGTGAAGGATATATGCTCATTTTTCATTCGTCATCTTTTGGTTAATAGTAAAAATCTGGAAGGCTACAGAAAAGCTACAATGTTTGTCTTTTTCCTTAGACTGGTGGCTTAGGCCACATGAATATCCCACTTCTATCAGATTTAACAAAACAGATTTCCCGAGACTATGGCGTTCTCCTAGAAAGCTCTGGGCTAGCATTAAGGTAAGGAATCTTGTTTTGTTACTTATCTTGAAAGTCTCCAGTAAGATAGGATAGGGATTTATATATGATGCCATAAAATACTCGAATTGATTTTAATTTAGTACCTTGTGTGAAGTCTAGTGCTGCAGTTTGTAAACCTAAGTTCCTGATTTAGTACATTGTGTGAACTAAATCTGTCTTTTCCTGAAGCTTACAGATAGTTCACGGCTTTAGGCTGGGGGGGGCAGGGGGGGAGTGTGTTCGTGTGTGGAAAGCTGCTTCACCTCTTTTTCCCTTTTCTGCAGCACCAAGCTAGCCCATATAGACTAGGAGTGCAACACAAAGGGGCATTTTTGCATGTTCTGCCATCTTTGAGCTGCTTTGTGCGGAGTGGGAGCAAGAAGGCAGTGGCAAAGGTTATCTGGGACTATGAAGTGCTGGATGGCAAGGGTGACTAGGACTTGGTTGGGGTGGCTGTGCTTTCCCTGGGCATGACAAGCAGAGTTTGCTTGCCGTCTTGAAGAAGAGACAGGAATATTTGTATCTGATAATATTTTCAGCAGATTCTTAAAATGCCATTTAACCTGCCTTAGCCAACTAGAAAGAGATTAATTTTATAGGAGCAGTAATTTTACACACATTCACACCCACCACAATCAATAAGAGTTTTCTTAATTGTTTACAAGATTTTTAAAAAGTTTGAAAAATACTTTATTTATAGAATGTAGTACAGAATAAAATATTCATGTTTTTGATTTTGCTGGAATCTCATGGATAGAAGACTGGGAATATGTTAAATCTCTCCTATCATGCAAGAGCTGAAATTCCCTCCTTCGCTCTTATCTACATAACTATCTATGAATCTTGTCTGCCTGCCTTGATTACAATTGGTCAGTTAAGTCTCTTTTAAACATTTTCATGTTGGTAAACTTCATATATACGGTAAATCTTCGTGAATAAAAGATAAATGTGACATCTATTACTGATGTGCAGTATTATTATTTTTTGCTCTATTTAAACTGACAGTCTGTTATGACTTCAGAGTATTCAGAGTAAGTATAAACAATACTTTTAAAAGACTAGTGGAAAATACAGTGGATGCTACATTAACCTCCCAATAGAATTAAAACTGGCTCTTTTACAAGCAAACAAATTACATAAATTCAGCTGCCTTTTTCACTGCTATCTGGTAGAGAAAGAAGAATGGGATACTGGTAAACATGAGATCTCTGTGTGTTTTACATTGTAAAAGTCATTTTAATTTTAAAAGATGCATTTACTTTTTAAGGGGCCTTTTTATCATGGATCCTAATGGTGTCATCAAGCACTTAAGTGTTAATGATCTCCCAGTGGGTCGTAGTGTAGAAGAAACACTTCGGTTGGTGAAAGCATTCCAGTATGTAGAAACACATGGAGAAGTCTGCCCTGCAAACTGGATTCCAGACTCCCCCACGGTATGTTATTAAAGCTAATGTGTAAAACATAATGCTCATTGTTTTTAATTATAGAAAATCTTTTTTTCCTCTCAGTATCTAGAGTTTTCCCATGCACTACTATTGTATGCCAAGTTGTTTAGACCTGCTCTCTTCCTTATGATTGGATGCCAGTATGAAGGAAGAAATTACCTGTACAATATACAATAGCAATTCTGATGGCAATTTCCATTGCTAAATGGGATGGCCCTAAAGTGTGATGTAATATGTGACCACGCTGCGTAACAATGGAAATTGTGTGGCTGCTGTAATTAAGAGAGGATATCGTAGGGTTGCCATTTGCAACATTCTGCCGGAATCCTCGTTGACTTTGCTTGTAGAAAGCTGACAAGGAAAATTGCAAATGGCAATCACATGGCCATGGCATGCGTTATACCATAATTGAGGACAGGCCAGTGTCCACTGAGACCACAATTCAATAACCACAGAGGACAGTGTGATGACTGTAGGTCCCAAGAACTGGTTGTAAGTACTGTACTTGTTCACTATCATTGAAAATTTGAACAGTTTCTGAATGAATTGGAAATAGGTATGCTTTTAAGTTCCTTACTATCTTGTAAGAGATAATAAAGGGATGTTTGATATTTATGTGTATGGGGACTCTGTTCAGAATTTAATTAACTGCCTTGATCGAATGCATATTTCAATACTTACGTTGTAACTTTTTGTTTTGCAGATTAAGCCAAATCCAGAAGATTCAAAAGAATATTTTTTAAAAGTAAATAAATAGAATGATGACCAGTACGAGATTAATGATTGAATCTATTTCTTGAAGCCAGAAACAAGCACCCTGTGAGACTAGCCATGATTACAATAAAAACTGCAGAATATTTTCTACTTGCTATGATGAATGTCTAAATGTTCACAGGACTTTGGCCTTCTTCCATAATCCCAAATTAGTTTAAATAGCACATATATCCTACACAAAATACTAGAAAATAATTCTCATTTGAATAAAAAGATCAGCATTTTATATTTAGTGTGGAAAACTAGTGATATTTTTGGTTTATTTTAGTTTGTAGTACCGTGTTTCCCTGAAAATATGACATGTCCTGATAATAAGGTCATGCTACATTTTTCTGGTGGGCAAAAATATAAGCTCATCCCCACAAATAAGCCCCCTGGACAACCCCCCACCTCCAACCAGGCAGCGCGCCGCTCACTAACCTAGTGGTATCCTGAAGGTGCCAAGCTGCGGGAACCGGGGTGTGTGTGTGCAAATGTGATTGCGTTGCTTGGTGGCTTCCAGATACCGCTAGGTTGGTGAGCGGCGCTGTGCCCAGCTGAAGAGGGGGGTTGCCGGGCGACTGCTCTCTTGAGAGTGGGCTCCCAAAAAGCTGGGCACAGCAGCCACCCGGAAAAGAAGAAAAGAAGAAAACTGGGTTTTGCTATAATTACATGTAGTCTCACTTATCCCACCAGTATATTTTTGATTTACTTTCCCCTACTTTGATTCTCTCTGTACTAGCAGGATATTCCTAGTAATCATTTGTGGGAATTCATGGAAGTGCTGTTTGTATGAACAGGTGTTACACCATTGGTCTTTTATGAATAGTTGCTGTGCTTTATGCAAACAGCAATTCAAGAAGAGGATCTTGCAGCCACAGAAATGAAGCTAACTATATCAGTATTGGTGCCACATAAATGACCCTAGCTAAATCAATCAGTGCCATCTCAAAATACTTGTTTCTGATCATTGGAACATCTTTGCAGTCTTTTACAACTCACAAGTCTATAATTCTCCCAGTTACATTTATTTAACTGAAATTCCATTTTTTCCTCTGGGAGGTCTGGATAGTTTAAGCAAGTATCTCCTATTTTATTCTCACCCCAACAACCTGAAAACTAAGGAGCAATTTCTTGGCAGAACAATTAATCAGTGAAACGACTTACCTCCAAAAGTTGTGAGTTCTCTTTTTAAGAAGAGATTGGACAAC
This sequence comes from Natrix helvetica, assembly GCF_964273705.1. Lineage (NCBI taxonomy): Eukaryota > Metazoa > Chordata > Lepidosauria > Squamata > Natricidae > Natrix > Natrix helvetica. The sequence continues at coordinate 61,904,023 of NC_138551.1, read as the reverse complement.
TATTTGTTTGAAATGGTATAGGATTTCCTGCTTGAGTAGGCGGTTGAACTAAAAGACCCCCAAAGTCCCTTTCAATTTTGTTATTCTGTTCTCTTATTTGTTAAACAGGTTGGTACCTTGCCCATTGTTATCCAATGAGCTCTGTGATCCATTTGAGATTTAAATTGGGATTTCTCTGGTATTTTGAATTGAAAGCTTATTGTATCTTTTTTTTTTCTATAACGGAGCAATGGCATGATGGTGTGACTAACCACACAGTCCTGTTATATAAGTAAACAGACTGGTAAAATTCTTCTAACAGCAGTGCCAAATTCAAGGCCCATTTTCGCTGACAGAGTTGCAGGAGGCTGTCGCAGCTGAAAACAGCCCTCCAGACTCCGTTCCGCAGAGTGCTTGGGCCAACACAGGTGCTGCCCACCCACCCCCCACCCCGCAGTACGAGTGACTATTGTTTCCTCAGAAAATGAATATTTGAATAGTTCTGGAATTTAAAAGAATTCTTGAAAATTATATTTAAATCTAGTCTTGATCAACATTCTCGTTTCCAATTTTGTTATACCCACCCACCCCATTTTTTCAAGATTCATTTTTTTTTAAACAAGGGCATGAAATTTGGTAGACACTAATAGAAGGGTCTATAGCTATCATAGAGCTGAGGGACAGGGTCATTCTGTTGAAAAATCAGGTATATATTTTTCTGGATCATTAATAGCCTGATAAGGGCCGAGTTATAAGCCTTTTGAGCTCATGGAAAAGAGGAATAGATAAAATTGCATGATCGGTCACATCTGATTCTGCACTCATAAACTGGGATAGTGCTCGTGTGCACAATAAATTCCTTTTCACACTTCTGTTTAATCCTTGACTAAATTATTTGGCTATACCCTTAACAAATGCTGCTGTGCCATTAACTGCACAAGAAAATTGCTTGGAAAGATTATATAGTACCCCTATTCAGTATACAGGTTTATTATTTATTATTCATTTGACCTGATGTAATCTATTTTTGAAGGGCTGTGAAGCTGTATAAGCCATTTCCTGTCATTGAATATCCTGGAGGAAGAACTCTTGACATTTCTCATTCTGAAAGATGACACTCTCTGGACCATAGGGTTTTGTTTTGGGGTTTTTTGTGCATATTTTTGGTAGCAAGATCATATTTCTATCAGTACACTCTAGGTATGCAAAATACGGTAGAACATAAGTGAGTCTTATGTTCTATTTGATTTTGATCTGATTTTCTGGCCAAATCACCCAGAACATAAAGAGTCTGTTATGATTTGCCAGCATACAAATTTTAACAAAAGATTATAGAGATTGAACTATTGAGAATGCCATTTGCATCAGGCTCATATTGAGAAAGCGCTTGATTTGACTGAATCAATTAGCTCAATACAAAATGTCCAGATATAGTGTGTTTCATATACGGTTTATAAAAATTAGATTCTTTCATTTTCAAAGCTTTTTTTAAAAAAATCTTTTGCCTCTCCGCTGCACCCCAGCTAGACTGGAAATCCAGCGCTTACGATTCCCTTCCAATTCAACGTATCGCGGGCATTGACGCAAGTGGGTGACCCACGTCGTACTTAGCGCGATGCAAACGTACTGCACGATCCACGCTATGAGTCAGTAATCGCGCAGCTTGACCCGAGCCAGAAACGTTCGCTTCGCATCGCACACGATCACCATCGCGTGCCAGATTCACACGACCCACGCGTTACATCGGTTGGCCAGTCCCTAGGTGATGACAGCCTAAGCTAAAACTTCCTATCCGTTCATTGACAGGCCAAGTGCAGTCTTGATAATGACTAAAATTGCTTGATTTCAAAAAAACCTATTTATTTATTTTCTTTTATTTGGTTAGTTAAATGCAAAAGCGTGTTGGATGGAGGTGTTCTTATATTTATTGCTAGCCTTGAAGCTAGGGAGGACTCTCAGCCCTCTCCTCTCGTCTTGCGATTCTGCACCTGCCATTCCCCTCTTTTCCCGGGAAACGGGGGAAAATCCTTTCACGGGGATTCGAGTTTTTCGGGCGAAAAGGGGTGTTGTTTGAAAATCGAATCGGCGCCCGAGGAACAAACGAGCAGCAGTGAGCATGAATGACGTCAAAGGCTGAGGGAGGGGATGATCCCGCAATCGCGAAAAGACCTCCACGGGTGGGTGACTTTGCCGACGTTTTCCGGAACCAGCCGCTTTCCGGCGCAGCCGTCCCGAGCATCATGGATTTGAATTTGCAGTTTTGGAGAAACGAGGGTCGAGTACGGTTCTCTGTAAAGCGTTGCGCCGCGGTCGCAAAGGGGAGGGGAATCAACTTTCTAGTGCAGCCTGGAAGTGAAAAGAAGAGCCGGCCGGGAATTGTGGGTGTGGGGGAAGCGTGGCTTTGCTCTCGGCTGGCGTGGGAGAAAGGGCGATCGGAGGACTAAATGGCTTCGCCCTCGCCCTTGCAGCCCTTCTGCCCGGGAAATGTGGAAATTGAGATGCAGGGGGGACGGGGACCTGGCGGGTGGGGTGGAAGGCGTGATTTCTTCGATCCGGCAAAATACACAAGCAAACGTTTTAAAACTAGGAAGGAAAAGCAGCACAGCAAAAAGTATGACATTCCCATTCCAGAACACTCAGCAATTATTAAATCCAGCGTGATAAAAATATAGCGTAATAAATGAGGGCATGCTAGATATATTAAACTAAAGTCTACTTAGAAGTAAGTCAGTGGGGCTTACATGCTTTTTAATGGATATAGCATTGCACCCTGTATATCTGGATTAAATGGCTTTTGCATGACCACAACCAAAAAACCTTTCTACTCTCCTAACTTTTTGAGTGGGCATAATCTCTCTGCCCTAAAGAAAAGGGATACTCTTCGATTGTATCTGAAAAGTTGGTCCTGAAAGCCATACAGTTAATTTTAACTGCTTTGCAGAATTCTTTGCAAATATTTGGAAGCAGAAGGAAAGGGAATGGTTTCTGGATTTGTTTGCTCTTAAGTGAAATCTATAAGCATTAAGGGTGAGAAAAACAAAACAAACAACCCAAATACTTGGGTTGTACTATACTAGGAATCCTGAAATGTACTCAAGAGTTTCTGTGTTGCCTGCTATAGCTCGATAGGACGATAGGAGAAAGAAATGGAGACTGAATGCCTTCAACTCTGAGATAATTGTATTCTAAGCTCTGGGTTACCCTCTGGATAACAGTCCAACATTTGGGGGTCTCCTCCTTGCCCAGTTGATTTTCAGTAAAACTAGCAGAATTGTAAAACAGGTGTGGGTTAATAGAAATAACTTTTATATGAGCTTGTTTTTGCAAGTAACACTATAGTAAAAGTTGATAAGCTTAATGTTTTCCCATTAAAAACAACCCATTTTCCCATGCTCACAAAACAGATGAGGATGAAAGAATATTTTAGCACCAACTTTCAGCACATATTGCCCCCTTATTCCAAAATAAGGATTCCAAAATCCCCGTCCTGCAGTTGATTTTTCTTGTCAGAAGGATGTGATCCTTTATTTGAGTTATTAAGTTTCCATGAATCACATACCAGAAAGATCAAGCATGCAGTTTCAAAGGGTTGTGGAGTATGCTTTTCATGGGTGACTTGACTATGCAGGGTGTCTTGTTTAATCAAAAAAAGCACAGGTTCAGGGTAATGGAGAGCAACTTCTGCTTTGATGTGTGGATAAAACTTGGGTTTATGTTATTGGGCAATTTTGACTAATTTCAGTATTACTGCAAAAGTATATATTCGAGCTCAGGTATCTTTTAAATCTCTTTCTCTAGACTTTTTACGAAAGGTTGAAGCACTGGGTAGATATTTTGGACCCCCTTGTCATATTTACACCTGAGGTAAGAAATCTAAACTTTGGATATTGAAATTTGAAAGTAAGCTATAAAGCATTTCCGTGGGCGCGTTCATATGACATTAAAAATTTACAGGTAGTCTCTTGTTTACTGATTGCCTTATTAGCAACCATTTGAAACAATGCTTTAAAAAAGAGTCGCTTGGATTGAGATGGCTGGCTATAAAAGTTGAATAAATGACAGCTTTGTGATCAGTCTTCGCATTTATGACCATCACAGCATTTCACGGTCACATTTGTGTTTCACAACTGACTTATGATAAGCAAGTTAATAGTGAATGAGGAAGTAAAATGTAAGTTGGAGTCACAGAGCTTAATGATGGAGTGCAAGTCCCAATTGTGATCTCGGATTGAGGATTATCTCTAGATCAGGGGTGTCAAACTTGCAGCCCAGGGCCGGATGCATTACACGCAGGCCACGCCTACCCTGGCTCTGCAAAGGCAAAAAACGCTGCGATACATTGCGAAATGTCATGTGACGCAATCGAGTTTGACACCCATGCTCTAGATGCTGCATCAGCTGAAGCCTCCTGGTCTTTTCTTCTTGGCTATTTTAAAGTAGCTAACTGAGCAACATTACTTTATCAGTTTGCTTTTTTTCCTCCGAACTCAAATCGAGGCAATTAATATTTTGTTCGGCATCAAAGCTACTACATAAAGGATGTGGGAAAATGAATGTTTTTCTAACCCTTAAAAAACACACCACCTCCTTGCATGCGTGGGTAAATGGAAGAGTGAATTTTGAAAGTGGAGTAGTGAAATGTAGCTGCTGAAACAATTCCTAGCCATTCCTGTAACCTGTTTCATTTTTCTGGAGCAACAGGAGCCATAAATTAGCTATTAGTTTGAGACCAGATATCATGCTAAACCATAGCTAGATCAAATAAGTCAAATGCAAGCCACAGTTTCAAACGGCATCATTAAGACAACATTAATAGTGCATAACATTTCCTCTATTCAGACAACATACAAAATACAACCACAAGGGTCATGTAGTTTGAAGAATAAAATCAGGCAGCTTGCATAAAAATGATCGTTAATGTAACATGCTTGTTATGTTTCCACAAGTTTTCAGTCACAGTAATATTATTTTAAAGAAATAATAATAATTTTAAAGTGTTATGATGTGTAATAACAAATATTTGAAAGAAAGAATTAACCCATGTATGTTGGCCTGGGATACACATAGAGCGAACCACTGCATTGCACCAAAGTCAGGCTGTCACCAAAAAGAGCAATTCTGGTTGCTTTTAGCTTTGTATATCTCCAACCACCAGTGGAAAAGAAATAATGCTGTTTGATTCATTGTCAATATATTGAAGGAAGATTGAAACAGGTTCTCTTCATGAATACTCAATGGTTTGGGACTGGAATAAATATGCTATGGTTAGATGACTCCTGACATCCTTCCTCCCCTTGAAAAGTCTTGCAGATCGGATTGGAGCAGCAGCTTTGGGAGAAAGACAGACAAGCTTTCCCCTGATGCTTTCTTCTGGATCTATTTGTGTCCTAGAAGCTGCTCTGAGTTTGTCCTTTCACCGTCCACTTAACCTGTGAGAGTTGAGTAGAGAAAAACTATGCCCAATACTGGTTGATTATATTTTGTGTCACAAAACTCTCATGGAAAAAAATGAGAACATCACAAAAAAAGAAATGCTTATTTATAGAAAAAAAACCCCACCCCAGTTTATTTCCATTTTTCCTGTAAATACAGGCGGACATTAATGCATCGAGAGATCTTTTACTGAATAGTGGAGAAAATGTAACATCTTCACAAGATAAAAAGGTACAGTGATGTTTTGAACATATTTGTATATTACGGTGCGTTCTAATGTGCAAAAATGATTAAGTTTCTCATTGCTGTGTCCTGATACCTAGGCTGAAACTTGAGGTACGGATAGAGGAACTGACTTCCTAATTGCCTTCATTTTGATCCCAGCTCTCCCCAAGAGAGACTAAACACTGGCTTTGTTCATGTGATACTGTCTGTAAAGTAGTCATGCATTGATGCTGCTGAACACATTTCTAGTGTGACATCAGTGACATCCATACTTGGAACATAGTGGTCTGAAAAGAAGCCTGTTAATGTGAGCAGTTTTTGTACAAAGTAGTTCTGTATAACCAACCATGTATCTCAATGGTGTGCAGTCTCTTGAAGTGTGGACAACAGGATCTAATTCACTACTTCAACAGAAATAACATTAGAATTTCTACGGTATCTCCAATCTTTTTGACACCAGGAACTGATTTTGTGGAAGACAATTTTTCCACCGACTGGGGGAGAGGGAGTTTATGTGCTATCTAGATCCTGCGCATGCACAGATGAAGTTTCGCTTGCTTGCATGGCCCTGTTCCTAACAGCCATGGATTGATAGCGGTATGTGCCCCAGCTGTTGGGAACCCCTGTTCTATTGAGCCTGTGCTGTTTCCACTCATAGAAGTCCATAGGTATGAATAAGTCAGTGGTGGGTTCTGGATTCCGTTGCAACTGGTACCGTGCAGCGGGGCCCGGTGTCCCCCACATGCACACGTGCAGCATACGTGCACATGCGTGCAGCATGCGCATGTGTCCTTACCTCCACGACGCCTCCACGATGCTCCAGCTGCTCGGTGGAGCATCACGCAGGCACCGTATGCTCCGTGTGCGGAAGCGCTGAAGAGCTCAGATAGAGGTAAGGAGCTCGGGCAGGTGTGCCTTCCGAAGCACAGTACCAGAACAGTACCTGGTGCTCCCGGCAGGCATCGGTATGCCTGTACCGGGGCGTACCGCCTGCAACCCAACACTGGAACAAGTGTATCATAATGTATAAAGATCAAATAGATGCTGAAAAGGAAATAGAAGCATATAAAGTTTGGGGGAGCCATAAATACTGACAGAACCACAGTCAGTTTGTAGGAGAGATGGATGGCATAAAAATGTAATTAAAAAAATGATGTGTGTTAGTTTTAAAAGGATGCCATAAAAGAGTGACTGTAATCACACATCATAGCAAGCCAATAATGCTGGCTAATGTAGATTTATTTATTCCTAATAATATAAGTAGATCAGCAAATCTTCAAATGGTTTTCTTTAGATTGTGTTGCATCTGGAATCCTAATTTGGTCAGACAATATATTCTAGCTTGCTCTTAGTTTATAGGGATCAACAAATAAGAATCTTAGGTTTAAAATACAAGAAATTTATCTAAACACACTGACAAGTGAACAAACTGAGCACCAACCCAGAATTCATTCATGACAAGCCAATTTTAATTAGTTCTGAATATATAGAACCTTATTACTTCTATGTATCATATATATCTATATTTTATAATCCTATGATTTAAATGTCACAATTTCTTTAGATGAGTTGAAATACAACTTGAATGAAGCTCAGATTAATAAAAGTGATCTAGGATATGGGTTATGGTATGGCAAATTATGTGGAAAAGCATTATCGAAGGACAACAAAAACCCCAAAACATTTTAAATAACCCCATCAATGGTTCTTGAAAAGCTAAGCCATTCCACAATATATATTCAGCTATAAAATAGTCTCTGACCTATTTCTAAAATACTCCTTTCCAATGTTTTAGGTCCGAGAGGCCTGGAAAATAAGTCTGGTGAGTTTTCCTATTACATTTAAGAATTATTTTAACTTGTTCTTTTCATCTTTTAGTAGAGATGTCCCATAATCCTTTGGGATAATGCATGTATTTTTCTTTCCTCAGAGCTGTGTGAATTCCAGCACTGGTGATACAATTCCATTCTACTTTAGAGGAGGAGGTCAGTTTCAAATATCATTTTATTGTAATTTGAACTCAGTTTTTTACAGTAATTGTTTACTTCTTTGATGACCCACTTTCCATTCAGAAACTCAAGGAACTATATATAAGCCCCTTCTTCCTATTTTATCCCTTAACCACCAGCCTGTCTAGCAGCAGATTTGGAGCTCTATGATTGATGATGGATTTTAATCTAAGTCTTCCCATTTATAGTCCATTACCTTAATCACTTCCTCACACTGTTATTACCTGTGTTTCCCCTAAAATAAGGCCAGGTCTTATTTTCATTTAGGCTTGAAAATAAGCACTTTGGCCTATTTTGGGGCTTAGGTCTTTTTTTTTTTCCAAGCGCAGGAGGCGGTGAGCGCGGTCGCTTCATGGCTGCTTGGCCCCTTAACTGCAGCCCGCAGATCAGCTGAAGCAGCGAGGGTCGGGAGTTCTGTCCTCTTTGTGTGCTTGGAGATGAAACCCTTTCAAACAGCGTTGCCTGCAATTCTTGTTACTCCTCTCCGTCATTTCTCTCCCTCCCTCCTTCTCTCTTTCTGTTTCTGTCTCTGTCTCTCTCTCTCAGACAAACACACACACAGAGACATTTGATTGCTTGAAAGGCACAGGCTGCACTTTGCTTTAACTGTAAGCACACGCTTCTCACAATCTTCCAGAGTTGCCTGCCAATCATCCTTTTCTCAAGCATCAGCAGCCAGGTAGAGGCGGGGGGAGGAGGGGGAGAGACCTGATTCCGACGGTCGCATGGCTTTCTGGCTCATTATAGCAGCAGCGTGAACAACACCCAAGCTCCAGGCTTGGCGGAGTGCAAACCATGGTCGCAGCCGTGGTCCAGAGCCAGAGACTAGCTGCAGAAGAGGCCCTGCAAAGTTGCCTGGCACCATGGGCAGGGCTGGGGCTAGCAAGAGTGTGCCGGAAACATCTCCAGGCACCCAGGGAGATAGACTTCCTGGTCCTTGCTGGATCAGTTGATCCACTGGTTGTGGTTAAGGGGCAGTGGTGGGTTCCGGATCCCGTTTCAACTGGTATGGTTGGAACAAGCCCGGCGGTGTCCACATGGATGCGCGGAGCGCGCACATGCATCTTAGCGCCTCCGCGAGCCTCTGTGACACTCCAGCTGCTCCACGGCGCGTTGCGCACACACCGTACGCACCATGCGCAAATGTGCGGAAGCCTTAAAACAGGTATCCGGTGCTCTGGGCAGGCTCCGGTACGCTCGTACCGGGGTGTACCGCCTGCAACCCACCACTGTTAAGGGGCCAAGCAGCCACGAGGGAATAATTTTTAAGGCTTCATTGTCCATCTTTAAATCTTTGAGCTTAGCAATATTTGTCTTGTTAGGACTTGTTTCCAGCATGTAGGAATGTGGATAAAATTAATTGAAATTCTGTTGCATTATTGAAGCAATTAATTCCTAGAGTACAATTTTACCTTGTTTTAAATAACTGACAACTGCTAAAACTTCCAGTAATTTTCTAAAGTAATGAAGTATAAAACGCAAAAAAATCCATAATTCTTTTTTTTTCTACATACAGGTAGGCCCTGACTTACAACAGTTAATTTAGTGACCGTTCAAAGTTACAACGGCACTGAAAAAAGTGACTTATGACCATTTTTCTCACTAATGATTGTTGCAGCATTCCCATGGACATGTGATTTACATTCAGATGCTTGGTAATGGGTTTGTCAGGTTCTGGTTTGGCAAACAAGGAATAAACAAACCAACACGTAGTTCAAAGTGTAGATTGTACACCAGAGTGAATTGAATTTAGAGCTACTGCTGAGTGCTCCCCTCCACCATTTAAGTGGCTTCTCCCCAGTGATGGGTTGTAGGCGGTACGCCCCTCTACGGGCATACCGGTGCCTGCTGGGAGCACCAGGTACCGTTCCGATACAGTGTTCTGGAAGGCCCATCCACCTTCGATCCTTAACTGTATTTGAGCTCTTCGGTGCTTCCATGCACGCTCATGGAGCGTACGGCGCCTGTGCGATGCTATACCGAGCACCTGGAGCATCGCAGGAGGTAAGAACGCACGTGCGCGTTCATGTGGTGGCCGCCGGGCCCCGTTGCACCGTACTGGTTGCACCGGGATCTGGAACCCACCACTGCTCCTCCCCACCCCCTTGGCATGCCCCCAACAGCTACTGCAGGCTTAATTGGAATGTAGGCTTGTCCCACGCACAGATGCTGAGAGCAGCTCAGTTCGCACGCTCCTAATCCAAACAATAGTTCAAGCTATCAGCTGGGAGTCGGGTGTCTGGCATAACAGTAGAACAATCCCCTCCTGCGTGCAGGTACTCGATCCCCCGCTGGGCTCCCCGAGTGATGGCACATGGTTCATACTTACGACGGTTGCAGGTGTCTTGGAGTCATGTGATCCCCTTTTGTGACCTTCTGACAAGCAAAGTCAAGGGGGAAACCAGATTCACTTAACAACCGTGTTACTAATGTAACAACTGCAGTGATTCACTTAATGACTCTAGCAAGAAAAGTCATAAAATGGGACAAAACTCACTTAACAGATATCTCACTTAGCAACGTAAATTCTGGGCTCAATTATGGTTGTATGTTGAGGACTACCTGAAGTGCCTAATTTATCATTACTGTATATGTTGACATTTTTATATTTCTATCACTCCCTTTGATGGACTTGTTCAACAAATTTGCTAACTGGACAGTTTTCTTTCTCTCTTTCAAAGGTTTTGTGTGCATTTCTGCTTCATTGGTGAGTAACAATGAAAGTTTTCAGAATATACAGTATGTATTGGAGTTTTAAAATGAATAAAAATATAAATCTTGATACTATTGTACTAATTGTTCCATTTTTTAATTGGACTCAACTTAGTCAATATAATCTACATGCAGTGTTTCAGTGCAGAGATAACACATACTGCCGTCAATTTCTGGAGAGCAAACTGGTCTTTGCACCAGTATAGTCCAAATTGGCCACACAAAAGAAGGCAATACTGGCAATTTCTGAGTCCCCTTCGATTCACAGGACGCAACATTTCTTAAGAAAAGATCCAATTTCCTCCTAAGCAACCCAGTGATACTCACATAGCACAAAATGTTGATGGGTGGAAAGGAGAAGAAAACAGATGTCTGGGAAACACTCAATGAAATCAACAAATATAAACGAGAAATAAAATTGGATGGGAGGGGAAAATAAAACAAACTTAGATGAAAGAAGAGGTGAGATAAAAAAGGACCTGAGGGCTGATAAAACTATTTCATTTGATAGATTACTCATTTGTACATGTTGGGAGAGTACTTTAAAGCATTTTCAGGTATAAATGTTGAATTGCTTTTTTTCACCTCTCTAAATATTGAAGATTGTTTTTTTTTTAATGGTAGCCAGGATTGGACACAAGCACATTCAGTCTCCAAGGACTCTAAAGTAGACACAAAACATTACAGGTCCATTGTGCATACATATGTTGATTTGCATGAGTATAGATGAAGCAGCTTTGTAAATGTTGGAGTTGTGTTTTGTTTTTATTGTGCATGGACAGAGTTTTATGAAGATTATTGTGATGTGTGAGTTGCCATAACCCTGGCTTAATTTATGTTATCGGAAAAAAATATGGAAGCCAAAATACTGTTTGAATGCTTTTAAGGGCAGTGATAAAATAATATGTCTGGCAGAGTAAAGTGGTGCTACCAATAGAAGACATGGTATGTTCAAGCTGCTCATTGATTCCAGATGCTTCTTTAGATTCTATTGACTGCAAGTGGAGTGACCTGTGAGCAGTTACCTCACATGGGATCCATGGTGCCAGTAGCAAATTTAGATTTGGGCTGGATGTTTGCTTCTGGAACTATATGATGTTACTATAAAAACTGGGTGTTTGGTTATGGAACTATATGATGGTATTGTAGCAAATTATAAAATGATCTGCTAGTAATGTATCTTTGCAATATTGTCCAGATGTGTTTCCCATGTAATCTTCTATTCACAGGCTGCAATTGCTTCCTTACCATACAGAACATTTTTGTCATCTTTTACCCGGCAGGTACTGGCCAAACCATTCACTTTTATTAATTTGTTTAGATTAATTTATTAATTCATATTGATATTATGGATTTGTAATCTCAAATTTTACAGTTTATTTTCCATGCGTATATTGGTGGATTCAGTTTGGCAAACAGGAATTCCATAAAAAGGCCAATGGAGAATGGTGAGAAAATTGTAAGTATATGTGGCAGATTGCAACAGATTTTTTTTTCCAGTGTAGAGAATGGGTGTTTTTTCATGGTTTCAAATTTTTTGTTTACAGGCATTTCCATGGAAACAAGCATTTCTCTCTGTTGGGGGCACTCCAGGTTTGGCCTTAATAGGAGTATGTATTGCCAATTTCTATCTGAGTTTTCTTTTCTAATTATGCTTTTCTTTCAAGGAAAAGTTGCATGGATTCATGTTTGGAGTTATTTGTTAATTTATAGAAGGTGCTGGTAATGTGATCTATAGGTTTTCCAACATTTTTTTTTAAATGAGAAGGAAATTTGTGTTCAGCATCCTTGTTTAAAATTGCCTTCAACCATATGTTCAAATTCAATGGGTAATGCCTAAATGTAATTTATCATGCTTATTCACTGGTATCTGAGCTAAAATTAGTGCTGTTTATTTGTATGTGTTCATGGTTTTCCATAGATTTTGTAGTGTCTCTGCTCTTCAAAGCTTGATATTCCCAATCTCTTGTTGCCAGACTCAAGTCTTTTTTTGCTTAACTATTTATTTTTACCATATCTGCATTGATAAACAGCAAAATGCCATGAAGAGCATATACTAATGAAGGAGAAAGACAATCTGTAGGGTTTATTATTTTTGTTCAGTTTCAGGATCTATAATTAAAATATCAGTATTATACACATGCATAGGCCAAGACTAAGACTAATACCTGATCAGAATACCTCTAGATTGCTGTTCGATTTTCTTAAATTATCAACAGCTAATCTATTTGTGACCTGAGACTGACTTGGCCCTCCCCTTCCCCCAGCCTTTATGGTAAGAGTCAGCAATCTACCACCCAGAAGCTGGATCTGGACCACCAACCAAAATCATCCAGCCCATTGTCCTCCAAAAATATATCCACCTGCCACAGTTCTAAAAAAAGTTTTGAATAGAATAAAATAGAATAGAATAACAGAGTTGGAAGGGACCTTGGAGATCTTCTAGTCCAACCCCCTGCCTGGTAGGAAAGCTTCAGACAAATGGTTATCCAACATCTTCTTAAAAACTTCCAGTGTTGTAGCATTCACAACTTCTGGAGGCAAGTTGTTTCACTGATTAATTGTTCTAACTGTCAGGAATTTTCTCCTCAGTTCTAAGTTGCTTCTCTCCTTGATTAGTTTCCACCCGTTGCTTCTTGTTCTAGCCTTAAGTGCTTTGGAGAATAGTTTGACTCCCTCTTCTTTGTGGCAACCCCTGAGATATTGGAACATTGCTATCATGTCTCCTCTAGTCCTTCTTTCTATTAAATTAGACATACCCAGTTCCTGCAACCATTCCTCATATGCTTTAGCCTCCAGTCATCTTTGTTGTTCTGCACTCTTTTTAGCATCTCCACATCTTTTTTACATTGTGGCGACCGAAACTGAATGCAGCATTCCAAGTGTGACCTTACCAAGGCATTATAAAGTGGTATTAACACTTCACTTGATCTTGATTCTAGCCCTCTGTTTATGCAGCCTTGAACTGTGTTGGCTTTTTTGGCCACTTTCTTGCCACCTGTTTGATTAGTGCACATGGTATGGTACTCACTATTAAATGCTTGGTTTGGCTTGACAGCAGGACTGATAATCATACCCGCACTAACATCTATGTTACATGCACTGATAACCCTATTAATTTTAGATTGCTGGGGACAGAAATGTTCTGTATCAATTAATTTTCTGCCACCGCTGTTCAATGTTTATCCAGAAAATATGTGAATATAATGTCAAGTAACTCAGTCCCGTTCTTTGATGGGTGCAAGCCATCTCTTTTGTGCAGTTTTTCATTGGACCAGCTGCAAGCATCATGACTAATAAAACCAAAGCCTTCCCTTTTACATCACTACTTTAGACACACATTAAACTCAGCTACACACTGGCCTTTCCCTTTTTGTTCCTTATATACTGGTAAAACAGTGGTGGGTTCCGGGCGATACGGACCAGTACGACCATACCGGTAGTAATCGGGAACAGTGGCCACCGTACCGGTACAGTGGCTTGTTTGGCCCGCCCGCCCGCGTTCCATAGCTGTTTATAACAAGACCGGCCAATTGCACACACGCGCACAGCATGCGGCGGCTGCGCAACCTCCGCCGAGCAGCTGGGTCTCGCAGGGCAGTGGCATGCACATGCGTGCGCAGCGCACATGTCCGACTAGGACGCCTGGCCCCGTGCACAGCGTACCAGCTGCAATGGAGTCTGGAACCCATCACTGTGGTAAAACCTCTGAAAAGATAAGCTTACAACCTATACTACTAAGTTCATACCCCTTAGACTTCTATCTCAGAGTTGATGTAGAACTGCACCTCTGTATATTAACAAAAATTAATGTTTTGGATGGGTATTATGAGCCTATGTATATGTGTTTATGGGTTACTCAGTTCTCTCCATAAGCATTTCTTTCCCAAGTCATAATATGCTCCTTGAGACTCTGCTGAGCATACTCTTATATTTTCCTTTGACCATAGCTCACTTTCTTCTAAAAAGCCTGTCTTTAAGTTTCACCCCGAAGAGTCTTCCTAGTGCCAGAATATTCATGCAAGAGAGAGGGAGAGGCCATTTGCTTACAGACTTGATCTCTGGCTTTTGAGTGGAAAAAGGTTGCCAACCCTGCTCTTGTGGGTAAAAGACTGATGGTGGTGTGATGGCACTAAAAGGGACAATGCTACTTTGACAGTTGTGTTTTCTGGTTTGGAAGATTAGAAGTTAAAGGGAAGAAGAAGCAACTAAACTTAATAAAAGACTAATATCCTATTTTAGATCTTATTTTTAAGGGGGGGGGGCAGAAAAAGTGAATATGGGCTTGTTGAGATAGACTTACTAAGGTCACAATGTCTAGATTGAGAAACAGCAAGTGCTGGGAGAGCATGTACTAATGAAGAAAAAAGGGGAAAAAATCACCCTTTCCCCATGAAATAAAGCAAAATAGCAATGCCATTGACCTCTCTCTCTCCATGTCTCCTCCCTGTCTCCCTCCCCATCCCTCTCTGTGACAACCTGTTGTTTTTAGTCTCTCCCACACTATGTTATAGAGCGTAAAAGCTCACTAAATACTCCAGGACATTTCTTCAGCAAGTTCATGGCAAGTGCTTTTTTTGGTGAGTAAAAGTGTGACAGTTCTTTAAAACATTAGTTATTGGTGTTGCTTTATGTAATTTTTGCTGTGTTTATCAGGTATAAACATTCTTTCAAATATAATATTTATGTTGTAAACATATTTGAAAATGTGACCATGTTGTTTAAAAATTGTCCTTGTTTGAAAAAAACCTATCGTATTTTTCGGAGTATAAGATGCACCAGAGTATAAGGTTTTGAAGAGGCAAATTAAAAAAAAGTAGGAAGGTAGATAAAGGGATGGAGAGAGAGAGAGAGTGAGAGAGAAATACAGTAGGTAGGTAGGGAGACAGAGAGAGAGTAGGTAGGTTGGTAGGTAGAGGGAGGGAGGGAGGGAGAGAGAGAGAGTAGGTAGGTAGGTAGATGTTTCCAGGTGTATTTATCCATGTGCTGGAGAAGGAAATCGCTGACAATCTGCAGCACCTGACTTTGTTTCTGCTGGCACAGCACTTGATTAATGAAATTCTCATCAATCAGTTAAAGAACTTTTCAAAAGGGGGGGGGGGAGTTTTTGAAGTCTGCAAACCTCCCAAAAAATGCCCCGTTTTTCGTGAAAACGGGTCCGTTTTTTTTAAAGGCATAAATAGCCTTGGGAGGGCTTGCAGAGTGCTCCTGGGGGGTGAGGGGTGGGCAAAAACGAGCAAAAAACAGCCCATTTTTCACGAAAATGGGTCTGTTTTTTATTTTAAAAAATTGCATGCATAGCCTTATGGAGGCTTATAGACTGCTGCTGGGGGGGCAAAAAAGGGCCGTTTCTTGCTCATTTCTGCCCTCCCCAGCCCCCAGGAGGTCTCTGAAAGCCTCCATAAGGGTATGCACGGCCATTTTGATGAAGGGGCGGGGCTTCGGGAGGCAAAAAATTCTGTATTTGGTGTATAAGACGCTCCCAGATTTTCAGCCTCTTTTTTGAGGAAAAAAGGTGCGCCTTATACTCCAAAAAATACGGTAATTCAAATGTTGACAAACACTGCCTATTAATTTATTGCTGAAAATCAGCTACAGAGGTTTCACTTTGTTGTTTTATTATCATTTATTTAATAAGCCTCATGTTAAGGGAAAAAACCCTTTTTAAAATTTTATGTAGATTCTAAAGTGGGCATATTTCTTAGAGATGTTCCTTTAATACAAAGCAATCATTCCAGAATTATATTAACAATTTTGTTCATATTATCCCTAAATGTGATAATAGCAGGGCAAGACCAAATAACATGAAGTAATATCATTAGTCCTGGATTTAACTCTAAATCTTAATCTTTGCTTGATAAAAGTATAAAATTGGTCTTTGTCAAGAAAGTGATTTTCAAGTGTTTTTGCAGCCTTTCAGGTAAAAAAATCCTGTTGATTGATAAAATATAAGATTAGGATTCCTGTCCAACCTATTTTTATTACTAATAAAGAACCAAATATGTTTAGGCAGAGGCTTAACATGTTTTACGGGACTGCCATCGTTTGGCCATCCTACCAAAGATTGCCCTTCTTTTATCCAAACTTCTTTGATTTCCCCCTGAAGTTCAATGACAAGAAATTTTAACTATTATGTGGAATTGATAACATAATTTGAAAGGCATTGACTCCAATTTTTCATTCCTGTAGTTATCCTAAATATATGAAATAAATTTAGTCCAATCTCCTTGAAATAACTAGTTGCAGGTAGTTCACACATCCATTAGTTTCAAACTCCCAATTGTTTCAATTCCCAGTTTTTTCTGATAAAAGGGGAGGGGACTTTCATTTAATTCAAGCTTATCTAATTATTTAATGGCAAGCTTATCAGAATCTCCAATAATTAGTATCTGTTTTTTATACATTATTGTACATCACATGCATCATATTACTGCTTCCTCCAGGTCTCTGAGCGTGCATCCATATATATATATTTAGAAATATATATATTTCTAAAACCGATGCAGAAAATTATGAAGAAAATTAGAATACTAGAAAATTCTGCCAATTTGGCTGAAGTTTCAGTATGAGCCAAGTAAACACTGGAAACTAAACCTTCAGCAGTTTCTGCATAAGCCAACTGATAATTTCTGGAAGAGACTCCCAACAATTGCAGCACAATTTAAGCTGTGCTTAATTCTACAATGTCTGAACATTTAAGTCACTGTTCTGCTTTGCATATAAATGTTATCATATGAATTGAGAGTTAGGGCTAATAATCCTTGTTTACATTTCTCACTATGCCTGATCTCCCCTGTTCTCTGCAGGTGTTCTCTGTGCATGCAATGTGTTCGCAGTCAGGAACTTGGAACGTGAGAAAGGGATTAAGGTCATGGATAGCACGGGTGAAGTTATTGGAATGTCTCAAGTGGCAGGGAAAAAAGTAAGTGAAGGAACATATGTTTGCCCTGGCTTGGTTTCCATTTGAAGGAAACACTTCTATGCGCAATTAAATTAAATCATCAGAGGGATATTAGCCATTTAGAAGGAAAGCCTATCAAAAGCTACTATGACTTCTATTAAAGGAGGCAATAGATAGTTTGAGCTACTGGAAATAGAAGTGGAAAAATGTGATTATGCTTGTGTCCTGCTTGTGGGTTTCGATTTGGCTCTTGGATTAGACAGGCTTTTGATCTGATCCAGCATTATTATTATTTTGTTCTAAATTTCTGTATTTTACATTTACATTTAGTGGCATTCTCCCAATTACTTATTTACCAGAATTTCCTTATGAACATGAAATTTCCTCCCAAAGGGGAAGTTTTTGGTTTGGCCCTTTGTTTTATGGGACTTCCCAGGCTCTATAATCATAATGTAAGACTAATTGCTTTGATTGTAATTGTCCATTTGTTAAGTCCATATTGGCTTTGAAGTCTGGATTGTCTTGTATTGTGATTTTTTTCCCATTTAGTTCCAAAGTCATTGTTTCCTTATACTATACTACGTTTGTGACATATAGCTACACATATTCTGGTAGCCCTCATTATGACAAAGATATGTCATAATCAGCAGCATTTTGGTGGATTTATCTTTAGGATAAAACTGGTTCTTTAACATTGAGATGTGCAACTCCTAATTCACATTTTGCTAAATTGACTGATGCATTAAGTTTTGTGATATATCTACTTTGATTTTCAGTTCCACCAGCCATCCAGCAGCTCCAATAATTTGTCCATAATATTCAGCACTGGCCACCCTCTGATGCCACATTAATCGGGCATGCTTGCTGTGGCTTGTCAAGGTCAAAAGCTTTAAAATTATTGCATCCAGATTCATGAAAATGCAAGCTCTTGAGAGATTTGAATATATTGTGATTCTGACTTTCCTTTTATATGCATATCTGTTTTTCCCCCCTTCTGCATAGGCTGTAAGAGAAACAGCATTATCCCGGGGTATCCTCTTTGGCCTGCCAATGATTATTTCTGAAACTACTGTGTATCTCATAAATCGGTAAGATAAATATGTTTCCTCAACCAAATTAGCAGGAAAAATACCTATTATCAATAAAGAAATAATATCATAACAGGGGAAGTATAACCTTCTGTTAGCCCATCTTGAACATGGGGCAATTATTTCTTAGTGAGATTGGAACTGGCTGCTGATTCTTCTTGTCTAGAAGAATTCAGGACCAAATAAGGTCTTTTATGATGGTTTACAGAATCTGAATACCCCTGAATGCTCCAGGAAATTTTTTAGAAACCGTGGCTATTAAGATTGTGATATCACTTTGAATTGATACAACGAGAAGAGCAGAAGAGAGGAGAAGACAATATACCTCAGGGTCAAATAACTTAAGTTTCTTACTGTAGTTTCCTTTTTAAAATGAACTTTAAATCCTGTACTCATTTTCAAGGATTGGTGATTTTATGAAGGTAACATTTTATTGTTAGTTTCTTGTAATTTGTTGTAAGGTCTTCCAAGAAAAGAGTGATAAAAAATTTAAAGGGGCCTTTCTCATTCTATACAAATTTTGTGGGGCTATAATTGAAACTATAGCCTAAAGCGAGAGATTCTGTATGGTGAATTCAGGGAGACAAAGAAAAATGTTTATTCTAAAATGCTTTCTACATTTCTATATGCCCATGCTTTCAGAATGTCATGCTGGGCTCTGAATCTGAAAGAGTTTTTGCAGTCGTTCCCCCTTTGCCCCCAAATCTGTCAATATTTGGCAACGAACCATCAAAGGAAATGTTAGGCTATAGATGATGATGATGATGATGATGATGTTAATCTTTGGTGAGATTCACACACAGCCTTTGGGGCTGGTTGGTAGCACAACAGCTCGAGTCCTAACCAACGACCTAGGAACTGTTAAGGTAACGTCGGAGGATATAAGCTGTTCCAAGTAGGGTGGTTTATTATTATTATTGTTGTTGTTGTTATTATTGTTGTTGTTAAAATACAATTGTATCACAGCGGCCAGTTGTTTCGCCAGATTTGGCATTGATTACTAGTCGGGCCCCACCCAGGGGCCTAGGACGTCGTAACGTATTTTCGTAATATACGTGCAGATCCAAGCAGTGCAGCTTTTTGCATTTGACTGATGGTGATTTTGCCAAGTTTTAACTGTTTTAAATGTAATTCCAGTGCTTTTGGAATAGCTCCCAGTGTGCCGATTACCACTGGAATTACCACTGCTGGTTTGTGCCATAATCGTTGAATTTCAATTTTTAGGTCCTGGTATTTCGCGATTTTTTCATGTTCCTTCTTGTCGATCCTGCTGTCACCTGGTATTGCGATGTCTATGATTGTAACCTTATTTTTCTCAACCAGTGTGATGTCTGGTATGTTATGCGCCAGTATTTTGTCCGTTTGTATACGAAAATCCCATAGGATCTTGACCATCTGATTTTCGGTGACTTTTTCAGGATGATGATGATGATGATGATGATGATTATTATTATTATACTTTATTCATTAAACATGAAACTTAGTCAACTGAACATTCAAAAGGGCATCACAAATACCATTGACTGGTGCTAACGGTTGATACAGGTTGCTGCTAGTGTCCCAGGTATCAACCAAGTACCGGCTTAAAATATACGATGTTCCGAGCAGTGCAGTTTTTTGCATTTCTGTTGGTGTTATTGCAGGAAGCTGCAATTTGTGGATGTATCTAATAAAATTCTTGGACATGGTATCAAGATGACAATGGTATCACTGTTACATATTTTATCCATAGCTGTATAGTTTCAATGGCCAGGTCGCGATATTTCATAATTTTTTCTAGTTCTTTTTCTTCGACTCTGGCATTTCCTGGTATAGCGATATCAATAAACTGTATGCTTCGGCCCTCTACAACCGTGGTATCTGGCGTGTTGTGTTCCAAATGATGATTTGTCTGTATTCGAAAGGCCCCCAAGATCTTCACCTTCTCATTTTTGACAACTTTTTCCACTTTATGTTCCCATGACTTTCTGGATACAGGTAAATCGTAGTTTTTACATAATGACCAATGGGTTAATTTAGCAACTCGATCATGTTTAGCTTTGTAATCAGTTTGTGTGATTTTGCTGCGTTCACATATTAAATCTGAAACAGTTTCAACTTTGTTGTTGCAAAGTCGCATTTTGTATCTTCGCTTTCATGGCATTAGTTTGTAGTTTATTATTATTATTACTATTATCATCATCATCATCATCATCATCATCATCATCATCATCATCATCATCAAAATACTCCACTCCCAAGGAGTTGAAAGTTCAATGCCTTTCCTTTCATTTAGAATTTAGTATTGTCATCATCCCTATAGTGCTTGGCAGCCAAAATAACAAGAATAATTAAGGGTAAATCTAACTGTGGAAAGTTTCCTTGTATCCATCTAAGAGTCCAGGTTATCAATGGTTTTCTAGTTTCGGGGGAGCAGCTGCAAAAAAAAAATCTGCACTGTTAAGTCAGTAATTCCAGATATCTTGAAGATTTATCAGTGCCATGCTGTGTAATAACAGGCCTTTACAATCTTTTGCAGCAGAAGAGTTTTCCCACAAAATTCAATATTTTTGAGAGTGTTCCTGGTTTATTTTTTCTGTTGGTTAATACTGCCCATTTCACTGAGTTGGACTCCACAGTTAAGAGAGGTAATCAGCATGTTTCATTTTCTTTGCCACTTTCGATAATCGGGTAGATTAAAGGGATAAATGGCATTGCAAATCAGCAAAAAATATAAACCCTGATGAGTAAAAATCAGAAGGATTATATTTATTGGGTTGCCAAATAAAAAAGGAACATTTGTTTACTGGTGATGCAAGCATGGAAGTTCACAGAAACTGTAAGGATTGGAGTTGCAGGTAGTCCTTGACTTACGACCACAATTGAGCCCAAAATTTCTGTTGCTAAGAGACACTTTTGTTAAGTGAACTTTGCCCCATTTAAAAACTTTTCTTATACAATTCTTAAGTGAATCGCTGCAGTTGTTAAGTTAGTAACATGATGGTTGAGTGAATTTTGGCCCACTTTATGACTTCTCTTGCCATGGTTGGTAAACGAATCACTAGTTGTTAAATTAGTAAAGCGTTTGTTAAGTGACTCTGGCTTCCCCATTGACTTTGCTTGTCAAAAAGTTACAAAAGGTGATCACATGACCCCGAGACACTGCCAGCTGTCATGCATACGAATCAGTTGCTAAGCATCTGAATTTGATCATGTGACCATGGGGATGCTACAACAGTCATGTTATAATCAGTCATAAGTCCCTGTTTTCAGTGCCGTTGTAACTTTAAAGGGCCACTAAACTGTTGTAAATCAAGGACTACCTGCATGGAGATGTTCACAATTTCCAAAGTTTAATGTTTGTAGAGATAGAAATTTAACAGATAGGGGACCAAAGTAACTTCCTTCAAAAAAGGAGGATGGAAAGCAGTGGTGGGTTCCTACCGGTTCGGAGCAGTTCGGGCGAACCGGTTTTCCGGGTGACTCCATAGGCACCGCCATCTTGTTTTTTGCTTCTGTGCATGCGCAGAACAATTTTTATTGCACTATGCATGTGCGCACAGCATGTATCAAGCATGCATGCGCAAAGCACGCCCACGAGCAACTGGCAGTAATGACTGCCAGAACCCACCCCTGATGGAAAGTATTTAGATGATTTTAGGAGTCTGAATGTAAGTGCGGTATGTAGCATATTACCATATTTTCCTAACATTTCTCTTGATTTCAGAGGATTTGGGAGGTATTTCAGTGTAAGAGACAAGGTTTTTATTATTGTTTGCCTACTCAATTGTCTTGTCTTTTGCATTACTAATTCAGAGACAACAATGTGAGATTTTGATGTAAATTGTAATACTTCCAAAATCCTATGATTTCTGTAACTCATGTCTTTGTACAGAGGTGGATCCAAGTGTTTAAAATAATCCAGTAAGAAATTTAAAATGTTCTCTTATTTTTCAGATAAAGCGAAATGAGCTTGAGCCTGATCTTGTCTCTTCCACTAAAGAAACGACGTTTTTTTTTTATAGGGGAGTTTAATAATGGGGCACCTTGATGGTTTTCTAGGAGTACCATTCTTGCAATGATGAAGCTGGCTTTTGTGCATAAAAGAGGAACTCTGATACTAAAGGAAAGTTGGTCTGAAGTATTCTGAATCGACTGTAACAAAAAAAACTAAAGCTAATTGGGGGTGGGGTGGAGAATAATCATGTTCTTATAGATACTTCTCTGTACAGATAGGATTTGGTTTTGTGATCTACTTATGTCCCAACAATAAAAAGGGCGTTATTCGAAAAACAGACCTCTTATCTAGAAATGCAAAATTGCATTGTGATCTGACTTCTATAGGTTTTTTTTTTTAATGGGAGGAGGAACATATGTGATAAAATGAGATGTTGGATTAGAGCTGGGAACACTCGCATTCAAGGCCATTCTCAGCCATGGAAAATCACTCTGTGAAAATCACACTCCTACTTTCTTTCAGCCCAACATGTTCCTTTTGCAGAAAGTAGCTTTGTGTATAATGTTTAGGACTTCTGGAGAAAAGACAGGAAATAAATAAAATTAATTATATAGAATAAAGTCTGCCCTGGTCTATATTCTTGTTCTTCTAATGTGCTAACCCTTAATTTAACTGATGACTTAGTCCCTACAGTCTGTAACCCATTTCCCAGGATTGCTGTAAGTCTGGGGTAAAGCCCTGTCTTTCTTGGGAGTTCCCAATGCCAGAACCTATTTAAGGTGAGCATATGTTAGTTAGGTGCTGCTACTTGTTATGACATAGAACAGGGCTGTCAAACTCGCCCTCAGGCTAGAGGCGTCATGTGCTGGCCAGGCTCATTGCCATTTTAGTGAAGGGAGAAAAAGTTGTGTTACGTCACGAAATGATGTGAGTTTGACACCCCTGACATAGAACCACAGTTCCTTACAAAGAAGTCCATTTCTTGTATACCCAATGTCAGGGGAAAAAAAACGCCCTGTAGAAATTTGAGATCAATGGATCGGGCTGATTCCCTTCCGCATATCTTTTGAGATATTAAGAAAAATAAAAGTCTTTAAGAAGTATTCTAATTAATAAACAAACTTTAATACGAAAATAATAAAAGTAAATAAAACAGAAAGTTAACTAAATTGTTACATTTTGATAATGAAAGCTCCGTCTGCCAAGTTGGCAGCCGAACAAAGAAGAAAGGAATTCTGGAATGTGTAACGCATGCGCAATAAATCACTTTCAGATAAGAACTTTTATGACCTGCGCAATAACTCTTTCTTAGTTTAACTCTTGAATGTCAGTTCAGGCCTAGCAAACTTTTTAACATCGTGACACCCAAAACTGGAGCCAATGATTAAATGCATAAATCAACCTTTTTAAAAAAAAAAATGAATTTGTTTGCTTTTCTCCTGTTTGAGTGGGTACAGTAGGGAGTATGGGTTTGATTACAACACCATCTCCATCTTTCTAAGAGCTAACAAGTTGCCAGAATTTGTGTGTGTTTCTTATAGTTAACTGTAAAAAAAAATAAACACAGGGATGTCGCCACGATGTAGAAAAGATGTGGAGACACTGGAGAGAGTGCAGAGAAGAGCAACAAAGATGATTAGGGGACTGGAGACTAAAACATATGAAGAACGGTTGCAGGAACTGGGTATGTTTAGTTTAAGAGAAAGAAGGACTAGGGGAGACATGACAGCAGTGTTGCAATATCTCAGGGGTTGCCACAAAGAAGAGGGAGTCAAACTGTTCTCCAAGGCATCTGAGGGTAGAACAAGAAGCAATGGGTGGAAACTAATCAAGGAGAGAAGCAACTTAGAACTGAGGAGAAATTTCCTGACAGTTAGAACAATTAATCAGTGGAACAGCTTGCCTCCAGAAGTTGTGAATGCCCCAACACTGGAAGTCTTTAAGAAGATGTTGGATAGCCATCTGTCTGAAACGGTATAGGGTTTCCTGCCTAGGCAGGATGTTGGACTAGAAGACCTCCAAGGTCCCTTCCAACTCTACTATTGTATTGTATGTATTGATTTTAAATGATGATTGATAAGGGAAATATTCTGTATTTCATCCACACATTGACGATGAAGATAATACTATCAAGGAAAAAAATAGTCATATAAAATTAAATTAAGTTGGTTTTTAAATTTTTAAATCATATATTTTTGTACAAAAGTGAGTGGCACGTTCCTGAAAATAGGAGGTGTTCTGGTCATATTCATATCCTCATTTAGATTTTTTAAAATCATAATTGCACATTCTCCTGTATTACATATATGCCACTCATAAATCAAAAACAAGATTCTCAATATTGCTAGTACACATCATTGATCATAGTTAAACAGTATTTCATAAAATATTAGTAGAAATAAGTGTAATAAGTTTAATTTTTAAAAAGTCTACAATCACATGCAAGGGTATATATTTTTGAAAGCAAGAATCATAAATGTCAATTTTAAAAGCAAAGTGCTACAGCATAGGCTCTAATGGATTTTTAACGGATTTTTTTTATTTTTTACAAACCTTAGTTTTATAATAGAGTTCTGAATTAACATTCTCACAAAAATGTGTAGAGCCAAATGTCAGTGGCTATTGAAGTGAAAGGCAAAGTTAAGCAATAAAAAAATCCAGTCCTATATTCATTCTGCAAAATATCAGATAGATGCTGACATCTTACAACTCACGAGGAGAGTAGCTTAAGATAAACTGAAGGAGGAAAGAATTAAACCTGGTCCCTTGAAAGAGGGGGGGGGGGGGGAAAAGAATTTTATAGCTGTCTTCCCAAAAAACAGCAGCTACTGGATATATTAATATACATATTTGTCCTATTCAATAGGACTGTTTTATAAGTAAACGGCTCCCAAACTCAATCAGGATTCTTTATCACAAAAACCCCAAATCCACCTATATGAGATATGGCTAGCAGGCACATTGGCAGTGTAGCCAATAGATGTAATCTGTCAAACATTCAGAGATTGATTGTGGGAAGTTACATTGCATATACAACTCTTAGGTTCAGACCCAAAGGTCCTTTTTCAAGAGGCAACTTTGGACTTTGTGTTTTTTCTCTGAAGACATTTCACTTCTCATCCAAGAAGCTTCTTCAGCTCTTCAGAAATGTCTTCAAAGAAAAACCAGACAGTTTTTCAGTTGCCTCTGAAAAAGCACTTTTGGGACAACCATGGTCTAGATGACTAAGAATCTCCACAGACTCTTAGGTTCAGAGTATTAGTTGATGCAACTGAAGCTCTAACTTTCAGCCTCTTTGCAAGTTATGGATGTGCTAAGACTAACTGGAATAGGGGCAGTCTGCTAGGAATCCTGAAGGCTATGTTCCCAAGACACAGTACTTAGATGTGCCAAATTGAAGGCAGTTTATTTAATTTGTGTACTTCTAAGAATGTTCATGTCATTAACAATTTGATTATTGATTTCCATTAGGGTTGATTTCTCATTGGCTTGGCAATTTCTATTTCACCTTAATGCACAGCTCAACCATCGTGTCTACAAGCCTTTTGTAGGAAGAACTGACAATGGTATACTATAGTCAATGTTTTATGGATACACTGATGTGTGTATCATTGTTTATCCTCTCCAGAAATGTATATTTAAAAAAAAACAACCTTCCACAGAATTCTTTACATAAGCATTATAGTAAAGAAGATTTTGTTTTTAAGTATTCCACTGAGGTTTATTTACATCAGATTTTAAGCATTTGTTCAGCAGCTGCCAAATGATAAAGGAAATTTTCCGTTGCTGGTGGGAATCGCTTTTGTTTCAGTGCTTCTAAGTTAAGTGATGGTTTCTCACCATTACGAATGACTTCTGTGAATGAAGCCAGATTTGTCAAGATTTCCTTTGTCTTCAATGAAACATCCTGCAGACACGTTTTAGAATAAAGAGAGCAAATATGAAATAATTGGTTAAAAACAAATGCTGTTCTTACTCTGAGATGTATCAGACTATGTTAGGTGAGTATAAGAGTTTGGTAAAAATAATAAAGGTGGGATACAAATAAATAATAGTAAACCAAGTCCTATACTCTTCTGAGATGGAACACTATTGGAATAGCTAGCTTTATGCAATTTCATATTATTGCTACTGTTCTGAATGTTGTCAATATATGATTCACACATACAATCTCACAATGTCTAGGTTTATGCATAGCATTTGAAATGTGTTAGATGGTATGTTGCTCAAACTCAACCGCTGTAATTTTTTAATTAGCAATTTAGAACACTGCATGTACCCTGCCAATTGTGGCTTATCAAAAGAAACATGTAAACAAATAATGGCAAATATGATGCATGAATTCAAATTATCTCTGTAGACAAGCTTAATGGATAGATAGATATGCAGCTTTCTGATAAGGTTGTTTTTCAGTGCTATTTGAAGATGCCATGGACTACAACTATATGTGGTATATAGTACCCAGTGTTTGTTCATCGTGAGAAAGTGGGCTAAGGTGCCACGAGTAATGCATAAAGGTAGTCCATTCATTTAGCGACTGTTCAAAGTTACAATAGTAACTGCACAAATGGTATTTACATTGGCTTTCTGAGTTATGATTGTTGTAGCATCCTTGCAGTCATGTGATTATACTTTCTGATGTTCCCTGCTGGTTTCCCACAAGTAAAGTTAATGGGGAGACTGGCAGGAAGTTGGAAGTCATAGTCAAGTGAGGTCTTCGCACCTAATGACCTGCATGGTCATCCCTTAACAATGGAATTGGGACTGTCAGAATTTCTGTTGCTAAGTGACACAGCCTTGTGACATCACACTTTACAATGATGCTGCTAGCAACAGCAATTCTAGTCCCAATTGCTACTGTCCCAGTAGCCAGGGGCTATCTGTATAGTTAAAAGAAAATGAAATAAATTATCAAATGCAGAGACCTGTGTGTGTAACTGTGTTTGGCTGTAATCATCTGAGAAGCTGAGAGGTCAAGATGATAAGCAGGAAAATAATGCAAAGAGATTGGGGCTGTATAATGCACATGGCAGGACTAGGACTTTTTATCTAATGTTTTGAAGGATTTTAAGTGGGTTTTTTTGTCTTTTTCTAAAACCAATTATATTATTATTTGAGGTTTATGTTATAGGCTTTTTGCTTCTCATATCAAAAACTTATATTTTAAAATAAATTAAGGTATCAAAAGTGGCAAATATGGCCAAAGGATATTTCACTGATTGGAGAAACAGTTACTTTGAGGCGACAGATGACCCATTCCTACTTCAGATTATCAAGGGGTAGCCAGCTCTCCTCAACTTTTGACTCACATATTTATGTAAGTAAATTAAGGTGGTGAATATTTCCAATTTAATTTATGAAGAACTTACAGTTCTACATTATATATAGATTCAAGGAACAATGGCTTGCTTTAAATCAAATTAATTTCAGCTCCAGCTTTGTTTAAAAGCAGGTTTTTAATCTTAAAATAAAAGCTGGTCCCTTCTCTGCCTTCCATAGAAAGACACGTAGTCTGAAGTTTTGCCAGAGCTCAGTCAGTCATCTAAACCATCTTAACCCTGGCTTAAATACTAATAACTATAATTCTAAACCAGGAGCATAATAGTTTATATAACAAAATAATATTAAAGGCTGAAGTAATACAGAAGCTTAACCTTTATAACTTGACTGTTTGATTTCTCTGGATCTTCTGCAGACTGAACAATTAGCTGTCCAAGTTCTTTATGCAATTTTCCCATTGTCATCGCCTCTGAGGAGAAAGAGAAGTATACCACCACTCATTTCCTTTATATAAATAAATGAAAATAAACATGTAACTCATATAAAGCAAAACTGCAATCACAACATCAGAATGTGGGTCAAAAGACCATATTGCCCTATAAAAGGTATATATCTGCCATTCAAAAGACCACCTTGCCCCACAAAAGATAGACATTTGTAGATCAAGAATTCTTCATACTGCATTCAATGACAATGCTGAAATTTTCTTTCTTTGTAATTTAACAAAAGAGCTGAACTGATAGAATTCCCCTATTCTGATGTCTTTCAGCATCCATATTTCGGTTTCTGTACAGTAGCATCATTTCTCCCAATCAGAAAAGAACATTTAGGTGGTGGCATTGCTTTAATCCAATGAGACAATAAAATGAAAATCCTACTGTTAGTAAAACAACTTTTAATTCTTCCAAATCATTCCTTTAAATAAGTATTTTCCCTATCTGTTTCCATGTGTCTGGGGAGCATTTAGACCAGAGGAATGCACTACATCATAGAGGAAGATATTGAAATTTCCCACACCACTTTCCACATTTGGGAGGATATTGGAGACTTGAGGACAGGAGAATTAGAACAGTAATGGGCAGAAGGAGACATTATAGAATGCCATTACACAAGATTATTTCTTCTTGCCTTTTGGCCTTATTCTAGAGTCCTGGATGCCAATTTAGCTTCAATCTGCTAATACCAGTAATAAGATCATGCTCCTCCATGACCTAGGTACAAGGTAAAACTGGTGCGAATAAACTAAATCCTGATTGGTGAAAACATAGAAGTTCCTCATCAAAAACATTTGTTCTTCCAGGCCTTATGTGCCTAGGAGCTATAACACCAAGGAAGGTGGCTTGTAATGTTTCTCTTGGAGATCTTTATGGTAATCAGATACACTGATATATGACTGGATATTAGACCACATATTTTTGGCTGGCCATGAGGCAATGGGGTCTGATGTTGAAATTCATGGCCATCATGACAGTTATGAACTTGGAGACCAGAGCCCAACTCATACAGGAAACTATGCATTACATCTTGTCTTTATCTCAGAGCAGTTGGAACAAATTTGACAGTGAGGGACATGTCCATCAAAGTCCTCGTTTAGCAACAATTCACAGGGGTGTGTGTGAAAAAGCAACTTTACAGCCAATCCTCACATTTACAACCTTCACAGGTATATGAAGCAAAGGAAAACTGAAGTAAGATCGTAAGTTCAGCTGTGGCTTCACTTAGCAATTGCTTCCCTTAGTGACTTGAGTTGCCAGTCCCAATTGTGGTCGCTAAATGAGAACTACCTGTAGTCAGTTCTGGTGACTTCCAGAGGGCGGAAAAATACCAATTAGGACTTTTGGTTTTAGGCACCTCACAAATTCAATTACTTCTAAGAATTTTCCCAGTGCTCTGGGGGTCAATTTTATCATAATCATGATAAAATGTTTGCTTATGGATTGTTGTAGTAATCTCTGGAATTGCTCCAGAGTTGAGTCAGAAATGATTCATCTTAGTAATCAATCTAAGGGGTCTTCTTTATTTTCTAAGGAACTCTGGGAAATGAATTGTCAGAAAAGAAAAAGAGGATTGAATTTAATTGAACATGTCACAAGCACAGTTTGAGCTTGGATGTATTAGGAGCGAAGAACCATTTTTAATGATTATGGAAGATATTACAATGGATATTTTAACATATTATTTTATAATGTAGTGAGCCACCCAGAACCATATCCCATATGCAAACAAAGACATATATTATATCTACATGAGGAAAGTAGATAGCCTACAAACCTTTTGCTTGGTGTGAAATGGTGATTTCACTTTCAGCCAGGTTGACATATACATCATAAAGATCTATCCTGTTGTTCACTTCTGAATCTATACATCCAGCAATGTACCCTGATGAGAAAATATTTTAGTATGTTTCAGTAAAATCATTCTTACTAGAAGTACTTTAATATGGGGTCCTTGGTGGTCTCTGAGCTTGGTTGTTTTCTTGCAGACGTTTTAATTACCAAACTAGATATCATCATCAGTGCTAGTAGAGAGTGTGTTTTGCTCTCATTTTATATACTAGTGGCTTGGCCTCTCAATATTGGTGGGCGTGGCCTTCGAGATTCCTTCATTGGGATATTGTTTGCTTCTGGATTGTTGTAATAATGTTAATCTTTGTGTTAATTTCTGCTCATCTGGGCGTTGAATTCTTGTGAGGAGGTCTTTTGGTCTTTTTGTTTTGTTTTTTGGCTATTTGATTTGGTATGTCGATATTTTTCTCTATGTGCCTGTTGATGGTTGATTTGTGTGACTCAAACCAAAAGACCGCCTCATCAGCAATCAAACCCTAGATAAACAGAGATTAACACTATATCAACAATCAATAACAATCAATGACCTAGTTATCTGCGGGAGCGCATCCTACCCCATACATCCCTGCGACCAATTCGCTCTCACCGAGAGGGGCTCCTCCGGGTGCCGTCCACCGGACAATGCCGGTGGGCGGCGCCCAGGAGTAGGTCCTTCTCTGTGATGGGCCCGACCCTATGGAATGACCTCCCCCCCCGATATTAGAACAACTACCGATCTCCGCTCCTTCCGCAAGAAATTAAAGACCCACCTGTTCCATTTAGCTGGCCTGGCCTAACTGTAGTTTTAATTTCCAATACTTCTGGCCGGTATTTTAATCTCTGGGGATAGATTTTTTTAGATTGCTTTTAATTTTTGTTTTAAAACGGTTTTATATTGTTTTGTTTTTTATGGGTATCCGATATTGTATTTTGTATGTGGTTTCTAGCTGTTTTGTACACCGCCCCGAGTCCCTTCGGGGAGAGGGAGCGGTTTATAAATGTAATAAATAAAATAAATAAATAAATAACAATAACAATATCCCAATCAAGGAACTACCAAAGCAGACAGACAGCCCAATCAAGGAACCACCAAGAACACTTCCACCAACTTAACGGGGCAAGCCATTATTATATAAAATGAGAGCAAACTACACTCCCTACTAGCACTGATGATATTATATTATTTGGTAATAAAACATCCCAGAGTTCAACCTGAGCTACAAATATTCTCTTCCATCACTTTTATATGAATTTAAGAAGTTTAAAATAACTTTTATTCATTTTATAGTCTTAAACATGCATGCTAACATTGGACAACTACTAGTATCAGGAATTTACCTAATAAATAATAGGTACCGAATTCTATATTAATATTCCACTATTCTACAAGAAACTCCAAGCAACTACTTTTTGCAATAGATAAATAGGAGGAATTGTCCAGTACATTTCTGAATATCTGAGCCTTAATCACTATAGCAGTGACCCTTTGTTAATATTGTTTATAATATCTGAATATGTTATTATCTGCCCCGTAAAGACATGGATGGTTATATAGATTTAATAAATAATGAACTATTTTTTCTATTACCACAAAAGTTAATTTAGTCATTCTGCTATGTAATGCTGATTGATATCCATTATCAGTAATACCTGGACACATTTTTAATGCTTCTAATTCCTCATCATTCAGATGTACGTATGAATGAAGAATTGACCAATCTTGCCGGTGCCACACTAAGGCTGGTAATGCCCTAAAAGAAAAAAAAGTTATATTATTGTAATACAATGGTTCATATCATCTCCTCAAAGGATGCACTAGCTGGTCTTGTCCTCTTTGTCTAGCTTACAAGGGGATCAGGACTCTAAATCATATGACATAATTTCATCCATAGATAGTAAGTCATCCAAAAGATGGAAGGACATTTCTTTATAATGTACTATATGGATGGATGCATGGCCAGCAGGCACACTCTGGGCCCCGTTTAAAACTGGAATTTTACAAAACAAATACATTAAGTGTTAAGTAATGTTTTGAAGATGCCAATATTGTTGAGCATTGCTTTTACAGAATCTATAAATAGCTATTTTACAAAACGATTAACCACAATAGTGAATAAGTACACAGAGCTTACTTTGACACTATTCAGTAGGACCAATTATCTTAACCGACTGTTGTCTGCTTCAAAACAAACTCATTTCATGCAATGGCTTATTGAACAGTTTTGTCAAATTAGGATTAGTTATATATCATAACCACATTTAATAACCATTGGGGGATCCAATACCTCTACCAAAACTGATAGGGAAAACTACTATATGTACAGAGAACAAACCCCACTCCCCTCTAGTACTGAAGATGTTACCTCAACAGATATTGAAATTTCTTCAGGACAACAATCAGAGAGCCCCAAGGACTCCACAAGTGATGCTACTTTATTCAGGCATTCTTTTATACAACAAAGATTGATTTACTTGTATCTTGCCTTTATTATTTTTACAAGTAACTCAAGGCTCTCAAACGTATTGAACATTTATCCTCCTATTTTCCCCACAACAGCAACCCTGTGAAGTGGGTAGAGCTGAGAGTGACCGGCCAAAGTCACCCAGCTGGCTTTAATGGCTAAGGTGGGACTTGAACTCTTGGCCTCCTGCTTTATAATCTGGTACCTTAACCACTAGATCAGAGTTTTTACTGATTACAACAGGTGTAGTCAACCTTTTTATACCTACCACCCACTTTTGTATCTCTGTTAGTAGTAAAATTTTCTAACCGCCCACTGGTTCCACAGTAATGGTGATTTATAAAGTAGGGAAGTAACTTTACTTCATAAAATTTATAAAGCAGAGTTACAGCAAATCCTTACTACCCACCATGAAAGCTGGAATGCCCACTAGTGGGCGGTAGGGACCAGGTTGACTACCACTGGACTACATGGTAACAGAGGACGTAGGTTAGCAGTACAATCAACATTAAGGACCTGCTGAAATTGAAGGTGAGGGAAAGGTAAAATAAAAGACCACTTTTGAACTGGACTTTCAGTGGACTTTTGAAAACAATGGAAAGTTAAACCACTGTTAAATTTTGATACCAAACCAGGCCACCTACAAGTTGAAGTGCAAGGACTCATACTACAATTGAATATTATACCCACGCACGGACCCCGTTTCTCCAAAAATACAATCTACCCCGAAAGTAAGTCCTAGCTTGATTCTTACCCATGCACCCAATATAAGCCCTACCCCCCCAAATAAGCCCTAAGTAGAACCCCGCCCACACCAGGGTGCACGGGTAAAAATGAAGCTAGGGTGGGGATGGGTGGGTGCAACTGCCCTACTACTTACCTTCGGACAGTTGCAGCCAGGCCTTGCATACCCCGACACCTGCCTTGCCGAGCCATTTCTTCTATCCAGAGCTCTATTATCAGCCGCAGAGGCCTTCAGGAAAGCCTCGCTGGCCGCAAAAGAAAATCCTGAACACTTCTGACGGTGAAAAGGAGGCTGGAGGCGATATGCGTAAATGAGGTGAGTCAGTGGATGATACCCCCCCAAAAATAAGACCTGGTGCCTTTTTTTGGTTGGCAAAAAATACAAGGCAGGGTCTTATTTTCGGTGTGTGTGTGTGTGTGTGTGTGTGTGTGTGTGTGTGTGTGTGTGTGAGAATTTCTATTAGAAATAAATAAGGAATTTGTCCAAGAGACTTGAAAATGAAATTAAGTGGAGGAGTACCTTTTATTTCATCAATGTGTTTTACCTTGTAAATTCGAGGATAGTTTCTATTCTTGGGTGATATACTACAATTCTTTTCTTTAACATGAGTGCAGTATACAGGATGACTGTTTCCATTCCAAACTGAAACACTACATCTGGGACAATCAGAAG
This sequence comes from Natrix helvetica, assembly GCF_964273705.1. Taxonomy (NCBI): domain Eukaryota; kingdom Metazoa; phylum Chordata; class Lepidosauria; order Squamata; family Natricidae; genus Natrix; species Natrix helvetica. The sequence goes on along the minus strand of NC_138551.1, from coordinate 61,870,256 downwards.
TGAAATAGAATCTTAATATAACATAATAGAATTCTGTACAATTAACAACATAACTATACAAGCAATTATAATTTACTTAAATTCACTTTTTATGAAGAGGCAAAATTTGTTCAGCTTTTACAGAATACTTCTTAGATATATCAAGCTACAGTTTGTTATTACATCTATATCATGGCTTGTTTAACACAATTAATTAGATTCAACTAACATGCCAAGCCACTGTTTATAAGCTCCAATGTCCAAACCAATAATTTGAACCTGGCATTTATCTTACTTTTTTTTAGAATACAAACATTCTGTATCTTTTACATCTTTTTGCTTTTGAAAAAGTCGGGGCAGCTGGCTTTTATTAAAAACCATCCTACTAATTCAACTGATGCTAGGGTGTTATTTTTCTCAACATCTGGAGGGAGAGGACACAAAAGGGAAACCAAATTCAGGCTCGTAAAAAGTCTTGGGGCTCTCAAGAATCCTCTTATGCTGACGTCAGCCTTGAGGAAAAAGCTGGTGATGCAACTAAGCATAACCAGTATTTCGAAAGCAGTGGTTGTCATGCTTTCCTAGTCTGCTGACTTGGAAATAAATTTCACTGAAAGAAAGGGAGCTTATTTTCAAGAATGCATAATTTTAACCTGAGCTGTATTATTGATATTTTTTTAAAAAAAAATCTCACCTTTGACTGAGCCTGCAAGATAAGCTTTTCTGATATCAAAATCTTTGCTTAGGAAAGAACCATTTTCTTCACTCTGACAAATCCCCTTTGTAAGGACAGAAATATAACTCTCCATCATTTTTACTGGTGTCCCGTATTTCAGGTATATTCTGTAAAATAAATTGAGCTTCTGTCATCTGGGCCAAAAAGAATAAATATAAGGTATTTTTTTTACCCAGGTAAACATTCACCTACTGCCGTTTTTGCAAGACTCACTAAACCCCACAATGTGACCTGTGCTCCTTCCTCTTATTATCTTGCTTATTTCCCAATCAACAAAACTTTCTGTTCAGAGGATTTATTACAATTAATTTCAATATCTTTATATATTACTTTATAATTTTTAAACACCACACAGGAGATATTCCTTCAAGTCCATTTAGCCCCTATAACTTTCAAAAATCCACATTCTAGTTTCCTTTTTGCTGTTTTCCCAAAAAGTAAAGATTTTTCTTTTTAAACCATAAATTTACACCAGTCTTTCTATTGTCCAAGGTGGAAGGTGATTTTCCTAGTGAGATAGTAGAGCTTGTATTTTGGAAGACTCTTAATTTGAAAGAAGTAAGCAGCTTTCTAAAGTAATTAAGAGAGAAAGTAGGCAAACCCAATGTCTCCCAGAGCTCTTAAACCTGCTGTAGATCGCTATTTTATGATCTCTCTGCAGGGAGATTCTGTATGGAGCAATCTTGTGGGCAATCCCTTTTCCTCTCCTTGATCTGAAGAATTCTGAGGAGCCAATCCTTTTACTGGCTCCTATTACCACCATAAGTCATTAGCTTGACAAAAAGCAAGGCCATCCACTATTGCCGATTCTCGAAGTATTACCACTATTAGCAATAATCTAAGCTGGATATAATATGAATATGGTTAAACTGGTTTTTCTCCAGGTAGAGATTTTATTTTTATTTCTAAAGTCAGCTAGAATGGCTGTACATGAAGTTTTACATGCAGCTAGAACATGATGCAGTTTTACATGCAGCTAGAACACGGCAACCTCCGGGTGCCGTCCTCTAGAGATTGTCAGAGGGCAGTGCCCAGGAGTAGGTCCTTCTCTGTGGCGGGCCCTACCCTTTGGAACGACCTCCCCCCAGACATTAGGACAACAACCGACCTCCGCTCCTTCCGTAGTAAACTGAAGACCCACCTGTTTCGTCTAGCCGGCCTGGCATAACTCGACAACTTTTCCACCCCTTGGTCATTTTTAATTGTTAATTTTAGTTGGTTAAATTTTTAATGTTATTGGGGTTTTAACCTTTCTGAGTATTGTAATTTATTTATTTATTTTTACCTCCTCTGTATGACACTGTTTGACTGTTGTTTTTGTACGTCGCCCCGAGTCCCTGTGGGGAGAGGGGGCGACTAATAAGTTCAAATAAATAAATAAATAAATGATCTAAATCATGCAGGAAAACAAATCTTGCTAGATTTACTGTGAGTAATGTGTTTACAATAGAATTACTTTTGAGAAGAAATGCACTTCCACTTATTCACTTCATGAATGCTTTCCTGTGTGAGAACTGCTAGTAAGATACTATTACATGTCATTTTTGCAGTAAACCTTTTACTCACTTGAAATAATCAATAATTATATGTATTATTATTATTATGGTAAGTAATCCCTTCAGAAATATTTTCACCTCTTAATTGGGAATACATTGCTGTGCAAAAGGGTTAGCTAATAAACCATGCACTTGTAGAAAACATATGAAGCAATACATACCTACAGAGAATCCTAGAGAAGGCGGCATATTTTTCCGGATTGAAGTCTTTGGTTGTCAGAACAATGGAAAAGTGAGTCACCTATGCAACATACAAAAAAAAAGTTAATGTCCAAATACTTTCTTGTAAAATAATAATATAAACAACTGGAAAGGAGAGACAATTTGGCTGATAAAGTTGGTTAGATCTACGTAAGAGTGGGATTTCGACAGGAAAGATCCAATCGTGGTGTCTGGGCAGTGAATTGTGGGGAAGATTGTTGAGAGTAGTTAGACTGCAGAGGCTCTTAAAGGAAGTAAATTATCTGGACCTGTTTCAATCAGAGTTAAGGCCCTTTCATGGGTCCATTGAGTGCATTGTTTTTGCCCATCCCTAGAATGGAAGGCCCTTCAAGGTCACTCATGCCCTAGTCCCCCTCATGAATGAACACCTGTAACATAGTGTATATGAGGCTGCCTTTGAAGGCCATAAGGAAACTATAGTTGGTCCAGAATGTTATAGTGCAGGCAGGGATGAACGACTATATCAGGATATGAGCTGCACAGGTTGCCAATTGGTTGCTGGATACAATTCAAGGTATTGGTTGTTATCTATAAAACTTTGTGTCTCATAAGACCTGTTTAATTGAAGAAGTGCTTATCTTCAATAGTTCTACCTGCCTAATAAGATCAGGTAGCTTGTTTAATTGAAGGGCTCAGGAGCATGAAGCAATCTTATCCATTGAGATCTAGGATGTGTGCCTTCTTAGTTGTCACACCTGCTATCTGGAGTAGCATTCCCATCAGGATCTGTATAGCTCCCAACCTGATGGAGCTCCAGATGTCACCAAAAACATGGCTTTTCTCCTAAGGCCTAGGGGTAGGATGGCTGCTGAGCCCATCAGTTTTGCTTTGGGATGTTTGGGGGAATTGTTGTGTTCCTTCTAGATGCTCAGAATTATTCAGGATTTTTGTTTTTGAACCACTGAGCATCATCAGGAGCTAGGCAGCCTCCATGTTTAAATCAACCAATAAATTAAGTCTACCACATCACTGAAATTCTATGGATACTCGCTAAAGACCAATACATCTTGAAAATAATACAAACATCCAGTTTAACTTCAGTTGATACAACATAAAAACACAGTTATTTTTTAATCACAAATTTTCCAAATTGCTTTTGTTGTATAGATATAGTGTACTGATAGGGTATTCCTTATGAAATCAGCAGAGGTAAAAATCCAATTAATCCCTTAATAGAATAATGAATGTGCAAGTAAGTTCTTTCTGTGAAGCCTCCTTTTTCCAAATTTCAATCTTACCCTTTTCAAGGTAGAAGCCTCTGGAATTTCCATGGTTGTAATGTAAAACCATGTTAGTTTGTACTGACCAAATAGGAAAGTATGAAGCTGTTTATTCTCATCTGTAAGGCAGCATTTTCTCAATAGGAGGTCTCTGAATGCAGTTGTTGTAGAAGGGTAACACCAAACCCACAAAGCATCTCCATTGGTATCTTTTTCTATGGTGGAAAGATGTTCACTGTGAGAATGCCAACAGCAGCAAGGGAGTAAATTGATCAGTTAATCAGATCCAATCATGCATTCAACTTAATGCCCACCTTTACACATTTTAAAATTATTCATTTATTATGGAAGCCTTAATAGTTCAGGAAATTAACTCAGATTTATGATAACATACATACATGTATTTAAAAAAAACTAAAATCTGAAATGTGATTTTAATCTGGAACAATTTTATTAAAAATATGAATCATCTCTGTGGCCTATAGACAGAGCAGCAAATTCTATATTTTAGCTAAAAGCACATTTAATTTAAAAACCACCACAAACTGTATTTCCTTATCTAGACTTCCTCTTTGCTTTGCCATTTCCCTTGTATTAAACTTTACACTGTATTCTTCTTGTAGCAAGAATCTCCTCTACTAGAATTTGTAAAATAAAGCACATGCATTGAGTGTGATAAATAACAATAATAATTTATTTGTTGTTAAGTTTTCCGTTAAATGATGGCAAAAAAGGCTTCCCAAGTGAAGCCTTGATTCAAGAATGATTTCACATCAAGGGAGATCTAGTAATGTCTGGTAACTAAGACATTTATCCTGAGCATTTTTATAGCTTACCTACAACCAGCATTATATGGGGAAAGGAACGTTTATTTAAATCTTTCCTGTGCTATTAACTGCATTCTATTACTTTTCCACTCTCCATTCAGAAAAGGATTGGGGTTTTAGATAACCAGAAAGGGGTGTTTTGCAAATTAGAGGCTATCTAGGGCCTTTTTGTAAATTAACAGGAGCTGGGTACAAGTGACATTTGCTCAACATTCAGAGCTAAATTCAGAGACCACCCTAAATTATAAAGTGACTGGATTTATTCTAACTTTGTACGTTGTGCGGAATGCTGCCTGTAAAGTCTCCTTTAAATCAAGTGCAACTTCTGATGGCTATATTGGCAATAATACAGAAGTAGTTTTGTCACTGCCTTCTTCCAGAGCGTTTTCTTTTTCAATTCACGGCCGTGGAATTTGCTTTGATCTTCTATTTCAGTATTAAACAAGATTGAACCTTGAACAGTTTTTTTAAATTTCCCCATGGTGCTGTGCTCTAGCTGTACTTATTAAAAGATAAGGAGGTATTCGGAACAGGGGTGAGTCAAAAGAAACACCCTCCGCTCGCTTATTCCTGCATGCAAAGTCGTTTTTTCCACCTTTCTTTTCCAGCCTTCTCTACTCTTTCTGCATAGGCATAGGCGAACCTAAAAGAGTGCAACAATCCAGTTGGATCCTGCATCACCAAAGGCAAAACGCTTAAGACTCTCTACTCAGGGCAATTGGAAGAGGCGAAAAAGGAAGATGTTCCCGCTCATCTGCCTTCCCTCCACTGCTTGACGAACACACAATTTTCCCGTTTCAGAATAGAAATAGAGAGGGGAAACGAGGGGTGTTAACCAGCTCTCCCCCTTCAGCCGACATTCCCACAGCCAGCAGCCAGGAACCGAGACGCGCTTACCAATCAAACCTACACCCAGAAGCAGCTGAGCCTCCGTCTCTGCCATCTTTCTCCTCCCAGCGCCAGGATCCCTCCTCTGTTTCCTGAGAGACCCATCATGGGCCTCGTAGCGGCAGAATAATGGGGTAACACGCCTCCTGGCTTCCGGCTTGATTTCTGTCTTCCCTTACAGAAGCCAAGGCGTCCGTATGCAAGCGTGAAGCGCCTCCGCGAGATTCCCCCCCCCTCGTTTATTTTAAAGCCTCTGGCAGTGAAGCAAAATTTGGTTTTCCTAGCAGCACAGTGGTACGAGGCGTAAATCAGCACGCCACGGAAAGTCGTCTAGTCCACCTTTCTGCTGAATGGGGAATTCGTATTAGAGGGTCAGCTAAAGATTTCTTTGGGTCGTTGCTAAAATGTTCTTACTGCTTATTTTCCTTTCCGACTCCACCAGATTTTGCTCCCATGAAATGTCAGTCTTTGAGTTCAGCTCTCCAGAGCAACAGAGAAATAAGTATGTATTTGCCAGCAGATGTTCCATGTGACCATACCACTTTCTGGGAAACTTTCTCCCTTCTTTGAGGAGTAATTTTCGCAATTGTAATTGTAAGCACTATTTTGCCTTTACGTCAAGAAGCTTAAGTCACTTAGTAATCCATGGCCATTAGGACTTGAATTGCAAGCTAGACCGAACACTATTTTCCACAAATATTACACAGTATAGATGGGTTTAGTGCTCCTGATTCAAGATCATGGTTACTCCTAGCATTTCCGTAATGGAGTTCAAAGGGCTGTCACAGAACCTCTAGTCCTAGTTTTATTTTAATAATATGTTCCAGAATGTGTTCCTACAATGACAATTTCCCAGATCTAAGTGGTCATCACCATCCCTGCTTCCTCTGCAAGCTAAAAGGGAGGGGTCCAGCCGAGTGAAAGACAATTAACAACTAGGATTATGCTCTATATTTTTCTGCAGAAGTCAGACCTGAAGGAGTCCTAGATAATGTAAGACAATGCCTCAGTCACCATGAAAGATTCTGTCCATTACATATGTATTTATATGGCTTGAACTGGCATGCACATATGCTTTCAGCTTATTAGTCTAGTTCAATGAACTTGATTTAAAACCCATTTTAGGATCTAGAGATTTTGGGAAGATAATCTGCAAATAAAGTCCCACTGGAATTTCATCTTAAACAGCCAAATTGGTTTCTAAAAGTAGACTTTTTTCCGTCATATTTGCAAGGTTTCATAAAGCCATAATTTGTTAGCATACTAAATCTCAATTTTATTTTATGTTATCTTTATAAAGGTATGTATGTTGCAAAAATTGAGTTATTTTGTTTATACTGATTTTAGATGTTTTAAGTCTTTGATATAGAAGTTTTTGAAATAATCAGAACTGCTTTTTCATGTGCATTAGAGGTATGAGAAAAACGTAAGTGTAACACAAATATGCCATTTTTGCATACTATGATATGCATATCATCTGACTCCATCATTCTATGCCCATGTATCCCAGATTTGAATGGCAAGCAAATTGAAGATGTTACGTTTTTGTTGAATATGAGTAGACTTTCTGTACACTTGACAGCCCTGATTTATGATCCTAATGAGTTTCATTTGCATTGAAACACATAATCAGACAAATGAGGTATTAACTTCTTCAATCTTGTGGCTGGGTTCATCCAGAAAACTAAGTCATGAACTTACTGTTTTGATTAAGTATTATCCACAGATAGTTGAGATTTGTTCACTAGATGTAGTTAAATTGTAGCTTAAATAGATACATTATACCACCTTGAAAATTAAATTATGGGAATGATTCTTTTTTGCAACAGAGTGCAATCCTGGAAAGGAAATTTTAGTTATTGGTGACCATTGTGCAACATAGTAAATTAAAAATGAAACCCTTCTTTAATTCTTAAAGAAATTTAAAAAGCATGGCTTAACTGATTTCTTGTCATGTGGCCTGGTTCACCAAATATACTAGAACTAGACAATCACTCATATTTTATAAACCATAATTATGTTTGCATACAGCACCTCAGTGGCTAAACAAGGATTAATGTAATATCCAGCCTTTGTGACTTTCATAGAAAAATAGAACTTTCAGTTTGGATTTTCCTAGCTCTGAGTCAGCATTTCATGGTCTAGTTAATAAGACTAGTCTATTGTATAGGAACCACAGCCCTGTTCCCTGTCCATGCTGGTAAATGGTAGGATAGACACTAGCCTAGGCCAAAGCAGGTTAAGTCGTCTGTCCATAACACGAAACAACTTTTAGGAAGAAGCCGATCCCAAGGCATGCGGAGACACAATTCTGAATAATAATATCCAGGGCAATTATTCTGAAGCCAATTCAATTCAAACTTTTATTGTCAAGAGTATATGTGTACAATGAGATTGGCTGACCCTCCCTTCGTGCACCCCCCACCCCAACACAATACAACTCAAAGTGAAAGACAAAAAATCCCTTGCCCAGTGAATCCTGCTAATAAACACCCAGTCCAATTGCATCATGTGAACATATTGCACGTCGCGCCCGCCACGAGTCAATCGTACTATGTTGTTGTAGTGTTATCTTTCATTCAGGAGTCTGACAGCCCAAGTCCACTAAGTAAAAAGTAACAAGCAAACGCCCTCTGAAAATGAAGATAAAATTCAGAGCTGCACCATTCCTTTCTTCGCCTTTTGAATTAGCCTTCACTCCGGGAGACAACCTGAACTTTCCGCACATGCGCACACTTAACTGGAGGCGGGGTTTCCACAGAGGGGCCGTCTAATCGGTTCTCTTCCGGGCACTTTCCTGCGTGAGCGTCACGTGACGCCTCCCCTTTCCGGCCTCGCTTGCTTGTCTGACTGGGCGCTCCTTAGGGCTCGTTGCCGCGTGAGGAGAAGCCGTCGCCATCATGCCGGTCTACTTCCAGCGGCCCGAGAACGCCCTGAAGCGGGCGAACGGTGAGTGCGAAGCTCTGAAGGGTCGCTTCTATGAAGGCAGAGGCCTCCTCCGTTTCTTTTTCGTCTTCGTCTCGCCTCCGGCCGGCCTTAATGACGGGGATTGAGGCCTAAGGTGCCACTAGACTCATGGCCACTCCCCCGCTTCCTTGCTTGGGGAGCGCGAACTGCCAGCTATCAGTAGGAGCGAACGAGGCCGTCTATCCCACGAACCATTTTAACAAATTAAGCCTTTTTGTCCTTCAGGCGTCGTTGCCACTTGCCCTTTTACCCAAAATTTGCATTGGGAGCGTGGCCACGAGGACAAGAGAACATTTTTCCTCTTCTACATAAGTCGCAATAAAAGCCAAGCATGAACTACGGCTGTCTCTCAAGACCGCCGCGTTGTGCTGGTCACACTTTACTCAGGTCGATTTCCCCCCCCCCGCCCCCCTTCTTCGTTATGGAGTGCAAGTTTCAACGGACGACCTATTAAAATATGCTTTCCACCGGATATATTCACAATTCATGTTTCTGGTAGCCCCTAAAACTTGTTCCTATTTTCTAGAAACTGATTTATATCAGAAAACATATTGAGCACATTTTTCCAGATTTAGTCTTTGCCTGATTAAAGGTAAAAAGTTATAAACACAGAACGTGCAAGTCTTATTGTCTTTTCCTTATCTCTCACATTTCAAGTCCAAAAAGTAATAACTGCTTAATATATGTAATTAAAATAAAACTCGTTAGAGTTGCTATAAAGAAGTGCTGACACATTGAGACTTAAAGAACAACTCTTGATTTCCAGTAGAAAAGCCAGTAGGATAACCATCTGGAAATCTCAAGACTAGTTCAAAGGGACAATTATTCAGTGTATTCGTATTTATTTATTTATTGCACTGTTGCAAAACGTTTTAATATTTAACTCTCTTTAAAATAGAATTCATGTCCATCATATTTCCCCAACCCTCTTCTGAGTGTTTTATATGGCAACCTGAACATTTCAGTAAAACCACACATGGTATTAATATATAGGGATACGAACACTCCTTTTAATGTATATTTTTAATTGGGATATAAGCACTTTTACAAATTAAAGAACTTGTAAAAATTGTTTATCAAAGTAAGTATTCATTGTAATTTGATGGAATTATAGTCATTTGCCAAAATCTATTGTACATCTGTTACAAAACAAAATTCAGTTAGATTTTGAATTTCATTTGAAAGAGTTGATGAAACATAATGCCATAAATACGTTTGTATGGTTCTATTTTCAGTCCTTTTACCTACCTTTTGTACAAGATACATCATTTAGATATAACATATTGCAGCAGTTTAATATTAAAAAGTTATTGACTTCCATATTTCCTGTTTATCTTCAACACACCGTACCACACAATAAAATATGTTGATGACAAGCCATAGTTGAAAAATGGTGAAAAAGATTTTACACGTATATGCATACAGGGTATAGGTATGGATAAATTTTGGCATTTGAATCTAAATCAAGGGCATCTTATTTTCATTTTTATTCTGTCATTTTTATCAATAACTCAGGGCAGCAAATTTGTCTAATTCTCCTTCCTCCTATATTCTCCACAACCATGTGAGGTCAGTTGGACTGAGAGTGACAAAAATAAAATGGAAACTTAACTAGAACAACGTTTGCCAAATTTTTAATCATAGTCTGGCATTTCTGAACAGCTGTTTAGAAATTTATAGGCTTGGAAAATTTGAACTATGTATTGTTCATCTCTATCAATATACTAATGGTATAACAGCATATAAACAGTCTAACAACATGTAAATTACACTATTTGGCACAAGAGAGTTATAGAACAATATTTGTTTAAATATTACTTTAGGGCATTTTTATAAAGAATTCAGTGTGCCTTATTCATAAGGAAATTCATCCTGTTTAATATAATTTAATCATAGTACAAGTGCAAAAGGGTAAACCAATTCTACAATTCTTGATTCATTAGACATGTTCTTACTGAACATAACACTGCAACTTTACACAGGTTACACATACATTCAATACTAGAGGGTGAAGCCTGATTAATACAACATTCTAAATTATAACAATTAGTTTGGATTCTACTCTGAATTAAGGGATTACAGGAATTTAAAAACAGAGGGAGGATTTGGACTGGGCATTGTGAATTATCTGTATCCAGCCATTCTGTTTGCAAGCCATAGATTAATTATTTAGTATGCTGTGGAATTTATCCAATTTAGTGTGGTCTGATCAAAATATGGTTTAGTAGACATGATTTAGCATGCTATGAAAACTTTACCAAAATGTCAGGCTTATGAATTGCAGATAATAAAATCTTAGAAAAACGAAGAAGGGTAACACAATCTTTGTACTTAACTCATGTAATTAGACAGCACTGGAATTATAGAGACTAGGAAATATACCTGGACATTAAGTTTAACTATAACAGTAGTCTATATAGCCTATTTTCTGAAGGTTATTTTATAGGATTGTTCCATTATTCCTGTTAAATTTTATAAAAAAAAGAAGAAAAACTGCCTGTGTATGTATCTGTTAGTTTTCCCAATCAATACAATGTATTCAACTGCAGGCCCCATTATCTTCAGCCAACATGACAAACATTTGAATGGAGCTGAATTGGAAATTATTTTATACATTAATCAATTTCTGATGCAACACTTACAATATTAATTGAAAGTTCTAAGTATTCTGCTTAAGGAAAATAAAAATTCATAGCAAATTTTGCTTCCCAGTTTTTCATTATATCTATGCAAACATAGGAAACATGTTTGCCTACACTGCTACTGATCCAATCTATAAAAAAAAGTCAACGGATAACTTTTAATTTTAATTTTAAATTCTTGTATGAAATAAAATAATTTAAGTGCATTTTCCTCAACCATAGAAGCCCATAAAAATAAGATATAATTTTATCTACTTTAAAACAATATACTAATAATAACGACAGAAAAGTATATATTCTGACAGTTGACTAATTTTTTTTTGTTTTTCAATTTATAATATCTATTTCTACATTTGTTAGTCTGCCAACAACAGTCAATTTCAAATTAAAAATGCTAAGATGATATTTTTTTCTTTTTCTTTTAATTAACAAAGTACAAAAAACAGAGTACCCAAAATTATAAAATCGGAGGAAGCTAAAGGAACATGCAAGACATATATGAAGAATAACACACACTGGAAGAGTCTGGGGCTCACTTTCTCATGCATGCCAACTCTTCCATTTGGTCAGGGAAAAAAGGAAGTACTATAATATGCCTCCCACGATAAACCTTGCAGAACATATCAAAAGGATATAATGGCGTATTGCAGTGTTCTTTAAACATATTGCTTTCAGGGTTTCTGCTACTTGTAAAATTTATGGAGGACCCCAAAGTGCTTTTGTGTGTATGTATTATATTTATCAATATTTACCAATTAAAATTGATGGATTCATAGCATATTTATTGAATTATGTAAAACAATATTAGTGCCTTTAATATCTGGCAAATAATTCTGATTTTGTAGACTATTGAGAGAGTCTTGGGGACCCTCTTGTGTTGTCAGACCAATACGAAATGCTGAATTTTAGTAACAAACATCACTGAAACCTCTAATAGAGGTAGATTTCACCTTATCTCAATCCCCAAATTTAATCATCCAGAGTGATTAGAAGGGATTACTGTGTAACAGAAATGAAAGGAAATAATAATGTTTAGCAACATATTCTTTTGTTTCTTCATCAAATTGATTTTCAAACCAAAAAAGAAGGGCTGTTTAAAATTGATCCCAGTGAGAATGAAAATTCAGGTGTCATTGTATAGCAGAGATTCAGCTTGCTTGCACTCAGATTCTATCTTTCAAAATAGGACCTGCACTAAAGGTTAATGTAAACAAAGCATTCTCAGAATCAGCTTCTTGAAATCTCTTTGAAACTTGGAATTTGTAGTTATTCCCCAATTTGTTTATCCAGTCATGAACATTATTTCACCTGTCAACCTACAGATATCTATGAATAGTTTGGAGCTTCAAAATTTTTCTGAAAATGTTAGGATAATTTATATCTTGAATTTTAAAAGTTGTTTATTCTGTCTTCCTTCCTTCCTTCTTATTTCCTTCCTTTAAAATTATATACAAATTAACAATATTTAATTGATACAATTAATAAAGCAATATTTAAACATCTTAAATAACTATGATAATTATGTAATTATGCTGGTTACTTACAACTGATTCTTACTTTTTATAAACAGCCTAGTGCTGTTTATAAGCCTTAATCATTTATAGCAGTTGATTCCTTTATAGCTTAATTTTTTTTAAAAATAGATAAGTAATCTTAAATGGAACTGAGCATTAACCATTGTTTATTTTTCTAGAATTTCTTGAGGTTGGGAAAAAACAACCTGCTCTTGATGTTCTGTATGATGTTATGAAAAGTAAAAAACATCGAACATGGCAAAAGATCCACGAACCAATTATGCTAAAATACTTAGAATTGTGTGTGGACCTACGGAAGAGCCACCTGGCAAAAGAAGGATTATATCAATACAAGAATATATGCCAGCAGGTAAAACTTCTAAATTTTAATTATACTAATAATTAGAAAATATATATCAGCATTTTAATAACAAATACAGGTAGAGGTTCTGGAACATATATCTTTGGTAATTTATTACATCATACGATCATTTGAAGAATAACTTATTAGGACTCATCTAGGTAGATATACTTCATATTATATTTGGTTTCTGTTATTAATAGGTTTCTTTGGAACCTGAACAATAGAACAAGGCTTTCACTCTCTTATTTATTACTATATGAAGTTAACATATTTTATTCAAATTTGAATTTCCTACATAGATTTTGTCCCTGATTAAGAAAAGCTACTTTAGCTCTTCTGATTTTGATACAGGTGAATATTAAGTCCTTGGAGGATGTAGTACGAGCTTATTTAAAATTAGCAGAAGAAAAAACTGAAGCTGCTAAAGAAGAATCTCAACAGATGGTCCTAGACATAGAAGATCTTGATAATATCCAGACTCCAGAAAGGTAAAAGTGATACTTACCTTTTCTTGATTACTACTCAATATGTTGTAACAAGGAAGAATAATGTGATAAAATATCTAATTATACAATATAAAATACTGTTTGTTTCTTAGTGTTCTCTTAAGTGCTGTAAGTGGGGAAGATACCCAAGATCGTACTGATCGGTTACTTTTGACTCCGTGGGTTAAGTTTCTGTGGGAATCATACAGGCAGTGTTTGGATCTTCTCAGAAACAATTCCAGAGTGGAGAGACTCTATCATGATATTGCCCAGCAAGGTAACATTTAAACTTTTCAGTATCTTTGTGTAATAAATATGTGAGAGTTTGTCAGTGTCTGATAGAACTACCTTTTCTTTTAAACAATGAATTATAATCTTTTCCTGTTAAATATTTTAACAATGCAATTTAAGAGAAAAATCTAGCTTTTTATTAAGAGAATAAGTGGAAGAAATAACACTCTCCAGGTGATTGATGTCAGTAATATTTTTAGCATATTCATAAGTGCTAAAATATCAATTTGGAATAATTTAATCTTGCAGCTTTCAAGTTTTGTTTGCAATATACTCGTAAGGCTGAATTTCGTAAACTCTGTGACAACTTAAGAATGCATTTGGGTCAAATTCAGCGTCATCACAATCAAAGTACAGCAATCAACCTCAATAATCCAGAAAGTCAATCAATGCATTTGGAAACTAGGCTTGTACAATTGGACAGTGCTATCAGCATGGAGTTGTGGCAGGTACATACTTAATACAATATCAAAGCATTATCATATTTCTTCACTTTCTGTTTTCATCTAATTTTAAATTCCATTTTATGCTTTCAGCCATTTTAATTAGCTATTGAAATCGCTTTACTATCCATTCCTGTTCTACTTAATGATTAGAATTGATCTGAGACAAATTCAGGTGCCCGACTAAGATATATATTCAGACTTAGCATGTGCACCTTCTTCAAAAGTAGATCCTGGAAACAGATTTGAGCCATTTTCAATACAAGAGCTGTTTAGATTTCCCAAAATGTAAATCAAGAAGGCATGGTTTCTAGGGCAAAGGAAAAAGGCTGTGGAAGGAATGGGAGGAGAAAGGACAGTGGAGAATTTTTAGAGAAAAGGGAAGGAGGACTCAGAAGATGACTGGGGAAGAGATCACAGTGATCGGAAGTAAAATACTAAGAAAACAGTAAGCAGGCTCCCAAGTTACTGAAGCAATCCTGAGTTATTTTTACAAATAATTCAAGGTGGCAGACACCCAACACATCTTCCTCCTCCTATTCTACCCAAAACAACAACCCTCTGAGGTGAATTGGGCTGAGAGAGAATGATTGGCACAAGGTCAGCCAACTGACTTTTGAGGTTGAGGTGGGGCAAGAACTCAAGGTCTCCCTTTTCAGCCTGGTACTTAACCACTAGACCAAATTGGCTCTATTCAGTTGAATACTGTGAGAGAGACTGCAATATATTTCCCAATTTGAGGTTGATGATTCAACAGTTAAGGCAATGATGAGATGAATTAGGTGCAAGCTTGAGTGCTAAAAATAAATGAATGTACAATGTATTTATAATGGAGGTTTTCCAAATAAATGTGCTTAGATTCAAGTAGTAATAATAAACACATGTATATTAAATAGGTCTATTAGATTTCAGTGTGTGGTATTCCTTAAAAAAATTTCTTGTGGTAATTTGACATATAGTTTTTTTTTAGGAAGCTTTCAAAGCTGTGGAAGATATACATGGGCTATTTTCCTTATCCAAAAAGCCACCAAAGCCCCAGCTGATGGCAAATTATTACCACAAAGTTTCTACTGTATTTTGGAAATCAGGAAATGCTCTTTTTCATGCATCTACACTTCACCGTCTTTATCATCTTTCAAGAGAAATGCGAAAAAATCTCACGCAAGAGGAGATGCAGAGGTGGGAAAAATCCATGGCTTGGGCCAATTTTGTTTTTGAAATCATTAATAGCAGTTTTGAACTTTCATTTAGCTATATTCAATATTATTTCAGTGGACTTTATAAAGCAACAATGGAATTTTTCCTGCTCTGTTCCTTGCATATACCTAATGTTGTTCAGGAAGGTCCAAAAAGATAAAAGGGTGTATGGCTGAAGGAGAGAAATAAATAGATTGTTGGCATAATGAGTACATTGTTTTAGCTAAAGAAATATAGAGGTAGGAGAGTGGAAGATGCTTTTTTAACTGTTTAAATGTAAACAATAGTTATCCTATCCCAAATTATCTTATTTCTTCCTTTTTGTCTGTAGGATGTCAACAAGGGTGCTTTTGGCTACTCTGTCAATTCCAATAACTCCTGAACGAACTGATATTGCTCGGCTTTTGGACATGGATGGCATAATTGTTGAAAAGCAACGCCGATTGGCAACATTGTTAGGACTTCAGTCTCCACCTAATCGAATTTCTCTTATTAATGATATGGTATGTTCCATAAACATGTTTATGTTGCTAGTTTATGTTATGCAGGCGTTATTTGCAGTAAGTGACATTTTAGCCCTTCCAGCATATAGAGATGTTGAATTACTTATAAATTAGAATATGCATAATATCGATACCAATGTATTGTAATCTTAAGTATTCAAATGTGCCTGCATGTGTATGAAACCCCGTCTGAAAAAAGTGTTAACAATTGTTTTTAATTCATGTTTCATAGGTGAGATTTAATGTAGTTCAGTATGTCGTCCCAGAGGTAAAAGAGCTTTATAACTGGCTTGAGGTAGATTTTCATCCACTAAAGTTATGTGGCCGCGTATGCAAGGTAAGATTTTAAGACAGATGCCAATGCAAATTATGGTTTATAGTAAATGATTTTTTTTATTAAGTTGAACTGTGTAAAAAAAGGTGTTAGATCTTATTATATGATTCCCTCCCATTGTTTAACTTATACAGCTTCCCATCTCACAACAGTGAACCTGGGCTAAGTTTCATATTGATCCTATATACCGTATTTATCGGCGTATAACATGCACAGGCGTATAACACGCACCTTCATTTTAAGAGGGAAATTTCAGGAAAAAAATTTAAATTTCAAATAAAGAACTTTGAAGTATGTACATTATATCGGCGGTGTATATGGTGTATACCAGTGGTGGGCAACCTTTTTTTTTCAACTGAGCCAAATCTCGCCAAAACCACGATTGAAATTTATTTTGAGAGCCACATTTTTAAAACTGAAAATACATAGGATGGTACACTGTTTTTAGTTTCAATAAACTCTGGCATTTGAAGCACGCAAGTCTTAAAGCTGTCAAGTTACAAGATCCTTGCATCCCTAACCCTTTAGGAAAAAAACCCCAAGGGGTCTGACAGCTTTAAGACTTGTGGACTTCAACTCCCAGAATTCCTCCTCCAGTCATGTTGGCTCAGAAACTCTGGCATTGAAGCATGCAAGTCTTAAAGCTGTCAAGTTGCAAGTCCCTTGCACCCCTAACCCTTTAGGAAAAAAAAACCCAGGGTCTTCAAACCTGACAGCTTGAAGACTTGTGGACTTCAACTCCCAGAATTCCTCCTCCAGTCCTGTTGGCTCAGGAACTCTGGCATTGAAGCATGCAAGTCTTAAAGCTGTCAAGTTGCAAGACCCTTGCACCCCTAACCCTTTAGGAAAAAAAAAACCCAGGGTCTTCAAACCTGACAGCTTGAAGACTTGTGGACTTCAACTCCCAGAATTCCTCCTCCAGTCCTGTTGGCTCAGGAACTCTGGCATTTGAAGCATGGAAGTCTTAAAGCTGTCAAGTTGCAAGACCCTTGCACCCCTAACCCTTTAGAAAAAAGAAAAAACCCAGGGTCTTCAAACCTGACAGCTTAAAGACTTGTGGACTTCAACTCCCAGAATTCCTCCTTCCTACTGGCTCCCGCGGCCTCATGGCTCCTCAAAAGCACAGCAGAGGAGGAGAGGGCAGGGTAACGTGGGCCCAACTCAGGTGCTCCGAACGGAGGGGGAGGCGCCGCTGCCATAGGCGGGGGCGCCGGCGGGAGCTTTGGCGGCTTCACCTCTGCCGCAGCGTCGGGTGCTGTTAGAGGAGGAGGAGGCGGCAGCAGATATTCCGGTAGCGGCAGGGGCTTTACTTTAGCTGCAGCGCCGGGCACAAGCAGCTAGGATTGGCCACCCACAAAGGACCTCCTCCCCGGGCTTGCTTTCCTGGTGTCAGTCGCCCCGCGCTCACCAAAACAAGTCCGGGGAGGTCCTTTGTGGGCGGCCAGTTCTAGCCGTCTGCAAAGGACCTCCCCAGCCTCCGGCGCCTGTGACAGCAGAAAGCACTGCGCGGCAGTTGGAACCTGCTGCGCCGTGTTTTCTTGCCACCTGCGCGGGCGCGCAGCCGCGCACCTTGGAACAGTGGGAGGGAGGGGAGCGGGCGCCCGGCACACAGAAGAGCCGCATTAAAATGTTATATCGGCGTATAACACGCATACATGATTTGCCCCCTATTTTTCGGGGGGAAAAGTGTGTGTTATACGCCGATAAATACGGTATTGCTTGATAAGATTTTCTTTTAAAAAGCCTGTAAATGAAACAGTCTTCATTGTTACCAATTCTTCAATATGTTTTCATTCTAAAAAAGTACCTTTTTAAAAAAAATATGCATACCATTTATAAGTATTTATTAATTAATGAAATATTAGATGAATTTGCATTTACACAGTTGGTACTGAATCAAACAGAGCAAGCCTTTTATTCTTCACTGTATTGATAGAGGTTAAACTATTGCAAGATTTTATGTTTTTTATTATTCATGGAAATAGCAGTTATCTTTTGTTCAGCAGTACACTTCTAACATCCAGAAGTCCTTCACAATTGCAGAATACAGTATTTTTTTAGATTTATTAATTAATAGATTATGATAATGTGTATCGTGTGTGTGTATATACATACATACATACATACATACATACATACATACATACATATATATATATATTCATTGTCAATAATAGTTAAACACATTCAAACTTGTTGAAATAGTGAAATTACTGTTAGCACTGAACTAATTAATATTTGTGACTTTATAAGTGCTTTTTTTCCTAACAAATGTTATGCATATTTTTCAGTGATTGTCTCAGTTTGCATTAATTTTCATTTCTAGGCATGTTCCCGTATATTACTGAGAGAGCAGTTGTAGCATATCAAGTGCATCATATGTGTATCATTTGCTCTCCCACTTCTTCCCCCCCCCTCTCCCCCTTGTGTTTGTGTGTAAGCGAAAGAGCAAGAATGATACATATATTTGCACAAACGATAATCTGGCCAAGATTTACAGATTTTTCACTTTTGTTGTAATATGTGTGCATTATTGGAAAGAAATAGTTTGAGTAATCTAGTGAGAAAAACATAACTGTCTAAATCAACCCTACTACCATTTGCTAATTCACTGGTTCTGTGCAGGTTTTAAACTGGGTAAGAGATCAATCTGAGAAAGAGCCAGAATTGCAATTATATATTCCTCATCTGCAAAACAACACCATCCTTAGACTACTTCAGCAGGTATGGTTGTAAAACAATACTTTTAAAATATTGAATTGTAATTGTAAATGTTTTTCACTATGCATCTTTAATATATCCATATTAATTTATGTATCTGAATGCATTAAACGTCTTTTGATTCTAAAGCACATATCATTGACCTGCTTCCTTTGCACTGGTAAGCAGTGTTATTTCTGGTGTGCTAAAGGGAGATTGTGAAGGCTAATTAGCAGCTTTGCTTCATTTAGAATTGCTGCCAGTCTCCTTCATACATGGTTGCTGCTCAAAATAGGGAATTTAAAAAAAATAAATGGCAATTGCTAATATCAAGTATTATTTATATTTGAATAATTATTGTTGATCTTGAAGTTATTGAAGTTCATTGAGTTCTTTTAAAAAATTGAGTGTTAGGAAACTGATGTGATTTTTAAAAAGAGATGAATATTTCTGTATTTTTGCAGGTGGCTCAAATTTATCAAAGCATTGAATTTTCTCGGTTAACTACTTTGGTTCCTTTTGTGGATGCTTTCCAACTAGAACGTGCCATTGTTGATGCAGCCAGACACTGTGATTTACAAGTGAGTGATATGGACAAGAGTCAGATATTTGTGCATAATTGTTTTTCTTTAAATCTGATTTTTTCTTTATTAAAAACAGAAAGTATCAGGTATTACATCTTACTGTCAGCCCTCCCAAGTAAACCAGACAGGAAACATAAGTGGATGAGATAATTGTATTTTATTGTAAGGCTACATTAACAGAATCTTGCAAGTCTGCAAATACAAATTTCCTCCCATTACTTTCAGCTTCCTGATCAATTAGGGTGGGTCTTTCCTAAATTTCTTCCTCTGATCTTAAGCAACTGAGGACTACCACTTCTATCTGATAATTTCCTAGACAGCATCTCTCCCCCTCATTCATCAAGGTCATTCTTACATACCTTTATACTTATGAAACCCAAACACAGTTCAGTATATTTTGCTTAAATGGAAGAACATATAAAGTAAACGCCCATCACTCTGAATTACGTTCTGCATACTAAAGTAGTGAATAATCCAAACGAGTATGTTCTCCAACTACTGATATTTAGAAATATAAATGAACATAATTGCAATATATTACTGAATAAGCTTTACTTTTAACTCCTTATTTCTGGCAGCATATTTAGAAAGTGGAGCTGCAACGTTTA
Organism: Natrix helvetica; assembly: GCF_964273705.1. Taxonomy (NCBI): domain Eukaryota; kingdom Metazoa; phylum Chordata; class Lepidosauria; order Squamata; family Natricidae; genus Natrix; species Natrix helvetica. Next base: position 61,850,196 of record NC_138551.1, on the reverse strand, counting down.
AGCTGTAATTCTGTGTTTGCTTATGGTGTGCTCATTCAATGGAACTCAGTAAATTATTATTGAATGTACATGCATAGCATCCCCTTAGTTGGTTAAATAGACATCAACCTTGCCAAAAATGTGTTTGTTGAAGGTAGAATGTTTGATTTTAAATGTCTGCTGACATGCAGTTAGGTATCATTTAAAAGCAGAACACAATTTTATTTTAAATTTAGGTTTTCCATATGCAGGCTTGGATGACGAAAAAAAATGAAATACAATGTCAAAAATGGAATACATATGTCAATGTATTATTGTTTTGAAATAAATTCTTAGCATTCTAAGTGTTTAAGAGTGGTAATATAGCAATTAAAATAGCAGACTTACCGTGTTTCCCTGAAAATAAGACAGGGTCCTTATTTTCGGGGATGTCTTATTATTTTTGAAGTGCAGGAGGCGGCGAATGTGGTCACCTCATGGCTCATGCTATGTTGCAATACTTTTGGGGAGGGCTTATTTTAGCGCATGTGCTCAAAAGCCTGATTGGGCTTATTATCCGGGGAGGTCTCATTTTCAGAGAAACCGTGCATATACAGCTTCACAATGTTTTTACAACCCTCTCTAAGCAGTTTACAGTTTTTGACTGATTTTTACTGACTTTACTTTTTAAAGGTTCGCATTGATCATACCACCCGAACATTAAGTTTTGGGTCCGATTTAAACTATTGCACCCGAGAAGATGCTCCTCTTGGACCTCAGCTGCAGAGCATGCCTTCTGAGCAGATTAGGAACCAGCTGACGGCCATGTCATCTGCACTTGCAAAGGCTCTAGAATTTATTAAGCCACCTCATGTATTGGTAAATCATAGCTTTTGGTATTCTTTTTAAATATTGTGTACCTTGGGGCAGCTTTGGTGTGCTCAGTTATGATCAGAGTGCTTCTTCTTTTCCTTCTAATTCACATTTCTTGTTTCTCTAGTAAATTAGGGTCCTTCCCATGATTCTAGTCCTAATGGATAAAACTCACACATGGAAATAAAAAGGAGATGAAATGGATTTATGATTTTTAGATGCTAATCTCAGCTTAATTATGATAAGATAACCTTTGTTGTTGTTTTTAATGTGAGCACACTGGCACACATTAAAAATAAAATTCTGTTGCCTGCTCTCAAAAAATATCCGTGTGTATACACACAAAGATATACACCCACGCACATATACTGTATATACATATTAATCACTCCATTTTGAACACATAGCGGAAAGAGGAAACTTCACAAGATTGATACTATATTGAACAAAACTGACTGAATCCAGATGTTTTGCTTCGGATACCACAAAGCCTCCTCCCAGAAGCTAACAAGGAAAACAGGTCATGGAGAGTATGTGTAGCATGCCAGACAATCCTATGGACCCTGATCAAGCAGTGCTTATATGCTATGCCCTGGATGGAAGGGAGTGCACTGCCAATAATATTTTGGTCAATAAAACTGCCAATTGAATCAATAAAAGTTAGATTTCAATAGAAGGTGGTGGCTGCATTAGTGAACCTGTATTTTCAGAGTTGTCATAATAGGCCAGCATAATGATCAAAGGGTCAGTGAAAGTTCTCATTCTTGCAAAGGAAGTCTTTGTGTTACAATTGCAGCAGGGACCTGAATTGCTATTGCTAAGCAATGCAGTTATAAAATGTGATGTCATGTGACTGCATTGTGTAGCAACAGCACTCCTGGGCAGACTTGGTTGCCATTATAATCCCAAAATGTATGTGGGGAAACTGAATTACACCACTTGTAAGTCAGCGATAAAAAGTCATAAAGAGTGAAGCGTCTTAGGCATAATTCAGGGAAGCTATTCTATTTGCTAAATATTTGGGGCCTTGAATGGCGGTAGAAGGAGGGGAGAATCTAGAAGAGTAATGATCTAGAGCAACTACAGGTAGCCCTTGGCTTGCAACCATTTGTTTAGTGACCGTTCAAAGTTACCATAGCACTGAAAAAGGTGACATAACTATTTTTCAAACTCACAATGCAATATGTACGGTTCTTCAAAATGTAATTGGTTGACTTAACTCTAAAAGAATAAAAAAATACACAGTAGAGAAGAGTTAATTTTTTTTGGGTACACTAATCAATGTGTACAGTAAATATATATTCATGAGTGATTAATATTTATTTGCATATTTAATGACTTTCCTAAAAGTTTCAGGTTTTTGCTTTGATGGGTGTATTTGGAATTGTGAGAAATTTTCTCAGGACTTTTGCAAATGGTTGCAATGGTTGGCCATTTTACATTTTAGTTATATTTTACTAGAATTCTATCATCCAACCTCTTTCTACAGGATATTCTTTACCACTCCTGCTTAACTTTATTGTTTTTCTAACAGTTGGGCATACTTCCAAACAAAGCTGTTTCCTATGACTAAAGTCTCTGAATATTAGCTTATTACAGAAAATATGGGAGATGGCATTCTAATTGAAATTTCTAAGTAAGCAGCAAGATTTTATTAGAGAAAGTGATTTTAAAAATATTTTTATAACATGATATGGTTATATTATGGTTTTTCCATTTCCAAAAGATTTACAATTTATTGTGATTTCAGTTATTTATTGGAAATCAGATCCTTGAATGATATTGCTCTACATTAAATTAATCAGCTGTAAAGACAGCATGGAGATGGTATTAGTAATTTTTATTTATTTATTATACCTCTGCTTTTTTATTTACAAAAGCCATGACTTATAAGAATTAAAAGAAAAATATAAAACACGATTTTTAAATTAATCCAATTAAAATCAGTGAATAGTTAACATTGAGTAAAAGAGATGCATTTTTGCAAATTTTTCTAAAGGGAGCTATATATACCTTCCTAGAGAGAGCATTCCATATCTTAGCAGTAACATAGGAAACAACCTTTTCCCATAGGTTAGAAAGCTCAGATAATAGCAACAAAATCTTCAAAATCACCTTTTATGCGGCTGTAAATAAATTGTATTGTTCTGAATTTTGGTAATGTATATTGTCTCTTGTTGCATTTGAATCTCAAAAAATAATCTTGTTATGTTGTTAACCTTTATTCAGCTAGAAAAGGAAGAACAACATCAACAGGCAGTTACAGCATACTTAAAAAATTCAAAGAAAGAACATCAGCGTATCCTTGCCCGCAGGCAAACTATTGAAGAAAGAAAGGAACGTCTTGAGAGTTTGAACATTCAGCGTGAAAAAGAAGAGCTGGAGCAGCGTGAAGCTGAACTCCAAAAAGTGCGTAAAGCTGAAGAAGAGAGACTGCGCCAGGAGGCAAAAGAGCGTGAAAAAGAGCGTATTCTTCAGGAACATGAGCAAATTAAAAAGAAAACTGTTCGTGAACGTTTGGAGCAGATTAAGAAGACTGAGCTGGGAGCCAAGGCCTTCAAAGATATTGATATTGAGGTAAGGAGGGTTATTTCTCTGTGGTAGTGAGTTAATTTTTAATTTATGGTCTGGCCTCCTGTTAAAGGCACTTTTTCCGAACAATGTACTGTCTATGCCTGGGATGGCAAACCTAAGGCACGCGTGCCATAGGTGGCACGCGGAGCCATTTGTCGTGGCACGCGGAGCCATTTGTCAGGGCACGCGAGGCATTGCCCTGTCAGCTGGCCAGCGTGCATGCACGCCCTGGCCAGCTGAGTTCAGCCTTTTTTAAAGCCATTTTTCACCCTCCCCAGGCTCCAGAGGCTTTATAGGAGCCTGGGGAGGGTGAAAAGAGCCCCTCCCATCACCCCGAGGCCGGAGGCTTCAGGAGCTTCCCTGAAGCCTCCGGAATGCAAAAAAACCCGGCCCTATGGGCAAGCCAGAAGTTTGGGAACGGACTTCCGGTTTGCTTGTAGGGTCGGTTTAAGTCCTCCGGAGGCTTCAGGGACCTTCAGGAGGCTTCCCTGAAGCCTCCGGAGGACTTAAACCGGCCCTATGAGCAAACCAGAAGTGACTTCTGGTTTGCTTGTAGGGTCGTTTTTAGTTGTCCGGAGGCTTCAGGGAAGCCTCCTGAAGGTCCCTGAAGCCTCCTGAGTGCCTCCGGGGGGACAGGGGAGGCTTTTTTTGCCCTCCCCAGGCTCCTATAAAGCCTCTGGAGCCTGGGGAGGGCGAAAAATTCATGCAGAAAATGGGGGGGAGTGCCTCATGCGCGCATGTGCACTGGGGGGGCGCGTTTCATTATGGGTGTGGCACGCTCACGCACGACCCCCCCTGCGCTCCTCCCCTTATGGCACGCGAACCAAAAAAGGTTCGCCATCGCTCGCCTACGCCATGCTGCCTGAAATCTTTTCGGTTAGGAATAAAAGGATTGTAACTCAAAGCAAGTTTTCTATTCCCACTATATTAAAACGAAGAAGATGATTTAGCAACTTCAGAGTTTGGGATTTTAGACGTGCTATTCCAGCATTTATTCCTGATTCTTCCCAGCTAAACCACTCACCAGCTTGTCTTCCATCTTGTCTGGATTAGGTTTCCTAACTTTAATGTGTTTTCCCCAATTTGACTTAAAGTAGTACATTCTATGATAATAATTGGTAAGTATACTAAATGTCTAAGGAAAAAAAGAGTAAATGTATTATGGGAAATACAGCATATTTAAACTGCAGAAATGTTTTCATACCTTTTAGAAATCTTTTATATTTTAATTTTTGTTATTTGTAGGATCTTGAAGAATTGGATCCAGACTTCATTATGGCAAAACAGGTTGAACAGCTTGAAAAAGAAAAGAAGGAATTGCAAGAGCGACTGAAGAATCAGGAGAAAAAGGTAAAAGAAAAGGCAATGTGAATGTAGGCAGAAAACAATAGCAGTTACAACTGAACTGAAAACGTTTTTGTTTTCTCAACTTTTAAGAGAATAAACCAACTTTTTTTAAAAATCTAGATTGACCATTTTGAAAGAGCAAAACGTTTAGAAGAAATTCCACTGATTAAGACTGCCTATGAAGAACAAAGAGTTAGAGATATGGATCTTTGGGAACAGCAAGAAGAAGAAAGGGTAAGATTTTTGAGAGCTTGCTTATTTGAGAAGCAATTCTTGGTAATAACATTATTTTTCTAGTAAACTTTCAATTCAAATTAATTTGATTGCCAACTAGTGACATTTCATGGACAATATCATTACCGTTAAGTATTGGAAAATTCCAGTCTCCTTTGAATTTTGTCACCACAGAATGCATGTCTTCCACAGAGTAAATTATGCAAGCTATAAGTAAATTTACTTAATTGCTGTAAAGTTTCTCCAATTGTATAATGGCTAAAATTATGTACTTAATGCAAAACCATAAGTACATATACAGGTAGTCCTTGACTTAGGATCACATTGGGACTGGAATGTCTGTCACTAAGCGATATAGTTAAGTTTGCAGATTTTATGACCTTTTTACTGCATTCATTAAGCAAATCTAGTTTACCACCCCCTTGACTTCGTTTGTTTAGAAGCCCCCTGGGGAAGTCACAAATTGCAATCATGGGACCCAGGATTCTGTAAACGTTGTAAATACATGTTGATTGTTAAGTGCCTATAGTTTGATCATGTGATCCTGGAGTGACTGCAGTGGTCATAAAGTGGACTGGTTGTTAATCACTTTTTTCAGTGCCATCATAACTTTGAATGATTGTTAAAGAAATAGTCATACTTCAAGGACTACATGTAACAGGCCCCTCAAATGTTTTCTTCAGTGTGAAACTTAGCTGCTAAATTTTAGGCATTGGAACCTGAACATTATATACAACAGTTTGATTTGATTTGATTTGATTTGACTTTGTGTTGCAGATCACCACCATGCAACAGGAACGTGAAAAGGCTCTTGAGCATAAGAATAGAATGTCACGGATGATAGAAGACAGTGATTTTTTTATAACTAGGCTCAAGACTGCAAGGAGATCAGTTTATGAGGTACATTTAATTTTTTGCTAACTGTGATCCTACATATGGGATCTTTTAGTATAGTCATAAATTAGAATGGGCAGGCAGTATCGTAAAAAATCATCACCATGTTTGACATTTAGGGCATTAGCCAAAATTGGCTAGCGTTGCCTCCAACATTTCCTGTTTGTATTTTTTTATTTGAGGTGGTTATCTGTATGTCTGATAAAATTCAGGAGAATGTGCAACTGTTAGAAAAAAAAAATGCCCAGTTACCTTGAAATAAGATAGGTGAGCAATAAATAAATAAATAACAAATAAATGAATCTGAGTTCCAGCATCAGAACTATTCTGCCTTGATTGGATTAAGTATATTTTAAAATGGTGGGTTTTGACAGACTTTCAAAATTCTCTTTTTCTTGACCTTGTTTGCTTTTAAAGGTTAACAGAGAGGTTCCTCAATTCACTTTCCCATCCTGCAGATGTGACTCTGCTCCTTGGGATGGGGCGATGGCTTGGAAAGCTACATTCAGTTCTTGAGTTGTACCATCTATATTTGAAATCTATTTTATATACTATCATGCAACAAAAAAGACATGAATATTATTTATAAAATCAGCATGGGTTTGTGTGGACAGTTCATAGTATGTTTACCTATATTTTGTTGTCTGTTACTCTACATCATCATATTGTTACAAGAATGTAAACAGCACTTGTTTTCTGGTTTGGCTTTGTAAGTGGATAGACTCCCAGTGTGTTTTGATCACCATCTGCAAAGCTAGAAAGTAATTTGGCATATATCTATATTTGATCTTATGTGCTGCTTGTACTATTTCTGCAGTTCTAGATTAAGTATTGTTGTTTCAGGAAAAACTTAAACAATTTGAAGAAAGATTAGCAGAGGAAAGATGTAATCGTTTAGAGGAACGTAAGAGAGAGCGCAAAGAAGAAAGACGCATCACTTACTATCGTGAGAAAGAGGAGGAAGAACAAAGGTTGCAAGAGGAGAAGATGCTTAAAGGTAAATGCTGAAAGGTCCTTCCTAAAATAACACTCTATCCTCATCTTTCTATTTATACAGATCTTATATTTCTTGATAGTAATTTTTCATAATTTTTTGGATAGATGTGTGTCATGGCAGCTACTAGAAGTAGACATTTGTTCAGGGTATCTGGAAAATCAAAATAGAGGTAGTCTTTGCTTCACTACCATTTGTTTACTGCCTGTTCAAAGTTATAATGGTACTAAAAAAGCAACTTACAACCGGTCCTGATACTTATGACCCTTGCATAGTTCCTGTAGCGACATAATTATTATATGGGTGCTTGGCAACCATTGCAACAGTGATCACCGTGTCTATGATCATGTGATTATCATGTGTAAATCAGATATGCTTAACTCAGTGCCTGCCATTTCTAATCATAGTTAGCCTATTTGTAAGTGTGATTTTCGACTTACATATAAATTTGAATTAAAGACAGCTAGAAATGGAACTTGTTCTTTACCTGGGGACTCTCTATTTTGCACAAATGTTCTTACTGAATTGCTTATATTGGGAAATATGTATATAAAATTGCTACAGTAGGAGAGGTTCCATTAAAATATTTATTAGGGTTAGTTGCAGATAACAGCAAATATTTTCTTGCCTTTTTTTTTTAAGCTACAAAATAAAAAATGAATTAACGGGCTAGATTTAGATTGAGCTACACATCTTTAACTATTATTTACAAAATTGAATTTATTAAAACTATCTTTCAAGCTGTGTAATTGTGAAGTGATGTTCAAACCAGTATATTTGAAGATGAAATAGCCATTTTTAATCCAAAATGGGAGGTTGCTTTATTATTTTTTATGATTGTGTGGGACAGAACAAGAAGAGAAAGAACGTGTTGAATGTGAAAAACGTGAACAAGAAATGCGTGAATATCAGGAACGTGTTAAAAAACTAGAAGAGGTAGAAAGAAAGAAACGTCAAAGGGAATTAGAAATTGAAGAGCGGGAGCGTCGTCGTGAAGAGGAGAGGCGGAATCTTGACGATCCTCTTTCGCGGAAGGTAAATAATTCTAATGAACTGGATTTTTCTGGAAAGTATATATTTATATACTATATATTTCCAGTTCAAATATTCTGATTAGAAATCATTTTAAGATATAGCTTCTGTGCCATTTAAACCTTAGCTTATTTTACAAATGTGTTGATACAATATAAATTTATGCAAGGATGATTCAAAATAATATTGTTCTGTTGTTGATTTAGACAAATATGATATTCAGTACATTGATACCTTGACTTTGAGTCAAGGTTCCAAATGACGATCCCAGGCAAATCAGAACTTGTTTCCTCAAATAACTTCTTTATTGGGTACATCATATTGGCACGCTTTGTGGAAAACAAACTCTGAAACTTTCCCACTATTTTAGCATAATTAAACCAGAAATGACCCCTTCTCCAAGTCACGTTGGCCAATTAGGTTAATTGGTGGGCTTCTCAGGCACTCTCCTCCTCCTCCCCCCATTACCTGGGAGATGACCTTGGTTGTCACGAGAAAGATCTACGTTGTGTCTAGCAAAGCTTTCCCTCCTCCCATAGTGTGTGACAACGATGAACTAGGAAAATGGCTTCTGCCACGTTTAGTTTGGTGGTGACACTTTGCTTATCATAAATTGGGAAGATCACAAATGGCAATCATGTGAGATGCTGTTACTGTCATAAACGTATGATGGTTGCCAAGCAACGATCATGTAATCGGAGTTGTGATTACATGATCACAAAGGCACTGTGATTGTTATTAGGATTAGTTACAAGTTAATTTTTTCAGTGTGTTGTTGGCAATGTAATTAGATAACAGTAATAACATGTTGGCAAGGTAATACAATATTCCAGGTGTAATAATTGGTAGATTTATAACATTTTAAACATTGTTTATTTTACTGTAACAGAGTTGGAATTCCATGCTTCTTCCCTTCCCCCCCTGCCCAATCTTTCTTCATTTCACTTCCCTCTTTCGCTTCCTCCCTCACTGTTCTTTTAATTACTTTTGTATTTTGTATTTCATAATACTCTATAACTTAATAAAAAATAAAATAAAACATTGGAAAAAATAGTTTGGAGATTCAGATTGGCCTAAGCTAAATAAAAATAAAAACGTTGCCTTGAGAAGTTGGAAAATAACTTTTAAAAAGCAAGTTCTGAGTAAATGGGCTGATTTGGATTTTCAAGAAAATGTCTGAAATAGCATCACATGGAGCCCATTCACAAGGTAGCTTCTGCTCCTGAAATCAAGCTAATTTTTAACAAAAAATCTTTTTATAATACATCCATCATTTCTTCCTTGTTCTTTTTAATTTTCTAATCTGAATCTTTGTTTCATTTGAAATGCCTTATTACAGAAATGATGGTTTCTCTTATACTACATTTTGTACCATTTCAGAAATAAATTTCAAATATCATACATATTACTGAGAGATGAATGTACTCTGCCATGGGGAGCTACTATTCTCGGTTCCCCCTTCCCATTTCTCTTGTTAAGTAGTAAATAATAATCCCACATTAAGTGACTCACCATTATCCATGTTGAATATGAATGCTTATCCAATGGTCTTTCAAGAAAACTGGAGCAATGTAGAACAACTAAATAACCAGTTCAGCTCTCTGAATTGAGTTACTGGTTGCTCTTTGGAGTCTTCTAATTAGGAAAGAAAAAAAAGATTTCTAAAAAGTGGGGAATGATAGAGAATGTCTCCCTCCATTTTTGTCTTCAAATGCACCCACTCTTTGCTTCCTTACGTGGGCTTCATCCCTCAGGATGAAGTCCTTGATAAAAAATTGTCTACTCCGGCTATAGCATGTTCTTTAAAATTGCAAACTAGTTAGAAGCAGATTGTGTTTCTGGAACCATTAATAGACACACTGCTTTTTTAAAATTGTGATAATTGAAATTAAAATACGAAATATTCCTAATCATGTTGGTACTATCCTAAGGATGCTTTTTATTGTGTTTAATTGTAGGAATCACGCTGGGGTGATAGAGAAAGTGATAATACTTGGAGAAGAACTACTGATCAGGAATCAGAATGGAGACGTCCCCCAGAAAGGTAGCTTATAGAATAATACTTAAGCAAACTATAATAGGTTGTTTCTTTTCTTATTCTGATAACCTGTGCAAGAGTGTACATTGTCATCCAAAGAACATTGACTGGATATGGAATAATTTTAGTGGCCCTTAATACCATGTTACCAGGATTCATTAGATATTCCAGAACATTCTTGCAAACCTTAATAATCGCAATGAAGATTCTCTTTCTGTACAGTTAATAAGATCACGGAACTTTTAATATATTCAATAACCAACTGAGTTTTGTGTATAACCATTTCAAGCAAATTGGCATATCTGACAAAGGCTTGTCCTATCCTTCTAGGTTGGAATCATTTTGCTAAATGTATGGCTATATTGGCATCCCTTCCTCCATAGGTTTTTTCTGCCCTTTTATATTTATACAGACTGCATTATACATATTTCAGAGATGAATGCTCAAAATTACAGCTTGTTCCAACAAATATCCTCCTCCTTTTCTACAACCTCAGATGTACACTTTTGACACTGTTCTATGTCTTTGCTTGAATATCTATAGGCCACAGATGTCAAACATGATCACATGATGTATTTTGCCTTTGCGGAGCCGGGGTGAGCATGACCTGCGCTTGATGCATCCGGCCCGCATGCCACCAGTTTGACAGGCCTGCCTTCCAATATTAATGATTTCAATTTTTGTAGTTCATTTTTGCATTAATTAATTCATTCAAAATACTTATATAGCCACCCATTAGTGGTTGGTATGAATTCTGTGTTAGCCAGAAGTTTTAGATACTAGAATGTTTGCTTCTAAGTGTTAAAAGAGTTTTCAAAGTAGAATAAAAGCAATGCAAAATGATGTCTTTCGAATCTGAGACAAATAAAATTACTAGTACTGTAATTCAGTGCAAATCCAGTAAACAATTACAAATCAATGTGCATAATAGAATATCTGTTTCCGTATATGAATATTCTGGAATATTTGATTTAGAGTGCTCTGAGTGATTCCTTTTTCTTTTGTTAACTAATTTATATACTCCTTAAAACTGAGTTGCTAATTGTCAGATAAGATATTTCAGTAAGTTCACACTACTCATGTAGTGTGTAAGATCATGTTGTATAGATAGTCCTGACAATTAGAACAATTAATCTGACTTGCCTCCAGAAGTTGTGGGTGCTCCAGCACTGAAGGTTTTTAAGAAGAGATTGGACAACCATTTGTCTGAAATAGTATAGGGCTGGGATGGCGAACCTATGGCATGCATGCCAAAGGTTGCATGCGGAGCCATTTATCAGGGCACGCGAGGTGTTGCCCTGTCAGCTGGCCAGCGCGCATGCGTGTGCTGGCCATCTGAATTCAGCCTTCTTTAAAGCCATTTTTTGCCCTCCCCAGGCTCCAGAGGCTTTATAGAAGCCTGGGGAGGGTGAAAGAGCCTCCCCTCTCCCCCAGGCCCTCCAGAGGCTTCAGGAGCTTCCCTGAAGCCTCCAGTGCAAAAAACCAGCCCTATGGGCAAACTGGAAGTTCGGGAACAGTTCCCGAAGGTCGCTGAAGCCTCCGGAGGACTAAAAACGGCCCTCCGGAGGCTTCAGACAAGCCACTTGAAGGTCCTTGAAGCCTCCAGAGGGAAAAAATCGACCCTACGAGCAAACCGGAAGTCACTTCTGGTTTGCTCGTAGGTCGGTTTAAGCCCTCTGGAGGCTTCAGGGAAGCCTCCTGGAAGTCCCTGAAGCCTCCGGAGGGCCTGCGGGGGGGGGGCTATTTTCGCCCTCCCCAGGCTCCTATAAAGCCTCTGGAGCCTGGGGAGGGCGAAAAAAGCATGCAAAAAATGGGGAGAGTGCCTCTAATGCCCGCATGTGCACTGGGGGGGGGGGGTTGCGCATTGGATTATGGATGCAGCACACCCATGCACGACCCCCCCCCCGCGCTCTCCCCCCTTATGGCACGCGAGCCAAAAAAGGTTCGCCATCACTGGTATAGGGCTTCCTGCTTGAACAGGGGATTAGATTAGAAGACCTCCAAGGTCCCTTCCAACTCTGTTATTCTATTATTCCTTTATTTATGACCAAAATTGGGCTCCGAATTTTGCTTGTAAGTTAGGGCTATTGTTAAACAGGTCATATCATTTTACAGCCATTTTTACAATGATTATAAAGAGAATTACCGCAGTTGTTAACTGAACCATGAGGTTGTTAAGTGAATCTGGAATATTCAATGTGTGGTTTTTGCAGTTTTCTGTCAGAAAATGGCAGAAAAGTAATAAATCATGGTCATTGACTGGGATTCTGCAATCAGTCGTAAATGCCAGCCAGTTGCCAAGCTTCCCAAATGTGGGTTATATGACTGCAGGTGGTGGTGATGTGTTTTACAATGGTCAGAAGTGCTTTATAGGATGTAAAGGACAATTTCTGAGATTTTCATAACTTCAATCAGTTGTTAAAGTATTGGTCATTAAATGGAGATCACCTATATATTTTTCTTATGCAGAAGGCATTTTTATTTAAGAAATTATATTTAACCTGAATATGACTCATGGTACCTAATTGAGAAGTTCCGGTAAACTGAAGATAGTAGTTTTGTTAATATTCCATTTCATGATATTGAGATTGAACAAGTAACTTGTTTCTATTGGAAAACTAGCAAAACATGTGAACCATAACTGTTGTTGTCTCAGAAGTTTAGTATTATGATTTCTAGAATACATTTTCCTATTTATACTCACCCATGGAAATTTGTGACTTCCTAATGTATGAATGCATGTATTAACATAGAGTTGCTCACAAAATTTTTGAGTTTAGAAATCATGTGTAATTTATAGTTATGTAGCTGTAATTTGCAAGAGTAACTCAATTATTGGGTTTTGGATATCTGAAAATAAAATTCTGGCTTTGTTTTATTAGAGAGTGGCGGCGTGGGGATGTACGTGATGATGAAAAACCTTCACAAAAAGACGATGTGACTAAGTCTACTACTCCACAAGAAGAGGGAGAGCCTACCCAGGAAGCACCAGAAGATAAAATACTGAAACAGAATAAAGAGGAAGACAAGGATCCTAGGAAAGTCCTGGATGATGAACGAATGGGTTGGCGTTCAACTGGCGATGACAGGGCCCCCCGGCCCAGCTTGGATGATGACAGGACCCCCCGGCGTGGCATGGACGATGACAGGACCCCCCGGCGTGGCTTGGACGATGACAGGGGTCCTAGGCGTGGCTTGGATGATGACAGGGGTCCCAGGCGTGGCTTGGATGACGACAGAGGTCCTAGGCGTGGCTTGGATGATGACAGGGGGCCCAGGCGTGGCTTGGATGACGACAGAGGACCTAGGCGTGGCTTGGAAGATGACAGACCAAGTTGGCGTAACACGGATGATGACAGAGGACCCAGGCGTGGCTTAGATGATGACCGAGGGCCCAGGCGTGGGCTGGATGATGACCGAGGGCCCAGGCGTGGGTTGGATGATGACCGAGGGCCCAGGCGTGGGCTGGATGATGACCGAGGGCCCAGGCGTGGGCTGGATGATGACCGAGGGCCCAGGCGTGGGCTGGATGATGACCGAGGGCCCAGGCGAGGGCTGGATGATGACCGACCCAGTTGGCGCAACACAGATGAAGACCGAGGACCCAGGCGAGGGTTGGATGAAGACCGAGGGCCCAGGCGCGGGCTAGATGATGACCGAGGGCCCAGACGTGGGCTGGATGATGATAGAATTTCAAGGAGTGAGGAAGATAGAAGACCTTGGCGTAACACAGATGATGATCGTGGACCCAGACGACTGGATGATGACAGAGGTCCCAGGCGCGGAGATGATTCCAGACCTGGACCTTGGAGGCCATTTGGTAAACCAGGTAAACAAATTCATGCAAATTGTAACTTTTTATTATAAACTAGACAACTCATGATCTGTTGGGTCTTTGTTTTAGAGATATTTTCTTACTAAAGAGAGAAACAGAATGACCAAGGGCAAAAAAAGCTGTGGGAATGGGTGCAACTTCAGATTTTCTGCTGGTTGGTTAAGGCAGGACTGGTCTACCCATCTCCAACAGCCAAAGGAGGGGCCAGTCTACTCAGCCGCTGAAGGACTAAGGCAATCTAGTGAACCTCTGGCCAATGGCACAACAACCCCAAAGCAATCACATATTTACCAAATTTCTGAAATACCTTGATTCAGAAATTGTTGCCCTAGGGTGCACTATTTTGCCAAGTTAAAGGTTATAGATAGAAAGTGTTAGTAGTATACAGATGCCTGAAGAATATAAACATTTTGTTCTAAATGTTTTGTGTCTGATATGGATTAATGCATTGTGGTGTCTTATTTCAAGAAATGTATCAGCAATATAAAACTGAAAGATACAGATACTAAACATTGAAAAGTTAAGTAAGTAAAATAAGGGTGTGTCCATCTTTTTTTAAAAAACTTGCATTTTGGCACCTATCTATAATTTGATTCCTTTTCTAATCAGTAGAAGGTTTACTATAATACACTACTTTTCAGCTGGTGGTATTTCTCTCACAGGAAGAACTAAGAAATAGTTCAGGTATGGCACACAGTAAGGTGAAATCTTACCTTTAGCTTAGTGCCATTTTATTTTTTGACTAGTGAGCATGAATGATTAATGAATGTATGATTAAATGGAGACATTTCAAGTTCTAATATGTAATCTGATAATTGAGCACAAATATGACATGGATAATTAATCGGCGCTGACTTTAACAAATCTTGCTATAGACATCTGCCCCATTAGGTGGCAGCACCTAGTTTATCTTGGCTGACTTAAAAAGTTTGGATTTGGATCAGATTGATATGACGACAAAACACTAGTAAGAAACTTAAGATCTGTATGCTACGCTAAGAAATTGACATGATCCCAATGGCAAATCTCTTCTGTATTGTTGCGAAGAAATGTTTTTAAAAAATTAACTTTCCAGTATAATTAGCAGGATTTGAGTTTGACTTATTATAGGTATCTAAAATCACAAAAAACTTCAGTGACCTCATCCTGGATTTCATGAGACTTGAATAGGATATCAACATGTCTAGTCATTTAAGTATTTAAATTTTTAAAACTGATTTTGCTTTTCACACTTAAAGAATTGCTGTTTTTTATGAAAAGGTCTTATTTGCATCTATCATCATAATGTTTTGGGCAATTTGTGAATGAGATTTTCTTCAATAGTTATGATTTAGACCAGATTAGAGTGTCTGGCAGCTGCTGTATTTTTTGCTCCATAAGACGCTCCTGACCATAAGACACCTAGGTTTAGAGGAGGAAAAGAAGAGAAAAAAATCTGCCTCTGCCTCCCAGCGTGCATCCAGTATTCATGTGGCTAGCGTCCTTGCAGCAGACATCCTGCCTCCTCCCTGTCTGCTGCCTCCACCAGGGAATGCTGAAGCCTTTGCCTCTGAGCAGCTGATCGGTGGTTGGATTGCCCTCCCGGAATACCACCGATCAGCTGTTCCAGGCGGTGGGGATCGCTGCCGCTGTTCACTGCTGCTGCCTGTCACCCATATTTGCTCCATAAGATGCACAGACATTTCCACCCACTTTTGGGAGGAAAAAAGTGTGACTTATGGAGAGAAAAATACTGTATTTATTATAGACAGATTTAAATTAAAGTGCAAAGCAATTTTAAAAAAAAATATTTGAAATGTTTCATACTTGTTAAACCTGAAAGCCACTAAATTTAGCTCTCTTCTCCATTGCTTTCATGTATTCATTGCTTTACCACTGGTTGGAAAAAAGCAGTATAGGATACACTACTGGAATGAAAGTTTTCCAGTTTTCCCATATGACAGATCTGTCAGCTCCCAAACATTAGTCCTACCAATCAAGTTCTGCACAATTGTGGGGTATGGCAAAAGACATTGCAAGAATGATGGGAAAATAGGGAAATCAGCTAAAGAATGCAGGAACAGATGTTCCACACACTATTGAAATTAACCTTTAAAAGTTGATGTTTTGCTGCTGGCTAGGTGGATGGAGAGAACGTGAAAAGGCTCGAGAAGACAGCTGGGGACCTCCCCGGGATTCCAGACCTTCAGAAGATCGTGAATGGGACAGAGATAAAGACCGTGATGAAAATGAAAAAGAACGAGAAGTTGACAAAGACCGTGACTTAGATCGGGAAGATCGTTTTAGGCGTCCTAGGTTAGAATTTATTACATTTTAATGTGATGATTTCTTTTTTTTCTTTATGAACCAGAATATAGTTTTGATAGACAAGTGGAATGTCTGGTATCTATGACAAGAAATACTTGCATGAAGGGAATATATGTTAAAATATGTGAGTCATACGAGCTTGTTGATCAACCCTAAAGATATGTCAGTTTTTTAAAATGTATTTTATTATTACTTAAGTTTTAAACAAAATAGGGAAACAAAAATTTATTATAGCTTAAGTTTTAAACATATATATTGTTTAAAATATATACACACACACATACATACACACATGTATGTGTGTATAAAGTGTTTTTTCTTTTATCAAAGCACCTGGCCTGCCCAAATATGGGAGGGAGCATACTACTTCCCTTTCACCTTTCAGCCCCACTCCAGGAGCCTTCTAGGCAGTCACAAGACAAACCATTTTATGCTACATTTTTGCTCATAAAGAAATGAAGGGATACTTCATTTATACACACACACACAATCTGTATAGCTTACATAACAGAATAATACGTTGCTTTGTTATGTCTGTGTGTGCGCGTGCGCACTTACTCTCCAGTTGCTAATTAGGATGCATGCATTTATTTTGCCTCTGTGTTCTGTGATAAAGTAATCGGCGATGTGTATATGTTGCCACTGAATGTTTATTAGTACATGTACTTCTTCCCCTTTTGCCTATTTTTGTACATTTGTTATGTGCATGTGACTGGGAAGCATGAAATAGGCTTCATATCCTTCACTTTGAATTGTGTGACCAAGAGGGAGAGGGGCTTAGAATGGAGTGGTCATCAACGTCCTAAGTGACATCCCATACCATCTCTTTGGATCCGTTGGGGGATTTTTTTCATAAAATCTGCAGGCCTCATCTGACCAATTTCAAAGTGAATCTTTTTTGTTCCTTTTTCCACCAAATCACATTGGTTCTGTTCTGTCTTTAGCAACCTGCTTTGCTAAAGACAGACGGACAACAAGAATGTAAAGACACAATCCAGAGTCCCTTTCATATACTTTTCCCAACATTCCACTGGGTTGGAAATACAGAAACAATTTGCATGCTCACAATTTAGGGACTCTTCCATTTTATAGATAGTCCTTGCTTAACAATGATAATTTCTGTTGCTAAGCGATGTCGTAAACCACAATGTTGCATGACCAGAACACTTAGCAACAACAATCCTTGCAGTGAGGATCACAAGACATTAAGCAAGAACCTTCTTATAGCTTTGTGCCAGCTTTAAACAAGCAAAGTCAATGGGGAAGATGACAGGAAGTCACAAGTTGTGGGGAGGGGGCTTGCAAGCAGGCTGGCAGTGGGTAAGTGCCTACTGTGACTTGAAGGCAACCAGGCAAGAAGTGGTTGCTGCCAGTCATGGAACAGCTACCATGTCATTGGGTAAGCATGTGCTACAGAGTGTAGCCTCATCAGGATAAAGAGTGGTGGGAGTAGGAGCAACTTAACAGTAGACAGTTGTAATCTTCCCTCCCAGTTTCCCCATTGACTTTGCTCGTGTGAACGTGAGTGGTAATCACATGACAACAGGTTGTTGCAATCATTGTAATTGTAAACTTGTTGCCCAGATCATGATTAGTCACTGCTGGGATGGCTGAAACTTTGAGGACTGTTCATAAGTACCACTTCTTCAGTACTGTTGTAACTTTGGAAGCTTACTACATGAGTGGTTGTTAATCAAGAATTACCTGTATTTAATTTTTTCCAAGAGCATTTTAAATATCCATTATGTTTTTAAAAATCTTTTACCAATTATAATTGCAATTTATATGAAGATAATGATAAGTCATTCTCTTGCAGATAATCTGTAGTTGAAGATCCTTTCTTTATAACTGATACAACTTCTATAATTAAAGGGATGACACTGGCTGGAGAAGAGGACCAGCTGAGGAAGCCAGTAGCTGGAGAGATTCAGGTCGTCGTGATGAATGGGACAGAGGTGGTCGTGACTCTAGAGATGACCGTGGTGGTCGTGATCTTCGAGGTCGTGTTGAAGAGAGAGAAAGGAGAGCACCCCCACCCAGAACAGATCGGGAAGAAGGTAGATTATTTCTACCTAATTCTGTTATTGTGATATAAATCCTATCAGAGAAACAGGGAATACATTTCCATTACAAAAAATGCATATGGCGTATATTTATTTTTATATATTTAATAAATATACAGTCAGGTCCAGAAATATTGGGACATCAACACAATTCTAACATCTTTGGCTCTATACACCATCACAATGGAGTTGGAATGAAACAAACACAATGTGCTTTAACTGCAGACTGTCAGCTTTAATTTGAGGGTATGTACATCCAACTCAGGTGAACGGTGTAGGATTTACAGCAGTTTGCATATGTGCCTTCCACTTGTTAAGGGACCAAAGGTAATGGGACAGAATAATCATAAATCAACTTTCCCTTCTTAATACTTGGTTGCAAATCCTTTGCAGTCAATCACAGCCTGAAGTCTAGAATGCATAGACATCATCACCAGATGCCGGGTTTCATCCCTGGACATGTTCTGCCAGGCCTCTACTGCAACTGTCTTCAGTTCCTGCTTGTTCTTGGGGCATTTTCCCTTCAGTTTTGTCTTCAGCAAGTGAAATGCATGCTCAATGGAATTTAGGTCAGGTGACTGACTTGGCCATTGCATAACATTCCACTTCTGTCCCTTCAAAAACTCTTTGGTTGCTTTTGCAGTATGCTTTGGGTCATTGTCCATCTGCACTGTGAAGCGCAGTCCAATGAGTTCTGCAGCATTGGCTGAATGTGAGCAGATAATATTGCTCGAAACACTTCAGAATTCATCCTGCTGCTTTTGTCAGCAGTCACATCATCAATAAATACAAGAGAACCAGTTCCATTGGCAGCCATACAGGCCCACGTCATGACACTACCACCACCATGCTTCACTGATGAGGTGGTATGCTTAGGATCATGAGCAGTTCCTTTCCTTCTCCATACTCTTCTCTTCCCATCACTCTGGTACAAGTTGATCTTGGTCTCATCTGTCCATAGGATCTTGTTCCAGAACTGTGAAGGCTTTGTTAAATGTTGTTTGGCAAACTCTAATCTGGCCTTCCCGTTTTTGAGGCTCACCAATGGTTTACATCTTGGGGTGAACCCTCTGTATTCACTCTGGTGAAGTCTTCTCTTGATTGTTGACTTTGACACACATACACCTACCTCCTGGAGAGTGTTCTTGATCTGGCCAACTGTTTTGAAGGGTGTTTTCTTCACCAGGGAAAGAATTCTTCGGTCATCCACCACAGTTGTTTTCTGTGGTCTCCCGGGTCTTTTGGTGTTGCTGAGCTCACCGGTGCGTTCCTTCTTTTTGAGAATGTTTCCAAACAGTTGTTTTGGCCACACCTAATGTTCTTGCTATCTCTCTGATAGGTTTGTTTTGTTTCTTTAGCCTAATGATGGCTTGCTTCACTGATAGTGACAGCTCTTTGGATCTCATCTTGAGAGTTGACAGCAACAGATTCCAAATGCAAATAGCACACTTGAAATGAACTCTGGGCCTTTTATCTGCACATTGTAATTGGGGTAATGAGGGAATATCACACACCTGGCCATTGAAAGCTGAGAAGCCAATTGTCCCGTTACCTTTGGTCCCTTAACAAGTGGGAGGCACATATGCAAACTGCTGTAATCCTACACCGTTCACCTGAGTTGGATGTACATACCCTCAAATTAAAGCTGACAGTCTGCAGTTAAAGCACATTGTGTTTGTTTCATTCCAACTCCATTGTGGTGGTGTATAGAGCCAAAGATGTTAGAATTGTGTCGATGTCCCAATATTTCTGGACCTGACTGTATATGGACAACCATCTCATGTATTTCTCATATGCACCCATCTCTAGGAGGTTAACGGTTAAAAACAAATGTAATAAAAACAAGTTTAAAAACAACAAAAATAACGTAAAACAGCATAGCAGCTGATTTAACACTACCAAGACCAAGAAATGGGCTCACCTATACAAACAGAGCCCCAGGCTTAATGACAAAGCCAAATTTTTCGTGGCTTGCAAAAGTTCAGCAGGGTCAGGATAAATCTAATCTTTGTGGTAAGATCCAGAGAGCAGGTGTCATTACAGAAAATATTTTCTTCCGAGGCCCTGCCAGATGGCACTCTCTTATAGATGGGACCCAGAGCATGCTTCTCCTGCTGGATCTCACAGTACTGATAGATACCACTGGGGAGAAATGGTTCCAGAGGTAGTCGAGCCCCAAGCCATGAAGTGCTTTAAAGGTAACTACCAGCAGCTTGAATCGCATCTGGAAGCAAATTGGTAGCCAATGTAGCTTGTGGAGCAGACGTACCACATGCACTGAGTGACTGGTACTTGCAACTATTTGGATCACCACATTTTGCATCAGCTGATGTTTCCAAACACCTTTTGAGAGCAGCTGCGTTTGGACATACTGCAGTAATCCAAACAGGAGGTAACCATGGCATGAGAGACTGAAACAGAACATACCTCACCTTGAACCAACAAATAACCTTACCAGTGACTTCATGTAGATGCTAAAACGGGAGAGGAGACATCACTGAACCCTGTGGCACTCCACATAATAAAGGCCTTGGGCTGAACATCTCCTTTCCTATCAAACACCAACTGGAACTGGTCTTCGAAGAAGGACGACAATCTGAACCCCCAAAGCCATTCTAGAATTGTACTAGGATCAGTGATATCAAAAACAGAGAAGTCAATAAGAACGAGGATTGATGCATGATCCCTATCCTATCCTCACCAGAGATCATCTTAAAGTGCAATCAGTGCTGTCTTCATTACATACCTTGGCCTGAATCCTGACTGAAGAGTTCAGATGATCCTCTTCTTTCAGACTTCTTTGAAGCTGCTACACAACCACCACCTTCACAACCTTCTCTAGAAAGGAAAAATTGGAAACTGGATGAAAATTGTTAAATATAGTGATGGCTTCTCAAGAAGCGGGTGAATCATTATCCCCTTAAGAGATGGTGGAATTACCCCTTCTTAAAGAAGAAATAACCACTATCAAGGCCCAACCACATGTCACCTCTGGGGAGGCCTTAATCAACAAGGAGGGACATGGATCTAATACAGATGTGGCTGAACTAACAACTGAGAGAACACTGGCATTTTTCTTAAGCCAACAAGATCAAACTCCCAAATAACCAAATCTTTCCCAAGTCATCTTTACAAGTCTTGCTACAAACATATATGCTATAAACAGATATAAAATGAATCTGAACGATTTTAACTGTCAGACACCATTGTTGGAAATATTGACACTGTTAAAGACAACACTTTATGCTTTTTAAGACTAAGCAGAAATATTAAGAAATTACTTTATCAGCACTAGCATTTAGACTTATATATCGCTTCACAGTGCTTTACAGTGCTCTTTGGACACTTGAATGCCCAACAATCTGGGTCCTCATTTTACTCACCTCAGAAGGTTGGAAGGCTGAGTCAGCCTTGAGCCCATGAGGATCAAACCCCTGGCAGTTAGCAGAATTAGCCTGCAATACTGCATTCTAACCATTGTGCCACCATGGCTCTTTTATTATCCTTTTCTTATGGAGTACAAAATCTAGTACTGGCTGTTTTGCAAAAATTGAATATTCCATATTGTATGAATGGCCAGGAAAATAAAACAGGAGTTTGCCAGTATAGTTCAACAGGTAATATGGAAGAAGGAGAGACACCAGAGAAGCATTCTGAGGGATTTGGTGCCCAGTTGTTGAGGTTAAAAAAATTATCTGTCCATGTG
The DNA here is from genome assembly GCF_964273705.1 of Natrix helvetica. Classification (NCBI taxonomy): domain Eukaryota; kingdom Metazoa; phylum Chordata; class Lepidosauria; order Squamata; family Natricidae; genus Natrix; species Natrix helvetica. The sequence continues at coordinate 61,828,341 of NC_138551.1, read as the reverse complement.
TGGATAACCTGATGCTCCGAACTGACTTTCTTACTGTTCAATGTACGTATTATTTTGTATGAAGAACTGGAAAAAACGCAAATATTGTTCTGTCTCGGGATTCCAATGAATATGCAGACACAGGCTAGGTTGTCTGCCACAACTAATTACATAGATGAAGCCACCCCTTGCCTAGGAGCCTAGAAAGCTATCTTCAAGAAACCAAGATTAAACTTACGGAATGCTTTCTCAACGGCTACTAAAATGGACTGTTGTTTCCCGTCCCGTCGCTCCACCTATAAACTCTTTGGGAGGGCCCACAACCTTAGCCAGCTGTCCCTACTTCCTTCTATGATGTCTTCTCCACAGCTGTTCCTTTCTCCTCTCAGCTCTACGCATAGGCACATCAGGGAAAACCTCCCTCTATTCCTCTTCACTGCTCCCTGACTCAGATGCCACCTGGTGGCCAACAGGCCTCTCTAGTTCCTGCTCTGACTCCAAACACCCTCCAAAGCCTTCCTCATCCTCCAGAGCAGTCCCACAATGGTCTGAGCTGTCAGAGTCCATCAACAGCTCAGCTGGCTGCTGCTGAGCCACAACACTATCCCTCACCGCAGGGCCCTTCCCCTGGGTCTGACGCTCAGGGTGTGGCTTAGCTGGGAATTGTTCATGGAAGGTGTGTGCACGGAGGTCACATCCTCCCAGGTAACATCCTCCAGGTCTCGGTCTTTTCATTCCACCAGGTATTGGAACCATCCTTTCAGCCATCGGGAATCCCGGATCCTGGCAACTTCGTACTCGGCTGGCGCCTCATCGGCATGGGGTTCTGGCTGGGGATGATAGGGTTGGCGAAGAGGACAAGCCAGCCGTTCAGGAACAAGAAGAGATCGATGAAAGACCGGATGGACTTGCATCGAATGTGGTAAAGTCAGGCGATAGGATTGATGACTGCTTCAACAGGAAACGGGCCAAGGTAATGGTGGTCTAACTTCTTGACCGGCCGATTTGACGGAAGGTGTCTAGTGGATAGCCACACTCGATCGCCCACAGTCAATGTCGGTGTCACAAGCCGAGACCTGTCCACGACACTCTTATAGTCCTCCTTGGCTTTATGCCGATATCGCCGCACTACTTGATGGACTGCCTGCAGGAAGTCCTTAGCTGCGGGGACCTGTGAGTCGATGGGTGTGAGGGGAAAGAACCAAGGATGATATCCCACATTGGCCAAGAAGGGCATCGTCTGCGTGGATGTGTGCTGTGAGTTATTGAACGCAAACTCTGCTATTGTCAGGTAGTCCGCCCAATCATTTTGCTGCAGGTTCACAAAACAGCGCAGATACTGCTCCAATATCCTGATCACTTTCTCCGTCCCTACGTCGGTTTCCGGATGGTGCACTGAGGACAAGCAGATCTTGACATCCAAGGCCGTCATCAGCCCTTTCCAAAACTGGGCTGTGAATTGTGTTCCTCTGTCCGACACGACCCTGTCAGGTAGGCCGTGCAGCCTGAAAACATGTTGGATAAACATGCCGGCGATGACGCGAGCTATTGGTAATCTCCAACACGGGATAAAATGCGCCACCTTTGTCAGCATGTCTACCACCACGAACACTGGTAAATCCAGAAGACGGAGGCAAGTTTGTCAGGAAGTCCATAGAAATGGCCCCCCCAGGGTCTCTCTGGGTTGGCAATGGCTGAAGCAGCCCTGGAGGGGCTCCCATCACTAACTTGGCCTGCCGACACCGTACACAAGACCTGACGTAAGATTGTACGTCATGTCGCAATCGGGGCCACCAGAAGGTACGGGAGACCAGGTTCAAGCTCTTGAAGAGCCAAAGTGCCCCGCCCCAGGATTATCATGGCACTGGGATAGAATAAGTCCCCGAAGGGGCCCCGCTGGCACATAGAGTCTGTCCCGGTACCGCAAAAGTTCATCGGTGAATGTCCATGGGGAAGCAGGCCCCACCTCTGCCTTCCGTTGTTCCACCCAATTGTCATGCCGCTGCGCTTCCCGTATCTGGGGCCGTAAGTCCACAGGCTCGTGAACTGCGGAGAAGGACTCTACGGGCAAAAGTGTCTGGGGTGGAATCGGGTCTTTGGTACATGAATACTCGGGTTTCCTTGATAGGTCATCTGCCCTTTGGTTGTGCGCACTGGGGATGTACGTCACGTGGAAATTGAACCGTGCAAAGAAAAGAGACCACCGGATCTGGCGCTGGTTCAGTTTCCGCACGGTCTTCAGAAATTCTGAATTCCTATGGTCCGTCCGGACTTCAATCTGATGCCTGGCCCCCTCTGGATGATGCCTCCAAACCTCAAATGCCACCTTAATGGCTAGTAACTTCTTCTCCCAAATGATATAATTGCGCTAGGAAGAATTGAGTTTCCGTGAGTAATAAGCGCAAGGGAAAAGGGTACCGCCGGAGGCATGAGCCTGAAGTAACACCGTTCCCACAGCGATATCGGATGCATCCTCCTCCACTACAAACGGATGGTGGAGGTCAGGATGCTTCAAAATGGGCTCTTTCATGAAGGCCTACTTCAAAGCCTGGAACGCGTGGTGCTCAGGGCCCCCTCAATGAAATGGAACTTTTTTCTGCAGGATCCGAGTGAGGATCCGAGTGCGGGGTGCAGTCAGGAAAGCAAAGCCGGGGATAAAGGTCCAATAGTAGTTGGCAAACCCGAGGAGTCGCTGGACATCCTTCACTCTCCGAGGAGGTTGCCAACTACACAAAGACTCCACCTTGCCCGGCTCCATCGCAGTGCCTTCGGGAGAGATACGATGTCTCAGGAACTCAATGGTGGACTGCCAAAACTGGCACTTCTCCAGTTTCGCATACAAGCGATTCTCACGGAGCCATTGTAGGACCAGGCGTAAGTGCTGCCGATGGCTCTCCCAGGAGGACGAGTAAATCAAGATGTCATCGAGATAAATGACGACAAACTGGTCCAAAAGGTCCCGGAAGATGTCGTTCATAAAATGTTGGAAGACAGCAGGGGCATTGGTCAGCCCAAAAGGCTTGACCGTGTACTCAAAATGCCCGTACTTGGTGCCGAATGCCGTCTTCCATTCATCCCCGGGTCAGATCCGGACAAGATTATAGGCTCCACAGAGATCCAATTTGGTGAACACCTTAGCTTCTCTGAGCCGCTCCAACAGTTCAGGAATAAGGGGCAGAGGATATCGATTGCGTACCGTGATAGCATTGAGCCTACGATAGTCACAACAGAGTCTCAAATCTCTGGTCTTCTTTTTGACGAACAAGACCGGGGCAGACAATGGCGAAGACGAGGGTCTGATAAAACCCCAAGCTAGGTTTTTGTCCAAAAAGTCCTGTAATGTGGCCAACTCCGGGTCTGACATCAAATACAAACAACCCACAGGGAGCGGCGCGTCCGGAATCAAATCGATGGGACAATCATATGGCCGATGCAGTGGCAATGGGTCTGCTTCTTGTTCACTGAACACGTCTGCAAAATCTGCTATGTCGGAAGGCAATGACACCCCGGGTGGACTCAGCAGCTGGCCTGTACAGACATGACAGGTGTGATCCACACATTACAAGGCTGGAAAGGTGACAAGGTTCTGGGACCAGTAGATTTGTGGGTCGTGCATCCGAAGCCAAGCCAAGGCCAAGACCACGGGGAAACGCAGGCCAGAGGTAACTTAGAACTGGATGGCTTCCTCATGAGCCCCAATGACCAGGCGCAAGGGTTGCGTGGCGGCCTTGATAGGCCCAGACAGAAGCACCCAGCCGTCAGTGGTCTCCACAAGCATAGGAAGATCTGGACACAGAGGGACTGCATACTTGGTCGCAAACGCCGCGTCCATGAAGTTCGTGGTAGCCCCGGAGTTGACGAGAGCATGCGCCGGAATCCCCTGCGGGCTACTGGACAGGACTATTCAGGATGCCAGGATCAGGTGTCGGGGAGGCCCACAAGTCACTGTCTCTGAACATGGCTCTGAATTGATGCACACCCAACCCAAGGCCTCCCTTAGATCTGGCTTGGGGACCTTTCCTGACAAATTGTTCTGGGTCTGGGGAGTAGGTCCTGTAACTGACGCCCCTCGTCTCTTCTTGGGGCAAAAGGCTGCCATGTGGCCAGGTTCCCCACAATAAAAACACAACCCCCCATAGCGCCGTCTGTCTTTTTCCGTTATCGGCAAGCAGGGTTTGGCTGCACCTAATTCCATGGGCTCCTCCCGTGGAGTTGGAGTCTCACGCATGGCCGGAACCACCCTGTTCTCCTGGGACGTGCGGCGAATTCCCCGCCTCTGCAACCGAGCGTCAATCCAGAGAGACAGGTGGACCAACATGTTGAAATTCGGTGGCCTATCCACATGCACCAGCTCATCCTGCAATTCTTCCGAAATCCATCCTCAAATGTGTCCATGAGGGCTGCCTCATTCCAAGCCGAATCCTGGCTTAGTAGCCTAAATTCACTGAGGTAGTCCTGCAAGGAACCCCGCCCTGCTTCAGAGTCTTCAGACGTCGGGTAGCCGTCTCCATCTTAATGGGGTCCTCATACATTAATCGGAGGTGGTCACAGAACCCCCTGAAGTCATCCAGCAATGTGCTAGCCTGGACCAGCAGTGGTGTCACCCAGCGCGCTGCAGATCCGGAGAGTAAGCTAATCATAAACCCCACTTTATCTCGGTCAGTGGGAAAATCCTCTGCTCTCAAGCTGGTAAATAGCTGGCATTGTACCAAGAAAGCTGGAAACATGGCTTGGTTGCCATCGAATTTATAAGGCACTGCAACCGGACATTTCTTCCGAGGTGGGGGTGGAGCAGGGTGAGCTTGGAGCTGTGCCACCTGGGGAGCCAATATAGCCGCTTGTTGCGAAAGTTGCGCTTTCTCTGCACACAGCGGCTCCATGGTAATGATTTTTACAGCTTTTGTTTTAAGGCAGGAAACAAACTGTTCTGTCCCTGGATTCCAATGAATATGCAGACACAGGCTTGGCTGTCTGCCACGACTAATTACATAGATGAAGCCACGCCTTGGCTAGGAGCCTAGAAAGCTATCTTCAAGAAACCAAGATTAAACTTTCGGAATGCTTTCTCAACAGCTAGTAAAGTGGACTGTTGTTTCCTGCAAAGATTCCCCTCCCGTCCATCCACCTATAAACTCTTTGGGAGGGGCCACAACCTTAGCCAGCTATCCCTACTTCCTTCTATGTCTTCTCCACAGATGTTCCTTTCTCCTCTCAGCTCTATGCACACGCACACCAGAGACAATCTCCCTCTGTTCCTCTTCACTGTTCCCTGACTCAGATGCCACCTGGTGGCCAACAGGCCTCTCTAGTTCCTGCTCTGACTCCAAACACCCTCCAGAGTCTTCCTCATCCTCCAGAGCAGTCCCACAATGGTCTGAGCTGTCAGAGTCCATCAACAGCTCGGCCAGCCGTTGCTGGGCCACAACAAATACGCATATGACACAAAAATGGGACAGACTAATGAAAATGTTAGAAAACAAAAAAATTCAAAATGATCTTGATGGGTTACTGAAATAATCTGAAATGACAAATATAGACATCTATCATAAATACTTAAAGTGAATTCATGCACAGAATCTATGGTGAATTGAATCATATGATCGCAATTGTCCTTCCATACTCTATAATGCCATGATTATTTTCTTCAAGTTTGTACTTTTATAATGCCAGCTTTTGTAATACGTAGAGCCCTAATTTTGAATTTACAGTGTATTCTGAAACACTGCTGGTAGTACAGTGTTTATAGTCTTAAATTGTAGAATGTATTAATTCAACATGATTACTTCTTATTCCTTAATTTTGTTCTGTGGTTATGCTTCATTACTTTTTCTTCCTGTAATAGAAACGTCACACTGAAAATCCCTCCAAGATATTTTTTAATTTTAATCAGATTAAAGCATTTCTTCTGGATTTTGATTCATTACATAGCCCAGTGAATCTAGTAGAGCTGAAATATTGCCTTTTATTTTTCAGTGAGCTCATGGAGGCGCGGTGATGATAGAAAGGAAGAACGTGAAGAACGTGAACCAGTTCGAAAACCACCACCTCCTGCTGCTCCTACTCCTGGTCCTTCGGTTTCCAAAGAACGAGAAAAAGAGGGTGAGAAAGAGAAAGCTTGGAGAACAGATAAAGAACGAGAAGCCCTTCGTCGCATTAAAAACGAAACCGATGAAGAGGGTTGGACCACTGTACGACGCTAAGTTCAAAACCTAAACATGGTTTTAATTGGTGTTTTGCATTGATTTGATAAGAATTATAATACTGGTGCTTTAAGAGTCTGAATTTGAATTCTTTAACAAAATTTTCTAGAACTGAAAGCATGAAACTCTTTACTTGTATGCAAACTGATCATGCACAGAACTTACAACTAATATTTGGAAATTAAATACTGGTTATCTAAAATTTCAATTGTATGTCACAGATCACTTGGTGGTAAGAATAAAATAAATAAATTCTATAGGTATCTTTGAGTAGCATGTACATCTCAGTCAAAAACCAAACTGATTTTTATGTTAACTAACCTTACACCTTAAAATGGATATAGCCTGCAAAGCATATGTTTAAAGCAATGTTTCTGGTTCCATAAACAAATGACTTTAAGGCTGTACTGTCTAAAATTGATATTTGATGGCAGAGGCTATTGCTGGTAATATTATTGGATTCAGTATGTTTTAATTTGATTTATATAGAATAAATGTCATGGGTCTTTTAGCTATGCTGGGAATTTTTCTTTTGTTTATTTTCAGTAGATTCAACTTGAATGCACAGTCTTATCAAGCCATTTTGCAGTCCTTACTTTCACAATGAGTGCCACAGTAGTATTGAAACAACAGGCTTTTAAAATTGGAAGTATTTGAGTAATCTTTTGGCTGAGCATTTTTGTTCCTTGCTGTGTATAGACACTGCTCTTTCTGGTATTGGTAATCTCTGCCTTTTGAAACATTTATATAGTGTCATTTCATATACATGATCTGTGGAGGAATCACTCCTCCTCTCCTTCTGAATTTCTTGTCTTCAGGGTAAGTGCTTTACCTTTAAACCAAGTGCTTTGTAGTAAGAGTGGGTTGACTTCAATTTGGGGCTGAAATAGCAATGTTAGTGATTGTTTTTAATTGAAGCCAACACAGAACTTGCTGCTATGTGTTAACTTCAATGATAAATAAACTTAAAAATCTAACCTAGTATTTTGTTGTGACTTTTTAATTGATGTTTCAGATTTTCATAAATCTTTCCTCTAACATGTTTGAGAAAATAGCCTGATGGAATTTAACATATCTATTCTTTTTCCAGAGGTCTTTTACCCAGTGAATAAGTATCTTTTTAAATAGTTGTCTGTTGGAAAGAAAGTGCTAATAAATTCAAATACAAATAAAAAATCAGTAAAAATGAATGGAAATAATTTTTCATATTCTCAATTTCCTTTTAATTAAAATAAATGTGGACTTCTTAGTTGTCCTCTTAGTTTATATATCAAAGTATTATGGTTTAAGACAGGAATGCCACTTTGCATTGTTAAATATAAGTTTAGGGATGTTATGTAGTTATGATAGGCATCAAGAAAGTTTTTTCCCCCTATTTCCAGTGTTTCTCCTGCATTTGTAAAAAACAAACGGTGAATGACTCAGTAATGCAAACTGTTCACTGAAAAATAAGCATCAATCATTCAACTCATATAATTAATACCATTTGTCAGAAAAAAAACAGTATCTTAGATCTTAAATATACATTGCAAACCTACAATATAAAATTGGAAGGTCTCAACTGAATGAAGTCCTTTTTTCATACTTATTTTGAGGTTTATTTTTTCTGCACAAGTGATGGTAGTCTCTCCATAAAGGGAAAGTTAACTTCTTTACTTAGGAAATTACTCATCATGACAGGAACTGAATCAGAGATAAGATTTTAACTCTAAAATGTGGTAAGCATACATATTTCTCCTTTGAACCACTTACAATCTTCCAGTTTCTGTGAAAACTAAATAAAATCAGGAAATACAAAACAAGTTTCGCTAATGAAATGTAAAACCTGATCTCAAAAAATCAATTAAGAAAAATTTTACAGTTCTTCTCTCTTAGCTGTTTTTAGTAGCATAGCATGATTTTTTTATAATGTATGCACATTCTAAATGCTAAGAATCAAAGGGATGCTGTGCAATCTATTTTATATGAAACTGGTTTGATAACTGAACTTTAAAACACTGAAAAAAGGATAGTGATTTTTTTTACACCTTTCATTCAAGACTATTATCAGGATTAATATCTGTCCAGTTTTCTAATAACAATATATTTTATCCCAGGAGTTTGAGAAATTCACTTGGAATTATACTCCAAGAATCAGGAAAAAAATTTAATCAATTTAACAAAGATTTTTTAAAATATGTATTGTTTCTGCTAGTATAGTTCCAGTGTGGAGTAGCTTAGGATGAGAAAGCCTAAAGACAGCCAGCATAGATCCTCAAGTGAGGATCACAGAGATCAGTCAAATGCTTGATTAGATATAACCTGGGAAAATGCTAATTTGTTAACTACCTGCTACCTTTGTTTTTGAGCATATTTCACTTTTCTTGGAAAAGCAGAAGCAATCTGGATAAGCAATGGATTTTTAAGATAAACAGGTTTTTTTGGACAAAAAGTGTTTTTGCACAAATATGGGGGGAAATGCAGTAATGGTATAACACAGCAGAGTGCAGTGAAAGGTAATTTTGGCTGAACATGACCTGATTGAGCTAAAAAACGATTGAAACAATCAGTACACTCAGTTATTATATGCAATCTTAAAACTTTTAATCTTACAGCAAAAGTATTGTGCTTTTTAAAGTTGACAGCAAGTATTGCTGGCAAATTTCATCTATCAGTCAAGTTACTCATAGAAAGATCCTAAGTTATCCTGATATGGTCTTCTGCTAGTGAGCTATATCATCATTATTTAGCAGAATTTGTGTGCTACTCATAAAATTCGGGATGCCTTAGAGTTCCCCAACCTTTCCACCTTTGCAGACCAGGGGAGTGGGGAGGGAATGATTACTGGCAAGCTTGCATAAGCAGCCCAGTTGCAAGGATCTTGCAGCCAACTAGTGGGCCAAGGTGTGTGTGTGTGAGTACAGAGAGATGGTATGTCACAAAACAAAGTGATTTGGTAATAGGCTCAATCATTATTTCCAAACTCTAATAACTAATGACAGAGATTAATCCTTTTAATACTTCTTTGTGAAAGTAAAGTTGAAATAGATTGCAAAAAGCAATCTCAATACAGAAATAATTAGCCCAATTGACCAACAAATATGTACAGGTGGTCCTTGACTTAACAACCATTTGTTTAGTGATGATATTAAGTTACAGTGGCATTGAAAAAAGTGTCTTATGACCATTTCCCATATTTTCAATGTTGCTTCATGTGATCAAAATTTGGATGCTTGGCAACTGGCATGTATTTATGATGTGGTTGCAGTATCCTAGGGTCATGTGATTATCTTTTATGACCTTTTGACAACAAAGTCAATGAGAAAGCCAGATTCCCTTAACCGTGTTACTAACTTAACTGCAATGGCTCATTTAACAACTGTCTTACTTAGCAACAGAAATTTATGGTGGTAAGTTGTGGAATAACACTGGAGTGAAAACTTTTATATAAATCCAAAAAATGATTAGAGTGAAATATAAAACAACTGTAGTGCTCTAGTGACAAAAATGTATTTTCCTCTAGTACTTGTTTCTTCCTTTTGAGCTTCCCTACCATCAGTAGAAAAATAGTTGCTGTAAAGCTTCTGTCTCATTCCATGGGTCCTTAATGTTTCTTATTTGTAACAAGATGATGAACTTCGTTGCTGATTATGAATTTCCCCAGGTATGTAGAAATTAGATTATTCATAAGTATACATCCTTAACTGTTTGGATTATGTAAACAATTTTAGCGTGAGGTGACTTTATTGTTCTGGTTGTTTTAACTACAAATATTAGATGAAAGCAAAACTATTTTTTCAGAAATAACTTTTGTAAATAAATTTTGAAATTGAAGATTTTATCTGTCCTGGCAATTTTACGACCATTTTTAATAGTTTCTATTACATCCAAATTTATAATAGGACACTAAGAATGTGCTTTAAATTATTCAGAAAAGTTGATATACATGTTAATACATAGTATACATATAACATTTTTCTGAGGCTTATTTAGGAAATGAAAAGGAAATATATTTATTCCCACATAACTTTATCTTCATGTGTTTTTGATTGTGCATCTGGTAAATTCAACATTTTGAACTGGGCTTCGGATTGCTTAAAATAATTAAACTCTTTATTCAACCATAGATTCCTTGTGTTACAAAATTGAGCTTCCATTCCACCTGCTCAGTAGATAAACAAAATAACACTGATAATTCTTTCTAAACTAATTTATCTTAATTTTCAGTATTCTCATTAATTTCACTAAAAATTACTTTCAAGGAATTTTGCTTAGAATAGTAAGATGCTAAATCTTCATTCTGGGAAATAGTAATTACAATTACTAAATTTATGTACAGATGTCAGTACTTCGTTCAAGAACAGAAGCATTGTCAGTTGCAACTTGATTAAAATTGATTACTTTACAGGTAGAAATATGTGTTTTGTTAAATTACATAAATTGGATACATCTAAATCAATTTTTCTAACTTTAATATATTGCATAAACCTAATAATATGTGCTGTAATAGCTGATTACCTAAAAGTATCTCTTAAAGTTAACTATTATAGAAGGCTTAAATTTTTGATTTATTTAAAATCAAATTTTTGAAGAAAAGATAAGCCATCTTTCCTTAAACAGCCTCCGAGATTTTTTAACTATATCCCCAAATTTGGCTGCAGTCTATCAGTGTTTCCAACAAAAACAGTATGACGATTAATTAAAATTTTTGTCAAATTCTTTCTGCCTGTACTGTGCCCTAAGACAATTTGATTAATTTATTTCATTTGTATAACTCAGGACTACAGATTCCCAATAATTTCTTTTACTAATGCTATAACAACTTTAAGGGAATAATGCCTATTAAATATATACTAAATAGAATTTAAGAAGATTGTGTAAAAACTTGTTTAGGACAATGTTCCTAAACAAGTTTTCATTTCCAGTGTTCTAAATATTTACAAACTTTTTTCTTAAAAGTACTCCACGTCTTTCAGTATTTTACTGTTGAAGGGCAAATATTCACAGCAAGCCTGCAACGGGAATCCTACTGAGGAGCCTACGGATGCCTTCATTGACATAGACTGAAAATTCATTCTAAAAACACTTAAAAACTTAAATCATATGTGGGAAGTAACTGAGGCTGAAAAAAAGTAAAACATACTTAAAACAAAGGCTACAACGTCCATCTTCATTTTCCAAGGAAATATACAATTCTTCCATCCTTGAAGTTTGATTGTATGCCACCTATCATCCATTTCTGTAAATAATGCAGCTGAACTCTAAAGATGTTCATTCGCTTAAGATTCCTAGTTTTATAACCATGCAACTGTATTCACACAACTTGCCAAGCCATTATTAAATGAGACAAATTGGCTAGATTTATACATGCTAACTCAATTTATATTTAATCAGATTTTTCTGAGAGCCTATTCCCCTATCTGCTTTATTTTAAAGAAGCATTATTTTAATAAACATCCCAATTGGGTGCTTTCATGTGTGGTCTATAATTCCCAGGATTCTCAACAACTATTCACACATCTAGAGGGCCCTGAAGTGTAATCTTTTTGTTATTGATTTCCTGCTTTAAAGTAATTGAAGATAATGAGAATTGTAGGATATGTAGTATGGGAAAACTTGCCAAATACATCTAGCATAAGATAACAGAGTATTTTTCTTCAGGAGCGCTTTATCCTGTAAATTAACTCTACTCTGAAATGGTTGGCAAGACTTCCAGAGGAAGAATGGTGGACTGAAAATGGCTCAGTTAAAATCAAAGCCAAGAAGTGTGAATAATAAATAAATGAGAGGTCTAGAGATCATCCAGAAGTACTCTAGAGTCTAGAACAGTTGCTCCTTCAAGTGGTCTCTGGTGGGATTTGAGAACTGGGAGACAAAGGAATAGCTACAAATTATTGCTCAATTGTAGTCAATGCCTTTAAAAGCATATTAAGTTTGCATACTTTCTTAATCACATTTGGAATTTGCTTATTAACTACTTTTCAGAAATCAACTTTTGAAAGTGAAAACTCGAATTTAGCCACAACCTTATAAACTTATTTTTTTAAAAAAATATTCAAAATGTCCTGTTAACTTTAAGATTTTGGAATTATAAAGAGCCTTTCCTATGGGAAAATGCTTTTGTTTTGAATAGGAATTAAAAAATTGGACTCTAAAGGGAACTGAAAATTAAAGGAGAAAAACACAAACTTGAAAATATGATGCCAGATATTAACACTGGAAATATTGAATATTTTCAAAAAATTGAATTAGAAATTTATATTAATAACATTTGCCTCTATGGATAGACTGTGTCTAAAAGATGTTATGGAAGAGGAACAAGTTTTACCTGACAAGACAGAAACTGAGTTGAAAGTATTTACAAAAGATAGGCTGCAATAACAATATGGAAAAACATCCTTCAATTGCCATATAAATTTGTTTTAATAATTAAAATGGACATACAAATAATAAACCAAGAGAGTGGCCTGGATATTTTTTCTATTTTGGATTTATAAAAGTTTTTTTTTTTTAAGTTTTGAAGAATTTCATTCAAAGAAATAAAATCAAGTTCTATGATATTTGAATGGATGAAAGATTAAGATTGTAAAAGTAAAATGAAAATATAAACGTGGTTAATTTGATTAATGTAATTTAAAGAGATATAATTACTAAAATTGCTTATACTTGTGAAGAATTTTGGGAGTCATTTCATACATCTTTTTCTTTACTATTTTTTTATTATTTCTCTTTTTCCTATTTTTTTTCCCCTTTGTACCTTTTACTCCTATTTTTCTATCTTTTTGCATTTTATTGTTATCTTTAACACAACTTACTTGGAAAAAAATTGTAATGGTTAGCACAGAAAACAGATCAGCCTTTATTTGATACTCTTTAGTGACATTCTCTCTAGTTTGGAACTCCTAGAGAGATTTCAGGTAGCACTTTCTACAAACTTGCTAAAATATTTTTGGAGTGTAGCAATCACCTACTGTGTTCTCTGTGTGTGATTATATATGTGTAAAGTAAGCAATATATAGTTTGTTTGAATAACAAGTGCTGTTAAGTTTTATAGTGCTAGTTTCAATCTTATTAACAGCATGTATCTTGTTAAAAATGGCATGCTACTCATATGTGGAGAATATAATTGGCAGACATTAACTCTATACCTGCTGTGGAAAAAAATCTCTTAGTTCATGTTGAAACTAACACTGGCTTTCATGCTGGAAACCAGTATCAAAGAGTACTTAGTATATGGAGGGAGAAAATAAAACTATAAAAGCAATAAATCATAACTAGCTGCTACATGTTCCATTTGTGAATTTATATCTATTAAGTTGAAAATACATTTAGTTATTTCCTTTGCTGTTACTTTAGTTTTAAAGACATTGCATTGGAAGAGAGGCAATGCATTTGCCTTTGTTTGCAAATTATACAGGGATGTTTTTTCTGATCCCTTGTTTCTTATGATACACTTTGAGATATTTTTATATCAACTTAAATTAAGCTGCCATTCCGACTACTACTACCCTGCTTACATTGTAGGATGAAAACAGTCTAAATGGCATGCAGTTCATAAAAACCTATTCACCTTTTAATAAAAACTGTTAGAAAAGGCACTACCATAATCTGGTATTAAAAAGGCATAACTTTTGCTTCCATCCGCATTACAAATTATGTATAATTTGTAATATATTATACATATATAGGCATAACGACAGTAGGGCAGGCAAAACCAGTCTTGGTTGGTGAAGCAAAAAAGTGTATTGTGGAGGTACTAGAGAAAACTCAGGGGAAAAAAACCAGTTAGAAATGAAGGTGTCACAAATATCAAGTGGTCTCAACTGAGACAGCTGGAAGAAACTAGTATTTGGAGAAACCCACAATGAAGAAGGCAACAGGTGAAATCTCAAAACAGGCAGGTGCTTAAAATGGAGCTTAACAGCTGTTAAGCAAAAAAAAGGTTAAGATGTGAATTCAAAACTATAAGACTTCCAAGCATACATAAAGTGCAGCCTTTTTTTTAAAGTAATCAAAATATTGCTTGAAGACAATGAAGACAGCAAAGGAAGCAAATGCCAATTCAACACATTTAATAAATGACCTTTCCAACCTTGCTTTATAACCATTGTAGGACCAGCCAAACAGCTCTTTAAAAATTATTTGATTCATACATATTTAAAGTTGTATTATTCTGCCTTGTTTAAAGACAATATTTTCTTTATTCAAAAGTGCTCCTTTTCCAGCCAAGAATATTAAACAAAGCTACAGCAAACGGAGCATATATGCCTAAGAGATATCCTTAGTCCCATTCAAAAATCAGGTAAGTTTCACAATAAACAAATACAGTACCTGTCTAAACGGTAGGTTATGTTATAATTCTTAAGAGTTAATTTGAGAGGCCAGGCTCCCTGGCTACTACATATACAAACTAGAAACTATACTCAGTTATTTGATACATAAATCAAGAACATCTCTCTGTACATTCTACGTCTTCATATTTAAATATATTAGGAAACATCATTTGATTACAATTGGTGTTTTAAAAAAAACCAAAAAAGGAAAATGCCTTTTCTTTATATCCCAGTAGAGGGCACACGCGCGCAAGAGAACAGAAAAATAAAATAAAAATGAAATCGTAGTGGATTTTTTCTTCCTTTCTTTCCTTGATGCAATGTTTTTGATCCGCAGTCCCGGTCTCCACACAAACACTGACGCGGCCAAGGCTCGACAAGCGCCCCCTAGCGGAGCTTCTTGCCCAGGATATGCCGGGCGTTTTTAAGCGGCTGTTTGGGGGCGCTGCCGTGCATTTTAGACAAGGGGCAATACTTGATGGTGTGCGCGTTGTCCCCACTGGCTCCACAGAGAGGGCAAGTGTATCGCCTCAGCACCGGGCACAAGACTCGGCCGTCGGGTCCCTTAAGGATGTGCGTGGTGTAGAGGGCCACGGCTTCTTTATTATTCCGGCAGAAAACGCACACTTGCAACTCCGGCTTCAGCAGCCTGGAGGCGCTCTTCGGAGGAGCTGGCAGCCTGCCGTCGACCACCAGGCGGCCGCCCCAAGCGTGAGGCGAGCGATCTCTTTCCAGATGGTCTGGGGAGCAATTGAAGACCACCGAAGCCGGGCTGGCTCTGCCGGAGAAGGGGCTGAAATCGGCGAAACGCTCCTCCAGCAGGTTTTCGCTCGGGTTAAGGAGGTGGTGATGGTGATGGCGGTGGTGTCCTAACAAGTCAAAATCGTGCAAATCCAGGGAGCTCTCGAAATAAGGGGCTCCCACTTCGTCGTCCTCGTCGTCTTCCTCCTCCTCGTCCTCCTCTTCTTCCTCCTCCTCTTCCTCCTCGCCTTCCTCGGTGGCCGGGACCTGCTGCACGGCGGCCGCTACAACCACGGAGGGGGATCCGGCGCGGAAGCCCTTTTCCTGGTTCACCGCTTTGGTGATCAGCGTGGCCAAGCCCAGGTAGTCGTTCCAAGAGTTGAAGGCGTTCCCGTAAGCGCTGTGGCTCTTCGTCGCGTACCTGCCGCCTCCTTGCAAAAACTCCACCGGCTGATGGTGGTGGTGATGGTGGTGGTGATGGTGCTTCTCTAGCTTGCTCGGGTGGAAAGCCTCCATCGGGGGGAGAGAAAAAAGGACTCCGGACCGCTTGCGCGTCCCCTCCAAACAAAAATAAAAGCACCCCAAAACCCCTCGCGCTTTTTCGCAGGCGAACGCCGGCACCAGCCCCCGAAGAAGAGTGGACGAGCCAGCCAGCCGCTCACCCAAACAGCCGCTGAAAACTCCTCCTCCTCTCCTGCGAAGCTTTTAAGCGCTTGCAGCTGCTGAAATAGGGAGGGGAGGGGGAGAGCTGGCGGGACAGAGGAGGCGCAATCCCGAGGCTGCGCTCTCATTGGCCAGCAGCCAAAGCTGCCCCACCTTCCCTGGCCTGTTATTGGCTGAGGGGCTCGGATACCCTTTTTCACATCTCTTCCCAACGGGGCGTTGTAGGCATTAGGCTTGCTCGCTGCTTTAACTCGGGGCAGGTAGGTGACCCGCGAAGGTTTTTGAGAAACCGACCAGTGGAGGGTCTTTACCCCCCCTCCCCGTAGTAATGAATGAATCCCGGGATCCTTTTTCACGGTGAAAGCCCATTCAGTAATTCTCAGAACTAAGTTTATTTTATTTGTATTCTTTTGAGGCGCCAGGTGTGGTTGAATTGGAACAAACCAGCGTGGTGAAATCGAAGTTGGCTTCAGTTGGTGGGAGCTTAACCGAAGTCTGCTCTGAACTTTTCCAAAGGAGAGGAGGAAATATTGCAATGTTGGGCATGTGCACAGAAGATGCACCCAAACGAGACTGTTCTTTTTCTCTATGCAACACACAACTCCTTGTTTCTGTCTGTGTTTGGCAAGCAGGTGGAGGTGGAATCGCTGGTTTGTACAGAAGACTTGTGTGCTTTTGCAGGGATTGTGCTGCTGCACTTGGAAATACTGTTTCTTATCACACTACTGCCTTACCCATATGCCTAGCCACAAAAACTGTTATGCTTTTCTTGACTTTGTTTTGCCTACTAATCAGTCTCGGTCCTCCCATATCATATATTGGAGTTGTGGACGACCAGAAAGATGCTTGCCATCTGCTCTGGAGAACTGGGTAAACTCAGAATTGATTGCCTCCATGCATCTTTTCTTCTCTGGCAGCACCTCACTGCCTCTGAAGGCACAGCCAGATGGCCACATCAAAGAGATTCCCTCCAGTTTGTGAACTGTCAGGACAACATGGCTGTATAAATTACTGATGCCCATTTTGCATTTATTGGTGAACAAATAGGCAACACAACGCTGACAGAATTGGGTTTCCTTCCTGATTCAAATGAATTCTTTGCAGGATTCATTGCCTAGTGATTTCTCAAAAGCATGTTCAATGTTTTGGGAAACCAACTGCAAATTCTTCCAAAATAGTCCTAAATCTCAGGTATATAAGATGCTTGCACAAGACTTGAGAAACACTATAAAATATCCCAGTCAGGCATAATGCGGGGAAAAACTATTTCTGTTTGAAGCCTGTCACACAGAATAGTTACACAGATAGTAAACTACAGTAGCCTAAAATGACTAATATAACCAGAGAGATCCCATCAGTAAAATGTGCTATCACAGCCAAGGCAAACCGTGTATCAGGAGCAGAGAGAAAACACTATTGTAGACAGCTGAAGATATTGAGCTGACTCAGCTGTGGCCTGATCTGAGAAGGAGGCATGAGAACACATGACAACAATTATGAATGTTCATGCTGTGATTAGGGGGTGTGGTTGACCCCCAACAGGATTCATTTATTATACTAAGCCAGCATTTCAAATTGCAGATTAGGCCCCACCCAAACAGTCATAAGTCAGTGTGGAAGTAAGGCTTGTCATTTTGAGTATTTTAAATCCCAGGGGCTATTTATTGTATTGATGCATAAATTCATTGGAGTATGAAAATTACTGTCTCAAGACATTTGCTCTTTGTTTGGTTTCCCCTTTGTATGATTTACAATCTTGGTGATTGAGGTTTATAAACCATAATTTATAGCAAGAGTAAGTGGCAATTTTGGGCCTCCAAGGACTTGGCTTGTAATGTGCTTGTGTCACTAGGGGACATTGTCTTTTGATACTAGGATAAAGGGAAGATGCACTATCAAGAATCTATTTTACCTTATTTTTAAAATGTAAGTGCTAGTGGATTTTCTGCTAGAATTTGGGATGAATTGGGGTTTCTTTAGGAAGCACTTTAGAAGTTTGAAAGTCTTCACAATATTAAATTGTATTAAAGTATATTTAAACTTACATTTCAAATCTTGGGTTCTGCAAACCCAAAAGGGTGGCTACTTTGGTAACATCCTACTAATCTAAGATTCTGGCTCAAGAGATGGATTTTTAGATTTAGCATGTGATGTAAACCCAGAGAGACAGTTTGGTCTAATGGTGAAGACACCAGAAACCAGGATTCTGTGAGTTCTAGTCCCGTTTTAGGCATGAAATTCACTGGGTGACTTTGAACTAAACCACTCTCTCATCCAACCACATCCAGACTCAGGCAACAAGCCAATCAATCAATTATTTTTGTAACCAACGGATCAAAACCTAGAATGAGCTGAAAAAAGCAGACCCTGGAATTGGGGGAAAACTCTAGTTGTATACGCATGACCTCTACAGATTTGAGGCCTAGTAAACAGCATAAGTGAAAATGGGAGATAAAACTGAAATCAAACTTAGATATCTTGCAACTTTTGAATAAAAATCGATTTTGGCAGCTGTAGGTTTTGAGAGTCTGATATCACAAATTGAATTAAAATCTCTGTGGCTTGTGTGGTAACAGTAAAGGAGGCAAATTCCAAACCTGCAGAGAGATACCTTTTCCTTCTCTTTCCTGCCCTTCAATGATTGTCTCTGCCCTGCCTTTCTTTTTGTCCAGCAAGGCGTTTTTCTGGAATGTAGTCAAACGATTCATATGCAGGTAGTCCTTGACCTATGACCACATTTGAGCCCCAAACTTCTGTTGCTAAGCAAGACAATTGTTAAATGAGTGTTGCCCCATTTTACAATTTTTCTTGTGACAGTTATTAAATCACTACAGTAGTTAGTAACAAGGTTATTTGGTAAATCTGGCTTCCCTATTGACATTGCTTGTCATAGGGTTGCAAAAGGTGATCACATGACCCCAGGACTCTGCAACCGTCATAAATACATGCCAGTTGCCAAGCTTCTGAATTTTGATCATGTGACCACTGGGATGCTGCAGTAGTTGTGAAAAATGGTCACAAGTCACTTTCTTCAGTGCCATTGTAACTTCAGTCACTAACTAAATGGTTGTAAGGTGAGAACTACCTTTATACGTGGCATGTATTTAGGACAATAGCAGTGCCCCAGGTTCATAGGATCACCATTTCTAACCTTCCCAGTTGGTTTCTGACCAGCAAAATCAATAGGAGAAGCCAAATTCATCTAACAACTGCAGTGATTAGCTTTACAACTGTGGCAAACAGGTTATAAATTGGGGCGCAATTCACTTAACAACTGTCTTGCTTAACTTTGGGGTTCAATTGTGGTTGTGAGTCCAAGACTAGCTGTATTGCACTATTATGTAAATTATTTAATCATAATGTTATAATTATAGTTTGATGGGAGTATATACTGAGGGTCAAGTACAGGTGATCCTCGACTTACGATCACAATTGAGCCCAAAATTTCAGCCCAGAAGTTGTTAAATTAACAACATGGTTGTAAATAGAATCTGGATTCCCCATTGAGTTTGCTTGTCAGAAGGTTTGCAGAAAATGATCATGTGACCCTGGGACCCTGCAACCATCATGGATATGAATCAGATGCCTAGTGTCTGAATTTTGATCACATAATCATGGAGAGGCTGAAATGGTTGTAAGTGTGAAAAACTGTCACAAGTCACTTTTTTCCAGTGTCGTCGTAACTTTGAACAGTTACTAAACGAACTGTTGGAAATGGAAAATCACTCTTGGTTGACACTTACTGGTTGTTTTTTACAGCTCATTTTACGGATTTTTACAGCCCATTATTTTTTCTTACTTTGTATAAAAATAAAAAAGAAATTAAAAAAGAAATCCATGTCTAAAAAGAAAAAAATAGGAAGGGAAGGTAGAAAGAGGTATACAACTTACAACAAAACTCACAATTTTCAAATGCACTAGTAAACAATAGAGTACAGTCTACAGTCTATAGCAGCGATGGCGAACCTTTTTTGGCTCGCGTGCCATAAGTGGGGGGAGCGCAGGGGGGGTCATGTGCAGGCATGCTGCAC
Source organism: Natrix helvetica (assembly GCF_964273705.1). Taxonomy (NCBI): domain Eukaryota; kingdom Metazoa; phylum Chordata; class Lepidosauria; order Squamata; family Natricidae; genus Natrix; species Natrix helvetica. Next base: position 61,808,415 of record NC_138551.1, on the reverse strand, counting down.
CCATAATGCAATGCACGATCCCCCCAGTGCGCATACATGCACTACAGGTGCGAACCCCCCATTTTTGCATGCTTTTTTCTCCCTCCCCAGGCTCCAGAGGCTTTATAGGAGCATGGGGAGGGCGAAAACAGCCTCCCCCGCCCACCCCGGAAGTCCTCCAGAGGCTTGAGGGAGCTTCAAGAGGCTTCCCTGAAGCCTTCGGAGCGCTCAAAACGACCCTTCGAGCAAACCGCAAGTGACTTCCGGTTTGCTCGGACGGTCGTTTTAAGCACTCCGAAGGCTTGAGGGACCTTCAAGAGGCTTCCCTGAAGCCTCTGGAGCAGTCAAAACAACCCTCCAAGCAAACTGGAAGTCCGTTCCCGAACTTCCAGTTTGCCCATAGGGCAGGTTTTTTGCGCTTTGGAGGCTTCAGGGAAGCTCATGAAGCCTCCGGAGGGCCTCTGGGGGGGCGGGGGAGGCTCTTTTCGCCCTTCCCAGGCTCCTATAAAGCCTCTGGAGCATGGGGAGGGCGAAAAATGGCATGCTGGCCAGCTGATAGGGCAGCGCCTCGCGTGCCCTGACAAATGGCTCCGTGTCACGCGTGTGGCACGCGTGTCATAGGTTCGCCATCACTGGGCTATAGTTCCATATTGCCAATAGACAGTTAGTTCAAAAGTTGAAATTTTGTCCATCAGTCCAAGAATATAGATCTCATTTGGTAAAGTCACAATAGAATAATATTTTGCTTTGCTCAGTGCTTGATAAAGCCATGATTCTTTATGTATCCCAATTTATCAATACCTAATTTTTGTTACATATTGCATAACTGCATTTTAAACTTGATTATATCGTTCCAAGCTATGTAAATAAATATAGTTTAAGAGCCATGGTGACACAGTGGTTAGAATGCTGTACTGCAGGCTACTTCTGCTGACTGCCAGATCCCAGCAGTTGGATTCTCACGATCCTTCAGAGGTCAGCAAAATTAGGAGTCGGATTGTTGGGGGCAATATGCTGACTCTATAAACCACGTGGAAAGGGCTGTAAAGCACTGTAAAATGGTATGTAAGTTTAAGTGCTATTGCTATTAGATTTGCATCCCAATTTAATGTATAGATACTAGCTCAAAATGAGATTATAGTAGGGAAAGCTCACATTTTATATATATTAGTTTCCTTTCTGAAACCTCTCTTTTCTAGTATAGAGAAGTTGATAATCTTTCTTTGGCCTGTTCTGGAATATCCAATCAACATGAAAAACTTTTGCCGAATTAGCCTCTACTTAGGTTAATAAGAAATACTAAATATATGGTAACCCTCCCAAATGTAGTGTAATAAATGAATCCAAACCATTTATCCAAACCAGTGTGTTCTTTCTAGTATAAAGTATGTGCTTTAAAGGAATTGCTTGCACTCAGTTGGGGAAAAAAATCACTTAACAACCCTTGAAGTTTGAAATATTGGAAGTGTGTTCACTATGACAACACTGTAAAATGCCTGCAAAAATTAAAGATAATCACTAAAGTTGGCTTTATAACCTTATTGGCATGTTACTTTAAAACCTCTAAGAGCTGATTAGTGTTAAAAATCCAAATTTAAAATTACAACTTTAAATATAAATAAATTCTCGCCACTGTTAAAGAAGCAATGTCTTTAAATATCGAACTACTTTATATATTCTAAGCAGGGCAAAAGGTTTCATTTAATGTAGGATTTAGCTGAATTTATTCAGGGGTTATTATAAGCAAAGGTATGTAGCAACAGCAATAGCATTTAGACTTACATACCAACCCATAATGGTATGGTTGGTTGGTTTACAATGTCAACACATTGACTCCAACAACCTGGGTCCTTTTTTTACTAACCATGGAAAGATGAGTCAATCTTGTTCCCCCTCATGATCGAACTCCAGGCTGTTTGCAGATTTTGCCTGAAATACTGCATTTTAACCACTGTACCTTCAGGGCTCCAACATGGTTGTTACAGGAGTGAGGAGAGAAGCACAGGTCCAGATTCATCATTTCATATTGGATAGTTCTCACTTGCTTCACAGCTCAGCAAAACCCTTTCCATCCTGTAATCAAGGAACAGCTATTTTGAAACCATTGGTGAGGGCAGGAATAATAATACTCCAGAAAGGACAGGGGGACACAGATATTTGAAAGATCCTATTAGGAGGACTTGCCCATCCAGTAGCTCAGCACTATTAATAAGAGCTTTACTAGGCTGTGGCTCTCAGGAGATACTATAAAGGTGAGGAAGAATGCCATATGCTGTTCATTTAAGCCTTGCTATAAATCAAGGTTTTTTTTTTGTTCCTTTAATCCCATCCCTTTGTCTATCCATCCATGAGTCATACTTCCTTTTCTTCCATATGAAGGCAGCGAGGAAAGTATTTGCATCTTTATTTGCAGATCAGGCTAAGTTTATTTCTAATCCTGGGACAGCTAGTCTTGTAATATTCTTTTCAGAGTCACTCTCAACATCGATCAACTTTATCAGCTAACTTTTTCTGGGTTGACAGCTGAACAACTTGTTTCAACCAGCTGTACAGTAAATCTGGTTTAAAGTGTATTACATCTTAGATCTTAGAGCAATTGTTCTCAACCTGTGGGTCAGGATCCCTTTGGGGGTCAAATGACCCTTCACAGGGGTCGCTTAAGACCATCGGAAAATACGTATTTTTGAAAAAATATGGAAAACAAAAAATATTTTTATGGTTGGTGGTCACCACAATATGAGGAACTGTATTAAAGGGTCACGGCATTAGGAAGGTTGAGACCCACTGTCTTAGAGGCATCTTCTACAATTTTTTGCGATGTCCTCTCCACTAAAGCATTTGGGTTTGTATGCATTGTGATTGTATTCTTCAAGGTATGCTTTATGCATTGTGATCGTATTTTTCAAGATATGCTTTCTGTATTTTTATGAATTCCTTGAGAATTTCTTATTTGTTATGACCGTATACAACTTTGATAAAGTAAGAATAGGACAGTGGTGGATTCTTACCAGTTTGAAATGGTTCAGCTGAACCAGTAGTGGTTTGGCAGCCTGGGTTGCTGAAACCAACAGCGACCCAGGCCTGCCACGGCCCCAAACCAGTTCTCCGGGCAGCGCCTATGGTGCTGCCATCTTGTTTTTTGCTTCTGCGCATAACATTTTTTATTGCGCTGCACATATGCACATAATGCACATGTGCGCGCAACATGCATCAAGCACGCGCTTTGACAAGCAGACCAACAGTGGTGCCTGCCGGAACCCACCCCTGCAACAGGACTGAAAAAAATCATGTCTAATAAAACAAGAACATGGTATGGTGGGAGGTGCGTTATCTGGAGACTTGACATCAGAAACTCTGAAAAACATCATTATTGCATTTTATTAACTGTTCTCACTATATAAAACTGTCTTCTAAATCAACTGGCCGGCTCCTTTTGTAGAGGCAAATGGACCCCATTTCCATTTTTCAGTTGTGCGCGTGTTTTACTGTTGCCAGGACAACCTTGATTTCTAGCTGTGATACAAGTGGCCTTTATAATTAAATACAGATTATTCTGCATTATTGGCCTTAATCAGATGGAATATCAAACCATGTAAAAAAAAGAGAGAGAAGCCTTTCTAAACCAGAGGAAGTAAAGGCAAAAGACTTTTGAATTGAAATTAGGAACAGAATAGTAATTCAGCTTTTCTTCAATTAGGGTTGTTTTGGCTGGAAATTCTGGAAGTTCTAGTCCAACACATCTGGAGGGAAAGACTACGCTAACTCTTACTACTTGAGAAGTACCATGGATGTCAAAACCAGTCTTAATTGATGGGTTGGTTCAATTAACAAGCTACTTTTTTTAATTCTGGCCTCTCATCAGTTAAAGGTAGTCCTCAACTTACGACCACAGTTGAGCCCAAAATGTTTGTTGCTAAGCAAGATAAGCTATTGAGTTGTGCTCCATTTTATGACCTTTCTTGCCATAGTTAAGTGAATCACAGTACTTGTTAAGTTAGTAACATGGTTGTTAAGTGAATCTGACTTCCCCATTGACTTTGCTTGTCAGAAGGTCATGATCATAGTGACCCTGGGACACTGCAATTGTCATAAATAGGAACTAGTTGGCAAGTGTTTGAATTTTGATCATGTGACCATGGGGATTCTGCAATGGTTGTATAAGTGTGAAAAACAGTCATAAGTCACTTTTTTCAGTGCTGTTGTAACTTTGAACAATCACTAAACAAATGGTTTAAGTTGACGACTATCTATGTTGCAGTATACCAGGAGTGTCAAACTCACGTCATGGCGGCATCACATGACATATCAGGACTTTCCCCTCCCTTTCGCTAAACCGGGTATGGCCAATGCGTGATGCATCTGGCCTATGGGCCGGGAGTTTGACAGCTCTGCACTATACTGTAGATCAGTGGTTTCCTCAGTAATGGCTGGGTATTCTGGGAGTTGGAGTCCATACATCTTAAAGTTGCCAATTTGAAAAACACTGCTATGGATTATTTAGTTCTGGTTTAGTTGTCCCTGAACACAGGTGTTATGGATGTAAATCTTATGGCTTAGCATGTACTACAGATACCCAGCCAATTTTTGCTTTCTAGTTGAGTGTGATGGGTGAATGCAGTTGATGAGTTGGCAAATTTTGTGATAGAAGGATTACACAAGAACAATTGTAAACTGGAATAAGATAATGAAGCGTAGCTTTCTATTTGTCTACTCTATTCATCTATGTTTTTTTCCTGCCACTATGGAGAACTTTTAATTTGTGATGTTACCTTTCTGCAAAACATAACAGTGCCTCCTTCCTTGTCTTCTAAGATATAATCCTGGTGAGAAAAGGCCTGATTTTGATGGAACTAAACCAAAGGTCTCTTTGCAAGACTTGGAATCTGCCTTCCCCATTGTATATAATAAATTATCTTGGTGTGTGCCTGTGTCTAAATTTGTGCTTCCAAATTTAGAGAGGTAAAGATGTTTCTTTTTTCAGTACTCCAAAGGTTAAGGGTGATAATTCCTTGCAAATTGCACTTTTGTCAATGTAAACAGAAGCTGCTTCAAGTGCTTTCTGCTCTTTTGTGATCACAATTGCATTTTTTCCTCTCCCTGTTCTCCATTTACACGGGTATTGATTTACAGTCCTTTTGGTGAAGTGAATGAACTTAGACAACAGAAGTTGGAAAAGAAAGACCTGTTAGTGGCTTCTTGTCAATAAACGGAGAGCAGTGCAAAGAATACAAAAGCAGCATTCATCCGTCACCAAAATGGCCGACATGTTTTTGAAATATAGATAAGGGAGTGCCGATGTACGAAGGCATTGTGAATGAGAGTATTAAAATGTTATTTTTCTTCAATTGCTTAGGTGTTCTTGCTCTGTAAGAAACTCCCAGGTAATGAATGATACGGGAACAAAATACTCAGAGAGTAGCAGGTTCGGCAGCTGGATTTGAGGAGCTCTCTGGAGATGGTGGTGTTCCAACAAAATAAAATTTGTTTACTGAAACAAAGCCAGCACGCCACACACCCCCACCAAGATTTATAGAAAGACGGCAGCTCTGACCACGCTTTAAGCCCAAAACCTAGCCTGAAGATGGCGAGTGAGACCTCGCTGAAACATTGGCAAGACAATCTCAATCTTACACGGGAAAAGACCCGAATACAACAACACCAGCATATATATATATACACATGTATGTATGTGTGTGTGTGTGTGTATACGCATCACAGTCATTGCTTTGATTTCACTGTTGTTTTTTTACCACATAGTGTGGACATCTCTGTTCTGCTCATTACCTGGAAGCTAGGCAGGATAGCAATTTTATTTAGTAGTGTCTGGACTTCTTGAAGTAGAATTTCCTCACATTCAGTGTACCGCGTATTGTGTTCCTTGAACCTTGTTCTGGCTCTTTAAATCTTGTCCTTTTGTCTGTTGGCTAACAAGGCCCCTTTAGGGTATTTTATGGATTCTGTGCTGTGATTTTAGAAATTCTTATCTCACTTCCCCAGACTTCTTCCAGGATATTTTAGCTTTGACCTTGCACATTGGTTTTGGATATGTAAAGATCAACAGTGTTCTTGATCTAGTTGGCAAATATAATCTAATTAAATTTTGTGTTAATCTGGAAATGTCTTCTAAATCATGGGGAGATAGTATAGATCATAGAGATATTTAATGAGATGAAGATAAGAACATAATAAGAGCTAATTTTGAGTAACACCAAACACCTTTCTAGTTTAAAATCTTATTTTTGGTAGTGGCAAATTGAATGCCTGTGTTGTTTCCCAGAAACTTTTGTAACAATGCCTGTTATCCTAGAGTCAGAATCCATCTTCTACTAAAATAGCCTTTTGTACTTTTATCTTTCATGAAATCTATGTAGACACTTTACAGTATCTAGAGTGCTATTACTTGTGACTGCGATCAAATTTCTTTTTTTATATATCCATAATCTAAAAGCAATTACTGAGGACAGATACGTTCATTTGAATAGGTACAAAAACATGTCAGTTGTTAAAACAACAGAGATATAAACATGAAAGTAATTGCTTCTCGATAATTTAGTCTAAATATTCTGATTCTTTATGCTGCACAAATGAGAAAATGAATGCAAACATATTCAATATGTACAGATATTTTCCTTAAGGAAGAAAATGCTATTTGAAACAGCCGTGCAAACTTTTTAGGGCTTGTGCTATTTGGTATCTCAGTAAGGTCATCCCAATATTATATTTTGGGTGCAGTTTTAAACCATGGTAAATAGGCCCCAACCACTTCAGCCTTGCTGTTTCTTGCTTTGACTGTCTTGTTCTTAGGCAAAACAAAGTTGGGTTCCAGAATGTTGAAGAAGCATAGCCATCCTCATCTCTAACAACTCTACTGCCATGATGGATTAATGCCAGTGAGATAACTCATGTACCTTTTTTGCAGCAGGTAGTTGGAACCAATGAATTTCTGTGCTGTAATGTTAAAAATGAATCAAGATGATGGTTGCTGTAGTGTGATCAAAACCTTTTGTATGTGTGTCAACATTGCATGCACGTATAGAGGCATGGCTTTGAATGCACTGCCACAACCACCATGTTGACTTTTGACTTTGTGGCTACCGCTGAACTCCATCCTGATGCATCACAGTTCTATAGGTACAAATATCATATAGATGAGTTGAAGACATAAAGAAGGTGAATTGCGAATATTTACTGAATCTCTTTTACCTCGGTGGGGTATTTTGCTTTAGTTACAACTGAATTTCTGGAAACACTCTTAAAACTGTGTATATTCATATAACAAAGTCAAATTCTGGTTAGGTCTAGTAGGATGTTCCAAACTTGACAGTAAATGAAACTACTATATGGTTTATTTGCTTATTTAAACTATAGTACTATATGATAGGTCAACCTGAACTGAGCTGGCAATCACAATTTTTAATTCTTTCTAATACAGAGGACAAAAGACAAGAAAGTCCAAAGAGGAAGCATAACCTCACCACTTCCTGCAAGGATGGATGGAATATTGACTAAAACTGTTTTTAATTTAGCTGATAATAATTATCTACTGATACTCACTTTATCAAGTCCTGAACTAATAGGTTAGTGGCTCCTACAAGGCTTAGACTAAATTTACTTAGTATGTCAACAGCACATTCTAAAAATAATGTAATAATTATTGTGTCTTGCTTTGCTTGGGTAGAAGAGACTTATAGCCATCCCTAAAAATATCAAATCAAGAACAATGGAGAGAATATATGTTGCTGCAGTTTTGAACCTGTCCTGAGCAAGTCACTTTAAGTAATCCCACGTTGATTATAGATGTTATGGTGGCATCCCTGTCATAATCACCTTAACATCTATAAATGAAACGTTTCTTTAATTCTAAATAGTGGACTAAAAGAACTGACTTCCTGCATGGTTCATCTCTTTTGTCTAGCATCTCATGTCCTCTTCCCATGTATTTCCAGAACATATTTGGACAGCATGTGAGGTTTTTAGGAGCAGTGGGATTTCATTCCTCACCAATCATGATTGTTCTGTGCCAGCAAGACTGAAATTCAGCTGGTTTGATACAGATTCTGCAAATGAATTTTTTTTAAAAAGGGAAAGGAATTAGAAAAGATGGACTTGTCCAGTTCTCACTTGGTTGTGGCTCCTTCAAAAGAACCTGATGTTAGGTAAAAAGATAAAGGTTTCCCCTTGTCCACTCATGTCAGATGCTAGGCAGTGGTGCTCATTTCCATTTCTTAGCTGAGGGCGCCAGCGTTTGTCTGAAGACACTTACATTGTCATGTGACTATTATGATATATGCCCAGACCTATGGAATGCTGTTAGCTTCCCATCTCTACTCATGCTTACATGTTTTATAACTGCTAGGTCTGTGATGGTGAAACTTGGCACGCATGCCACAGGTGGCGCATGGAGCCATATCTAAGGGCATGCAAGGCATTGCCCTATGTCAGCTCCAGCACGTATGTGCCCGCTGGCCAGATGATTTTTGGCCTTCCGGAGCCTGGGGAGGGTGAAAAATGGCCCAACAGGCAAACCGGAAGTTTGTTTCTGAACTTCCGGTAGGCCTGTTGGGCCCATTTTTTGCCCTCCCCAGGCTTCAGGAAAACCTCCGGAGCTTGGGGAGGACAAAAAATGGTCCAGCGGGCAAACCGGGAGTTCATTTCCAAATTTCCAGTAGGCCTGTTGGATCTGTTTTTCGCCCTCCCCAGGCTTCAGGAAGCTTTCCTGAAGCCTGGGAAGGGTGAAAAATGGCCCAACAGGACTACCAGAAGTCTGGAGGCTTCAATGAGGCCTGCAGGCATACGCAGGGGGAGGGAGAGCACAGGGGTTGTACGCACATGCACAAGGGCAAAGGCATTGCATTATAGGTGTGGGCATGCACGTGCACGCCTTGTTGGCACCCAAGCAGAAAAACGTTTGCCATCACTGTGCTAGGTGGTAGGAGCTGGGTAAGTACCAGGAACTCACCCCATTGCGCAGTGCTTGAACCTTGGCTGTCAGCTTTCCAGCTGATAATCTCAGCATCTTTAACTGCTGAGCCATTGCACCCCTCTCAAAGCCATTTGAGTAATCATAAATCCTTGAAGATAGGACTTAAGATGGCATTCACATGCAAATCAAATGGAGGTTATCTGCTGCTCCCTTGTTCTGTTACTATGCTCCATAGATTAGATTCATACTGGAATAGATCTTCTGATGAGATAACCCAAAGAGAGTGGGGAGAGAATCAGAAGGGTGTATCTTTGGGGAAGTAGAACAGGCAGGTCTGGCTTATAGGTATTATATAAAAGAGAGGAAAGGTGCGGGAGACACCTGCTCTCCAGACATTGTGGATGTGAGAAAAATAGTGTAGTTATACATACCTGAGTCATGGGAGGTAATGATATGTTTCTTGAAAATTTCATTGTGTTTCAGATTTGAGTTCAGTTAAAGTTAATGTCTTACTAAACAGAGTTCACCTTTTGGGCTATTGCTTCCCCATCAATGAATTGCAGAATGGGAAGAACTGGGCACCCTCTGCTCTTAAGAATGGAATGGAGCTGGAAGGGACTTTGGAGGACTTCTAGTCCAGCCCCCTGCTCAAGCAGGAGAACCTATACCAGTGATGGTGAATCTTTTTGGCACCGAGTGCCCAAACCTGAATGCGCTCTGGAAACTCGAACACCACCTGGTCTTCCGGTTTCTGGCATGTGCATGCACGCTGGCCACCTGGTCTTTGGCGGAAGCCTGGCTCGCCGGCCAGCTGATCTTCAGGTTTCCGGGGCTCCGGCATGCACGAAATCAACTGGCTGGCACGCATGCGCACAGAAAACCAGAAGAGCAGCTGGTGGCGGTGCACGTGCCCACAGAGAGGGCTCTGCGTGCTACCTCTGGCATGCATGCCATAGGTTCCATCATGGACCTATACCATCTCAGACAAGTGACTCTCCAGTCTCTTCTTAATAACCTTCAGTGATGAAGAGGCATCCACTTTTAGCTTGCAGTTCTCATTAGGTTTTCCTGTTAGTATATCCCATAGCATCTTATAGGTCCCTTCTAAGGAGATATATATTGGATTATCACTTGATCCACTTGTTGCCTAATTCAGATAACATCCTTTAAGGAAGTCTAGCCCCACTGAATACAGCTCATTGAACATATGCCCCGCCCCCTTCAGAAGGCAGTGTATCATTCACTTCAAAGAGTTTAGCAAGACAGCCCTTGCTTTGTTCAAGGATTAGCCTATTAATTCTGCTGAATAGGCATCTGGACCCTGCCCTCAAAAGTCCTGCCCTGGCATTCTTAAATATACCACTGTAGCAAATAATTTCATAAGGAACTTCTCTACTGATATGTACCTTTATCAGCCATGTGCTCTTTTGACATTATAATGCTGAACGACCACCCTCAAAACTTTTATTTCAAATAGGACCATTGTTTATCATCAAAACAGCTTCATTTTTTCCCATTTGGAATATAATGTTATATATTTTTAAGTTGGATTGAAAATGAAAAATGTTCTTGGTTGCATATTAATTGTCATATGAAATTCACATAATAATTTCATATGACAATTAATATGCAACCAAGAACATTTTTCATTTTCAATCCAACTTAAAAATATATAACATTATATTCCAAATGGGAAAAAATGAAGCTGTTTTGATGATAAACAATGGTCCTATTTGAAATAAAAGTTTTGAGGGTGGTCGTTCAGCATTATAATGTCAAAAGAGCACATGGCTGATAAAGGTACATATCAGTAGAGAAGTTCCTTATGAAATTATGTTCTTGGTTGCATATTAATTGTCATATGAAATTCACATAATATTAAGGAGGTTGCTTGCAAGTAAAAATGATGTTGTATTAAGAATTCAGAAATGCAATCATTTAAAAAGTATTATTGCTAGTATTTATTCTATAGTTCATAGGGCTTTTTTTTTAAAAAAAAGGAAGACACCACATAGGTTTTGAAAGGGTAATAGAATTTCATCTTATCAGTTAGAGCTGCCGTGCTATAAAATGATTGCAACCCAACAGTCAATGCTTGTCATGAAAATACTTCCTTTTAAAAGAAAAAAAAAACCAGAAGATATTATAACTCAGAAAGCTTTGAGGTTGAATGAAAGAGGCATAGATATTCATACATTCTGTGTAGATGAAAACCAAGCAGCCTTTTAAAAATTGAAATTCCAAAGGTGCTTTTTATTTAAGAGAAGCTATCGTGAATTTATTTTGCAAATATAGCAGAAGAGTAGTAACGTGACATTTTTTTTTGCCAGCCTTAAAATTTCTTTTTACAAGAGGTAATTTAGCCTGCAATAGACTTTGCTTGAAGAGTTGTGCTTTATTTTTGTTACTATATTTCTCTATTCCTTTGAAGGCTTTCAGGCTGTCTAAATCATGAAACTTCTGATCCCTCATTTCTTTCTCATTTTCACTTTCCATCAAGAAATATTGACTGGTCAACCAATAGATGATGACCAGATTCAAGCAGAATATTCCAACACCAAAGCTGAAGTTCTCCAATGTTGTCTCTAACTTTACCACACCCATGTAATCCCAATGATTTGTAGACTTTACAGCAGGAGGGTAAAAATGAAATTAAGGAAGAAGACACATTTGCTATTCTTCCTATTCCTTAATTAAACAATTCCTTCCTGTCAAGAATTAAATATACATGATGTCAGGGATGAGTGGAATGAACAAGAGCAAGAAAGTAGCCAAGTTGCTACTATCTTGGAACTTGTAGTCAACATATATTGTTTTGTTTACAAGCAGAGATGGACATGGAAATAGTTATGGAGAAAAGAAGCACCAGAAGAAGGCTAAAGAAGTGATAAAGAAAGTTTAAGAATGCATCATATTTGATGAAAAGATTGCTAGGAGTCTGGAGCCAGCATATATCATGTGACAACTTTCATTGGTTAGTTTTGATTGCCATACTATATATATTATGTATTGTCCTTTGTTCTTTTGTTCCTTATTGTTTCTAGAACAATGCCATTCCTCTAAGACAGGGGTTGGCAACCTTAAACACTCGAAGAGCCATAAAGGTCCTAACTGGAAGACCCCTGTTCAATTCTGGAGCCAACTAGAAGTCTGGTTCCCCTACCAGAGTCTCCTCTTAGCACGGCGTCCTTTTTCCTCTACATGTCCTAACCAAAAGCCCTATCAATTGTGAAGCTGACCAGAAAACCCTCCCCTTGCCATAGAGTCTCATCCTGGCATGCTGTGCTTTCCCCCCTCCCAACCGGAAGCTTCTCTCAAAATTGTGGCGCCGACCAATGACAGGGAGCCACAGCAGAGGGATGAAAAAGCCATACGGGGCTCCAGAGCCGCAGGTTGGTGACCCCTGCTCTAAGAGAATTCATCTCTGCAGTATTCACTTTGGTCTGCTTCATTGAGTCTCCAGGTCAAATGGACTCCAATAACAGATCTAGCCTATTTGCAAGGAGTCTGGAAATCTGATCAGTCTGAATTTGACCCTTAACAACAGCACTTGAGGCCCTGTTCACCAACAGCATTTGAAGATACCTAGCATCCTTGGAATTAACTGGGTCAGTTAATCCCTTCTTAGTGTTCTCATACCTTACTAGGCCTCACCACTTTGATTTAGTTAAGTATATTGTGGGACCATGGCTTTAGTGCAGAAAAGCTGATTAAAGAGAAAGAAGCAAATCTATTAGATTCAGGACAAGTTCTTGTCTTAGTGTTGTTGTCATGTTGGTTTATTTTTCTTTCCACCTCACATACACTCTTTTTTATTGCTACTAAATATCTGAATGTTACTAAGCGAAATAAAGTAAATAAGCCTAAGTATATAATTAATAGGAATGCTAGCAAATGATATGATTAATTTCTAAAAAAAATATTATTCCCAACTTTTGTGACCCAAAATATCTTATGTTTGATTACAGTTCATAAAGATATTTTCTTTGAAAGGGGTACCTTGTGACTTGGTTGGATATGCTTCCTGTAATCCAGCCCAAAGGAAAGGCCTGTCATTATACAGTGGTAAAAATGACATTTTGTACAGATTTTGAGATTGTTTTTCTGGATTATATCGGGGATTGCAATTCTAGTACTCAAAGATTTACAGAAATAAGCAATCTAGCCATTTTCTCCAATCAAAATTTGTACCCTTCAACTTTGTTGGCCTAGGGAGCTCTGTGAACAGTAAGGCTTATTTATTTCCTAGGTCTGTTGAGACAGTTGTACAGATTCTTTAAGCTTCTTATAACTGTTAAAGCCACATAGGTACTTGTGAGAAACTAGAAAGGGCAAAAGATATCAATAATCCTGAAGATTAAGAATTATGTTTGAAAGAATAACATTGTCCTGAACCTTGTTTATACTTCTTTATTGAGGAGATAAAGAAAACAATATGTAACTTTGCAAGGCTGCCTTTTGATTAAAGATCCTACCTTGCATAGAATATTGTGGAATACTTGAGATAATATTGGCCTTCAGTTGTACTTATGACATATTGGCCAAAATATGTCAGCATTGATTAGTATTGTGCCTTTACTATGAACAAGGTGTGCTGAAATATACAGTAGCATGACCAAGGTTCTTAATCTAATTTACTCTTTCTTTATCATATTAAAATGATATGTGAACACTTGGGTTGATTAAAGTTATAATGTGTAGTAAGAGTCAAAGTATCTTGCCTTGCCTGGTCATGATCAAGGCATGTGAAAGATTAAAACTTGCAATGTAAGAGGAATATATCCTTTGAGCTGGCGCTATGAGTTGGGGATTGGGGTCATTTTTTTAATATTGGTTCTCTTTGTTTCTCTGGGGCTGGTTTCAGTCAATGTTGGTGGTGAGAGAGATCATCCCCTAGACCTCTTCTTTGTGTAGTTCTGTTCTCTTTTCCCTGCTTTTCAACATCGACATGAACCTGCTGGGTGAGGTCACCCACTGGTTTGGAATTTGGTATCATCAGTATGCTGATGATACAAAAATATAGCTTTTAAATCCTGTCTGGTCAAGTAAGGTTTTGTGAGGGTTCTGTGCCTGGAGACTGTGTGAAGTTGAATGGGGAAGAAGTGTCTCTAATTCAGTCCTATTAAGACCAAGTGTGTCTGTGTGTGTGTTTAGTCTGCACAGATCTGACCTTATTCCAACTTTGGCCTTGGATGGGTTATACTTCCCTATTCAAGAATGGCATGCAATTTGGGAATCTTCCTGGACTCACAGTTCCTTCTGGCAGGGGTGGTGAGGAAGGTTTTGTCTAGCTTCGTATGGTGCCCTGCTTTCCAAGCTATATTAGTAGCCAGTTTTCCTCCAGGTGTTAATCACTACCTATAAAGCCCTATGGCATGGAGTCTGATTACTTGAGTATATGCCTTGTTGGTACAATCTGGCAGGGTTTGTGTGCTTCAGGTTTCATTGATTATATAATGCTTTCTGCCAGGACCCCAGAAGTATAACTTCTCTATTGCAATACCTGCACGATTGATTCATGTTCCCACTGAATTTTTTGATTGTTCTTTGTTTTTAACTGTATTTAACAGTTGTAAAATGCTAAGGGAGTCAAGCAGCATATACATTTAATTAATAATAATAATAACAATAACAACAATAAGTAACAACAACAATAATAATTAGTAATAATAATATAGTTTCTATGTGTGCCACACAAGGAGAAAGGGGAAGGATAAAATGGATCTGAATATAAATTACCAAAATGTATATAAGAAAGAATGAATTTGAGAACTACAGAGGAAAATGATTATCTAGACCCGCGCCAGTCCGGCTTCCGCCCCGGTCACAGCACGGAGACGGCCTTGGTCGCGTTGGTGGATGATCTCTGGAGGGCCAGAGATAGAGGATGTTCCTCTATCCTGGTCCTATTAGACCTCTCGGCGGCTTTTGATACCATCGACCATGGTATCCTGCTGCGCCGGCTGGAGGGGTTGGGGGTCCGGGGCACCGTCTTGCGGTGGTTCGGCTCCTACCTTTCTGACCGGACGCAGCGTGTGTTGGCAGGAGAAGAGAGGTCGACCCTACGCCCCCTTACTTGTGGGGTGCCACAGGGGTCGTTCCTCTCGCCACTCCTGTTCAACACATATATGAAGCCGCTGGGTGAGATCATCCGTGGTTTCGGGGTGGGATACCATCTGTACGCTGATGATACTCAGCTGTACTTTTCCACCCCGAATCACCCCAACGAGGCCATCGAAGTGATGTCCCGGTGTGTGGAAGCCGTACGGATCTGGATGGATGACAACCGACTCAAGCTCAACCCTTCCAAGACGGAGTGGCTGTGGGTACCAGCCCCCCGGTTCAGCCAATTAATTCCATCATTGGCCATTGGGGGCATTCATCTTGCCCCCGTGGAGCGGGCGCGCAATTTGGGCGTCCTCCTGGATGCCCGGCTGTCCATGGATGACCATGTGACAGCCGTGGCAAGGGGGGCGTTCCACCAGGTTCGCCTGGTGCGCCAATTGCGCCCCCTACTGGACCGGGACGCCTTACGCACAGTCACTCATGCGCTGGTGACGTCTCGCTTGGACTACTGTAACGCTCTCTACATGGGGCTTCCCTTGAAATGCACCCGGAGGCTACAGTTGGTCCAGAACGCAGCCGCGCGGGTAATTATGGGGAGTACTAGGTACTTCCATGTGACACCGTTCCTGCGCGAGCTGCACTGGCTTCCTGTGGTCTATCGGGTGCGTTTCAAGGTTTTGATAACTATCTTTAAAGCGCTCCATGGCTTAGGACCTAGTTACTTGCGGGATCGTATTCTGCCCCATACATCCCTGCGACCAATTCGCTCGCACAGAGAGGGCCTCCTCCAGGTGCCGTCCACTAGACAATGTCGTGGGGCGGCGCCTAGGAGTAGAGCCTTCTCTGTGGCGGGCCCAGCCCTGTGGAATGACCTCCCTCCGGATATTAGGATTACCTCTGACCTCCGCTCCTTCCGTATTAAGCTTAAGACCCACCTATTCCAAGCAGCTGGCCTGGCTCAACTTTGATCTAACCATATCGCTCCTGACGGGTTTTTAACTGGGTATTTTAATTATATTTAATTTCTAGGGGTTTTAATACTGTATTTTAATTGTTTTTATTTTCAGCCGACCTCTTCCTTGTGTATGTCTCAGTATATGTCTTTGTTATATGTTTGTTTTGTCCACATATTTATTTCGTATGTTTCATTGTACGCCGCCCCGAGTCCTTCGGGAGAGGGTGCGGCTAAGAAATAAATATATTATTATTATTATTATTATTATTATTATTATTATTATTATTATTATTATTATATTATTATTAGTGTCACAAGAGGTGTAGGAATGCAGGAATTTGTAGATTAGAGATATTATTTATTACGCTGCAGTGAATCATAATAACACAAAAACCAGGGATGAAGTTTGAGAATAATTATGCTAAATCCTGAATGAATTGAGAATGCAAGTAAGTATCTGCTTAGAAAATGGCCAGTGAATGTTAGATATGTTGTCTAAACATGAATAATTTATGTATAAAGTAGATACTTTGAATTATATAGACTTTTATATGATTAGGGAATTGAAAATTGGTTTCTGAATGTGATAGGAATACTATATGATGAAAGTTAAGATGTGAGAAAATAAATGGAATTAAGCAGGGATTAAGATAAGGAAAGTACATTGCCTTGGATGTTCAGCATAAATAATGTTTGTATAACATTAGAGGTCTATTGATGGAAACATGAATATTTTGTATGGAAATGATTCTTCTGAATAACCTGAAATTTTAAAGTATTGTACTCCAATCATGATAATAATGTCATCATTTCTCAGATCTATTACCGTAAATTGTATTTGCCTTAGTCTATTAAAGTTCTAGTATCTTGTTTATTTTCCATATTCTGACTGCTAAGATAAAAATTTGACTTAAATGCATATAGATACATACACAATTTTAATTTATCTTGCTCAAACACATCCAGTTTTATTAGGTGCTATCCATTTTGTGCCAACAATACAACAAGCACACAACTCAGACCATGTTCTCAGACCATGTTCTCAGAAATCAAATCTTATTGTCAACAGAAATGACGTGTCACTCATTTGCAGTATTTCTCATTTTCCTCTTTCATAGACATAAGTAAGGATAGAATGCTGCCGGTAATCCTAGGTTCTTCAGTTCCTTCCACGAACTTCTGTCATATTCCTGGATTTTAGCTAGTTCTGGGAGTTTTTATTTGTATGAACCGATGCATTTGGCCAATAAGTTTTTTTTATTTCTTCTTCCCTTGTTGGATTAGCCAGATATACCAGAGCACTGTTTCCTATCAGCAAACTCCTATTAGCTTTTTGAATTTATTCCCTGAAAATACAGCCTGCCTTATATTCTTTCTATAACCTGTGCTATAGCCTCCTCTAACATGGCAGGCAGCAATCACTCAATGACATAATAATGGGGAATCAGCAACTTCAGTGCCCCCTTTACAGTCAACAGCTAACCTTTGCACGTCACAGATCTGAGCAGTTAGTCACTCAGAATATATAGCCTTTTTCTGTTTAGTCTCCTCTCTGTTGTTGAACTCCACTGACAAACTCCTGTTACCTTCCCTGTTCACTATTAATTCTCTTTGAAATAAATCATATGGATGAAACTCTTGACCTTACCAACTAGCATCTCTAGTTATGAGGATGTGCTGTAAGGATTGTAGCTGTAAATATTTGAGCATACAAAGGATAATATAAAAACAAATGCCATGGTACAATATTTTCCTAATACCATTTGTATATGGCAGTGATATTTCATGGTTTTTTAAATTGAAGAATCTGAAAATTACAAATTGCTTCTTTACTTCCACTAATGTTTTTATTTCCTTTAATCATAAAGTATAACCAGAATCAATTAAAAGAGAGTTGCCTTCGTCATGTTACCTGGGCCCAATAGGAGCTGAAGCCCCACTCATCCAGGAATATTATGGTCTTTGACTATGCTGAAGACCCTCTTAAACATTTTGGGTGTATATTCTATAAAAATGTATCTTCTTACATATTTGAGCTGCTAAGATCCCTATTATATAAGTATGAACTTTCAGATTCAAATTCTCTTAATGTTATGTTATCCATAAGCTTATTATCCATAATATAGAACTGTAATATATAGTGGCATATAACGGAGAGGAGATGAAGAAAAGGCAATACGGTGGGTGAGATGTCACAATACAATTCCTGCTCCTGTCATATATGAATGTGATGTTGCCACATGAACAAAAACAATAGATCTTACATTGCAATGCTGCATCTTGCCTTTTTTTTAACCTATCCCCCACTTTACAGGCATCACTGATAATCGAGTTTCTGCAGCTGACTACAGGTAGTGATACACAGTAAAGTTAATGGAAATTACTAATAACGTACAATATTTTACTCAATAGTTTTAATGAATGCCTAGACCATGCTTATAGAATATTATAGACCTAGTTTGTATTTTTAATCCTCATTTTCTTTTAATATTTAGACTATTTAGATTTTTGATTTTTAAGTAATTTTAATTTTAATATTTGTATTTTGTATTTTTTATATTTCATTTATTTTGTATTGCATATTTCTTATTCTGATCATTGACCATAGTAAATTGATGGATTGACTGTTGGATGCAGTGATCATAAAGTCAGCCTATGCCTGGAGAACATTGGGTTCAAATATCCATGATTCAAGAAATGTTGCAGAATCATCTTGAGTCAGCTATTATCATTCATTCTTATCTCACATTGGCTGTGAAATTAAAGGGAAATATAGGGAAAAAAATTGTAGAGCAGCTCAATTTCCTTAGAACGTTAGGGATTTCTGTTGAATCTGTAAAATGTATTTGTTATATATTATGGAAGGCCTGTCCGGTTTTTGAAATGCATAAAACTATTACAGTAATTACACTAAAATCATTTAAATTTATTTAAATTTATATAAGTATGTATGTGCAGCAACACACACACACACACACACATAAATCAGAGAAAGAAAGATTTTAACGTATTAACAAATCAGAGCCTCAATAACTTTATAAAAGGCATTTTATAAGTTTGAAAGAATTTTTTTAAAATAGGGGAATTATACAGACATACCTGTAACCTGCTTTCATCCCTGGTTTTGTAAACATTTTAGAGTCAAATCTTATATGACAATTTCTCTTCAAAATTCTCTTCAAAATTCTCTTCAAAAATAGCAATAGCACTTAGACATATTTCTCTTCACAATGCTTTACAGCACTCTCTAATCCCCCAACAATCTGGATCCTCATTTTATTGATTTTGGAAGGATGGAAGACTCAGTCAACCTTGAAGTCCAGGTTGTTGGCAGAATTAGCCTGCAATACTGCATTCCCACCACTGCGTCACCATATAAAAGGGTTTCAGTGAAATGACTCAAAGCTCAGCGCAAGTGTCTTTAAAATATAACTATGTAACCCAGATACAAAGTAATTTATATTGTCTTTATATTCTGATCTGCTAGATATTTGGGATATTTCCCACAATCCCTACAAGCAAGGGTATCTGTCATGTTGATTGTTATGTAGACTGGAGTACAACATATGCAGGAGATTCCAAGTTGGGACATTACTTTGAAGAAGGAAAGATGATCACAATAGCATATTTAAAAAATGTATAAAAGACCAAGAATCATTTGAAAGAATGCTTCTTACTGGTTCCTAAGGTGATGGCTGAAAATATAAAAGCAAACCTCACCAATACATCCCATCATTGCTTGAAGCTTTTATCCATATAAGAGTCAAACTCAACGAAGCGCATTTCAGATTCTACAGGGACATTTGTCAAATAGGTTAAGTTTAAAAGAAAAAGAAATTGAACTGACCCACATTTAGAGTGAAAGAAAAATTGTCCTGAGGTTAAGTTGAATGAAATAGAATTGAGTAGCTTGGCTGCTGAAACAGGTGCATGGCAGATTTTTCAAAGAAAATGTAATTTAGGTCACCATTTACCATAATAAAATGAAAATCTATAACATACTGAGGATGGGTACTTTTCTTGGAGCTTTCCCTCAAATGCAAAGTAGACAGAATCCCTCCAGCTTGCTTCTCCTACAAAGTCATAAAGCTTGCTAGGTCAGCTTTTTCCAATCATTCCTGAATAGCTAAAAAAATAATAGGTCAGTTCCAATGCACAGAGCTAGCTGAAGCTGTAAAAATGCTGCCTTGCCACTTATGGTGCATTGAGCACTTACCTTATAAGATCTAGTCATTAAGTTTGCTGGAAATTTTTTTTTACTCTATTCTTTAAATAAAATGGCTTCTAACTAGTTACTGGATCAGCAGGAATAGACTGTAGCCTCTGTCATATACAGGAAAGAAATTTATTTATTTTATTTATTTGCTCAAACCTCTAGGCTGCTTAGCTCCAAAATGATTGGACACCTTTAGAAGATTTAAAACACAGTAAAAATAACTATAGGAAGAAGACACATTAAATAAGGGTGCATCAATTATCCAATGGAATAAATAACACACTTCCATATCACCAGAGGTGGGTCCAGTTTGGCCGAATAAGGTAGTAACTCCGGCAGACATGTGACCATACCGGTTCTATGATTGGAGGTGCCATCTTGATTTTCTGTTCTGCACATGTGCAGAATAACCTTCATTTAAAAATGTAACTTTTACTCGTTTTTTAATGTGAGCATGCAGAGATCATTTTAAATGAAAATGCGCACATGTGCAGAGCAAATTATTTTTACTACTAAACCAGTAGTAATGGCAGCTGGAACCCACCCCTGCACATCACACAAATGAAATACAAGGGAAAAGTGTGTGTGTGTATGGGGGATGAATAACAGTCAGACTTATTGTAAACTTATAGAGTAAAAGAATAGTAATCAAAGACTATTATTTACTTAATCATTATACGCTGCTTTTCCGGTGTAAAAGAAGCATCTGAATCAAGCTTTAAAACTGTTCTTTTTGTCTATTTCATATTACCCTGCTGTATTTTAAAGCTTGAAGCAGTAGTTCAGCTGAGGTTTCCTTTCTCTTTGCAACTTTACAGTACACATTTGCTACTGTCAATTTTAGAACATAGTAAGTCTGAAGATTTACTTGTTTATTTACAGGATTTCCATACTGCTCCAAACACACAATTCCAAACAGTGTATAAATTCCCCACGACACGTCTGTCTTCCCACCATTTAAATAAACAAAGCATATAATATATGTGTGTGTGTGTGTGTGTCATATAGTATATGTATTTTTGTATTTGGTATGTATCTTTTTTCTCCACAGTCTAAAGATGTCTCCTAAAAGGATAAGAATTACAAACATCTGCTAGGCTACAGCAAATGCTCTGTACTGTCCAGCCATAACATTGGGTTGCTTTGCTTCGGAAACAGTTGCATAGAAAGCTTCTCTTCGACTCATAGCTCTAATCCTCAGACTGTGACAGATTTCAAGCTGCTTATGAAAACAGGGGGGGGAAAGGCAGGGAAAGAAAATCCACACTGATTCTTTGTTCTCTGGAACAGCAGAATGAGGGAAGGGGAAAAAAACCCTTCTGAATAAGAAACTAGGTAAGTGGGATGCCCAAATACTATACCCCTTGTAGCAGCAGCTGCCAAATGCTGTGTGTGTGCATTTAAAAGGAAGGCTCACAAATTGCTTGGGTTAATTTCAGTAGATGCAAAAATGGGATATGAGTTTGCATCATTCTGGGTCATTCACTAAAGTAATTCTTTTGGGTAAGCCTGCTTCCTCCCCCCCTTCCCCTCAGTAAATCATTCTCCCCAGAGAACCTTCCAGATGTAGGTTCCTTTTCCTCCTTTTCTCAGATCCAGTATAACCTTTTAAGCAAGTCTGCTCTTCTCTAGCCTGTCAAGGTCCTACAAAGCAATCTGCCCCCTTCTCCTAGCTCTAATAAAATCACAAGGTACACTTCAAATTATGAACACATGACGTTGCTATTTGCAGCCAGAACGATAATTCAGAATACATTTCTGTTGCTTGCATTAGACCATAATTTTTATAGATCTACTAGATAGAATTACAGAGATACTTTAACACATCAGCATAATGTTACCCCAAAGTAGCTGTTGAACCCGGTGGAAATGAATCTTCAGTACTGAGAAGCTTGTCCAAGAAATGCAGCTTCTTTCTCTCCCAGCAACCAGAAAAGATCTTTAATTAGAAGAGATGTATATGCCTCTCTTTTCTTACAAGCTTAGATGCCTTACAAAAACCTAGTGAAAGTTTTATTTTCTCCTGTCCTTGGCTTAGCTGGATTCCTTGTGTACCGTCTTCTTATTGAAAAGCCAGGTAGGTAACTTTTTGTCTCTGTGGCTCTACCATTTCCACACTATTCCCACTGGAGATCCCTTTTTCTCATGGCCTCTATTCCCTTCTCCAGTTATCTCATTATTGGCTGCTCATTGTTCTCTTGGCTTCAATTATCCCTATGAAGGGAGATTTCCCTTTATAAGGAGATATTTCCTCGACTCTAAGCAGAAAGCAGATAATGGCGCAGTGAGAACAGCTTTTTGCGTTCTTCCTTAACCTCCTGCTTACCAAAGAAAAGCTAAAATAAGATCTTAAGCATAGTTCTGGTTTTGCTTAACAGCCGCTTCATCTACAACTGATCCCAAATGTCACTAAATGAGGACTACCGGTATTTCCATGACATTCATGGCTAGCTTCACCATATATTTGAACAGACAAAGGAGTACACAGGCAATTGGAACGGAAATAATAGGAGTGGAGAAAGAAGGATTCAACTCTTCAATTTTTAACAAAAATTACAGTGAAAAACTGGAAAAAATGTACTTAGGCCTACATTTGTATGAAATTACTTTTCCCATCATCTGGAAGACTGGCCTTTCAATGTAACTTTAGTCCACAAAATCTTCAGAGTGTAACTGATTCAGGTCTTGTAAATTTCAAGGGGAGCTGGAGAGGCCCGAACAACTAATTAAGAACACAAAGCTGAACTTGTTAATTTGTTGTTAGCACTTTTTAGGAAAGCACTGAATGCAGAGAAAAGCTACTCAAGAAGAGATACTCCGAAAACCGAACAACATTTGATTTTAAGGATATACCTAATGGACAGAGGACATGAGGAGGGCAAAAAGGAGGACATGTTCTCCTGTTGCTACTTTTGGTAATCTGATTCATGGCAAATCTCCACCAGTTTGCAGCAGCTTCACCAATTTCCCCAAGTTACTGCAACCACTGACTTACATATAGAATATGTAATATAGAAGATGTCAATATGGTACCTATCTGTCTAGCCAGATGGCTTTCTCAAAAAATAATGAGAGCTATAATTCCTATATTTCGCAGAAGTCTGTTGTAATGTTTCTCCTGTTTAGGCCCTCCTTACTTTATGTGGTGCTAAATGTATGAAAACAAATACCTAAGCTTCTGATTGTATGCAATACTTTTAAATAGAAAACTATTTTCTGTGCCTGAATTAGAAAGGGAAGATATGACAGCAAGTTTTTTTTTTCCACCCTGTGTAATAATTTATCTTCATATGATCCTTTTATCCCACCTCCGTCTGATGGCCAGAACGATTTGTGGAAACAAAGAGATAAATGAAAGAAAAAAAGAACGCAAAAATTTGCAAACTGGAATGTTATGGTAGGTTAATACTACCTTAATTACTCATTTGCTTTTTCAGACAGATGGGCCATTTTCATCATTCAGCCTGCATGCCAATCTCCTATGTATCTTATAAAACGTTAGTATAAAAGGCAATGGAAGCTGCATTGTACTATCTCTCACCATTTCTTCCTTGAAGCTGATTTTAATTCTTGATCATTCTTTCTGGGGGAAACAGTGGCTTTTTTATAAGTTTAAATGTAATGGAACAGTTGTAATGCTTGATAAGTGAGAAGGAAGACAGAGTGGGAAAGATGATGCAGTAGGGAAAACACTTTGGATAGGCCTAATTTTTGTTTTGACATATTCCCTTTCTTTTGTTTTGTCCAGCTCACATGTGATCCCACGGGTTTTACAAGTCATACAAAGAACTGCATGTAATGTTCTACCTCATAGAGGGTAGCATGGAGTCATCTAGCACTTGAATGGAGGACCCACTAAATAATCCTAACAATTTGTAAGTTACAGTGACTTAAAATAAAATTCTGAAATATTTTTCACTGTTTTCAAGAAAATTGTTAATGAAGTATCCAGAAGTGGAACTCAACTTTCCTTTATTTTATACTTGTTCTAGGGCTGTGATGGCAAACCTATGATACGCGTGCCACAGGTGGCATGCGGAGCCATTTGTCAGGGCATGCAAGATGTTGCCCTGTCAGCTGGCCAGCGTGCATGCGTGTGCTGGCCAGCTGACTTCAACCTTTTCTTGAGGCCATTTTTCGTGCAAAAAACCAGCCCTAGGGGCAAACCGGAACTTCAGGAATATACTTCTGGTTTGCTCGTAGGGCCAGTTTTAGCTCTCTGGAGCCTTCAGAGACCTCCAGGAGGCTTCTATGAAGGAGGGCAAAAAACGACCCTACGAGCAAACCGAAGAGAAGAAGTCCGTTCCTAAACTTCCTGTTTGCCCATAGGGGTGGTTTTTCACGCTCTGGAGGCTTCAGGGAAGCTCCTAAAGCTTCCGGAGGGCCTCCAGGGGGGCAGGGGAGGCTTTTTTCGCCCTCTCCAGGCTCATATAAAGCCTCTGGTGCCTGGGGAAGGCAAAAAAACATGTCAAAAATGGGGGGGGGAGCTGGTCGTGCATGCATGAGCACTGGGTTTGTGCGCATAGCATGGGTGTGGCACGCCCGTGCACTACTCCCCTGAACTCCCCCCGCTTTTGGCACATGAGCCACAAAAGGTTCTCCATCACTGTTCTAGGGTAAGGATACACATAACCTGTTGTTTTTAGACCACATATAATGCAAAGAATCATGGGTGCATCTTCAGAGCCACTCCAAGAGTTACTATGAAATTGTAATTTCATAGTATGTGAAATGTGAATGAAGGAGAGAAGAATTAAAGATACAGGATGCATCATATTACCTGCATTACTTAATTGGGTTTAACTAATTAAATTTAAATTATATCAAATTTAAGTGTTCTAGCCTGAACACCTTTTTTTACTCGATTCTCCTTGCCTTTGAAGGTTGCCCCCTAGCATAGCCAATAAGGTTAAGATCTGGCTCTTGATTCCTGAAAATTTACACACCACAGATCTATGGTAGAAAACAGATATGTTTTCCAGCATTTTCAACTATCCCAGATAGTTTTAATTGGAGATTCTTAATTGAGCTTTTAGAAATAAAGCCTTTTTGCCTATAAAGTTTGGGCTTTAAAATTGAGCAATGGTCCCTTCATACCCACAGAGTTTAGAAATTCACAAAAACAAGTTGCTAGAACTAAAAGATCTAGCAACTTTAATGAAACTGATCTGAATGCAAACTATTTAGAACTAAATGTGCTTTTGTGTTAGGGATGAATATTGAACAAAGTAGCTCTTTTCATTCGATAGTTAAGTGGAACTTTTCTTCCTACTCCCAGTGACACAACTGAAATATCACACATTTTGGATTATAAGCTTTTTTAAACACAGAGAAAAAAGTATTAATATTCTAAATGAAAAATTGTAATTCTGTGCATTCACACACACACCAATAACCTGTAGCAACAATATCGGTGATTCTTATTAGACGTGACAAAAGAATGGATTTATTGTTAAGTATCTGAAATCTTTTCTAGTACTGAGATTTGGAAGAGATGAAGAATTTTTGCTCTCTGTAGTAAAGGATAAAATTTTTCTCAACTATTTCTGAATAAAGAACACCTTTATAAAGGTATAAAACTTCTTTATAAGGATTGGATATGTAGAATGATATCTTTTTTATAATAAAAAGGACAACTAGAAAAACACATTAAACAATCAACTTCTTTGGAAGAATAAAATTCACAAGGAAAGAAGAAAACTGACCACCTTTAAAACGTTTTCCAACACAATGGGTATCAATGAACTTTGTCAAAAAATGTCACACAACCCACTGCAGCACAACCAGTACAATTCATGAAAAGGATAAAGCTCCCTTTAAAAAAAATATTTCAAACATCCAACAGACTGCCACAATTTGCCAGTATCACTGTAGAAAACAAGGCAACAAATGTCCCCCAAAACATCTTAAGCAAAACCAAAGGCCCAGTAACCCAAGAACTTAAAACAACAGTCGTGTACAACATTTTATTTATTTAGTTTGTCACTTATGTACAAGATAACAGGAATAAGAATAAATATGAATGAGAACACAGGAAATGGGTACAAATAAATGGGGACATTAGGACAGGGATGTTAGGCACACTGGTGCACTTATGCATGCCCCTTACAGACCTCTTAGGAATGGGCTGAGGTCAATAGTAGACAGTTTAAGGTTAAAGTTATGGGAGTTTGAGGATGTAACAACAGAGTCAGGTAGTGCATTCCAGGCATTGACCACTCTGTTGCTGAAGTTGTATTTTCTGCAATCGAATTTGTTTCGAGTTCGAGTTTACCTTGATTTTGTATCTATTGTGTGCTCATGTATTATTGCATTTGAAGCTGAAGGAGTCGTTTACAGGTAGGACGTTGTAGCAGATAATTTTGTGAACTACGCTTAGGTCAGACCGTAGGTGGCATAGTTCTAGGTTGTCCAAGCCCAAAATTTCGAGCCTGGTAGCCCAAGGTATTCTGTTGCAAGTACAGGAGTGGAGTACTTTTCTTGTGAAATATCTCTGGACACGCTCAATTGTGTTAATGTCCGATTTACACTGTGGATTCCAGGTAGACGAGCTGAATTGGAGGACTGGTCTAGCAAAGGTTTTGTATGCCCTAGTTTGCAGTACAATATTACCCAAGAAGAAGCTTTACAAGATTACGTTAACAACTCTTAATGCCTTTTTAGTAATGCGGTTACAGTTAACTCTGGCACTTAGCTCATTTGATATGAGTATTACAAGATCCTTGACAGAGACAAAGACTGTAACAGCCACTCTCTAGGACAGAATAAGAAGAACACCATTCACAAAAAGCAACTAAAATCAGAAGACATTACAAAAACTTAATATCGCCACACATGACAGAATCAATCAGAGTTTCAGTTGGGAAACAATCAGCATCTTAGACCAAGCCAAATGCAAAAATGCTTTAAAATTCCTGGAAGGTTGGCATTCAAACAAATGAACCACTAATAGAAATAGAGATAAACCCCATTTACACATCACCCAAAAGAGATAATAAACTTCTAGAAAGGAAACAAAAGAATTGCAACACATCCCCTCCAGCATTCCATAGTGAAATAAGCAGGGTTCAGCCTCAGACAAATGAGCAGAAAACAATATTTAATCAAGGAATTACCACAGAGGAGACACTACCTCAACCAAAATTGGCAGGTTAAGCTACTGCATATAATTTGGCAGTAAAAGAGATGATTTTACCTATCTGGGTAATGAAATATCTGCAAGCATGTAACCAAACAGAGAGGACCAAGAACTCTACATAAAAAGTGAGCCAGATCAGTAATTAAAATGTACTTCAACATAGCCAGCAGGATGCAATGGCCTTCACTAGATTTTAGAGCAGCAGGCTATCTTATGATGATTATGATGGGCCTAGCGATGGCTCTAATTACTATTTACTGTCCCAAAGCATCAACTGCATCAGGTCACTACCTCATACTACCGAAGGGTAGGGCTAGACCTACCTAGGATTGTTTAGGTAGTGAAACTGAAGTTTATTAAGCTGGAAACCTTTTCTCCTAAAAAGATCCTGTATTTTACAGGAGATGAGGAGGGGGAGAGGGAGGGAACAAGACTATTTTCACCCTGCAAAAATAATATTGTACAGTCCTTGTTTTCTGAGCCTTGAATGCTTCCTTGCAGCATTTCATTACAAAGTACATATGTAACATTATCAATATTCTATTGAAAAATAGTATTTGCGCAACTATTAAGGACATAAAGCTTTTTACAAGAAAACAAAGCTGATAATTCAAATCTAGATCGATGGAAAAGGTAGTAAATTTGTAACACCGACACATTTGACTTTTAACGAAAGCCTCGCAAAGAAGAATATGACTATAAAGTCACTGAGGTGTGGAATGACACTTAACCAACTGGAAGGCTAGGAGAGTTGACTGCAGGAGGACCAACGGGTGACAAATTCATAATCAGAGTGTTGAAGCTGCTAATTTAATAACCATGTGGTTCTTTTCACTTCATTGGTTTCCACAGTGGAATATGTAGTATATAAATATATATCTTTAATCTTTGAAGGTGTGCATTTGTGCAGCATTGGAGTAGAAAAGTCTGTCGAGATTCTCAATCATCCAGGTCGTGGTTGTCAAGGAACTGGAATTCCTTGGTTTTTTTCCCCTTGAAAACATTTTGCTTCTCATCCAAGAAACTTCTTCAGAACGCGAAACATTTTCAAAGAAAAAAACCAAGAAACTCCAATTGCCTTCTGAAAAGCATATTTGGGGAGGAGTTGAAAAGATTGTCCAAATTTGTTTTGAAGGTTCTCTATGATTATTACAGATGCAGGAGTAAAACCAAACAGGATTAAGTTTGATGAAAGACTTCCCAGAATCTTAGGTCTCTCAGCTAGAGTAAAAAGCTAAAAAGTATCTGAGAAGAAGACAGGGGCACAAACCTCTATACTGCATGGCTATGTGCATGTAACTACCAGATCAAATCTTGAAAGATAATCCATCTTGTAGCTTTTCTTGACCTCTATGATTTAGTTTCACTGGCTTTGATTCCTGTTTGTTCCACTTCTGTGCCTATTTTGGAGCCTGTGAAGGTCTGTCTCTGCGCACTTTTCTTGAACCAGATGTTGTTTCATTCTCAATAAGAAAGACACGGCTTATGTTACTACTGATGTTTGCTCAATGTTGATTTGAAATAATATATATAATGAATGTAATAACAGAATCTTGCAAGACTGATTGTGCTCTTCCTTCTCTTTCTTACAGTTCAGTGAATTAAGTCCCTTCCAAAACTTATCTCATTGTCTAGACTTTTAGCCTCTTTTGCCTAGGTAATTGTTAAGGTCAAGGTTGTTTTACTAAGACCCTACATCTGTTAGCAGCTGAGATGCCTTTTGGACTGTCTGCCTAATTGGTAGATCTGAAGCCTGTATTTGATTGCATTGGAGATTGTGATGTGGAAATAAATGGGGAAGTCAGAAATTAAATATTTAAATAATTTTAGGAATGCTTTTTTTCTTTTTTTAACATTTATAAATAATCTAGGGTAGAACCTGCCCCACTGTATATTGAGGGGGACTGTGTGGAGAGGGTTTCCTCTTTTAAATTCTTGGGAGTGCTTGTTAGCCAAGGTCTCACCTGGAAAAACAACACGTCCCTGGTGATTAGTAAGGCTCAATAGAAACTTCATTTCCTTAGAGTCCTGTGGAAAAATCAGCTGGAACAACTGATTCAAGGTATTAATTATGACCTTTAAAGCCCTCCATAGCTTAGGCCCAGGGTACCTGCGAGACCACCTACTGCCACCAGTAGCCTCCCACCGTCCAGTACGATCCCACAGAGTTGGCCTCCTCAGGGTGCTGTCGGCCAACCAGTGTTGGCTGGTGACCCCCAGGGGGAGAGCCTTCTCTGTGGGAGCGCCTTCCCTCTGGAATGAGCTGCCCCCGGAGCTCCGCATAATCCCTGACCTCCGGTCCTTCCGACGCACCCTAAAAAGTTGGCTTTTCCAGCAAGCTGGCCTGGCCTGTTAATGTTAATGTTAATGTTAATTTATTTTAAATGTACTGTTTCTTTTTTTTTTTTTATCGGTTTGGTCTTTTTGGAATTGGGTTTAATCTTTTTTTTAACTTTTGTGATATGTGTTTTTAATGTTGTACGCCGCCCTGAGTCCTTTGGAGAAGGGCGGCATATAAATCCAAATAAACCTAAACCTAAAACTAAACCTGATGACCACTTTCTATTGGTCTACTGTGGTTTGAAGTTGGGGAAATCAGATAGATATGTAGAATGGAGGATGAGGCTAGAGGAGCCATATGGTCTGGAAGGGGAAATGCTATAAGGGGGAGTTGAAAAAAAATTGAGAGAGGAAAAAGCAGGCAATAACTTAAAATATGGTGATGAGTGGGGTTGGGGGATGGGGGAGATAGGACTCTGAAGGGGATGTTAGAGTTTGAGACTAATCCTGTCCTGTATTCCACCTTAATCTAGGTCACCAGATCCTGTGTGAACTTGGGCTGGTTTTTTACTAAATGCCAGGGCAATGTGTGTTATGGTCATCTCCTAACACAATTCCATTTTGGTGAGCAGCCAACTTGTCTTGTGTAACCAAGAACTGGGTAGACCAAAGGGCTGTGTGTTCTTTTCTGAAATATGCCCAGTTGGGTTTCAAGTCTACCACCAGTTACGATGTTTTATAAAGACAAAGTAGTTGTTATCCAATGAGTCATACGTGCATTTTGCTGCAAAAACAGGGGTGAGACTCCTGTGCCTCTAATTGGGTTTGTTGCTGATGTACTTGTTACTGTTGCCTCTATTGTGTATCCCCTCTGAACTATTCAACTCTATCATGGAGTTGGTAGTGGAGCAGTGGTGGGTTGCAAATCCCATTCCAACCAGTACGGTTGGAGCGTGGCTGGCGGCGTCCTCATGGATATATGCAGCGTGTGCATGCGTCTGAGTGCCTCCGTGACACTCCAGTTGCTCTGCAGAGCATTGCGCAGGCGTTGCATGTGCCATGTGCGTGCGCCGCAGCGCAGAAGCTTTAAAACATCGGTAAGGAACTCGGGCAGGCGGGTGCGCCCTCCAAAGCACCGTACAGAATGGTATCTGGTGCTCTGGGCTGGCTCCGGTACGCCTGTACCGGGGCGTACCGCCTGCAACCCACCACTGTAGTGGAGTCTCTCAGACACTCGTACTCTCAGAAACTCTCCAACCTGGCTTTCCAAAAGTTTTATTCATTTACAGTATGAGGTTTGTCTTTTGCTGCTTTCTTTTGATACCAGGTGGGTAAGCCACAATGCTTTGTCTGTAGAAAACATACATTGAAACTCCAATAGCGGCTGCCTAATTAAGAGTCTTGAGTGTGTAAAGTGTAACATAAACTGTTTCAGAAAATAGCAGAATGGAAATGGGAATTAGGAAGCAGCAGTTTCTTGCATTGTATCGCACAGCTTTCCTCCCTCCCACTGAGGAATTTGAATTTCTAGCAGTTAATGCCAACCAATTTGATTCAGGCTTTCATGCCTCCATTTGTAAACCTACGGTATTAAATAGTCACATGCTTCCATTTGAGTGCCAAGCCAATTTTTGAAGCATTGTGATTACTCACTGGGAAGTGCAATGTTGACTTAAAGTGGGGGTGGGTGGGGTGGAGATGGAATAGCTTAGTTGTCATATTCCGTTTATTCAGACTGGATATTCACATTGGGGTGACAAAAAATACACAAGCAACTAAAACTTATGTAGTAGGACGATTATGTATTTAGAAGCCTTTACATTATTGGTTTTTGTGAGTTGTGACTTTATCTGACTCAGACCAAATATTCCATTTAATTAAGTCAATGTTTAGTATTTAATCATTCATAATTTGGTCAGACTCATAGTGGATTTTTAAAAAAACAAACCTGTACTTTGTTCACACACATATACAAGTTTTTGGATAGATCTGAAAAATAGTTCCTATGCAAGGATTGTAACTTTCAAAATCAGTTTCACATGGATAAAAGGCAGTGAGTGGCTTTCAAGAAGGTTTGGCTATATATTATATGTTCAGAATTGTAGGAGTGCAGGGAATAATTCTTTGGGCTATGGTAGAGTTCTTGCCCAAAATAAAGTACTAAACTAGTTCATACTAATGTCACTCCAATAATTTTGTAAAATATTTCCACCACTAATACGATGTACCACAGCGCAGTTTTACTAAGATGACTTGTAACTAAGCATACTCTCTTTTAAATCTAATTATGTAAATAACATACCATGGACTCCATTATCTGACAGGAGAATCTGTGCTGCCAGTTCACATTTTTGAGGGGAAAATATTGTTCTGAAAGGTGATGTGGGAGGGAGATCCCACTTTCTGTGACCATGTATGTGAACTTGACTATCACATTTCCACACTGTGTATTTTGTTTTACAAATTGAATATCCCGAGATTCTTCAGCCAATCCTCTCAAGTCCCTGTATTATCTTTCCGAGCCTCCTTTTAACTCTAATTTATTAATATTCTTCTGGAAACATGATGGATGTAATCATAGACACTATTCCAGACAGTTTCACTAGTACTAAATGAAGAGAATCATTTAAAGTATCTTTGATACAGTGCTTCTTTTGATGTAGCCCAGAACAGATTAACCTTTTTCACATTATCTGTCTCACTCTGCTGAGTCAAGTTGTGTTTGTTGTCAATAACAAGACCCAAGTACTTCACCATGCCACGAATCTGCTTTTGGTGTAAGTTGGTTAGAACGCAGTATTGCAGACCAACTCTGCCCACAGCTGGAGTTAAATCCTGGTAGACTCAAAGTTGACTCAGCCTTTCATCCTTCCAAGGTCAGTAAAATGAGGAGCTAGATTGTTGGGAGCAATATTCTGTAAACCACCTAGAGAGTGCTGTAAAGTACTATGAAGCTGTATATAGTGTATGTCTATATGCTATTGCTATTTGTGGACTGTACTTCCACAACATGTGTTTATAACTTCTACCTCGATACCTTCAAAAGGAAATTAAATCTATTTATTTATGCATAGGATTTATGTGGCTGCCTATTGCATATAATGATTCTTATATGAATCAATGGTTATGTTGGGTGATTTATTTGTTTATCAATGGATGAGTTAATTTATTTATATTTATAATATAGATTTATAAACCTCCACAATTCCAAACTATCTCTGAGCAATGCATAGATTAAAAACAGATACAATACATAAGAAAAGTAAACAGAACTAAATGTAATAAAATATGTATGGAACAGTGACGTGCAGTCAGGTGAGACAAGTGAGGCACAGCCTCACAGCTCTCATCATGAAAAGAAAAAAAATGTAAAAGGAAAAAGCTGAGCTAGTTGCTGCTCACCATGGATGACTCTGCTTAACTGTTAAAAAAAGCCTCTAAAAGCGCCCTCTACTATGAGGCAGGAGAACTGCATGCCTCCTCTAGTCTGACTTTCACTCGAGCAGAGTTAAGTAAGGGTTAAAAGCCTAAAAATTCCTGACGTAGTTGAGGCACACAGTTCTCCCTCATAGTAGAGGGCGCTTTTTTAGAGGCTTTTTTAAACAGTTAATCAGAGTCATCCACGGAAGCCAGGCTAAGAGCCATGGTGTAGCACACACACTTTCCCCCAGCCTCTTTCTTTTGGAAGGCTTGGATCGGCTCCCTTCTGGCTTCTCTGCCTCTCCTCTCACCCCAGCCTGCCAGCAGGAGGTGAATGGGTGGGCTTTATTGCGTTCCAGGCATTTCCCACCCAGACAGCAGGCTGCATTTGCAATGGTGGAGGTGTTTGGGGAAGGAATGGGGGGATGGCAGAGGAGCTGCTTTCAAGCCACTGGAAAAAATATCCAATCCAACTTTTGTGTGTGTGTGTGTGTGTGTGTGTTTGTTTGAGAGTAAGTGAGAGAGTGAAGGGGGTAGGAGAGATAGTCCAATCCAACTTCTGTGTGTGTGTGTGTGTGTGTGTGTGTGTGTGTGTGTGTTGTTTGTTTGAGAGAGGGGGAGGAAGGGAGAGAGAAACAAATGCTGTCATTTTAAATTGGAACTGAGCATGCCTGGCTGTGGAATTCTGGGAGTTGAAGTCCACAAGTCTAAAAATATTTGAAACCCACCACTGTGTCAGTGCCTCACCAGCCATAAACCTCACCGCACATCACTGGTATGGAGGGAAATAAACATACTTTAACTGAACAAATTTTTCACTCCAGAGCATGGGGTAAAAACAGGTTTTCAGATATCTCTTAAACAGTTGCATCTTCCATGAGGAAGTGCCATGACAGAGAAGGGGTGTGTATCTTAGGTCCCACCATATGACATTGCTTAATCGAAGGGACAAAAAGTATATCTGCTTTGTTGGACCTTGTGGAGTAGGCAGAAATAATGGGAGAGAGGGTTCCTCAGTTAGCCAGTATGCCATTTTAATAATGAATCCAATGAATGCTTTCATCTTCTGGCCTCAGATTATCTATACTAAATGCCAACAGCTGAAAGTGACTGCAAAAACTTGTCATCTTGCTATCTTGCCTAGGTACACTTGAATGAACATTTTGACAAACTAGTTATGATTTTATTTTCAGGACACTATTTCTTACTTTCAAGGCCCTTAGTTTGTTTAATAATGAAAGAATAAATTGAGGTAAAGAAGATTTTGATGAAGCCTTTCTGTTTTCTTATTCTATTCTCAAATAGTATGGCAATTTGGCAATACAAATAGTATTGGCAATTTGGTTTTCCTTTAATTTTCATTTTTGTATCTCTAATAACATACCAATTTGTTCGAAAAAAGCAAAAAGCACTGCTTTTATTTTCCTTCCCAGTTACTGAAAAATGCTGGCAATTTAGAAAATATAATTGCAGTCAACATGGGAAAAAATATCACTGATGTCCATATGTAATAATCAATTATTACAGCTGGTTTTTTAAAAACCTGGATAGATAACAGGGCTCTAGAGGAATATTCTCCTTTGGGCATTGTTTAGAGGTCATTCTACATATAAATAATGGATTGTAAAAATAATACAATGCTGAAGAGGATGCTTAGTGTTTAACCTGTTTAATTTATAATTGGATTTTTTCTTTTATTTTTTGTCACCCATATTTATGTAACGGATTCTGAAAGTTGGATCCTAATTTTAAAAAAGTCATTTGGATACCATAAGAAAGTGGTAAATAAATGGCTGAAGAAACATTTAAAAAATCAATATGGAAATTCAATGCAAATTAATTTGAATCAGATAATATATTGCCATAGAATTGTTGAAATAAGATTGCTGAAGGAAATTTTTCTGTATAGAGTATTAAACGTCATTACTAAAATATTTGAAATACCATTATTGGTTAATACCATACAGCTATTAAAGGTACATGCATATATACGTAACATTTATTCCTTTCCTTGATAAGCAGTGTTATGCAGAATAGGACACAAATAGTAAGCCAGAGTAAGGGATATGAAAAAGAAGAAGAAATTCAGAAAATTATAGTTTTCAACAAACCACTTAGGATGCCTCTGCATTCGCCTTTTAACCTAGCCTTGCTTCTACTATTACATATATGGCTTCATACCAGTGGTGGGTTTCAAAAATTTTTCTCTTCTGTAGGTGTGGCTTGCTTTGTGGGAGTGGCTTGCCAGCCAGGTGACCGGGTGGGAGTGGCTTGCCGGCCATGTGAATGGGTGGGAGTGGCTTGCCGGCCATGTGACTGGATGGGCGTGGCCAACTTGTAAAATGTGGTGAAACTCACTTAATGATGCTCTTGCTTAGCAACCAAAATGTTGGGTCAGAAACTCTGGCATTTGAAGCACGCAAGTCTTAAAGCTGTCAAGTTACAAGACCCTTGCACCCCTAACCTTTTAGAAAAAAAAAACCAGGGATGTTCAAACTTACAGCTTTAAGACTTATGGACTTCAACTCCCAGAATGCCTCCTCTCGCTCTTCATCTTGATGATGTGCGGACAGGCGGGAGGAGGGAGCTGGAACCGGTTCTAAACGGCACTGTAGATTTGTGGAACCTCTTCTATAGAAGAGGTTAGAACTAGCAGGAACCCACCCCTGCTTCATACGTTATGATTTTGTTTTTTAAAAAACATCTGACTTTTATTGAGGATTTCATCAAGTGCATCAAACCACAATTTTCTTAGTCTTCCCCTTCTCAACCCATTCATTATTTCTTCATAGTTTTGTTTAACAATTTCATCTACATTCTCTCTATAAGCAGTGTATGATAAAAACACCTCAAAGTACTTCATTTGTACTTATCAGCCACTGTAGTGCTCAATCCATGTTCCTTCAGCATCCATTAATTCTTTGTTCATGGACTATACTTTCTTATATTTCTACATTTCTCAATTGTGTTGAAGAGCAAACTCCCTGGTTGACAGAAACCACACTGTACTTCACAGATGTATTCATTGTCGCTTCTCATAGCCTTTTGATAAGAATTCTGCAGATACTTTCTGGGAATAGTTAACGAATTAACCACCTAAAGTACTTTAATTCATTCTCGCTCCTTTTTTTTTTGTGTAACTACAGAAGCCAACAATTTTCCAATTGGCAAACAGATTACTGTAATCACCCACAAATTGTACAGCTATCCATAAAGAAACCAAATCCATATTTTAAAATATATCCAGTTACCTCAATTATAGCTTTGGAATTATTCAACATTTTCACCATTTATTTTAGAGGCATTAACTTGTATTATCTATTTTAGCTTTATTTTGCAAAGTATTCATATTATTGCTGTTAGATATTAGCATATATCGTGGCAAGTCTCCCCTCTGGTCCGCTGCTACAGCAGGAAACAGGTATCGTTCTGATTGGTCGAGGGGCATACCCGATCCCTATAAAAGGGGAACCCTCCGACCACAGAGCAAGCTGGATCACTACTACTACTAATAAAGAGCTGTTAAGTCACTTCGTGTCCGCAGTCTGTCTCTCGTTGCCCAGATCTAACAATTGCCATGCAATTTTTTTAAATATTCTTTTCATTCTGCCCTTAGTGCAGTTTATCCCAGGTCATTTCATCACCTCTATTCTTAATTTTATTGACTCTGCAGGTGTTTTGTTTAATTTACTTTCAAAACAATTTTTTAAATGTCAGAATTTTTTGTGTTTCCTCAGTATCCCGTAAAAGTAATCATTATCTGCTTTCTAATTACATTTTTTGCAACTTTCTTTTCCTTTTCCTCATATATTTCCCTCTCCCTCCTCATTCTTTAAGCAGGCGTGGTCCAATCTGCAGCCCACTGCCTGCATGTGGCCCTGGACAATTAATAATGCAACCTTACAAGATAATTAAATATATTTCAAAAAGAAGTTTGTTATTTATATACATAAGATATATTATAAATTTTATATGCAGCCCAAGACAATTCCTCTTCATTCAATATGACCCAGGCAAGTCAAAAGGTTGGATCGACCATGCTTTATAACATTCTCTTAATTTTTTGTTGATTATAACTAATATACATATTAAAAATACAATTTAACAATTAAATTTCTTATGAACATCTCGTGACTATCAAATAATCAAATAGGAAATAATATGTACCATAATCACAATTTATAGTTACAGCCTCATTAAATCTTCCCCTTCAAAATGAACATTCATTTTTATCTCAAAAAATCCACAATATCTGTATGGACAAATATCTCTATAATTCTGAGTTTTAAACAAAATGCATAAAATACTTCCAAATTATATTGAAAAAGATGTCATGCCTCATATATTTACACCTAATGAATTTTATGTGTTATTTCTATGAATTCTTAATTGAGATTATTTCTAATAATTTGAACTGATCTGAAGTTGGACTACTAGTTTCCTTCAATTTATGGCCTATAAGTATTCTTGTTGTAACTTGATCACCTTATTTTAAATATTTTTGAAATCTTTAAAATTTTTGGTACAGGTAGTCCTCGACTTACAATAGTTCATTTAGTGACCGCTCAAAGTAACAACGGCATTGAAAAAAGTGACTTATGACCATTTTTTACACTTGCGACCATTGCAGCATCCCCATGAACGCATGATCAAAATTCAGGTGCTTGGCAACTGCTTCATATTTATGACCATTGTTGTGTCCCAAGGTCATGTGATTCCCTTTTTCGATCTTTTGACCAGCAAAGTCAATGGGGAATCCAGATTCACTTAACAACCATGGTACTAATTTAACAAATGCAATGACTCATTTAACAACTATGGCAAGAAAAGTCATAGAATCGGTCAAACACACATGTTTCACTTAACAACATAAATTTTGGGCTCAACTGTGGTTATAACTCGAAGACCACTTGTACTAAATTGTTAGAACAAGTGAAGATTTTATTTGTTTCCCTGAAGCTAACTTTCAGAACTGTTGGACTGATGGGGAATCTTTGACTGGACCCCACCAAAAGCATTAGTACAGGTAGTCCTCAACTTACAACAGTCCCTTTAGTGACCATTCAAAGTTACAATGGCACTGAGAAAAGTGATTGTTTTTCACACATCACAGCACCTCCATGGCCATGCGATAAAAATTCAGATGCTTGGTAACTGGTTGATATTTGTGATGGTTTCAGGTGTCCCTTTTTGCCCCTTTCTGACAAGCAAAATCAACAAGCAAAGCCAGATTCATTTAACAACTGTGCTGTTAACTTAACAATTGCAGTGATTCACTTAACAACTGTGGCTAGTAAAGTCATACAATTGGGCAAAATTCACAACAAATGTGTCACTTATCAACATAGATTTTGGGCTCAATTGTGGTTGTAAGTTGATGACTACTTTTGTGTATTCTAACATTGCCACATTTCTTCCATGAAACCTTGAATACTGTCCTCAAACATTTGTTTAAAAGTCTGGAATACAAATAATCATTCTCTTACATGCAATTTTTTTCAGCCACAGATCTTTCACTTTATCTTATGTACTTTTTCATACTTCCTTTTTAGCTCTGTAAAATATTGTTCTTAAGCATTTTCAACATTCACTTTCCTTATACATGCTTTCCATTATTTCTGTTAGAAAATTAAACTATCTTTAAGTACTTTTTCAAACATGACATATTTTTTCTTATTGCAGTTCTAGTTTTTACTTTCTTTTACTTCTTTTCTTTGGTTCCATCTTCCATTCCACTCCCACCCCCAATATTTATACTAGCAAAAATAAAGTCTATCCCATATTCGGAATACCTTATTACCATGATATCCTTCACTAATTCTTTCAATCTTTCAACATAAGCTGCCAATCATGCTTTTAGATTTACATACATTCCAGAACTCTTATTTAAATCTGGCAACATAATTGTAATTTCTCATGTGAACCATTTAAAATGGGAACTTTCAAAGTAATTAATAATCAGGATGTGGTTTTAAAAAGCTATATTACTTCGACAAAGGCTTTTAAAAAAATAAATCTGTGAATCACAACAATGCCAATGAGACAGGAGTTCTCAAACTGTGATGCCATGTATTACTAACATTTCAAATTGAATTGACGTCGTTCATCATTTTGGTGTGACAGCAGGGATCTTCCCTAATTAATACTATTTCAACAGAAATCTTTAAAAACTGCCTCTAAAGAATATCCTTTACATATAAAGAATTCCGTTCAATTAGAGGTGGGTTCCTAGCGGTTCGGCCTGGTTCAGCCAAATCGGTAGTCGAATGCCGGCCTCGGTTGCAGACTGGCAGCGACCCAGGCATGCTACGCCCCCAAACTGGTCCTTCGGTCGCTGCCGTTGCTGCCATCTTTTTTTTTTTGAGTCCTGTACATGCACAGAATTTCCATTGAAGTGTGCATGTGCGTGCGTGCTAAGTACACACGAGCAAACCAGCAACAACGCAGGCTGAAACCCACCCCTGCCTTCAATGGCCTTTTTTATATTAACTGATTGCTTTACTCAGAATGCTAAAGTCTTAGGGAGAAATAAGTTGTAATTCTGCTTATGTCTGGCTGAAGAAAATATGAGTGCTTAGAGAAACCCTTCCCTCTTTTATAAGTCCTCATTTTTAATACTCTTAATATGGTAGTGTTACATAATGCAAAGGTTTTACTAGTTAAGAAGCAATAGCTGCATCCTAAATTCTCTGGCTGCTTTTGTGGTTAGGAACAGGTGTTGTGATGGAGTTTTGTGTCCTGAGGCTTACTGAATTGAATTGGCATATCTACATAAAACTATTTGTGAAAAATTTTCATCCATTAAACTTAGTTATGTACATCAAGTTCTATTAAAAATGAATACATGGGAGTTTAATTTTTCATGAGATGCTTAAATCCCAGTATTTTCAATCCAATTAGAGCTAAGATGTTAACATTTCCCCCTGCTTTGCCAGGAAAGAAAATATCAGTTTGCAAAGACTGGCACATTATTGTGTCAGGGTCTTGGTTCTCCCTGTGTATACAAAGCCCAATCCTTGCCAAATTAACTTTGGGCTTTTCTTCTTCCCTGGATAAACCAACTTCTCTATTGTAAGCTGGGAAAATATTAGTTTTTGTGTTATGTAATGTTTGCAACAGTTTAACAATTGATATTCACAAACCATATAAATAACATCCAGGACTGATTTTCATGCCATGTATACATAGAAATGGAGCTATACTTAAACTATGTATATGAAACAAGCTGACATTTTTAAAAGAAGATATGTACTAAATAGTCACTGTTCTCATTCATTCCTGATCTCTGAAGAGCCCAATACCCTCTTCTTGTTCTCATCCATCTACTCATGTTTCACAATTTCCTCCCAGATTTATATTTGGTTAGTCCTTCATTATTTTTTCTATTGGAGTGTAAATATGCATCCAAAAATTTATTACTAATGCATTTTACTAATTACCATTACTAATTCATACTTTCTCACATAGGTTTAACAGATCATTCATATTTGAACATTCAGTACACCTTTATTTCTCTGCCTATATTCATCAAGTCTATATGATAGACCTGGACAAGATGGCTGACTGAAGACAGTTCTGCATTTTTCGCGGACCTGACATTTGCAGAATTTTCTAAGGAGCTGGTTGGTCAGTAGGTTGGTTCCTTTGATCCTCTCTGGATAAATGGGAGAGATGTGAGATTGCCTAAACTGTTCGTCTTCAGAGTTGTTCCTTTTCTTTTTGAAGGGACCCCAAGATAATTATTTCTAGTGGTGATGGAGGAAACCTGAAGAGGGGGGAATTCACTGTAATTGCTCAGCCATGAATGGAGCCTTTCAAAAGAATGCTTATGTCTTGGTATGTCTCTGCTAACTTACCTTCTGAAATTGCTTGTTAATTGTTGCAGACAATTTAGACACCCTCAAAGGGTGATAGGAAATACCTGGTAGGTTTCTGCTTTCAAACCTTAATATAAGACAAATTAAGATTTTTTAAAATCCTTTAAGAATTTAAAACAAACAGCAGAATTTTTTTTAAAAACCAAGAGCTCAGAAAGATTAGATCAACCGCTGGTTCATAGATTGGAATCGGTTTGCGGCATTCCAGCAACTGACCGTGTAAACAAAGTGAAGCCCCATCCGTGGATTGCACACCACTTCCAGTCCATGGAAAAATATTTTGCCACGGAACTGGTTCCTGGTGCCCAAAAGGTTGGAGCCTGCTGGATTAGAGAATTGAATTTTAAATATTTCTTTAATATTAATTAATTATAATATTTAATATTTTTAATCATTTGAACTTATTTTTATACAATAAATATATGTTTGTGGACAATTATCATGGAGTTTGGAGTATTTTTTGAAGAATTCCATTAAGGACGGCATCGATCGAATCGGTCACAGCATATATGCTATTTCTTTTTGGAAACAGTTTGTTTTCAAAAGAACAGATACACTACGAATTCTACTTGAGAACAACGTGAATGAAATCATGGATAAGAACCTGCCATTAGATGCAAATAGAAAACTATGAAGTCTTAAAATTAAGAAGGAAATAAAAAATATAATTCCAGAGAATAATGGGAAGATGTAGTTCTTTATTGTTGATTTACAAAAGAGACTTAAGTATGGAAGTAGGGAAGAAAATTGTAACAAGGATCAATAATTACTGGAAACAAAAGATTGTTCTGTAAAAAAAGATAAATTTGATATTTTTTTACCATGGTTAAAGTGGGACTTATTATTCTATTGATTGTTTTTGGAGTTACAGATATTTTGATTCAAAAAATGTGATGTACTGGATTTGCTCATTTGATGTTTAAAGTTTTTGCTTTATAGCAATTTTTTCTATCCTAATTGTTTAGTGTTTAAATGATTTAGTACTAATTATGTGGAAGATTGTGGGTTCCCCCCCCCCCCCAACTAGTTCTGTTTGTTACATTAAGGTACTTTATATTAGTGAATAATTTAGGGCTGAGATGTAGAATGTTTATTTGAATGGGATAGTTGCTATTTGGGACAGTTATCTCTGGAATGGTTGGCATTTGGAATGGGTTGTGTCCCAGAGTTTGTCTTTTGTTATGTTAAGATTTATGTTTGATTTGTTTATACTAGAAGATTGGGATCTTTTTATGTCTTTTAAATGGGATTTTACTTAGAGCTAAGAGTCAAGATGAGAAAAGTTGAACCTTCATATTTTAGAGGTTGTTTTGGACTTTGCATAAGGAAGTTTCATTTGATTTGTTTATTAGTTTTCTGAAGGCCTCTGACAGTGAACTGAAGGCCAGTGGGGCAATGCGTGCAAGCAGCAGCAAGCGGCCACATAAGAAGTGGGCCGGCAAAGCCAGGCAGGTATTGGGGTGTGTGAAGCTAGCTACAACTGTCCAAAGTTAAGCAGCTCCACCCCCCCCATCCCCACCTTAGCTTTTACCCATGCACTTACCCCACCCCGTGTCACCAGGTGCAACAGAGTAGGTGGGGTCTTAACCACAGCTTATTTTGGGGGAGGGGGAGGGCTTAATATTGGGCCCACATGTAAAAATCAAATAAGTGCTTATTTTCAGGATATGTCTTATTTTCGGGAAAACATGGTGTTACCCAGCAATAGTTATATACTGCAGCAAGGCTATGATGTGAAATGTTCCAGAAATAATGCTAATTAAAATAAATTCATTCATCTGAATATTGCTTTATTTGGCGTGGAAGATATACAGATCACCGTCCTCTTTTTCAATGGATAAAGCAGAGACCTAAATCTGATGACTGCAATGTTTGCAAAGGAATCATTCTGCCTTTCTGCCCTGCTGCTTTCGGTTAAATTCACCAGGACTGGATTTCTCAGCACTCTCAGTGTTGAAGTAGGCCATGACAGTGAAAACAGTGAACAGTACAGCAGTCTGACAACAAGTCAGCAACGTATGTTTGGATTCACTCTGTTCTATTTGCATGAACAGGTCTGTCTTCTTCTATTGCTTCTCCTCCTTTGTGTGTTATATCAGCCTGTAACCTCTAGATTGGTTTGACAGGCATCATGTGTGCCTCATTTGACAGTTATGCAACTTATCCATTTTGTATTCTAGTCTTTTCCTGATCTGTCTTGATTCATTGCTACCTTTTCAAAAGACTGTCTTTTCTAAGTCTAGATCTGGTCTTGACTTATGCAGTTGCTCCCTATGTGGATTCTGTAGGCTACATTTGAATGGATCTTGCAAAGTTTTATATAAACTATTCACCTCAATGCATGGTTGGGTTGATTATGTGCCATCAACCACATAGATTGATTTTCTTCAGGAGGATCTGTTCCCAACATGGACATTCAGGTTTTCCAACAATACAACCATTATCTGTGTAATTGAGTCCATACATCTTGCTATTGATCATCCTCTTCTTTTTCATTCTGTTCTTTTTCCTTCTACTTTCCAGCTTTACAAACTTCTTCGGAGAGATAGGTCTTCATATAATGCATCCAAAGTATGGCCATTTCAGCCTGGTCATTTATGCCTTGCAGGGACGTGCGGTCAGGGGAGGCAGGGGAGGCAGAGCCTCACCTCTCATCATGAAATAATAATATATAATAATAATATCCACAAGGGAGTTTCATATATATAAGAGGAAGAGGAGGGAGGAGGAGGAGCGTGCGCAGGGCAGTGCCAGCTGGGCAACCGGCGGAGGCAGGAGGGTTCTCGGAAGCGCCAACAACCTTCCTACCTCCAC
Source organism: Natrix helvetica (assembly GCF_964273705.1). Taxonomy (NCBI): domain Eukaryota; kingdom Metazoa; phylum Chordata; class Lepidosauria; order Squamata; family Natricidae; genus Natrix; species Natrix helvetica. Next base: position 61,764,747 of record NC_138551.1, on the reverse strand, counting down.
TGTACTTTGTGCGCTCCTCACAACTGCAATAGACGTCCAGAAGGGGCAGGGGCTTGATGACGTTGCCGCAGCTGCCATGCGCGGACGGATGGAAGTAGCCAGAGTGGTGCCGAGGCAGTCTGGCAGACGAGCGACCGAGGATCAGGCTGCCTGATCCTCCATCGCTCGCTCGCTCGCTCTTTCATACCCCCAGACCCCTCGGCGCCACTCTGGTTACCTCCGTCCGGCCCCGCCCAGCAGCGACGTCGGCGACGTCATCAAGACGAAGTGGCTTGGAGGCGAAGTGCTTTTCAGTGCTTTTCTGTGCGTCTGGCGTTTAGGTAGATAGCCGGATGTCCTAAATGCCAGACACACAGAAAAGCACTGAAAAGCAGTTGCTGTTGGGGATCGCGGAACGCGAGCCGGCAGAGCGCGAGCCGGCGGAGCGTGCTCAGGAAGGCGGGGAATGGGATCACGTGTGCTGGAGGCTGAGGCAGCCTCAGCCTCCAGCACACGTAGTCCCATTCCCCACCTTCCTGATTACGTCACCAGCCTCACCAGCCATAAACCTCACCGCACGTCACTGATGCCTTGAGTGATGCTGGGATGATTTGTGAATCCATTTCTAATTTTTCCTGGCTATCTATGACCTTTTAGCGGTCTCCTCCAACACAAAATTCAAAAACATCAATATTATTTCTATCCTGCTTCTTCAAGGTCCAATTTTTGTTCCATAGAGTTTTATATGGAAAACCACTAACTTCAGATCCAATTCTGATCTTTGTAGGTGAAGACTTATCATGACATCCAAATATTTTCACAGTATCTAGCCCTAGTCTGCAATGCATTTTTAAATTGTTAGCTCTTTTGTTGTTGATATACAATCCTAAAATGCAGAAGCTATCCACCATTTCAACATCCCTATTGTCAATTATAGACATAATTGGAAAAAACCTACATCAGGGGTGTTGAACTCGTGGCCAGCGAGCTGGATGTGTCACACTGGCCATACCCATCCCTGGTTTATTAAAGGAGAAAAAAGTTGTGATATGTCACTTGACAACAAGTGAGTTTGACACCTATGGTCTAAATTAACTAGAGGAATGCAGCCTTTTCTGTGTAAGCAACACAGTTCAAGACAACAGGACTATAAAAGTAATTGGGAAGTTAGAATTTGTAGCAGTGGTGAAATTCATTGTTTTAAACTACCGGTTCTGTGGGGGTGGCTTGATGGGCGTGGCAGGGGAAGGATACTGCAAAATCTCCATTCCCACCCCACTCCAGGGAAAAGATACTGCAAAATCCCCATTCCTGCCTCACTTTGGGGCCAGCCAGAGATGGTATTTGCTGGTTCTCTGAACTACTCAAAATTTCCGCTACCGGTTCTCCAGAACCTGTCAGAACCTGCTGAATTTCACCCCTGATTTGCAGCTTAAAGTCATGACCTTGAATTAACAATATTAATTTAAAAAACCAAACCATGTTTTAATTGATTCCCATTTGCCTTATTTACTTTACTTTACTTTACTTTACTTTATTTTGGACTTTTATACCGCCCCCTCTCCCAAAAGGGACTCGGGGCGGTGTACAGTCAGATTAAAACACATAAATACATAAAAATACAAACATAGTTAAATACTAAGTGCCTAAAAGAGGAGGCTATAAAAGACTGTACCCAAGTAAAGTAGTTAAAAACAATGTTTAAAAATAACCCCTTAAAAATACCCAATTAAAAATATCTGCCAGGAGGTGAAATAGGACTATGAATGGGCCAAGCCGGCTAAACAGAACAGGTGAGTCTTCAGTTTTTGTCGGAAGGAACGGAAGTCGGTGGTGGTTCTGATATAATTTAATAATGTACATATTTCAGTTTAATTTATTTTTTCAAGATTAGAAGAGTTCATAAATATTATAGAACTCTCTGTCAATTAGTTCCCAGAAGTAGTATACTACTTTTACCTTCCAAGCTTCTTGTTGAATGTTGACTCTATCCTATTTGGTCTAAATCAAACAATTCATAAGACTTACCTATAATGTCCATAATCTAGCATTATTCACAGAAATTATTTAAAAAGTAACAATACTCAATGTTGCTTAGTATCTTAGAAAGGTAAGTCTGGCAATTTTACTCACAAGGAAAATCAAAGTGAGACATTTTGCTTAGAACATTTCAAGCCTACAGCTATCTTTGATAAAACGAAACAGCAAAAGGTACCTATGGTTGCTAAAGGGCATAAAATTATTTCCCAAGATTTCATTTGTACAACTAGGGATGTCCATGGTATGTGTGTATCAATAAAGTAATATGGTAGCTATGATTTAATACCTGAAGCCTTATCCCTTTTTTCATACGTCATTCACACATAAAGGGAAGGGCATCATCATTAACTATTATTTTGACATTTTTGATCGCTTGGTTAATTCCCCTGGTGGAATCCAAAAGTAAATTTAAAAAATATTGCAAATAACATTTTAAAATGAACAAAATAATCAGCGCTTATATTCTTTATTGAAATTCCAGATTTTATGTTAGCCAAAACTTTAGAAATTGTTGAGTGAAGATGCCTAAATCTTGATAGCTTTAAAAATACTGTTTGAGTGTGTACGGTACCCGAAAGTATGTTGAGCTAAAGTCAATTTGTGTGAGGTGGGCAGCCATATATATTTGACAAATAAATAAATAAAAATGAGATTATGAGACATTGTCAGTCTGAACTTGAGGGTAAAAACTGAATATCTCTTCTTATGGTTGTTCCATTTGTTTCTACTTCCTTTTTCTTTGCTTTGCTTCTTTTTATTTTTCTTCTAATAATTTCAGTGCATCTAAGAGAACGTTAGGGAAGATCTGTGTTAATAAGTTGAGGTGCTAATACATGAGAGCCAATCAAGTACACAGTAGAAGTACACACCAAGTCCTGGACTACGAGTGAGGAAAGCCAGATTCTGAAGTATAGTAGCATTGATCAGGGGTTGATTACTGTTGTGGGTGGGGAAAAAGTTAAAGGTAGCATTGTATACTTCATGTGGAGCTCTTATTAGAAAAAAAGGCAGGATATAAAACTGATAAAATATAACTCTTGCTGAAAGATTCGTTTTCCATGTCCTTTTGTTCCTGTTTTTGTTTTCATGGTTTTAACTATCTTAGCAGCTTTCATCTTTTGTTTCCAAACCAACCGATGGCAAACCACCTGAGGTTGCAAATTAGACTCATTAACATAACCAGCAATTAAACCCAAGCTCACTCTGCTGTCCTGAGATAAAGAACTCTCTGTTAATGGCCCGCTTGACTTATGCCAGAGATGAGTTGGCGGACAGCTTGGCTTGGTGACACTATGCCTCTTGTGTGCAGCTGGTAACAAGGGTGTTTTTACAGATTCTCCCCACCACCACTCCAACCCCATGCGAGGTCAGTATATTAACACTGCTAATTATCAGAGGAGAACAAACAGTGGAAATGATTTTCCAAAGGCAGGAACTTCATCAGCTTTAAACAGCTGTGATGTGCAAGTGTGCTTCTGTCCTTTAAAACAATGGTCCTGTTGGAGCATAGCTGCCCATCTGTTGGAACTGCCTTTTTTTAAAAAACTCAGATATTCAAATGAAGATTACCTTTGCTTTGCATTCATTTATTTGGTGACATGGTAATGAATATGGGAAGCAGTGGAATAGAGACAGAATAATATACTGACACCTCGGTTAGTCAAACTTTGCTTTTCAGTGAAGAAGATACAGAATAGGCAGATTTCATCCACCCTCCTATCATTATAAAAGTTATCTGAGACAAACTGGGAGAGAATAGTATTAGAAAAAAAATTGAGGGAATGTTTGACCAGCTCATGTGTAGATACAACTTTATCTACATATGGTGAAAGCTATTTGACATAATAGCTTAAAAATTGCAAAATTAAAATATAAATAAACAGAAAAAGATTTGGAAAAAGGAAAAAAACTCATGAAAGAAAAAGAGAAAAGAGAGGAAGGAAAAAATAGAAATTGAATGACTTTTGACTTTCTTTGGTACAGACATGAATAAAAATAGATCAAATTCTTGGCTCTGAGATTAACATTTATCTCCCTTATTTCCATAATCCCATATAATTCTAATCATCAACTGTCAAAATCAACTTTTAATTTCTTTCAGTTTCTTGCAAAAATAAAATAAAACCCAAAAGTGCTTTCCAAGTAGAAATAATATGTCTCATTTCTTCAATTGAGGCTGACTATGTTTACCACCTCCATTCTTTGACATGTATTTCATAAGAGAACTGTGATTTTGTAGAACTTCACACTAACATTAACCATCTACTCTTATTTTACAGACCTTTCTTTTTATTTGCTTAATAATGTATTTCAAAACCAAGACATAAAGTAAGATATGCCAGTATTAGAATCCACCTATCATTCAATTCTGGCCTATGGCCAGAAGTAATCCCTCTACTAAGTCTAATAGAGCATATGTTAGATCTTTTTTTTTTTTAATATAGCTTGATTAGACTTAGTAGAAGGATTATTATTTAACACATGGTTAAGTGGGTTAACTATTTAAGCCTGTGAAGACCAGGCTCTTCCCTCAAGCATTGGGTTATGAAGGGGATTGAGCTGGGAGGCTGTTGGGTCTGGCACCCGAGGGGACCTTTTGTTCTTATCTTTGTTGTTATGGATTGTCTGTGCCATCTAGAATCATTGTATGAGATAGGCAGCCATATAAGTCCTGCAAATAATGAAATGGTTAACCAAAAGATGTTTACCCAAATTATGTCCATCGATTGGGTTCATCCATGTTAATATATGATAAATAACTATACTGGACGGCTTTGTGGGACGTGGTAAATTATGAATTGTAATTGACTATGTTTTACCTTAAGTGGTGTGAATCTTGTTGTTATGAAGCAACTCTATTCAGATTGTGTGTCAACCCATTGGCAATCAAATTTAGATTGGTTGTCTTTGAAACAGATAAGGGAATCAAGAATTCAGTTTAATAAAACATGTATTTGTTTGTTTGATAGAGTGGCTGAGGGCCTTTGCTTTCTTCCTCGGGACTACTGCCTGAGGGAAAATGTTGATTTTGAAACTATAAAATAATGGAATCCAATCAATATATCAAGAGTAAATAAAACTAGTGTTAATATGGTTGATGTTTGCAATTTTGTAGTGCAGGTAGTCCTCAAATTACAACAGTTCATTTAGGGACTGTTCAAAGTTACAATGATACTGAAAAAAGTGACTTATAAACTGGTTTTTACACTTACGACCATTGCAGCATCCCCATGGTCACGTGATCAAAATTCAGACACTTGGCAACTGTTTCATCCCTGCGGCCAATCCGCTCTCACAGGGAGGGGCTTCTCCAGGTGCCGTCCACTAGACAATGCCAGCGGGCGACGCCAAGGAGTAGGGCCTTCTCTGTGATGGGCCCAACCCTCTGGAATGACCTCCCCCCCGATATCAGAACCACCACAGACTTCCTCTCCTTCCGACAAAAATTGAAGACTCACCTGTTTCGATTAGCTGGCCTGGCATAATTATAATTGTGACAACTGTTACCTCCTGGAAACATATTCTTACCTGGTTATTTATAGGGTACGGTTTTAAATTTAACTGATTTTAGGGTTTTTAGAACCAGATTTATATTCTTCCGTATAGTTCTTTTTAAATTTTTAACCTCCTCCTTATGTGTATTTATGTGTATTTATATCTGTATTTATATTTGTATTTGATACTTATTGTTTGTTGTGTGGACTGTACACCGCCCCGAGTCCTTTTCGGGAGAGGGGGCGGTCTAGAAATTCGAAGAAAATAAATAAATAAATTCATATTTATGACGGTTGCAATATCCCACTGTCCCAGGGTCACGTGGTCACCTTTTGCGGCTTTCTGACAAGCAAAGTCAATAAGGAAGCCACGTTCACTCAACAGCCATGTTACTAACTTAACAACTGCAGTGATTCACTTAACAAATGTGGCAAGAAAGGTCGTAAAATGGGGCAAAACTCGCTTAGCAGCCATCTCATTTAGCAGCAGAAATTTGGGGCTCAATTGTGGTCGTAAGTCGAGGACTGCCTGTATAGAATTCAATGTGGCAGCAGAAAGTATTCATCACTTAGTCATTGTTTAGATTCACAGAGCATACCAGGCTATGGTTTACTTAACCATAGGTTTTTGTTTTTTTTAATAAGGCGCAGTTAGCTGGATTTGCAAAAGTCCAATTCAAATATAAAGCACTATTTGCTTGATCTTCCTATATATTTCCTTTAAAGAGGCTTGCTTCTTCAGAAAACGGGAGAACTGGGGATTATCAAAAAGAAGCCGTATGTTTGCTGGACAGCTTTATGCATTCTTCTGGGAGCTATTATAAGGAACTATGCAGGATTGGCCAACTAGGAAAAAGAGGCTGCCACAGCTCATTGATCCAACATCCAGCTTTAAGTAGCTTGCGATTTTTAGCAGTGCTCTGTACTTGTTAACCACCATTAAGGGTACTGCATGAGTAAAAGGATTAATACCATCTCCAAGATTATTAGATTTTCTGGTAATTCTTTGCATAAGCCTACATATTTCCAAGGCAGCATTATGGGCAGGGAGAAACAATAGTAAACTACATTGGGCAGAGTCATAATAGAGAATGAGCTCAGGATGGCTAATGAGGCATTCAGGAGTCTAGTTGTAGAAACAGCAAGAAAAATGCAGTGTATATATATGTTTGCATGGAGAGGTTGTGTGAGAATCAGTAGGAACACGAGTCCATCTGCTTTGGCATTTCCAGAGCTCCATAAATAACTGTTTCTAGCAACGATAAATGGGCAACCTATTTGAATGTGGTTGCATTGCTAGTACATAACTGTTATTGACACATATATATTTGGCAGCATATTTAATGCGGTTAAATAAGAAATTATCTCAGAGATGCAAATGTGATAAGTAAGCAGGAATCTCAGTGAAGCATTTTATAAATGACTCGTCTAATGTTTAAAAGGATGTAATTGAGCTCTTTGTTTTTCCAAAATGGAAAGATTCCTTCAGAGGAAGACAATCATAGTAACCCAGCTAAAAACTGGTATGTAACAGACATTAGAGAATGCTTTCATAGGAAACAACCACTTCACTGCTTCTAATCGTGTGGCAGAGTTGCTTTACTTATAACAGGCAGGCGGCATAGGAACATGGGAGCAGCAGATGCCAATCCTGCTGTCGGCAAAAGATGAATTGCCTTCAGAGCAGAAATGAAAATGTGGGAAAAGGTGGTGTTTTTTTTCTTTTTAAGAAGGATTAACTTTGCATAGCTTCATTGCTTTCCCCTTTGTCCTTTAGCAAAAGAGAAACTGATGTAAATGTGAAGACAGTAAGCTGTGTGCCTAAGGATTTTGAAGCAAATTTTTCATGGTAAAAATGTAGCCTTTAATGAGCTGCAATTTTTCATGGTACGGTATAAATGTAATCATAATGAGCTGTCTGGAAGCTTGGTCATTATCCCCTTCATTCATTAAGAAGATATTACCGGGGCCAGAATTCAAACATTGAAACTTTTTGTAAGGTAGTTTAGAGTGCACATCAGAATATAAATGTGTTTTGTTTAGCAAACCTCTGATGAAAGTGTGTGTTTCAATGAATCCTTAAAAGACAGATGTACAAAGTTGATAATTTGGCAAATGATATCCAACATAACTACCTATTTAAATCAGTAAAAAGTTTGTATTTATTTTGTACAATATATAAAAATTGTGTCAGCTTTTGTTCCTTCGGGGATTCATAAAAACAATACATTTTTGCCAGAGATGCTAAAACGTTTGCATACAAACTGTGCAAGTTTGCACTGCCTTATTTGCCAATTGCCTCCCTACTTTTCTTATTTTTGTTTTGGAAAAAACTCTGAAGTAAACAACATTTTGAGCAATGAAATGGGAGCGGGGGAGAGGGGAAACCGTAACATCCTGTATGCCTCCTAGCTAGTAACCACATCAATGTTCAAGCAAGTATGGATTTGGTACTGCCCCAGCACTATGGTTAAAAACGTTTCCACAAATACTTTCAAGATGCCTGAGTCAAATTGGTAACTAAAGGAAAACATACCCTTGTATCTCAGAAGTAAATACAAAGGCATTTTCTACATGGCACAAATTTAGGATTATTAAAATTTAGAGACTGCGTCCCGGAGGCAACTTTTTAAGGGAAATATCACTGTCTTTAATATGAACAGGTGAGATACGAGCTGTTGTAATCACTTTGAGAAGACAGGGTTATTTTATAAAATGGACTCTCCTATTTTAATGTTTGCCCAGCCTAAATCCATATAAATATAAATAAAGATAAAAAGGGAAAATCAAAGGAAGTTAGCCCTCAACTGTCAGGATTAAAACTGTTAGTAATATGCATATAGTCTCCATGGCTATATCTAAAGAAAGGGAGTCAAACTCAAGGCCCATGAGCCAGATCCGTTCCTTAGGGTTCTTACATCTGGCCAATGGGGTCACCCTGGAGCTCAGGAGGACCATGTACAGGCCCTGGGCTCCATTTTAACTGGCAGAGAGCTAGTAAAACTAAAAACAAAGCAAAAGGAGAAATGTTTCCTCTTTTCATTTGAACATACAAGCACAGGGGAGAAAGGGAAAGAGGAAAGAAAAGAAGAGGGAAAGATGGAAAGGAACAAGAAAGTAAAATGAAGAGGGAAGGAAAAAGAAGAAAGGGAAGGCAGGGAGAAAGGGAAAGAGGAAAGAAAAGAAGAGGGAAAGATGGAAAGGAACAAGAAAGTAAAATGAAGAGGGAAGGAAAAAGAAGAAAGGGAAGGCAGGAAGGAAGGAAGGCAGGCAGGCAGGAAGGAAGGAAGGAAGGAAGGAAGGAAGGAAGGAAGGAAGAAGGAAGGAGATTATAATGTGAGTGAGTGAGGGTCTGAGGGAAGTCCTGCCTTAGCACTTGGCCACCACAGATGCCTCCGACACTAGTGATGTCATTTTTTGTAAGTGATATGAATAATGGAACATTCTTCTTTGCTTCTTGCCCTCCCCTTCACCAGAGCCCAATACTCAGGCACAGATGTCAGGAGCCCAAGAGACCTGCAGAAGATATCTTTGCCCTGTTTCAAAGGCTTGGGCTCTCTAGTTTCCATCTAGATTATCCCCACAAGCAAGGAAGTTGGAAACAACCAGGCAGAGCCTGAAGGTGGGAACAAACACATCACCAGTTTGGAGTCATTATGCTCTCAAGAGAGACCCAAATCCAGCCCCGTTAACTTCTATCTAGCACAATTTGCCTTGACTGCTAATGGATCAGATTCTTGTGTAGCATGTAATAAACTTGAAGCGCTTTGAACTCAATTCCTCTTCCTGCACTGGACAAGGAGGTATCAATCATTGGTTGGCCTTCTTCAACCAGAAGAATAAAGCATGAGCCAATTTCTCTTTTGCTCCATGTAAAATGAATCAATTACCCATACCATAGCTAGAAGAATACTACTGAATGGTGTCTTAGCATCATAGGATACCAAGCCTCCTCTTGTAAGTGGCCTCTCCTGTCTAGGCAGAAAGCCCTGGCAAGATAAGTAGTGGAATTACAGAGTGGTTAAGAGGTAGGGGAGCGTTTCCTCCCTTGCAGTTGGAGGTGACTGAAATATGAGAAATCTTTATGAAGAAAATTGGAAGTTCATCTTCCTGAGAGCTGAACAGAGCCATAAGAAAAATAGTACTCCATTTGGACTTGCCAAAAATGGTTGTTAATGAAGATAAGACACTGTAAATGGTAGTGTTCATAATAAACATCAAGTTACATTTTTGCTAGTTGAACTGAATGGCATGTGTGCTTGCTCTGGGTCAGGACATAGAGATTGACTGGGAGTGTGCAAAGAGTAAATTAAATTGGAAATTACAGTAATTTTCCAACAGGAACATCTTTAGTTCCTTCTCCTGAATTTATTCCATTTGCCTGAATTGTTCTTAAAGTGTAGTGCCCAGAAGAAGATACAATTCAAAGGATGGCTTTTGATTGACACATAGTAATATGGAACTATTATTTTCAATGATTTGAACATGATGCTTCTGTAGATGGAGCCTAAAATTGCATTTTGTTTTCTTTTGTTTTTTTCCAATCATATTACATTGCTAAATCAAAGTCAGTAAGAGTACGCAGATTACCTTTGGGTTTTAAGGCAAAGAAATACTTTGAAACATGACTGGCTTTAGGCTAAGGCTGAGAAGCCATTAGCATACAGTACCAAAACTTAAGGGGCATCAATTCTGCTTCTTCCAAGTCATTCTAAAAGTGAAAAGCTTGGTGGTGGTGATACCATCATTCAATATAGCCCAGCATCCATATACTCTTGAGCTGGCCTTGGAGAATGGAAGGATATGAGGGTAGTATCCCTCTGTAACTCTTTAAATCAATTGTGTCTATTTTCTGGGATCATGTAATCCTTGCAGAGGGCAATTGCAGTGCTAGGAAAATTTTCATCTGCTTAACGGAATTGCTGATGTTGCACTGTTTGCATTCTTATACACTCCAATCACTTTTTTAATCTTTGAATTGGAGGCTCTGCGGAGCCCTAATTCTGTTATATGAATGAGTTTGGTATAATGGTTAACAGTCCTGAGCTAGAAACTGGGAGACTACAAGTTCTAGTCCTATCATCAGACGTGGATTTTGGCCTGGATCGGACGAACTGGTAGTGGCAGTGGTGGGAGGCTCCGCCCACCCGCCTGGACACTTCTGTGCATGCGCGCAAGCGCCCGTGAGCAAACTAATAATAAAAAACCCACCACTACCTATGGTGGCATGAAGTCAGATGTATGACTTTGGATCAATCATACACACTTACTTGTAGAAAGACAGAAATGGCAAATCACTTCTGTAAAAACCTTGTAAAAAAAATCTTGCATGGAATTGGACATGTTGTCACTGGGACAATTCAATGGGACAAAACTTCTTCTCCAAAGCAAAGATGCATCAGCGTCAGGTGAAAGCAACCAGAACTACTTGTGAATAGTCTCAAACAGATGTTTTATTGCTAGTCACCTAATGTTACAAGAATCTCACCAGACTGACTGCGTTCTTTTCAGAACTTGGGGATATTGATGTATTGCAGGCTAATTCTGCATTGCCACTGCCAGGAGTTTGATCCTGACCGGTTCAAGGTTGATTCAGCCTTCCATCATTCTGAGGTCAGTAAAGTGAGGACCCAATTTGTTGGGGGCAATATGCTGACTCTAAACTGCTTAGAGAGTGCTGAAGCACTTTGAAGCGGTGCATAATGCTATTGCTATTGTTATTCTCTTGGGAACAGCAAGATAAAGCTTCAAGGATTCTAGGGGAGGGCTGACCTTTCCTATTTACTGCAATGAAATGGCTCTAAACTCAGCCCCTTTTGACCCCTCACTCAAGCCTAGCTGGAGATTCCAGTACAATCAGTTACCATCCAAAGTATCCCCTATCAATGTATCAAGATGTGTAAATTCCATTCTATTTCGGCCAATTTTAGTTTCTGAAGTGAAGAACATTACATTTTTCATCATTAAATTTCATTCTGTTATTTTCATTCCATTTATCTAACCTCTCACAATTATTTTACATTTCGTTTGCACCTTCCATAGTGTTAGTTATTCCAAATTCAAACAATATTCCCAATCTCTCCTGTCATTTGGGCCTGAAAGGGTCTGTTTATTTGTTTTCATTTTTGCTGCCATGTATTTTGAGAGCCAGGAAAGTCTACAGAGAAGTCTGACTGCCAGCAGCTGTTAGTTCAATTAGTTCACACTGTTGCCCTATCCAGGATGCACCACAAGGAGGATTCCCTATATAAATGGAGCATAATATCTTCTCCTCAGTGGGACTGCAGGGTCTCACATCAAACTGTAGATCACACCATGACCAGCAGCTGTAAGCTGAGTCATATAACAGTACAGCATCTTTTTTAAAATATAAACAATGCTTGCTTCTATGGTTAGAGAGCCTAGGTATTTAAACATAGATCTTTTTAACATTTATATTCTACTAGCTGATAACCCAATGTTGGCCAGGTATTTATAGATGTTGAAGCGTTTGTCTGACAGGGAGCCATTGAGAGGGGCCTTTCTTTCCCCTACCCCCATGTCCATCATCTCTGCCTTCTCCCTTCCCCGTCCAAGGTGCTCCTCTTTTCCGCCCTGTCTACGATCCTGGCACTTTGCATCAAATCCATCAGGCGCTTCCCCATTGGTCCATTGGAGGGCATCCATATCACAGCTGGATTTCCAGAGAAAGCTGCGAAGGAACTGACAATCCAAACAAATGCCACTCTAGGACACCATACTCGCTCTCCTAGCCCCAGGATCTCTCTTCCCCCTCCTGTGACATCACAAACAATTGCCACTCTAGGATGCCACAGTTGCTCTTTTTAACAGCCAAGGCATTCCAGAGTTATGCTGGAACACCCCACCTAGGGGTGTCCTCCCCCCCCACCAGTATTTGTTTCCAGAGGGTGAGTCATCTGTGTACCAAGTTTGGATGAAATTGCTTGAGGTGCTCCAGAGTTATGCTGGTTAGTATGAAGTTGAGAATAGCAGATTTTCTTTGGGTCACTTTACTTTTCCAGGGGAAAGTTTGTTAGTTAGGCGATTCATAAACTTTCTGGAAGGACCATCCTTGGAAGAATTTGTCTTTTAACAGATACTGAAGTAATTAAGATATTCCCCTTGTATTGATGCATATTTTTTAATGAAAATTCTGCAATTTGCTTTGAGAAAATACAGTCCCTACATATTTTCCTTGGCAAGACAGTCAGCAGTAGACTCTGTACCTGTATCCTTTTTATGTCACCAAATTAATTCACTTGGATTTTTGAATAAGGAAAGTACTTGAAGCATATAATGAGACTCTTATTATTGTTTCCATTCTTTTGGAACAAATTGTATATTTCGGTTCTATACTCCAGGCATGGGAGTCATCTTAAGAGATCTCCATTATATGCATTATATCATATTTGCCATCCTATATCCTATATTCAGAGTTCACATTCATCTTGTTTATTGCTTACTTGCTGAGCATTCGTGTATAGAAAATATATACTGGGAACTTTATGATCCAGTGGTTTTTCTGATTTTTCACGGAGTGATTTAAGAGACACCATTACATTCATAGGTCACCAAGGGACATTATATAGAGAGTCCAGAAAAGTGGTTATGAAGTCATATATTGATAATTCTTTGTTCATATTTCTAAACTAAGCTCTTGGCAGATAGCATGCTTTTTGGATTTTTAGGACTTATTGGCATGTAGTTACTTGCAGTAGTGAGTCACAAATTGTGATACATATTTTTCTTCCTCAGGGCGCAGATGCATTTTTTAAAATGTCCTACAAGGCTCCATTTCTTTTTCCATAGTATTTGTTTTTCTTTCCCTGAAAAATCAATACCTGTTTCTTCTGGGAAGGCCTAAAAACCAGTGGCTTTTTGTGCCCTAGAGTAGGGTTGTCAAACTCCCAGCCCACAGGCCTGATGCATCACATGGTGGCCATGCCCATGCCTGGTTTAGCGAAGGGGGATAAATTCCCGGTACGTCATGTGACGCCGCTGTAATGACGTGAGTTTGACACCCCTGCCATAGAGTATCTTCTACATCTCTTGTTTTTATTTGTCACTCTCACCCACTAGTCTTTTTCCTTCCTTCCCTCTTTCCTTCCTTCCTTCCTTCCTTCCTTCCTTCCTTCCTTCCTTCCTTCCTTCCCTCCCTCCCTCCCTCCCTCCTCTTGCATTCATTCATTTTTTCATTCTTTTTTTCTTTCTTTTCCTTTTCGAGAGTTGCCTTCTCTGTCAATTTCTGTGCTAGTATCTTCTTTGCTGCAAAATTTGTGTAAAATTGTTTTCAGGCAGAAATATGGAGTTGCTGCAGGCTCTAGGTTCACAACTGTAGGTTAATCTTCTTGTCTTCACTTTTGTTTCTTATGGGAGTTCTACCAATGGAAAAGCTTGTATTTCTTCTTGTTCCCTTCCTTGATTGTTAGTGATCTTTATCAAATTGTGTAAGTTCTCAGCTTTTGTTTGTACTCTGCAAAAAATAATCTTGTCTATTCTGGGTATGTATTAGAAGTGGGGATCTAAATTCTAAATATTTATGGAACTAAGTCTCTAATTTATTTCCGCGCAGATAAATTTGTTTGGGGTATATTTTTATCATGGTCACTTAATATCTCTCTTAGGATAAATTAAAATGAAGTCTTTCTTCTTTCTTGTAAATGTGGATGTCCTTGAATGTGAAAATGCGGGTGAATTGTCCTTATTTTCACCTGCTTAGTGTAATATTAGAAAAAGAAGATACATGAATAAGATCTTTTTCAGCAATGTCCACACAAACATACAAGTTTGGTCCTGAGGAAACCCTTCTTCTGAAGGCATTGCTTCATATTTGAGTGGAGATCCCTTCATTAGCACCACTTTCTTATAGTAGATTCACTTACATTTTATGTTCTGAAATAGGACATGACATTATAATGCACATATAGTACAAACTTAAGAGGAAGGATACCCCTGAACCCCTGAGTCATGAATAAAAGTGTAATTCTCTTTCTGTACATTATGTGATCCTGGTAATTCTCTCTGCCTTAGAGACAAAAGAGGTGAGGGGAATAGATTGCTTTTTTTAATTAAAAATAATCCTGGATTAAATGTAAGGAAGCATTTAGAATATGTTGAGTTTAACCTTTCAATTTCACTATTTATGCTGAGGACATCTCATGCAAATTTATTATACTGTAAAGTTATTTCAAATCAGACAAGGATCTCCTTCAGATATTCTGAGCCTAATATCTTTCAGATATTTTCACGCTCCAATATTTAATCAATATTCTGATTAAATGGCCTGAAAGTACCAGCCTCATTGTCTGTTTCCAGGCACAATTTGGCTTATTGGGTTTATCTTCATAGGCTGTGGTTTTGGTCTGCTTCGGAGGTGGGTTTCTGCTGGTTTGGCCCAGATCAGGTGAACCGGTAGTGGCGGTGAGAAGCTCCGCCCATCTGCCCGGATGCTTCTGCGCATGAGCGAACCAGTAGTAAAAAAAAAAAGGAAACTCACCACTGGTCTGCTTCCTTTTATGTCATCCTGCCGCCTTCCTAAGAGTTGGAGAAAAGATCTTTTTTTCAGATTCTAATATTGTAAAGTAGCATGATGGGCTACTCCCAGCAAAACAACCTGATTGGTGCTCAGATTCACAGTATCAAATTCTTTTAGCTATTCTCTTGTTGCTTGCTGCTCATTTCCTGTTCTGCTAATTTTGTCTTTTAGGCTAGATTATGGACAGATCTTATATTTGTTATTTTAATTACTGTAATCTAGTCTCAATAATAATATTGCAATGGTTTCCAATGCACAATTGCCTATATTTATATTTATCTGTTTATTCACGCATATTTGCACATATTGGCTCCCCTCTCTGTCTTTTAACTATGGCACTCCATTAATGAATTGCCTGTTGAGCAGATTACAGCCTCTTTGTCAATAAATTACTGGAATATTGGAATAAATCATTTTAATGTACAGCCTTGCAATTTGGACTTCCACAGAAGCATGGCTTGGTTTGTGAGCATTTTTGTCCTTTGTGCTGTTTCTTTCAACCAGCAGTCTGTCACAGCAGGTGCAAAACATTAATGGAATTGCTAGGAAAAGATTCCCCCCTCCCTTCATCCACACTCAGGCAGTAAATTAAAGGTAATCTATTTCAAGCATCAATAAATCTTGGTCAAAGTGAGCTGCCAGCGGTTACTAGTACACAATGTGAATGCCTGCCATTCACAAGTTATTTAATGTGTAATCTTCTTTTTATACATTGCCTTTGAATAAAATAATGGTTTTGTTGCCAAGCTTAACTGATTATTTTGCTTTGAATGTTACGCTTTATCCAGCTGAATAATACTTCTGGGGGGATGTCCAAATTAGAGCTCACCTTGAAGACCATTTGGAGATTTAGTATTCATAATGGTTAAATTCACACATCATGCCAAGCCAGAATGTACTTTGATTTTGGCCTAAGGTACTGTGTGATTATGATCATATGTGAACATACTCATTTGCCATTTATTTAGTGAGTCATACTTTGGTGTAAATGGGTGAAACCAGAAAATGTGTTTTGTCACCTTTTCTTTCATTCAGTCTTTTCTAACTTGGTGGCCTTCATAGATATTGGAAAGCAATTTCTATTATTCCCCAACCAGAGGGTTTCTTTCTGAATCCCAATGTAATTTCTGAAGGAGTTTTGGTCATTTTTGGTTAAAAAAAAAAACCCTCACTCTTCTAGCACATAGAGAAAAACTCTCAGTTACTATTAGGATTTTTTTATATTCCTGAATATCTTCTAAAGCTGGCCTTAAGCCTCTTTTAAAGATAATGAGGTTTTTTTTAGGGGGACGGCAGATGAAATATATAAGTAAAGGAATAAAAATAGAGCCATTTCAACATTATATGGCAGATTCCTTTGATGTTTACATACTTTGTTGATCTAAGTGAGACCGATGAGAAAATGTGAGATCATCAGTGTTTAATGGTTATGCCTGAAGTAGCTTCAGCTACTTGGAAAGACATCCTATTTAGAGATCTCCTTTCATATATGAAATATTACTTAGAATCACTAATGAATGCCTAAGAGGCATAGTTCGGTCTGTTGGTAAAACATGAATGAACATTACCATTTAATTTATATTTTCAATATTCTGATTAAATCCAGAAAGTGGTGGAAATGTTTACTGAAAATTTTAACTATATTAGAAAGTCACTGAAAAATTAGAAACCAAAACATTTTGGTTTTAACTTAAACCACTATATTGTATGTATGCGTGCATGCACACACACACAAACACACATATACAGGAAAAAAAACCTAACATACATTATGTATGTTAAATAATACTGTAACTTAAATTAACAAACCAGCTCCAATTTCTAATACATTAACATTTTGGAAAATATGAGGTTCCTAAATAAGCAATTCCATGGAGTTGATCCACTCTGCATAAAAATCTTGTTCTTTGCCATTTCTTCTTAAAGATTATCTGGACATATCTCTAACAATCTTTGGACCATTGTATTTACTCCTATACTTAACAGCGTTGCACCCAGGTAAACCAGGGAGTAACCCAAACAATCTGAGAACATGTATGTTATTTTCCACTTTTAATGTCAATACTTTTTAATTATATCTTAATGTCAGTATTTTTTAACATATTGTAAAAACTAATGTGTATTGCTGTTCTTTGACCGTAATAAAGATTTACTTACTTACTTACTTCTTAAAGATCAAACTTTGGCAGAGAATGTTTATAAAATATTCATGACTGCAAATGAACAGAGGAGTTGTTTGTTAAATGCTACATAATCATTAGTAATACCATAAATCTTGATATAAAGATAGATTACATGTACTGTATAAAATAGAACAATATCAAGCAAAAAGGAAGTAGTTAAGCTAAAATGTGCTTTTTTCTGCAAAACAGTGTTGATAAAACAGTTGGTAGTACATCCACAATCCATATCTAAAGAACATATGAGATGTGGATGTGGGACAAGAAGTAAAGAAGAGGAGGCATTTTCCAACATGACATTGTCAGGCATATATTGCCATTTTGAAGTTGATGAAATTATTACTGTAATGCCACAGTGTACAACAGTAATCTGAATGCCATATTTCAACAGCAATCTTAATTTATACGAGGAAAAGTTCCATTGCTTTCACACATGAAGTTAATACAAAATTATGAAACAAATCATCACAACAAATGGATATTACCATTCTTAGTATGTGTGTTTAGATATACATGTGTGAAAGTACATACATTTGATGGCTTTGATACCTGGTGTCTTGGGCTATTGAATAATAACTGGTAGATATTTGATATTTTGTAAAGTATATGATATACATGTGTGAAAGTACATGCATTTGATGGCTTTGATACCTGGTGTCTTGGGCTATTGAATAATAACTGGTAGATATTTGATATTTTGTAAAGTATATGATATATTGTGTTTTACTCATAGTTACAGCATAGTTACATAAATTTATTTCGTGAAACCAGTCTGATTCACAGTGTTCGTATCTGTTCTAGGGAAGTTAGTTTCACTTTATCCTAGGATTACATTCCTCAAAAATCTTGCATGAAGTGAATTTGCATAAAGTGAGATACTGAACCCATGGGGGGAAATGGAATGTGTGGAATCTGTAGTCAAATTTGATAACTCAAATGCATTTACAAATATGCTCATAAATTCATAGATCTTAATTTTAAGTGCTACATTATTCAAAACATGTTTTCTTTCTTGTCTTATGTTCTATGTACAATGGAAGCATTTTCTCCATCTTTTCTACAGTTGGATTTCTCGCACATGGATTTCATGTCAGAGAAAGAGGTAGAATACATCATATTGAAAATATTTTATTTATTTATTTTGCTCATAAGAGATTCACTCAGGTTAAAAGTTTGTCCTAGAGCTAAGGATCCTTCACTAGTTTTCGTGTGATTAGAATTTTGTTTCTAATTTAGAGAGATCCTTTTAAAAACGTATTGGATAAAGGAGCTGATAGTCTTTTAGACCTTATGGTAACAGTTGTTGCTAATTCAGGTAAAGAAGTACTATAAGTGGGAGACACAACACGTGGAATACCAACACAACACAACAGTAAATTGTGAGGACAAAAATGGAGTGTTGGCAGAAAAATCTTCAAGCATTTTTTGGGAGGGGAAAATAATTGACATGTTTTCAGTGATTTGGTACAATTTGACATCAAGTGAATTTGCCTAAAGCAAGGGAAATCTGTACATCAGGGAATTTTATATGATATTTTTTTCCTGCATCTGTCCTTATTTGCATACTCAACATTAAAATGAAAAATGGTTAACTTTCTGTGTGTGCCTTGGTGAACATTACTGGCTTTTGTTCGCTGGCAAGACAAATTTGTTCGCTGAATCATCATTAGATGCTAGATCTAAGTTGATGTAATCTTTCTGAACAAAGGAGATTGTCCAGATAGTTGCTTCTCATGAGTAGACCACAGAAACTATCGTTTTTTTGAATCGCTATATGAGGGAAGTGACAGAGTTGGGATTTAAACCAAGCCAACCCCAAAACAACTTTTATGGACACGATGCTCAACCGAGCATCTTAACCACTTTTTTGGATTATTTTCTTTATTATTTTCATATTGTACAGATGTAGACCAGTGGTGGGATTCAATTTTTTTTTACTACTGGTTCTGTGGGCGTGGCTTGGTGAGCGTGGCTTGATTGTTATGGCAGGGGAAGGATATTGTAAAATCTCTATTCCCTCCCCACTCCAGGGGAAGATTGCTGCAAAATCTCCATTGCCTCCCAATCAGCTAGAACTCGGGAGGCAGAGAATAGATGGGGGTGGGGGCAGTCAGAGGTGGTATTTACTGGTTCTCTGAACTATACTCAAAATTTCCGCTACCGGTTCTCCAGAACTGGTCATAACCTGCTGAATACCACCTCTGATGTAGTCCAGTTTGACTGGCAAGGTTCTACTGTTTTCATTGGATGAGTTTTCCTTAAAAGACCTTAAAAGTAAATTTTATCTATATTCTTTTCCTTAAAAGACCTCGGAAATCTATGTACTAAGCACCCTTTTGCTACATAATAAAAATCCCTCATATTTTTGGGACCTTAAAAGTAAAATTTAAGGTTCCAGAAATATGAGGTTTTTTTAAAATTATGTAGCAAAAGAGTGCTTAGTACCGTATATCGATTTTGGAAAATTAATAACAGTTTAAGAGGCCAGAGGTATTTGGAATTACAGCTTTGAATTATTTAGAAGATACTTTATTACTGGAAAATGGGATTATTATTTTTTATGATTAGGAGACCTTGAAGGCTGCACACTAGATCCAGAGAATAAAGAAAATAGAGCAGAAAGTACAAAGTTTTTTATACCCTTTAGCTGAGTTTTTGGACAGAATGGATCAGATACTTGATAAAATTGGCAGAGCATTTTTTATAAAGTTGTAAAACAAGAATGAACTGCAGTGGATATTTATGAAACTAATTTCAAGACTCACTTAAATATAATACAAATGGAACTGATGGATGACTTATTCTGTATACTACATGAACAGATATTAAACCAGGAAATTGATTTGGATTTTTTCCTTCTTGATATATTATAAAAGAACTCTGCTAAGATTTGGAAGGACTATTTTAGAAGTTACAAACAGAAGTATGAATTTTACTAATATATACAAGAGAAATCTGTTGAAGTTCTGAAGGATTTTTATTTTGAAACATAGATGTGTAGCAATCTACTTCTAGGACTTTTTTTTGAAGGGGTCAAATAATATCGTCAAAAATCAGAGATTTATGAGATTGGCTTGTTTAACCAAGGTTAAAAAAGGAAAATAATTATATCGGGTTGCCCTTATTAGACTTTCGTTGATAAAGATAGACTGGTATAGCATTTTGATTTTGTTTTTCCTACCTGAGAGATAAGCTATGGGGACAAGACAGATAATGTTTTATTTAGAGTTGGTGATAAGCTGTTAAAATTGGTTTTACCTGCTGGAGTGAAGGGAGAAGTTACTTATTTTTTTCTTTCTCTTTCTCTTTTTCTTTCTTTTCCTTTTTCACCTTTTCCGCCTTTTGTAAAAAAAAATTGTAGTTTATATTGACTTTTATTATATATATGTATATTTCTTAATATTATTATTTAAAAAAAACTGTTTAAGAATAATGGTTAACTTTTTATAGGTTATAATAATCAGAAGTACTACAGATTACCCAAAGAACAATATTAGCATGGATCTGGTATGGGTATATGTAACTATACGTATATTCTGCTTTTAAAATAGGTGGGCAGCCATTTCTGGAATAGCAGCAAAATAAGTTGGTTTGCTATTCTGTGATAGTCAGGGATAGCAATTCAGTGTTGTTGTTTTTGCCTCGCTTTTTCAGTGACTGTGGAAAAGGAGAATCTCATGTTGATTATTCTGGTCTTGAGACTGATTTTAGTAATTTGGGACTTGAAATGTGACATTTCACTGCCAAATGAAGCTTTCACAGGTTGGCTGGTAGACATACACCATATTGATAAATAAGAATCAAAATCTCATTTATGCTACTTCTGGCGGAGGCTAAGCTACATTCATGAGGTAACTCCTTACGTAACTAGAGACAGTTCCCCCCCCGCCCATTGCCTCAATAGAAGAGGATAAGAAGTGGTTGTCCAGTTTTGCTAATCTGTGAAGCGAAATAAGAGGATGTAACTTTCTTCAAACCCATCTCCTGAAGAACTGCAGGCCCATGTTTGCAGTTCAGTGCCCCATGGTGGCTATCAGGATAAATGCTTCTTCGAGGCATCTTGAAGGGTTGAAATGAGAAGTGTCACATTCTTGTAGTAAAATCTCAGCAGATGTAAATGACACTGGTGGTTGCCATGGGAACAGGAGGTACTGTAGCAGAGACACACATAGCTGTTTCATTTGAATGCGGACCTTAAAG
The DNA here is from genome assembly GCF_964273705.1 of Natrix helvetica. Classification (NCBI taxonomy): domain Eukaryota; kingdom Metazoa; phylum Chordata; class Lepidosauria; order Squamata; family Natricidae; genus Natrix; species Natrix helvetica. The sequence continues at coordinate 61,743,319 of NC_138551.1, read as the reverse complement.
TGAAGTGGTGATGAAATGATAGTGATGTTGGATAGACACAAGACTTCAAAGTGCTGAGAATACCATGAATAAGAAGCATGTGTAAAGATGCCTACATATGTTCATGCACCATTGGCAGCAAAGGAATGCGAGCTTTTCTAAACGGTAACTGGAAGCTGCGTATTTTATAGGATTGCCACACTGCTGAGAGAAAAACACAAGCCATTATCTTACTGCATATGTTCTCATTAAAGTTACATTTTATGTGCATATAAAATGACTTCTTGCTACTCTAAATGGATAAATGGCCATCAAATCAAGTCATGCTGTTTGAGCAGGTTTTACTGCTTATGGGTTGCCAAAAGAGGCAGATTGTTTTGCTGGAAAAAGGACATTGCAGTGGCCAGACCACTAATCTGATCCAGCAATAGAATTCTTCATTATGGGCTGCCTCCTACATCTTTGCACATAAAAAGGTCTTTTTTTTTTCTTTGTCACTGTTACGAATCAGTCTGACGACTCATCAGGAGACATCACCAAATGATTTGTGATCAGTTGTTCATTGGGGGAAGGCAGCAGCTCAGCCTCGCCTGCATTGGATCCAGTGGAAGAATTTGGAACTTGAAGGTCCCTGTGTGGGGGACATTCACCAAAATCTCTGTTGTCATTGTTGAGAAGGATTTGTGAGAATACTGGATGCTGTCCTTATCTGAAAACAATTGGCATGGAGGTGTAGGCCAGAGAAATACCTAGTGTATATATAATTGAATGGTAAATTATTCTTCAGCAGAAACATTCCAAGTGTCTTCTTGTGTCTCTAATGCAGGGATGGGTAACTATGGCAATCTAATGACCTGTGGACTTCAACTCCCAGAATTCCTGGGAATGGAAGCGAACCACTCATAAAGTTGCCGTAATTAGCCACCTCTGTTCTTATGTGTCTTATGTCTTAAACCAGATACGAGGAAATAAAAACCAGAATCTAGCTGTTAATTTTTTTCATATTCTCTGAAACTTGTCATTTTGCCCAATGGCCTTGTCTCTGGCCAGATAAATAATGTCTTTCTGAATGGGTTTCTTTGTAAGCAAATTACAGACATAAGGTCTTTCTGCACAAGAGGTACCAAAAAGGAGCTATTATGGACTGTTGTTAATTAGATAGTGTATTATGGATGTGAAGTGCCAAACTGATCTGGACTGAGCTCCTAAATTACCAGTGGGTCATTATATAAGATATCATCTATATTTTAGAAAGGATAATTTTATAGTGGTTTAATTCACACACACACACACACACACACACAAGGTACACACACAGTATCTTATGCACTTTAGCTTGATTTAAAGTTTGGATTGCATATTATATATTTTATGATTATGATCCTTTTTATTATTCAAGCTTTTGAATAATAAAAAGTACAGAGGTGGTATTCAGCCAGTTCTGTCAGGTTCTGGAGAACCGGTAGCAAAAACTTTGAGTAGTTTGGAGAACCGATAAATAGGCTGGCCTTGCCCCCGCTGCCTCCCAGCTGATCTTCTTTTGTTGCCCTGAACAGGAGAACGGAGCTGGAAAACAGGTTAGTGGGGTGGGGAGGGAATGGGGATTTTGCAGTAATCCTCCCCCAGGAATGGGGATTTTGCAGTATCCTTCCACTGCCACGCTAACCAAGCCACGCCCACAAAGCCATGGCACTCCCACAAAGCCACGCCCCACAGACCCGGTAGTAAAAAGTTTTAAATGCCACCACTGTTTTGGTACCTGCTGTGGTGGTCTTTGCTATACTGTGACTGTTGCTTTTTTATATATGTAATTTCTGTTCCTCCTATTATTTCTTATATTTTATATTGTATTGTTCTCTGCAGGTTTTTGGCCATATCAAATTTTATGTTTTTAATTTTTCCCTTGAACTCTGACTCTGTTTTGCTATTTGTTCTGTTGTTCAGATTGCTAATTCTATAACTCAAACTCAACTCCTTGATCTTGCCTTTCAGTGATTAGATTAAGGGTCTAGAGCTTGATTTTGATCCAATTATAAGCAACTGTGAGTTGATTCTGTCTCCTGAATTTATTAACCATGGGATATATTTTTAAGCAGAATAATTGCCATTACTAGATCTTTGCTATATGATTAGAAAGTATCATCTCTCTCTCTCTCTCTCTCTCTCTCTCTCTCTCTCTCTCTCTCTCTCTCCCCCTCCCTCCCTCCCTCCCTCCCTCCCTCTCCCTCTCCCTCTCTCCCTCCCTCTCTCGCTCGCTCCCTCCCTCTGAATAAGTAGAAAGAAGAATGAACTAACTCCATTCATTACTAATAAAGCAAAACTAATTGACCTCAAATAAAATAACTGAACGTAATTTAAAAAGCCATGGCTTAAGTCCAGATTTTACATAACTTTTAGTCATTATATAGTGCTGCTTTCTATAAACAAGCAGCCCTGGTGAGATGGCACAGGAAAAAAAGAGCCTCTGTTAAAATATCATTCATTTCTACCAACGCTCATGCCCACTTAATAGTTATATTCTTTGACTTTAACAATATTATGCTCTTGAGAATAATAAGATGCTGAACTGTTTTTGATAGGAAGTTTATTATTGGAGACTAGAGAGCTATTATGGAATCTGCATGAAAGATTTAGGGGAATGATTTCTCCATTTTTTCCTGCTTAAACTGTAACTGGTTTAATGCTTCTAAATTATTGCTCGGGACTTCTCATTTGGTTTCATTTTAACCTTGAGCAATTCATTGGAAGGACTTGGACTAATGGTCATTTAAATCTTAACCACAATGAGAATCCCGAAGTACCCCGATAAGTAGACTAGAATTGTACCACATATTATTTTAATGTTATTCTATGAAATCTTAGTTATAATGCCATTATCATTTTTCATATTCTGAATCTCTGTCTTTTGTCATTTTTACCCTATTTTTCCCATTTCTACAAAAGACATTTCTCTGTCAGGGGTAATTTAATGAACAGGCATTGACCTCCATTTTTATGTTTCTCCTACTGTGAGGAGAATTGAAGATGAAACATATAGTGAGGAAATAGCTGTGTAGTTTTAACTAGTCTAGCAAATACAAAGAGTGCAGCCAAAGTCACAGTTAAATATTACAACTGTACCCAACATAATTTCTGATGTTACCTTTAACATCTAAGAAATTACTATATTATGCAACTTTAATTGAAAAGCTTTTTCTTTTTATTTTTAAATAATTAATTATTGAATAAAATTTCTTAATAGTATTTTGAGGAAAGCTAAGTAGTTTTGAAGAAAGATCCTTTCTTCTGTCTATTTGTACAATTATGCCTGACAACATTTTATTTAATGATTACTAGTAGTTTATCTTTATTTAATATGCACTTAAGTCTAAGAGCAATGCCAGATCCATTTTTTCACCACAACCCTATGAGAAGACATAAGAGAAAATGATAGGCTCAAAATCACCCAGTGAGCTTTCATGACTGAGAATATACTACAATACAGGTAGTCCTTGATGTATGACCACAGTTGAGACTGACATTTCCGTTGCTAAGCAAGATAGCTGTTAAGTGATTTTTCCCCCTTTCTTGCCACAGTTGCTAAGTCAGGGGTGTCCAAACTTGGGAACTTTAAGACTTGTGGACTTCAACTCCCAGAATTCTGAATCCCAGAATTCTGGGAGTTGAAGTCCACAAGTCTTAAAGTTCCCAAGTTTGGACACCCCTGTGATAAGTGAATCCCTGCAGTTATTAAGTTCATAATATGGTTGTTAAATGAATCTGGCTTCCCCATTGATTTGCTTGTCAGAAGGTCACAAAAGGTGACCACATGATCCCGGGAATCTGCAACTATCACACATGTCAGTTGCCAAGCATTTAAATTTTGATCACATGACAACAAGGATGCTGCAATGGTCATAAATGTGAAAAATGATCATAAGCATTTTTTTCAGTGCTGTTGCCATTTTGAATGGTCACTAAATGAATGGTTATAAGTCTAGGATTATCTGTAGAGGTATCGCTAGATTGAATTCAATGCCTACCTCACTTCACTTAGCTCTAGAGATTGATGTATTTTAAAATAATATTAAATATACAAATTTTGTCAAATGTAGTAATGGGTTAAATAAGGAATTGCACTCTGAAGTGTTTGTGTTGCAAGAGAAATGATGTTATTAAATAAAAATATTTTCTACAAAGGCTAGGGATATTCAAAAAAAAGATTTGGAAGTGTTTTGGACGTCATGCGTTATTCATTGAAACGTTCCATCCAAGCCTGGAGAAAGTTGCTGCCACTTTAATGAATCCAATAATTAAAGCAGCACATATATTTTCACACATAAAAAACCCAGACAGGTGTGCGTTCATCACTCCATAAGTTATGAAGCAATTTTGAAGTATATATAGTCCTGTTTTGTTTTCTGTTCAGGTTCTGGTATTTTCAATTCACTGACATTAAACTATCACATTTGTATCTGATGGGAATGGTAGTAGAGTACATTTTTGCACACCTTAGAATAGTTATGCTAATACATAAGTTAGCCTTCTCAATGTCTTTTCTGTGTGTGTGTGTGTGTGTGTGCGCACATGCATGTGAGGTTTGGGAAATCAACTCTGACTTGAATCTCTGACCAATAAATCTGATATTAGTCAAACAACTGCATCTAATATGTTGCTTTTATTTTGAAAGCAGATCTCCAGAATTGTCCACAATGCTCATGGTTTTTTATCTCCTGCAGTATTGTTCCAAGGTTGGATCACAGTGAAGGATTTTGTAATATACATTATGACACATAAAAGTTGGTATTTTTATTACTATGTTTCCCTGAAAGTAAGACTGGGTCTTATATTAATGTTTACTCCAAAAGATGCATTATGGCTTATTTTCTGATTAGGTCTTATTTTTCAGGAAAATACGGTACTAAATGTGTCCTGTTTGGTTGACAATCTTAACTGGGACCTATTTTTGGGGTAGGGCTTATATTACAAACATCCTAAAAAATCATGCTAGGTCTTATTTTCCAGTTAGGTCTTATTTTCAGGGAATCACTTTATCACCGCAAGTGTAGAAGGATAGCAAAATTGAGAGTGAATTCCGATATTACAATGTTACCATTTCTGATTTTAAACATCTTGAAATTCCCTTTACTTACTTGCTTAATGGAGATATCACTACTTTTAAAATTGGTTCAAAAACTGGCGTCTATGAAGCCATAGCTTTGGGGTGTATGGTTGAAATTATCCTGGTACCATTCAAAAGCAATACCACTGCCTTCAGGTTTATACCATCTATATTATTCATATCCGTGTTCATGTTTTATCTATTTATCTAACCCATCTAGAGTTAAACATTCATGCATGTTTTGAGTACATAACCTTTAAAGATACTAATATACTAAGACTGATTGTAGTGTTCTAATTGCCTGACATTTATATTAATTCAAGAAAGACAAAGTTTTGTCTCCAATGCAGTGAAAATTTGTTAAGTGACACAAATTCTGGAAGAAATAAAAGGGAATGGCGTCACCTAATGCAAATAGCTTTGCTGAATAAAGGTGGATGATACACATAGTAGGTAAACACATAATATATTTGCTGGCCATTGACTGAGATAATTGAAGAAACATTTATCCGTCTGAAATAATATTTAAATATAAATGCCTTCAGTGGGCCTAAGTACAGCACAGACATATTATAAAGTCACAGTTTGTTAGACTAATTTGTTCCATTCTGTATCAAAAATGAATTCTTTTAGCTGAGAAATGTCAGGCAAATCTATCTTTCCCCCTTTGCTTCAGTAGGCAGCTGACCTTAAAACACAAGTCAAATGATTGCTGTCATTATGGCTTTTTTATGATCTTGCTAATGAAGTCCACAGTTTATGCTTCTTGTCTGATTAATAATGCTGGAGAATTAACGAAGCAGAGATAATGTATTAGGCTGAGCACAGTTCTTGGCAAGGATATTGTTTTGTTTTTCATTAGTTCCAGAAAAATAATATGGGGAATATTCTTGCCTATGCTTATCTGTGTAACAGTGATGGAAAAATCTGAGACTCTAAACATATTTTAAGGGATGATCAAATAGTGTGTAATAAAAAAAGAAATTAAACAGTGAAAACCTTGGAAGAAAAGTTAGAAATGAAAATGTTGAAAATGCAGGGTTGAAATATTAATGTTGATCTGTTTCATAAAATACATTGTGATACAAATTTTAAAAACTTTCTAAAGATTAACATTTTTCTTCCAATTAGGTTCATTTAACAAACATATCTCATATATATAATATATAGGCATAATTTAAAAATATATGAGTAAAAATAGAACATTATTACAAAATACACATAGAACAGTCTAATGCATAAGACGGGTAGTTAGAGGTCAGCTGTGAAAAATGAAAAAGCACTACAGATTGGATGTGTGTAAGGTAGGTGCTGCAGGAATAAAGATCTATTTAAGGCTAATCTAAATACATCTGTTATGTCATTGTGAGATGAACTGGAGGAAAAAGCCAATTATAAAATATCTAAATGGGTACCCAACAAATTTTGAAAACTCTACAGCAAGGGGTGTGTGTGTCAAACTTGTGGTGTCACATTGTCATCACATGATGTATCTCAACTTCCCCCCCCCTTGCTAAAATGGGTGGGCGTGTCCAGCACATGATGCATTCGATCCGTGGGCCGTCAGTTTGACACCCCTGCTCTAGAGGCTACTATTTTGACAAACTGGACATTATTTTCTCAACCTCAACCCCATCTCCTCAGAAGTGATGGTACTTTTATTTCTGGAATTTTCAACCAATATGATAAAACAATGTGATGGTTGACATGCTAAGAGTTTGTAGACTCCATATTTGACTTACCTGGAACTAAAAAAGTTTTTGATTTCAGAAAAAAAAATCACAACACTCTCCTTATTTAATACCACAACTTTGAGAATGGATAGGCTAATACTTAACACATTTCTTGCAATCTTTAACATAGAGATTAGGGTGCAAAAAAAATCAAGATTCCAGGCAGTTCAAATGAATATAAAGGTTTATTGCAAGCTTATGCTCCTTACAAGAATCCGAACTATTAACAATGAAAGCAAATTGGTGGTCAATGGAATTCAAGGTGTGCTGGTCATAAATCACTTGTGGGTGCAAATGGACTGGAGACTGATGAGGCGTTTAATCCTTCGCACAGGCTCAGCCTGGTCATCTCCTACATCAGGTGTCATTTGCACCTGGTGTCAAACTATTGCTTATAAAAAACAAAAGGCAGTATTTGTTTTTACAAGTGGTACTAGCTAACACTTTAAAAATAGTTTCCCATTATTTATACATGTCTACTAAATTGGTTCTATATCCATCTGCCTATTCATGTGGAAACAATACTACAACTAAGATAAAACAAAAGCAAACACAATTCTAAGCAACCCCTTACATCAGTTTTAATCAAAACAATAATGCATTTATTCAAAGCAGGAAAGGAAACAAGTTTTTAAGGCACAGCTGCTTCATGTTCTGATTTGCAGATTCTGTTTCACTCCTTCCCTCACTTCTATAACTTCTTTTCCAGTCCCATGGTTTTTGTTCTCCACCAAATTTTTAAAGAGACTGCATATGGATGGGTGGGGGGAAATTGCAGTCCTCAGATTAGTGAGCACCGGAAGTGGAAGAAGATGATGAATTGGTAGTTTTACAGTAGACCCTTTTGCTAACAGAATGCTCATTATTGGCAGAATATTACCTTTCATCCATCAAAAAGGTCTTAAAGGTTTTCATTTGCTGATTTCAACAGCAGAACTGAGATGGAACTTATGAATCAGCACTTAGTGATCTGCTTCTTTACTGGGTATATCCACACTCCACATTTGTTTCTTATCATCTGCTGTGATGTGAATAGCAATAACACTTAGACTTATATAATAGTCTAAAGCCCTATAGAGCTTTACAATGTTTTCTGTGTGGTTTACATTGTCAACATATTGCCTCCAACAGTCTGGATCCTTATTTTACTGACCTTGGAAAGATGGAAGGCTGAGTCAATCTTGAGCTCCGTCAGCATCGAACTCCTGGCAGTGGCAGAATTTGCCTTCAATATTGCATTCTAACCATTAAATGCCATTATCAGGCATCTGGCTTAATGCCCTCTGAGCTTTTTATTTGGCCAAATCAATCCTCACAGACAGCCCTGATAGACAGTGTATCATGGGTTTTACTAGGCCTCTCGTATCCTTTGAAAATGGTGCTTTAAAATCCACGGAAGATCTTTTTATTTTAAAAAAAGTTAAACAAAAGCAACTTTTCCAAAGTGGTTAGATGCGTTCATGCATGCAAAGGCAGATGGGAGCAGCTTTCAAAATAGTTGTACAAAAAGATGTAGCTGCTAAATTAACGAAATTTACTAAATTAATAAAGCCTGTTTCAAACATGTTCCTGCACATTCCAAAGGTTCTCATTCAATGGGTTAGCACAGTTCTGATGCTTTTCCTGAGCACCAGCTAGCCATTACTGAGCTGATATAAAGGCTATTATCATTTTACTGTTATTTCTTTGCGTGATTCTTTTAATTGGGAATTTTTAGGTTATTATTTTAATTTTAACTTTTTGGGTTATTTTAAGGGGGTTATTTTTAATATTGTTTTTAACTACTTTACTTTAAGTTACAGTTTTTATACCCTCCTCATCGACGTATTTAAGGATTTGTGTATTTGTATATTTATTCTTATGTATTCCTGTGTTTTTATTGACTGTACACCGCCCCGAGTCCCTTTTGGGAGAGGGGGCGGTCTAGAAATTTAAATAAAGTAATAAAGTAAAGTAAGTACAACATATTATAAATCACTAATCTATTGCAACAGTAAGTAAACATTAAACCTTGACTATATCTCAGTTACTGCTTAATTTTGGAAACTCCCTACTTAAAACAACCCCTCCAAATTAATTAAATACTTTTCTTGTTCTTTATGCCGATGGGTTTCTTGTGACCAGGTTCCAGCATTGCTTTGATTGCTAACCTCCCCAAGACTTTTCCTCCAAGAGGAAGGGTTTATGCCAGAAAGAATCATCAGCATAGTGTTGAAGCCACCAAAGCATCTTGTGAATGTCCTGACCTCAGCAAACAATATGATTCCTTTACGTGGCTGCTGCAAAGAAAGCCATTAGAATTAATGAAATAATCTTGGATAAAAGCCAATGTCAGAGGTCAGCCAGAGTTTACAGACACCTTTGCCTGACATTCCTATCATGCTAGGCAGCTCGGGAATTCTTCAGATATTTACTCTGAGCTGGCTAATGTTAAAACCAAGGGAATGCCCCCAAGCCTCTAGAAGCCAAAGATTCTTGTGTCTGTTCCAACTTCAGCTAAAATCTTGGGGCTTTAAAACACAAGGTCCTTGTGATTCATGAATGGTCATGTGAATGAATTGCCCATGTTTCTATATAATACTTTATTCTTAAGTCTTTATCCCTTTAAACACGTGATGCCTGAGTTGTATAATTCTTGGAAAACAAAATGCAAAGTAACTTTAGAATTCGAGATATGAATAACTATGAATACGTGTGGAAGTGGGGAAAGAAAGAACAATATTTTTTTTAGTGAATGACTGCTTGGTTCTGCTGGCAAACTCAAAAGTTGAATGGTCCTAATAGGGCTTTTGCGGTTCTTTGACTTTCCCTGTTTGTTTCCTGTACTTTAAAATCTTCCTCAGCTAAGCTTGATTCCAAGTGACTTCATCAACTTTTTTGGCAATAAGAAAGAAGATATTTGCCACAATTTTCTTGGAGGATGACTTTCAACCTCCCTTCTTTCCAACATGGTTATTTTCACCCAAATACTAACCTAGTCTGACTATGCTTTGTTTCAAAATTCTAACAAGGTCAACCAGGTACATCCCTGGTCCATAAACCACAGGAAGCTTAAGAAATCGAACACATGTAAGCTTATAATGAAGATATAAATCACGGTGTGTTTATATGTCTGTGTGATATGAATCTAAGCTCTCAAATTTTTTGGAAGACCTAATTTTCTGGAAAAGAAGCTAGCTTCTATATTTCTTGTTCTATTCTTGTCGATCAGAAATAGTGAAGTTGTCACTATCGTTCAATAAAATCTAACTTTTTACAAGGTTAATACATGCAGAGATGGAAAATATAATGCCATTTATAAAAGGGTTACTTTATATTTTTAATTATTTTCATTTTTAATTATTGAATTATTAATAGGCAAAAGTTTAAATAGCATATACTTTGGTTTGAAAATAAGTCACGTATATGTGGCAATCAAAATGTCAGTTTCAAAAAACAAAAGTCAGATCTCGATTGTACCTGATTTCTATCCTAGTTTTACATTTTAACAGTTCAAGGCAAAGACTAAGGATTATTCAATACACTGGTCAAGTTTACATTCAAACCAGGGCCTAAGGTTAGTTTTAAATGATGGAGCTAGTCTCTTTACATCCTAAATCTATATTTAAATAACAATCATTCTATAGTTGTATAGTTTCCAGTTATATTGATGAGATTAAAATGAAAACAAAAATACAGATGATATCTCAGTGGATGCCACAAATGTTTCCAGTTTTGATTCCATGAATACCAAAAGAACTGGAATTAAATATATGCCCCAGAATATGAAGAACAAAGAAAACATTTAAGTGCTTTTTGGTCTCCCTTAAAGAATATAATTCTTATCAGTGTAATTGAAACCTTCATGCATACATAGTTTTCCTGTGTATTAACGTTTTATAAAATGCTGAAGGCAGATATTACCATGAATGCTTACATTATCTGCTAATGTAGTTACCTAGCAATTTACAATCTGGTGAAATTTGCAACTCAAGTAGCTTCAAAGTAGTTCTGTAGTGTACTATTTTTTCCTAAAACATCTGATGTCTAATATTAACACAATTATTATCAGGCTTTTGTGGCTTGTACCACCTGATAAAGTTCATTGTGATCTGCAAAAGTTTTTCTGGAAATAACTTTCTTGGTATTATTATCGCAAAAGACTAAGATGGTGTAAGCAAGTGAATAAGTGCCTTCATGTCAGCTTTGACTCCTGACAATGCCTAAACCCTTCCTGGATCCTGTGTCAGTCAGATATTTTTTGGTCCTAGAAATGTTAGTTAGTAGATCTCTGGAGATGTGCCTTTTCTGTGGTGGTACCCATTCTACAGGATGTTATTCCTTTGTAGAACAGGATGATCCCAACTTTGCTGGCTTTCATAGGCCCTAAAAACCCTGTTCGGTGCCCAGGAGTGTGTGCAACAGTGACGTGCAGTCAGGTGAGGCAAGTGAGGCACAGCCTCACCACTCTCACCATGAAAAAAAAAAAGTAAAAGGAAAAAGCTGAGCTAGTTACTGCCTCACCGTGGATGACTCTGCTTAACTGTTAAAAAAAGCCGGAAAAGGTACATGTGGGTTGGAGGGAGGGGGAGGAATTCAAACTTCATCCTCCTGGTGCTGTGCAGGGCTTTGGGCAAAGGCTGGAGGGAAGGACCCTGGCTCGCTTGTGCTCTCCATCCCCAAGAGTAGTTTGATTGCAGGCAGAGCCACATTGTGGGGCCAGTGTGTGTGCTACAGCATGGCTCTTTGCCTGGCTTCCTGCCTCCTCCTGTGGTCTCCTCACTGGTGCTCTCCCTCCCCAAGTGTAGTGACTTCCTCCCCAGGCCCCCATTCATTTCTCTCTCTCACACACACAGCTGGATAAAACTATATAAAAATCTAGCCCAGCTTCACTGATTACAAGTTTGAAAAGGCAACGTGGCTCCGCCTGCAATCAAACTACACTTGGGGAGAGAGAGCACAAGCGAGCACTGAGGAGACCACAGGAGGAGGCAGGAAGCCAGGCAAAGAGCCATGCTGTAGTACACACACTTCCCCCCCAGCCTCTTTCTTTTGGAAGGCTCAGATCGGCTCCCCTCCGGCTTCTCTGCCTCTCCTCTCACCCCAGCCTGCCAGCAGGAGGTGGTGGGTGGGCTTTATTGTGTTTCAGGCATTTCCCACCCAGACAGCAGGCTGCATTTGCAATGGTGGAGGTGTTTGGGAAAGGCAGCAGGGGAATGGGGGGGATGGCAGAGGAGCTGCTTTCAAGCCACTGGAAAAGATATCCAATCCAACTTTTGTGTGTGTGTGTGGGGTTTGTTTGAGAGTGAGTGAGAGAGGGAAGGGGTAGGAGAGATAGTCCAATCAAACTTCTGTGTGTGTGTGTGTGTGTGTGTGTGTGTGTGTTTGAGAGAGTGGGAGGAAGGGAGAGAGGGAGGAAGGAGGGGAAGGAGAAGAAAAAGAAAAAGAAAGAAGGAGCAAAGGAGAAAAACAAATGCTGTCGCTTTAAATTGGAACTGAGCACGCCTGGCTGTGGAATTCTGGGAGTTGAAGTCCACAAGTCTAAAAATATTTGAAACCCAGCACTGTGTCAGTGCCTCACCAGTCATAAACCTCACCGCACGTCACTGGTGTGCAAGGACCAATTTCTTGGTTGTATTATTAACTTATGTGATATGATATTTTCTTGGCTGCTGTGCTGTTTAATTGTAGTTTTATTGCAAATGTTTTTCATTTTGTTTGCTGCCCAAAGGCGTTGGTTGAGATGGGCAGTTATGCAAACCGAATTAATCAATAAACAGCAATTTCTTGGCAAGATTTCAGAAGTGGTTTGCCCTTCCCTTCTTCCTAGGGAAAAACTGGCTGAAGGTCACCTAGTTGACTTCGTGCCTAAGGCAGGACTAGAACTCATGATTTACCAGTTTCTAGCTCATATCTTAAATTCTACACCAGTGGTTCTCAACCTTCCCAATGCCGCGACCCTTTAATACAGTTCCTCATGTTGTGGTGACCCCCAACCATAAAATTGGTGTCTTGGTTCCTAAGACCATCCAAAATATGTGTTTTCCGATGGTCTTAGGCGACCCCTGTGAAAGGGTCATTCGACTCCCAAAGGGGTCGACCCACAGGTTGAGAACCACTGTTCTACACCAAAGTGTAGAATAATCATCTGAATGATTATTCATCTGGAAACAAAAAGAACCTTCAGTTGAAATTAATAGCATTAGAACATCACTCAGAATATGAGCAATAGGAATAATGATGATTAAAGGCCCTTTAATACTTTCCAAAATGGAGCATTGATAAAAAAAAATTCTGGGTTTTTGTCTCACCTCTGATCTAACATGACCTAGCTGTTGCTCTGTGTAAAACATCAATATGTCTGCTTTCTTCCTCACCCTCCTGATTCTTATTTGCCCACTAGGGATGAGGGCAACTAAGGTTCTTTGGTACCTAATGAGGTAAGTATTGCTTGAAAGTTAGATTTGGTCCAAGGACTTCTATTTGCTGATTAGTAGGACATCTAGTAAAAATAACTGAAAATATTTTAAAACATTCATATAGTTGGAAAAAAATGAAACAATATACTAAGATATACATTTTGTAAGGTAAATAATGAATATAGTTTGGATCGTGGCCTGGTGAGGTGTCGTTTATAGCACAATTCAGTTATGAATACTTGAAAATATGGTAGCATTTGGAAAATATGGAAACAGGCATCTGCAATCATTGGATCATTTCATAAAATCATAGCAGATGACATCATTCCATTTCTGCACGAGATTGAGCCAGTTTAGAATAGAACCTATAAAATAGATTTATAAATATTGTCATATGTAGCCTTTTATTGTTTCTAGCAAGCATTCATTTCTCACAACAGATCGCATGCTACTCTCTACCTTTCTACCTTTCTACATTTGCATATCTTAATATACATTACTGTAGTAATGGGGACTTTAACTACTCTAACATCAACTGGGAAACAAACTGCAATGAGGGGGAGATTAGTTTTGTGATGTGCCTTTGTCACCCCAAAGGTGAAGGTGGGAACTAGAGGATCAGCTATACTAGACTTAATTCTAATTAATAGAGATGAAATGATTAAAGGAGTGGAAGTACTAAGAATGTTGGAGAGAGTGACCATGTCATACCAGAATTTGCCAAATACAGGCACAAGTGACTGAACAAAGTCAGACGGGTATTTTAGAATTTAAGAGAGTTAACTTAGAGATTAGGAAGCATTCCATGGATGGAAATCCTAGAAGGGAAAAAAAAACCAGTTCAGGATGTGATACATGGAAAACTTTGAAAAATGGAATACTAAAGGCCCAAATAAAAACAATACCACAAAGAAAGAAAAACCAGACGAGACCAGCATGGTTGCGCAAAAAGCAACTGACAAACTGAAGGATGAGAAGGACAAATATACAAAATTGAGACAAGCCTACATACCGTACAGGGGTGGGCTTCAAAAATTTCAGCAACGGGTTCTCTGCTCGGTTGCTGGGTGGGCGTGGCCCTGGTGTGCGTGGCCTAGTCCGCCTCCTGCACCGGGGCAGGGGGGGCATTTTCATCTTTCAAAGCTCGTGGAGCACAGGACTGAAAAAGAGTTGATATGATTCTAATCTTTGAGAAGGAAGGAAAAATAGATCCAGAAAATGACAGACCCATCAGTTTGACATCAATACCTGGGGAAATCCTAGAAAACATGATCAAGCTAAAGATTTGTGAGCACCTAGAAATTAACAAAGTATCACGAGAAGCCAGAATGGGTTTATTAAAAACAGATCATGCCAGACAAACCTTATTACCTTTTTTTTTGATAAAGTGAGTAAATTAGTGAATCAGAGAAATGCTGTGGATATAGTTTACTTGGATTTCTAAGTGAGAAATGGCTGGGAGCCCACAATGTGACTGTGGTACATTGGAGTAAACTATAACACATATAGTTCAAGAATGACCTCTCAGGAATTTTCAAGGCACTTGGAATGATCTCACCACAGCCACATCAGAAGCAACTAGACCAGTGATGGCTAACCTTTTTTGGATTGTGTGCCAAAAGCAGGGGCAGTGCAGGGAGGTCATGCGCAGGCATGCCCACACTCATAATGCTATGCGTGAGACACCCCCCCAATGCGCACATTCACTTGTGACTAGCACTTCCCCCCTGCTTTTTGCAAGCTTTTTTCACCCAAAGTTCTAGAAGCTTTCTAGGAGCCTGGGGAGGGTCAAAACAGCCCCCCGCCCCCCGGAGGCTTCAGGAGCTTCCCTGAAGCCTCCGGAGCGCGAAAAGCACGCCCTATGAGCAAACTGGAAGTCACTTCCGGTTTGGCTGTAGGGCTGTTTTTTGCCTTCTGGAGCCTTCAGGAAAGCCTCTTGAAAGCTCCGAAGGGTGAAAAACAGCCCTACAAGCAAACCAGAAGTCTGTTCTTGAACTTCTGGTTTGCCTGTAGGGGCAGTTTTTTGCATTCTGGAGGCTTAAGGAAGCTTCCGGAGAGCGAAAAAACGTCTTAAAAGAAGGCCAAAGTCAGCTGGCCAGCACGCGCATGTGCGCTGGAGCTGACAGGGCAATGCCTCGCATGCCCTAAGAAATGTCTCCGCGTGCCATAGGTTTGCCATCACTGATTGATGTTTAGCTTCCTTAGATATTGAATAATAACATCTATCCCATTGCAATTATATGGCTCCATATTATGGTGATTTTATTATGGTTTTATTTTAATTTTATATATTATCTCCTGTATTGTATTTTCCACATATCATATTGTGCAGATGTGTGTGTGTATGTTGATGCTATATTTAAACTAAATTTGTATATTACTGATTGCATAACCTCTGTAGATGCCATATGCTAAATAAATAAAATAACCTTGGATTTCAGTAAGGCATTTGACTGCAGCCTAATTTTTGGTAAGATAGAACAATGTGAGATAGACAGAACCATTTAAGGACTATGTAGTCCTTAACAGAATTACATCTACATGGAGGAAAATATGGATCCTGAAAGTTCTGTCTTCGGCCCAGTGTCTTCATAAAAGGCAACAGAAGGGAAACCCATCAAATTTGCAGATGACACCAGGAGAGAAATAGCACTATAGCAATAGCACTTAGACTTATATACCACTTCACAGTGCTTTACAGCCCTCTCTAAGTGTTTACAGACTCAGCATATTGCCACCAACAATCTGGGTCCTCATTTTGCCGACCTCGGAAGGATGGAAGGCTGAGTCAATCTTGAGCCAGTAGGACTTGAACTGCCAAATTGCTGGCAATCAGCAGTCAGCAGAAGTAGCCTGCAGTACTGCACTCTAACCACTGGGCCACCAAGGCTCTTGGTGATACTTGCCAATACTTTGGAAATAAACACAGTCAGAGTTGAGTGTGCATAGATATAATAATAGGCAGTATTTGGTTCAATAGTAGTACCTGTGACCATCCCAGGGGACAATCACTTATGTATGGGCCAGCAGTGTGCTGCAAAAAAAGCCAGTGCAGTCCTAGGCTGCATTAACAGAGGGATAGCATCAAGGTTATGAGAAGTGATAGTACCACTCTATATTCTGCTAGTGATGTCACACTTGTCTGCAACTCTTCAACTAGCAGGTACAGTATTTGAATATGATACATACTCACAATACCTTTTTTTATTTTATTTTTGGTTTGTGATTGTGGAGCAAATTTGAATTCAAATTATAGCACAATCAATATTCAGAAATGTCACCGAACTAAATCTTTTATACATTCAGAATTTTCAGCATGGGCAAATAGGTTGTTAGATTAATGACAGCGGTAATGATTAAAGCACATTATTTTATGAGTTTCTTGTTTTAATCGGACATTATGCTAATTATACTGTATTCCATTTTTCAATAAAAGGTCAACAGTGCACTGTTTGTTCAGAATATGCAATTTAAACTTCACATCTGTCATTAGAGATAATCTAGGCTTGTTGTATCTTGTGGGGTTGTCATAGTAACTAGACCTGAGATCTCTGTTTACAGCCTTCAGAGAATAAACATTTTGCCTTTCTTTTTTTTAGGAAGAAAAATACTCAAACAATTAAATGTGGTCTGAAAACAAAACCATAATAGCTCAGAAAGAGAGATGTCATTTGTCAAAAATCAATATAAATGATGCAGTTGGTGCAAGTCAAAATACTCAAGCAAGTGATTGACAGTTATACTGAAATATTTCCCCAGGGATGAAGGAAGTAACTGATAATGTATCACAATGCCTTGAAGCAGAATTCATTTAGCTTTGCTAATGGGCTTTGTTCCAGTTATTATCACTTTGAAGAATATTTGCTTAAATTTCTTTAAAGTCAGCTAAAGGATTTAAAAGTGTTTAAAACATTTGTTCATTCATAATAGCACAAAGGGATTTTATTTTTACTTTTTGTAAGGCTCCTTGCTTTCATCCCGAAGACTGTACAAGGGCATCCATACTTGCTGTGGTTTCATGTGGGCTTTAATGCTTTTTTCTTTTTTTAATCTCACCATCACACAAACGCAGGTGCAAAAGGGTGATATCCTGTCGCTTCTGATAATACGCAGTGGTGTAGTAGAACACTTAAGTAACTGCCAGGCTGCATCTTGACAAAAGATTTCCAACATCTGATGTCAAATTTATTGACATGCTGGGTAAAGTGCCTGCATACCGGTGTAGAATGCCCTCAGCTGGAATAAAACCCCCATTTAATAATTAGAGGGTATACTCAAAAACAGCTGAAAGTATGATGGGTTCTGCCTTAGTAACAGATTCCAATGAAAGTCCCAAAGGTGCTTTTTCAGGAGGCAACTGGACTTTCTTGGCGTTTTTTTTGAAGACGTTTCGCTTTTCATGCAAGAAGCTTCTTCAGCTCTGACAGGATAATGGGGAATGGAAGGATTGATATTGTTTGCAGACAGCTGGTCATCTGCATCCTATTAGAGGGTTGTTGAAGCGCTTGGAGGTTTTTCTGTGTCCTCAGGCTCACCTGAGTAATGCCAATGGTTCCTGTAGTCTGAAATTTTTTCTTCTTCTGGAAATCCTCTGGAATTTTTCCATTCCCTATGAGAGCTGAAGAAGCTTCTTGGATGAGAAGTGAAACATCTTCAAAAGAAAAAAATGAGAAAGTCCAGTTGCCTCCCGAAAAAGCACCTTTGGGACAACCATGACCTAGATGACTGAGAATCTCTATTGACCTTTAGCTATACAATTTGGGATGAACACCCTTTGAATGGTGTGGGAATAGGAATGGATTTCCGGGAAGGGGGATTGCAGACTACAGGAACCAGGACACTACTCAGGTGACTCTGAGGACACAGATAAACTTCCAAGTGCTTCAACGACCCTCTAAAAGGATGCAAATGACTAGCGGTCTGCAAGGAATACAAATCCTTCCATTCCCCGCTATCCTGTCAGAGCTAAAGAAGCTTCTTGCATGAGAAGCGAAACGTCTTCAAAGAAATAACAAGAAAGTCCAGTTGCTTCCTGAAAAAGCACCTTTGGGACAACCATGCAGGAAACGGAAGCTAAGGGGATTTTTAATTAAATGCTTTGCATCTTTTTTAGGGGGTTCCAGGGTGGGGGGGAGGGTCCATCAGACCGGGAGGGAAGCCAGTGCCAGGCAAACAGGTGAGTCCAGGAAGGAAGGGAACGAGGTGGGGGGGGGGAAGAAAAGGTCATTTCAACGGAGGGTTGTTTTATTACAACGGTCGTGGGGAGAGGGGGATGCGAGGACAGGAGAAGATCCCAAGGTCGGTTGGGAGACCGTGGCTGCTGGTTACGCCCGGTCGTTTGTACCAACCCCCGCAGTCTGGGTGGTCAGGAGCTACAGAGCCAGGGCCTGCGGCTGATGCTTTGCAATGCAAGGTCTGTGATTAACAAGGCCCCCCTCATCAATGAGTTGATCTCAGAGGGGGAGCTAGACCTTGCAGGGATAACGGAGACGTGGTTGGGCCACGAGGGCAGTTTGCCCCTCGTGGAAATGTGCCCACCGGGTTTCCGGGCATTTCATCAGCCCCGGGCCCTGGGTAAGGGTGGTGGTGTGGCGGTAGTTATTCGGGAATGTTTGGAGCCGAGAGAGTTCACTGTTCCTCAGATACCCGGGTGTGAGTCCCTTGGTGTGAAATGGGGCCCAGGGAGGCAGTGGGGCTTGCTGATTGTATACTTGGCTCCTCGCTATGCATCAGCAGCCCTGCCCGAGCTCCTCGAGCTGATCTCGGAAACGGCAGTTGAGACCCCCAAGCTTCTGGTTATGGGGGATTTCAACTTGCCGTCGACGGGAGAGGCTTCTGAGGTGGCTCGGGAGTTCATGGCTTCCATGACGGCCATGGACCTGACCCAATTAGTTCAGGGCCCCACTCACAAAGGTGGTCACACACTGGACCTTGTTTTCGTATCTGAGCAGTGGACGAGTGATCTGGGAATGGGGGATTTAGTCATCACGCCCCTGTCATGGTCTGATCACTCATCTCTCTGGCTGAACTTCCCTGGCGCTACCTCCCACCGCGAGGAGGCGGAACCAGACTGTCTAAGCTGGTACCGCCCCAGGCACCTGATGGAACCGGATAGATTCCAGACGGAGCTTGGGCCAATACCTATAGCCCTGACCCGCTCCCGGTCGGAGGACCTAGCGGCCGCCTGGAATAGGGCGGCGGCTGGGGCCTTGGACCGGGTTGCGCCTTTGCGACGTCTACTGCGGCAGCGATCCACCCGGGCTCCTTGGTTTACCGAGGAGCTGAGGGTGATGAAACGCCACAGGAGACGTCTAGAGAGCAGGTGGAGGTCCTCACGCTCCGAATCTGATCGAGCACAGGTAAGAGCCTACTTGCGGACTTACCTTGTGGCATTAAGGGCGGCCAAACGTAGACATTGTGCCGCCCTTATTGCGTCCGCCGATAACCGCCCTGCCGCCCTGTTTCGGGTGACCCGCTCCCTCCTATCACAGAGGACGCGGGGGGCACCCCTGCAGGGAAGAGCAGAGGAGTTTGGGGAATATCTGCAGGACAAAGTCGCTCAGATCCGGAGCGGATGGGCCCCCTTCAGTGGACCGGACGAGCCGTCAACAGCGAGTCTTGTGAGACCACTCTGGGAGGAGTTTGACTCTGTTGCCCCCGAGGATTTGGACAGGTTACGTGGACGGCTGCGACCCACCACATGTTCAATGGACCCGTGTCCCTCCTGGCGGGTACTGGCATCCTGGGAGACGACACGAGGCTGGCTTCTGGGCCTGGTGAACGCTTCGTTGGGTGAGGGATCCTTGCCAACCGCCTTAAAAGAGGCGGTGGTGAGGCCCCTGCTCAAGAAGCCTTCACTGGACCCAACGGAACTAGTTAATTACCGTCCAGTCTCCAACCTTCCCTTTTTGGCGAAGGTTGTTGAGAATGTGGTGGCGCAGCAATTTCCGCGACACCTCGACGAATCCGAATATCTAGACTCACGCCAGTCCGGTTTCCGACCCGGGCACAGCACGGAGACAGCCTTGGTCGCGTTGGTTGATGATCTCTGGAGGGCCAGAGATAGAGGTTGTTCCTCCATCCTGGTCCTATTAGACCTCTCAGCGGCTTTTGATACCATCGACCATGGTATCCTATTGCGCCGGCTGGGGGGGATGGGAGTCGGAGGCACCGTTCTACGGTGGTTCGGCTCCTACCTCTCTGACCGGACGCAATGTGTGTTGACAGGGGGGCAGAGGTCGACCCTGAGGCCACTCTCTTGTGGGGTGCCGCAGGGGTCGGTCCTCTCGCCCCTCCTGTTCAATGCATATGTGAAGCCGCTGGGGGAGATCATCCGTGGTTTTGGGGTTGAATACCATCTGTACACTGATGATACGCAGCTGTACATCTCAACCCCAAACCACCCCAACGAGGCTGTCGAAGTGATGTCCCGGTGTTTGGAAGCCGTCGGGGTCTGGATGGGGGACAACAGACTCAAACTCAACCCCTCCAAGACTGAGTGGCTGTGGCTACCGGCACCCCGGTTCAGCCAGCTAACTCCATCGCTGGCCATAGGGGGTGAACAACTCCCCCCTGTGGAGCGGGCGCACAATTTGGGCGTCCTCCTAGATGCCCGGCTGTCTATGGATGACCATGTGGCAGCCGTGGCAAGGGGGGCGTTCCACCAGGTTCGCCTGGTGCGTCAATTGCGCCCCCTACTGGACCGGGATGCCCTACGCACGGTCACTCATGCGCTGGTGACGTCTCGCCTGGACTACTGCAATGCCCTCTACATGGGGCTTCCCTTGGGACGCATCCGAAGACTACAGCTAGTCCAGAACGCAGCCGCGCGGGTGATTATGGGGAGCTCAAGATACTCCCACGTGACACCTCTCCTGCGCGAGCTGCACTGGCTGCCTGTGGTTTTTCAGGTGCGTTTCAAGGTATTGATTACCATCTTTAAAGCGCTCCATGGCACAGGACCCAGTTACCTGCGGGATCGTATCCTCCCACACACATCCCTACGACCAATCCGCTCTCACAGGGAGGGACTACTACTGGTGCCGTCCACTAGGCAGTGCCAGCGGGCGACGCCTAGGGGTAGGACCTTCTCTGTGATGGGCCCAACCCTCTGGAATGACCTCCCCCCCAACATTAGAACTACCACTGACTTCCGTTCCTTCCGTCAAAAATTAAAGACTCACCTGTTTCGATTAGCTGGCCTGGCACATTCTTAGTTTTTACCTCCCGGTGGATATATTTTAATGGGTAATTTTGGGTAATATTTTAACTCCTGGGTTATTAGAGCTTTTAATGTACTATATTTATTATTCTATATACAGTCTTGCAACCTCCTCCACCTACGTATTTAATTATTTAACTGTTTTATGTATGTATTTTATAACACATTTTAGTGACTGTACACCGCCCTGAGTCCCTTTCGGGAGAGGGGGCGGTCTATAAATACGAATAATAAATAAATAAAATAAATAAACCATGACCTGGATGACTGAGAATCTCTACGGATTCCAAGGAGAGCATTTGCCAGATGTTTTAGTTTGGGATCTTTCGCAAATAGATCACATCTCCTCTATCTATTTCTATGGTTCTGTAAAAGCCAGTTAATGATGAGCACTGAATGCTAGATGCTGAATACTTTGATCCATTTGTCAAGGTTTCTTAATTAAGAGGCACAGGAATTTAGTTCCCTCTGATGTTTAATAACGTGTAAAATATTCTTGCCTTTCGGTTTGCCAATACTGTGGTTCCATCTGTATGCAAGCAAGGCAGGTTATACCCTCTACATTAGTGCCAATCACAGGTAGTTCTCGACTTATGACAATTGAGCCCAAAATTTCTTAGTGTTTCTAATTTCTAGTGTTGCTAAGTGAGAGATTTGTTAAGTGAGTTTTGCCCCATTTTACGATCTTCCTTGCCACAGTTGTTAAGTCAATCGCTGAAGTTGATAAGTTAGTCACCCGGTTGTGAAGTGAATCTGGTTTCCCCATCAACTTTGCGAGTCAGAAGGTTGCAAAAGGTGATCACGTGACCATGGGGCACAGCATTGGTCATAAGTATGAACCAATTGCCAAGCATCTGAATTTTGATCACATAACGATGCTGCAAAGGTTGTAACTGAAAAACGTTAATAAGTCACTTTTTTCAATAATGTTGAATGGTCACTAAATGAACCGTTGTAAGTTGAAGACTACCTATACTTTGTGCTTATACTTCCTTGCTGTCTTTATCTCCAAACTGCACTGATTCCAATTAGTATAGGTTTCTTGGTTCTTAGTGATCTGTACAGGTATTCCTCAACTTAATTCATTTTCTGACTGTTCAATGTTGCAACGTCAATGAAAAAAGTGCCTTATGACCATGTTTTCACAGTTACAACCTTTGTAGCATCCCCATGATCATGTGGTCAAAATTCAGATGCTTGGCAACTGGTTCATACTTATGACTGTTGTTGTGTCCCAAAGTTATGTGATTCCCTTTTGCAACCTTTTGACAAGCAAAGTCAATGGGAAAGCCAGGTTCACTTAACAACCCTGTTGCTAACTTAACAATGGCAATGATTCACTTAACAACTGTGGCAAGAAACGTTGTGAAATGGGACAACAGTCACTTAACAAATGTCTCACTTAACAACATAAAATTTGGGTTCAGTTGTGATTGTAAGTCGAGAACAACCTGTATAAAAGTGCTTAAAATAATAATAATGACCGTTCATCTGTTTGCATTATGAAAGAAGGAAAGGCCACTTTGCTGCTTGTGGAAAACTTGCTAGAGGCTGATCCTTGACCCAAACGAGTTAGGGAAAGCATGCAAAGAACAGCTCCAAGAATCCCTTCCACCTCTTAATTAAGGAGAGGTTAGAATGGAGGAGCTGGCAAGATTTTAAGCCATCATCTGGTTTTTATAGGGATGAATTGTGGGCAGTCTCAAAGATGTTTTCTCTCGATAGTCCCCAGCCAGTTCTGACCATTTATAGAGCTGATCTTCCTTTTACAGTCTTCTCTCCTCGCAAGAGATTTGATCATGTTCTACTCCACTGGTTCTCAACTTTTTCTTCATCAAAGACCCTCTTTAAATACCTTTTGTGATCACAGACCCTGGCCACGGACCACCAAGACTTAACTCAAGATTTAAAGCACTAGACTGCATCAAGCCTTCGCAGATCTGTGGAGGTCTGCTGACCACAGGTTGAGAACCACTGTTCTACTCCGTTTCTGAGAAGTTAGCCTGCTGATGGAAAGACAAAGTCCTTGGTTGTGCTACCAATTCCGCTACGGAGGTAAAAACTATAATTGACAATCTCTATGGAGATTCTCAGTCCAGGTGATGGTTGTCCCAAAAGTGATTTTTCAAGAGGCAACTCTACTTTCCGGTTTTTCTTTGAAGACATTAGGGTTAGTGTCAAAGCGGCCATCTATGTCAAAATTGAACAGCCCTCTATCAGCAGAGGGGGAGGGGTATGACACATCAGCTATGTCCTGTCTACAACACAGTCCTTTCAACGGTTCCAAGAAGGCTCCACACCCATTTACACCACACAGGTGACCCTCATGACACAGATAAACTTCCAGATGGCCTTAACGACTTTATAAAAGAATGCAAATGACCATCTGTCTGCAAGGAGTATAAGTCCCTCCATTTCCCACCATCCAGTCAGAGCTGAATAAGCTTCTTGGATGAGAAGCAAAAGGTCTTCAAAGAAAAACGAGAAAGTCTAGTTGCCCCTTAAAAAAGGATCTTTGGGGTATAATTGACAATCAGTGAGGGAATGCGAGGTAGAAAAGTAGGAGGCGGGGGCTCTCTCCAGAGGTATCACATATAATGGTAGTTCTAAACAAAAGGTAATTACACCACAGGGAAATAAATCCAAATAGGTGAAATGTCCTAATGCTACAATTGAGGACCATATAAAGGGCTAGATAGCTGTGCCTCATTTGAGGCACCTGTTGAAAGATTGTGCTGAAATATGAATGTGAACAATCCATTGCTGTTCTTGAGCTGGATTTTCTGATATTTGTTTGGTGAGCATAGACAACTATTTAGACGTGGATGAGATTTTCCATGTGAAGTCTAGTTTCCCGCAAGGTGTTTAATATGGAACATGTGAGTGGAATACAGTTATCTAAACTAGTGTGTCATCAAGGCTTTGCCATCTCTCAGGAGGAAATGCTTCAGGCCACATTGAGAAAAGCAGTTAGGAAAAAGCATCAGACATTCTCTTTATATGTTAAAATCCCTTGTGAAAACTTGTCCAGTGTGTTTTCAGTTCATCTTCAGTTCATCTTCAGTTCATCTTCATCTTCAATTCTGTATCACTAAAATGGCCATTTTAGCCAACTCCATGTTCTGCTTGAGAGAAGCAAACTTGAGCCATTGAGTTATAGAGAAGATTTTTTTTCTTGGGTTTGAAATATTTCTGCCATAGCTGAAATTAATTATGCTAATTATCTGCTCCATTTATAGAGCTTGACCTTGCCTGCATTTATAAGTAAGAAAAGTGGGGGGTGGGGGGGGGAAGAGATGATTTTGCTGTTTTGACAACTTCTGAATATGGGTAGAGGACCTGAATGTCAGCAGTACCAATCCACTGATAACAGCTCTCTTGCCCTGCTAATTTAAAGTTCCCTTTATTTTCCAATGGTAGTGTATCATTCTGAGTTTTCATACGAAGAAGCTCTCTCATTATGCTTTAAATTGCTCAATAATGAGTGTTTTGTAAACACATGTGTATAAATTATTCATTAAGAGAATGGTCTAAAAGCAATTTTTTACCCTTTCAATATTTTCTATTCCTCCCTACATTTATAGCCTGTCTTCATGCTATAAGACCCACCTTTTTCAACTAGCAGGCCTGGCTCAACCATAGCTCCATTTTATTCCTCCTGGCAATTTTTAAACTTGTAATTTCCATTGGGGTTTTAATTTAACTTATTTTAATATTTCTATATTATTATAATGATTGTATTGTGTTTTATACCTCCTCCGTACAATGTGTAATTTTATAATGTGTGTTTTTATTTATTGTACGCCGCCCCGAGTCCCTTTGTGGAGAGGGAGCGGCTAACAAATTTAATTAAATAAATAAATAAATAAATAAATAAATAAATAAATAAATAAGCATCCTCAGATAGTTATTGTGAAATTAAACTGGGGAGGGTAAAAATATGTACATTGGTTAAAAAGATCCCTCTAAGTCCTCCATGTTATTCCAGTGCAACAATATTGCTATCATTGCCCCTATCTACATTTCTTTAGAACAGGGGTGTCAAACTCGTGGCCCACCGGGCAGATACGTCACGTGCTGGCCACGCCCACGCCTGGTTTAGCGAAGGGGGGGAAGTCACAATACATCGCGTGATGACGCTGTGATGATGCGAGTTTGACACCCCTGCTTTAGAATCACAACTTTTTATATTTCTAATTGAAAAGACTATTATAAAGAAATTATGTAAAAAATCTTTGAATAGGATACTAATCCAAAAAATCCTGAATGAATATTGGAAAGAAATTGATGGGCTGCCTGCTAAAATGAAGCAAGGCTATGGCATGACATCTAAGAAGATGTTGGATAGCCATTTGTCTGAAACGGTATAGGGTTTCCTGCCTAGGCAGGGGGTTGGACTAGAAGACCTCCAAGGTCCCTTCCAACTCTGCTATTGTATTGTATGACTTGAAGGAAAACTGGAATGCCTGTAATTGTGGAGTGTGTCTGGCAGGAATAAAGAATGTTTATTCACAGAGCATATGCAAGTGTGGTCAGAGGACTATAACAGTAACAAAGAGTTAGACATTCTGCATACCTCATCTAGAAGTTAGGAATAGGGATGGCCTTGGAGCAAATAGAATGTATATTAGGTAACTCCTGGAATATTCATTAGCCAAGGCTTAGAAATAGGGATGACTGGAGACTAATAGGACAATTGTTAGATCACTATTAAAATGTTTATTAGATGATTTGGTTTATATATCCCGCCATCTGCTTTAGTGAAAATATATAAAGCTTTCCTTAATTCTATTGTTCAGGATTCCTTGGCATTTTCTAGCCAGGACCCCTTTTCTTGGAGCGTTTCAATCAAAGGAATCCAAACCTGAATCACATTTCTGGTGTTCTACATCATCTTCAGTGCCATGCTGAGACCTGAACAGAGGACAAGAAATTATCTAAATTTTTGAAGGCCAGCAGGATAAGTCTCCGAAAAATGAACAGAATAGCTGATGTAGGGGGAGAAGCCAGCAAAAGAAAGAGCAAATTTGTAAATGAGCTAGATCCATCTGGAGTTGCAAAAAAAAAAAAAAAAAAAAATCAATCCAGAAAAATATAACAAATGCACCTCTATTGCAAAGGCACCTGGCTGGTGATTTGAAATGTTGCTGAGTCCTTCATTCCATATGCAAGTTTGCCACTCACATGACCTAGAACAGGGGTATCAAACTCAATTTCATTGAGGGTCAAACCAGGATTGGGTTTGACCTTGGAGGGCTGGGTAGTGGTGGGCGTGGCCATGGTGGGAGTGACACGGAACCACACCTCCACAGACATGGTTTTATAAACTTATAACAATCATTTCTGTGATTTTGTTTTTTTTAAATACTTATTTGATCTATTTGATCACCTTATGAGAGAGAGACCAAATCAAGAAACTGGCTCCATAGAAAGACTAGAACTATAAATTATTGGCATAGGCTCGTAGCAGAATCCTGTAAGCCTGAAAAGTAACATATTTTGATTTTTCCTCCCTTTTATAACCTTCTGAGTCAAGGACAGCCTCCTGCAGTACTCCGGAGGCTCCATTTTGTGCCTGGAATGCCTCCTGGATCACCCCTGAGGCCAAAAGTAATTGCAAGGGGGGGCACCCCGCCCATGCCCCATTTTCACTAGCAGAGGCACCGTGGGTCACTCCTTTGCTATTTCCAGAGCGGCCCCACAGGCCTGATCTAAGCAGCCTGCGGGCCGGATGAGGCCCACGGGCCTTGAGTTTGACACCTCTGACCTAGAACAATTGTATTAAATGGCTGGAATATTTTACTTACCTTGTTTAATTACTAACAAAAGGTCTTCTTCCTTCTTTTCGGTAATTGCAAATAGAATTATTGGTCAAGCTGATAGAAGACGGCAATAATTATCACATTCTAATAAATTTCTAAATCAATGCAGTTAGCTAAGAGCAAAGAACAGAGGTTGGCCACGAATAGAACTAAAAGCGAAAGATGGACATAAAGGCTCCAGACCAAACAGTTATTAAATGTTTTAGGTGTTCTTTTAATGGAGGCTGCTCTCCACTTACAGAGAAAGAAGACTACAGGGGTTGGGATGCTGCTTGTATGTTTTAACTTCTCATTCATGGAGTGGTGGTGTTCAAAATGGGAACATACAGGAGGAGAGGACTAATGTAGGCAGCTTCCCATGGGTTTTTTTAGAAGAGGACAAAAGAAGCTGAATCTCTGCAGGTAGCTCACTGTTTGTCAGTGAAGAAGCTTTTACAATAGAAATGATGTTGAAGAGGATTGGGGAGGGGGAAGAACAGAAAATGTGAATAAAGTGCCATTGACTTCTAATGCAGTTACTTTATATTGCTCATTTCTGCCACACTGAGATGCATATTTAATCTGTTGCACTGTGAACGTAATGACTTTTTGTTTGCTTGGCTGCTGTTTTTGGTTTAAGAAATAAATGCATCAAACTACAGTTACCCAATCCAACTGTCTTGATAAAACTTTAGAGATACGGCAAAGAAACATTTCCCTGTCGTATTTAAAAATTATAAATAGCACTTAACGGAGTATGAACAATAACAAATCTTAACATTTTACCTTCTGGGTGGCAAGACTCAGAAGTTAAAGTTGTATTTTTTCTCATTGTTTTTAGATGCTAGTAATGACCCTGTGTCACGCATGAGCAAAAAAAAAAAAAAAAAGAATCAGAAAAGTTAAGACTAGCACTGAGGCAGTATTGCAGTTTAATACGTCTGACAGCAGGAAACCAAAACTACTAGAAGGTGAGTTGCTACTTGATTGGTAATATCAGATAAGTACCATTTCTAAAATTAATTTTATATGATTTGACTTCAACATCTATTGCCATTGCTAATAGTAATAAACCCAACAATTGCTTATCAGTTTTGTGATTTCATATTGTTTTCCTCCTTATACTTTGCACCAAAGTTTTTCACTGGCACCAGATCTCAATGCCTGGTTTGTATTCCTACGCAGAGATTCACTTGGGAAAGGACATGATATGGGGGAAGTCTACATTTTTGTATCTGGGGATCATCTTCGCCCTGTAGCATTTTCCAATTTTCTAATTAGATAATTTAAAACATAAAAGAAACCAGGAGACAAAATACCCATTTAAAAGGACATTCATGGAGGCTACATGTTTTGATAATTTCTGAAGTAAGATTAATTATACACTTTCCATATACTTCTAATTAATCTGACTAGCTTTTTCCCCCTCTGATTTTTTTCGGTGGAGTCCCCGATGCTCTCTGAGTTTACATATTTGCAGATGTTTCATTACCCAACTAAGTGACATCATCAGTGATAGTTTTCCTCTCATTTCTAGAAAAGCTCGTTCCCCAAATAGCACTTTTGAAGGTACAGTTTTACTTTGGGATTCTTGGCAAGTGGGGCAAGGGATTTAAAAGATCATTTGAGTTTGATCACTCACTTCTCCGGCTGGACTTCCCTGGTGCTACCCCCCGCCGCGAGGAGGCGGAACTGGAAGATATTAGATGGTTCCGCCCCAAGCGCCTGATGGAACCGGATAGGTTCCAGACGGAACTTGGGCCACCTCCTGTGGACCTGACCCGCCCCCGAGTAGAGGACCTGGTAGTCGCCTGGAATAGTGCGGCTACCGGGGCCCTAGACCGGGTGGCGCCTTTGCGGCCTCTCCTGCGACGAAGAACCACCCTGGCACCTTGGTTTACCGAGGAGCTAAGGGTGATGAAACGCCACAAGAGACGCCTAGAGAGTCGTTGGAGATCCTCCCGTTCCGAATTTGACCGAGCACAGGCACGAGCATATTTGAAGACGTACCTTGTGGCACTAAGAGCGGCCAAACGTCAACATTGCGCTGCTCTTATTGCGTCTGCAGATAACCGCCCTGCCGCCCTGTTTCGGGTGACCCGTTCCCTCTTGTTTGAGAGACCACGGGAAGCCCCTTTACAGGGTAGAGCAGAGGAGTTTGGGAATTATCTACAGGACAAAGTCGCTCAAATCCGGATGGGATGGACCCCTTTCAGTGGTTCAGTAGAGACGCCCGTTGCGAGTCTTGAGGGACCGCTTTGGGAGGAGTTTGACTCGGTTGCCATCGAGGATTTGGACAGGTTGCGTGGACGTCTGCGACCCACCACATGTTTATTGGACCCGTGTCCCTCCTGGCTTGTACTGGCATCCTGGGAGGTCACGCGTGACTGGCTCCTGGGCCTGGTGAACGCCTCGCTGGGTGAGGGGTCTCTACCGGCCGCCTTGAAAGAGGCGGTGGTGAGGCCCCTGCTCAAGAAGCCTTCCCTGGACCCAACGGACCTAGCCAATTATCGTCCAGTCTCCAACCTTCCTTTTTTGGCGAAGGTTGTAGAGAGTGTGGTAGCACAGCAGTTCCCACGTCACCTGGAGGAAAATGATTATCTAGACCCGCGCCAGTCCGGCTTCCGACCCGGTCACAGCACGGAGACGGCCTTGGTCGCATTGGTTGATGATCTCTGGAGGGCCAGAGATAGGGGTTGTTCCTCTATCCTGGTCCTATTAGATCTCTCGGCAGCGTTCGATACCATCGACCATGGTATCCTGTTGCACCGGCTAGAGGGGCTGGGAGTCAGAGGCACCGTTTTACGGTGGTTTGGCTCCTACCTCTCTGGTCGGACGCAACGTGTGTTGACAGGGGAGCAGAGTTCGACCCGGAGGCCACTCACATGTGGAGTGCCACAGGGATCGGTGCTCTCGCCTCTCCTGTTCAACACATATATGAAACCGCTGGGCGAGATCATCCGTGGTTTTGGAGTGGGATACCATCTGTATGCTGATGATACTCAGCTATACATTTCCACTCCGAACCACCCCAATGAGGCCGTCGAAATGATGTCCCGGTGTCTGGAGGCCGTACGGGTCTGGATGGATGGCAACCGACTAAAACTCAACCCTTCCAAGACGGAGTGGCTGTGGCTTCCGGCCTCCCGGTTCAACCAGGTGCTTCCATCTCTGGCCATCGGGGGCGTCCAACTAGCCCCCATGGAACAGGTGCGCAATTTGGGCGTCCTCCTGGATGCCCGGCTGTCCATGGATAACCATGTAACAGCCGTGGCAAGGGGGGCGTTCCATCAGGTTCGCCTGATGCGCCAATTGCGCCCCTTATTGGACCGGGATGCCCTACGCACAGTCACCCATGCGCTAGTGACGTCTCGCCTGGATTACTGCAATGCTCTCTACATGGGGCTTCCCTTGAGATGCACTCGGAGACTACAGTTGGTCCAGAACGCGGCCGCGCGGGTGATTATGGGGAGGACTAGATACTCCCCTGTAACACCTCTCCTGCGCGAGCTGCACTGGCTTCCTGTGGTCTACCGAGTGCGTTTCAAGGTTTTGATTATGATCTTTAAAGCGCTCCATGGCACAGGGCCTAGTTATATGCAGGATCGCATCCTGCCTCACACATCCCTACGACCAATTCGCTCACACAGAGAGGGACTTCTCCGGGTGCCGTCCGCCAAACAGTGCCGGGGGGCGACACCCAGGAGCAGAGCCTTCTCTGTGGTGGGCCCAGCCCTGTGGAATGACCTCCCCCGTGACATCAGGATTACTTCCGATCTCCGCTCCTTCCGTGTACAGCTGAAGACCCACCTCTTTCAATTATCTGGCCTGGCTCAATCGTAATTATTCTTATTCCTCCTAACTGGTTTTAAATTGTATTTTAAACGTTAAATTTTAATTCTATATGGGGTTTTTATAATTGGGGTATCTTAATGCGGGTTTTTTAACTGTCTATATGATGTAAATTGTCTACCTCCTCCGAGTTCGAGTCCGTGTTTGTGTATCTGTATGTATGTTCTGTATGTATGCCTATGTGTTTTTATATATTTTCTGTGTTTTATATGCCCCATTGTACGCCGCCCCGAGTCCTACTTGGAAAGGGAGCGGCTAATAAATTCAAACTTATTATTATTATTATTATTTATATATCTCTAGTAAAGTTGATTTCTTCCTTGTGGCATACTACTAATTGCAAAAGGCAAATGAAACCTAAAAAAAAGTTTATAGCATAAATCATGGGCGTCAAACTCGCAGCATCATATTGCCATCATGTGACATTTCGTGACTTTTTTCCTTCACGGAGCTGGGGTGGGCCTGGCCTGAGCATGATGCATCCTGCCTGCGGGCCACCAGGATACAGGAATGAGGGAAAGATTTAGTCCATTGCAGCATATTTTGTTTTCATAACTAGCTTCCTCAAACTAGATCTGGAAATAACATCCTTCCTTTTTTTTTCTTTGCAATCATCATAGATTTGGTTTATTATGGGATTGAGGAGAGGATCTTGATCAGTCTCAGCATGGTATCAGAGGTATTCTTACTGCAAGCAGGCATCACAATCAGGCACCGAATTAAAAGGTGCATGGAGAGAAGATGGAGAGAAGCGTTGCAGTCCATTGCCTCAATTTCACCTGTATTCATTGGCCATGTGGCATTTGCTGAACATGATAGGGGAATTGTGGTTGAAGTAATAATGCTTAAAAGGCAGCAGATTGGTAAAGGCTGATGCACACTGAGAAAGGAATGCTCTTCTAGAGCGTAGTACAATAGATACTGTAAGTTAGGGTGGCCTGCCTATGCTTTATGTCAACAAAGGGTTAGTAAAATGAAATGCATTTAATTGCATACAGCCTTAAAAAAATTCCAGATATTTAATGAAAAGTAAAGAGCCGTGCTATGTAGGTGAAGAGATGGAAGGTCAGAACATTACATTAGACTGTGTAAATGAAAGGCAGGCAGAGAGATCAGAAATTGTTAAACCAATTATGGTCTATAGATGATGAAAGAAGCACATGAAATTCAACTCCTGATATAGATCAAAAGTGCTACAATTAATGAAACAGCATTTGCCTTGCTGTAATTATAATCAACCCACCATTTTGGTGCATGGAAGCTGGGTAGAAATTACACCATGCCACTGGGGAAATATCTTATTTCTCAGTTGTTGCAAAATCTGTTTCAGAACAGTAGTAGAGTCATGATGAGTGTATCAAATTCTCAGCCATGATCAAAAGACATTCACAGTGTGTGGATACATTCCACAAAGCTGCTGTAAAATTCTGTTTTTAATAAGAGCACAAGGTGACAAGCAACCTCTGTGTGGTGAAAGAGTAATCACCTTTTAAACAAGGATTATGCTCAGGATATCAGATGAATCTTAGCCAGATGAAATGGTAAGGGAACCCGAGAGGGAAACAAGTATAATTGAATGTGGCTTTGGATGGTTGATAAAGGTAGGTTATTTGGCTGATAAAAGGCTCCAAATTCTCTCTTTCCTTTCCTAACAGGGATTGATTTTATTTGATTCTTTCATTTGCAAGGTTTACAAGCTGCTCCAATCAGAACTAATTCTCTGCAGTGCACAATTCCTAGTTTTGTAAACACAGAGCATCATGTACAATAAAGTATGAAATTCATATAAATTCATGGAATTATATAGGACCATCATGAATTAAAACAGGTTCCATTACGAGAAGTGCCAATCATACCATTACATCTTCCACGCATTTAAAGGGCATGAGTACACAAGTCGTGTAGAACAGGTTAATTGCTAAGGTCTTTCCAAATGGATCGCCATCTTGCTATGGCTAATAATAATGATAATAATAATAATAAGTACCGGGACTTGCAAATTGAAGTTAAGCGACTGTGGAAAAAGAAATTGTGTGTTATCCCGATTGTAATAGGAACCCTTGGAGCAATACCTAAAGGGCTACCTCGCTATTTGGAAATTCTAAATTTATCGGACTTAAACATTCTGATTCTACAAAAAACCATCCTACTTGGAACAGCTTATATCCTCTGATGTTACCTTAACAGTTCCTAGGTCCTTGTTTAGGACTTGAGCTGTTGAGCTACCAACCAGTCCCAAAGGCTGTGAATCTCATCAAAGATTATCATCACCATCATCATCATTATCATCATCATCATCATAATTTAAACATTTAAAACAGTTAAAACTTGACAAAATCACTATCAGTCAAATGCAAAAAGCTGCACTGCTTGGATCTGCACGTATATTACGAAAAGACGTTATGACATCCTAGGCCCCTGGGTGGGGCCCGACTAGTAATCAATGCCAAATCCGGCGAATACAATCTAATAATAATAATAATAATAATAATAATAATAATAATAATAATAATAATAATAATAACAACAACAACAACAACAACAACAACAACAACAATAATAATAATAATAATAATAACTCCGCCATTGCCGGTCCCAAGCCCGGATGAGAAAGGAGGAGGGTTGGGGTCAGGTTGGCAACCTGACCCCATAAAAAAACTCGCCAACCCATACAACATGGTGAAAGAAACGAATAAAAATTCTATACCGCATCGGTCGTCGCGCGGGTTAACAAGGGCCACGGCGGATGTTGAGGTCCCTGGGCATCCGTCGACAAGTGGGCTACAAGTGGACCAGCCAACAAAATGACAGAAATATAGTGCAGATGAAAATCGTGCCATAATGGCCTGTTATTACAACTCAGAGCCAAAAAAAAGAGGCTATTTAAAGCGAATGTATGATTTATGGAAACAACAATATCCAGATTCAAATGTTAGTGGACAACGACTAGCAGATCAAAGGCGATTTATTATACGGAATAAAGTGTTTAGCGAAGTTGAACTTGAGGAAATTCAGGCAAATTGCAAAACAACAACAACAACATCACAAGAGGCAATAACTGATACTCATGACACAACTAAAGAAATCATAGGAGAACTCCCAGAGGAAGCTGCCGGAGAGGAAATAACAACACTACCACCAGAACTAGTTACCATTGAACCAACTGATGAACCAGCTCAAAAACAAAATGAACTGAAGGACAAGATCATGGAGCATTTTCTGGCTAGGGAGGAAAGGCAACGTTTACCATCATTAAAAACTGTCCCTAAGAAAATTTTGGGTCCTATCATGAAAATGGTTAATGCAGTGCTTTCAACAATAGAATCGGGATCCATCTTGGAAATGAATCAGTTAATGTACAGTGCAGCTGTAATAGTCACTAAAGAACTAGGCATTAAAATCAAAGTACCTAATCACACAATGGCATCAAAGCCAAAGTGGAAAATTCGATTAGAACAAAAAGTAAAAAAATTAAGGGCAGATGCTAGCAACTTGAAGAACATGCGTGAGCAACGGCTTAAAAACAACAAAATTATAGATCAGCTAATCGGAAGGTATAGATTGGATACAAGAAACATCAATGAAGCTGTAGAGATTGTAAAACAGCAGATAACAGCAACAGCTAGGAAAATTGAAAGATATGAGGCACGAATCATCCAATATAAACAAAATCAGCAATTTCGATCAGACCAACGGCGTTTTTATCAAAGTCTTAATGTGAATGGTGGCACCAAAAGTCAAAAACCAGAAAAGCAGGCCACAGTTGAATTCCGGAAAGAATTGTGGGAAAATGCAAAAGACTACAATAAGGAAGCAAAGTGGATACATGACTTTGAGGAAAGCATTGGTAATAAACAAATTCAAGTATTAGAAATAACAACTGAGATGGTCAAAAATCGAGTAAAAAAAGTAAAGAATTGGACATCACCTGGAAAGGACCAATTACATGGTTTCTGGCTCAAATATCTGACCAGTTTACATGCAATGTTGGCCAGGCAACTGAATGAAATTTTACAAAATGGTCAAATTGATGAATGGTTGACAACTGGAAAAACATACTTGATTCAGAAAGATGCAACTAAAGGAACAATACCTGAAAACTACAGACCAATAACATGCTTGCCAACAACCTTTAAATTACTCACAGGCATTATTGCAGATAACATTATGGATTATTTGGAAACAAACAACATCTTGCCAGTAGAGCAAAAAGGCAACAAAAGAAGGAGTAGGGGTACAAAAGATCAGCTCCTAATTGATAAAATGATATTAGAAAATTGTAAGAAAAGAAAAACGAACTTGAATATGGTCTGGATTGATTATAAAAAAGCATTCGACTCATTGCCACATAGTTGGATCATAAAATGCTTAGAAACAACTGGCATTAGTAAAAATATTACATCCTTCACTGAAAAGGCGATGAAACAATGGAGAACTGAGTTGGCAGTAGGGAATGAGAACTACGGAATGGTCAATATCAAGCGAGGAATTTTCCAGGGTGATTCACTTTCACCTCTTCTTTTCATCATCGCAATGATCCCACTATCAGTAATCTTAAAAAAAATGAAATTAGGCTACCAAACAGCCAAAGAAGCTGAAAAAATTTCACATTTATTATATATGGATGATTTGAAACTCTATGGAAAGTCAGAAATAGAAATCCAATCACTGACAAACACAGTCCGAGTATTCAGCACCGATATTTCAATGCAGTTTGGCATGGAAAAATGCGCCACTGTATCCATAAAAAGGGGCAAAATCACTACATGTGAGGGAATTGAAATGCCCAATGGCCAACTAATTAAATGCAACGAAAATGAAGCCTACAAATACTTAGGCATTTTGCAGTTGGATAACATCAAACATGGACAAGTAAAAAATATTGTCAGGAGAGAGTACACCAACAGAGTTAGGAAAATTTTGAAAACTAAATTAAATGGTGGAAATACAATCAAGGCCATAAATACCTGGGCAATACCAGTTATAAGATACACAGCTGGTATAGTTAACTGGACACAAGCTGATTTGGACATTTTGGACCGAAAAACAAGGAAACTAATGACAATGCACTACAGTTTACATCCACGTGGTGACACTGATAGACTATACCTGCCCCGAAAATCAGGTGGCAGAGGATTATTACAAGTGAAGCAAATAGTTGAAGAAGAAAAACATGCACTGGCTGATTATTTAAAAGAAAGTCAAGAACATCTATTAATCGAAGTAAAGAACAAAAATCTACTGAAGGCCCAACAGACGAAACAAGAATACAGAAAAGATGTGATAAAATCAAGAATGGAGAGTTGGCAGAACAAAGCCTTACATGGTCAATTTCTGGAAAAAATAAAAGATAAAGTGGACAGTGAAAAAACTTGGTTATGGTTAACAACAGGTACATTAAAGAAAGAAACAGAGTCACTAATCCTGGCTGCGCAAGAACAAGCTATCCGAAAAAATGCCATTAAGGCCAAAATCGAAAAATCCTCTGATGATGCCAAATGCAGACTTTGCAAAGAAGTTGATGAAACTGTTGACCACATACTCAGCTGCTGTAAAAAAATCGCGCAGACTGATTATAAATTGCGGCACAATTCAGTAGCACAAATGATCCACTGGAATTTGTGCAAAAATTATAATATTAAAACAACAACAAACTGGTGGGAACATAAGCCTGAAAAAGTCAGCGAAAATCAGATGGTCAAGACCCTGTGGGATTTTCGTATACAAACAGACAAAGTACTAGCGCATAACACACCAGACATCACACTGGTTGAGAAAAAGAAGGTTACAATCATAGACATCGCAATACCAGGTGATAGCAGAGTTGAGGAGAAGGAACATGAAAAAGTCGCGAAATACCAGGACTTAAAAATTGAAATCCAACGATTATGGCACAAACCAGCAGTGGTAATTCCAGTGGTAATCGGCACACTGGGTGCTATTCCAAAAGCACTGGAATTACATTTAAAACAGTTAAAACTTGACAAAATCACCATCAGTCAAATGCAAAAAGCTGCACTGCTTGGATCTGCACGTATATTACGAAAATACGTTACGACGTCCTAGGCCCCTGGGTGGGGCCCGACTAGTAATCAATGCCAAATCCGGCGAATCAACTGGCCGCTGTGATACAATCGTATAATAATAATAATAATAATAATAATAATAATAATAATAATAATAATAATAATAATAATAATAATAATAATAATAATAATAATAATAATAATATGTGAAAGCATTAGCAAAGGATGATGGTTACAAGTACCTAAGCATATTGGAAGCAGATAACATCTTCAATGGAAAAATCAAAGAATCAACGCAAATGGAATACATCAGGAGGGTCCGCAAAATATTAAAATCAAAGCTGAATGCTGGAAACATAATTAAAGCCATTAATACATGGATAGTTCAAGTGATACACTACTCAGCTGGAATCATCAACTGGACTCTGGCTGAACTAGAAAACTTGGACCAGAAAACACGCAAACTTTTGAATATGTAGCACGCTTTACATCCCTGAAGTGACATTGACAGGTTGTATCTGCCAAGAAAAATAGGAGGTAGGGGGCTATTGCAAATCCATCAAACTGTAGAAAAAGAAAATCGAAGTTTGAATGATTATGTGAACAAAAGTACAGAAAAATTGCTGCAGGCTGTGAAAATGGAGAACAGCATAAAAACAACAGAAACAGAGGAGAATATAAGGAAAAACAGCTGGATGGCAGATTAAATAGATGGAAAACCAAAGTTTTGCATAGACAGCACTTGAAAAACATTGAAGGAAAATGTGGTGACAACTTGACATGGACATGGCTTAAGATGGGAACTATCAAGAAAGAAATGGAAGGTTTAATACTGGCTACTCAAGAACAAGCACTACAAACTAATGCCATCAAAGATACAAAAATCCACCGACAAACCAAACTGCCGACTTTGCAATAACAAAGTTGAAACTGTTTCACATTTAATATGTGAATACAACAAAATCGCGCAAACTGATTACAAAACTAGACATGACCGAGTTGCTAAATTAATTTACTGGTCATTATGTAAAAAATATGATTTAGCTTTATCCAGAAAGTCATGGGAACATAAAGTGAAAAAAGTTATCGAAAATGAGAAGGTGAAGATCTTGTGGGACTTTCAAATACAAACAGATCGTCATTTGGAGCACAACACACCAGATATCACAGTTGTAGACGGCCAAAGTGTACAGTTTATTGATATCACTGTTCCTGGAGATGCCAGAGTCAAAGAAAAAGAACTAGAAAAAATAATTAAATATCGCGACCTGGCCATCAAAACTACACGGCTATTGATGAAGCATGTAACAATGATACCCATTGTCATCGGGGCACTTGACACCATGTCCAAGAATTTTACAAGATATATCAACAAATTTCAGCTTCCTGCAATAACACCAGCGGAACTGCAAAAAACTGTGCTACTTGGAACATCTTATATTTTAAGAAAGTACTTGGTTGATACCTACGAAGCTGGCAGAAAACCATATCAACCATTAGCACCAGTCACTGGTATTTGTAATGCATTTTTGAATGTTCAGTTGGCTGAGTTTCATGTTTAATGAATAAAGTACAGGTGAAACTCGAAAAATTAGAATATCGTGCAAAAGTACATTTATTTCAGTAATGCAACTTAAAAGGTGAAACTAATATATGAGATAGACTCATTACATGCAAAGCAAGAGAGTTCAAGCTGTGATTTGTCATAATTGTGATGATTATGGCTTATAGCTCATAAAAACCCCAAATCCACAATCTTAGAAAATTAGAATATTACATGCAATCAATAAAACAAGGATTGTACATAGAACAATATTGGACCTCTGAAAAGTATAAGCATGCATATGTACTCAGTACTTGGTTTGGGCCCCTTTTGCAGCAATTACTGCCTCAATGCGGCGTGGCATGGAAGCTATCAGTCTGTGGCACTGCTGAGGTATTATGGAAGACCAGGATGCTTCAATAGCGGCCTCCAGCTCTTCTGCATTGTTCGGTCTCATGTCTCATCTTTCTCTTGACAATACCTCATAGATTCTCTATGGGGGTTCAGGTCAGGCGAGTTTACTGGCCAATCAAGCACAGTAATCCCATGGTCATTGAACCAGGTTTTGGTGCCTTTGGCAGTGTGGGCAGGTGCCAAGTCCTGCTGGAAAATGAAGTCAGCATCCCCATAAAGCTCGTCTGCGGAAGGAAGCATGAAGTGCTCCAAAATCTCCTGGTAAACTGCTGCGTTGACCTGGACTTAATGAAGCACAGTGGACCAACACCAGCAGAAGACATGGCTCCCCAAATCAACACAGACTGTGGAAACTTCACACTGGACGTCAAGCATTTTGCAGTGTGTGACTCTCCATTCTTCCTCCATACTATGGGTCCTTGGTTTCCAAATGAGATGCAAAAGTTGCTCTCATCAGAAAAAGGAACCCTTTGCAGGTGTTATGGCTTAATTAGCTGATTAGAGTGGGACACTTTGCACCTAGAATATTTCATCTTTTCACAATATTCTAATTTTCTGAGATGGTGGATTTGGGGTTTTCATGAGCTGTAAGCCATAATCATCACAATTATGACAAATCACGGCTTGAACTATCTTGCTTTGCATGTAATGAATCTATCTCATATATTAGTTTCACCTTTTAAGTTGCATTACTGAAATAAATGAACTTTTGCATGATATTCTAATTTTTTGAGTTTCACCTGTATACAACAACAACAACAACAACAACAATAATAAGTGAAGTCAGCAAAATGCACAAACTGATTACAAAGCTAAGCACGACTGAGTTGCTAAATCAGTCCACTGGTCATTATGTAAAAAATACGACTTACCTGTATCCAAAAAGTCATGGGAGGACAAAGTTGAAAAAGCTACTGAAAATGAGAAGGTGAAGATCTTATGAGACTTTTGAATACAGACGGATTGTCATTTGGAACACAGCACACCAGACATCACGGTTGTAGAGGGTCAAAACGTACAATTTATTGACATCTTGGTACCAGGAGATGCCAGAGTCGAAGAAAAAGAACTGGAAAAAATCAGAAAATACTTCAACCTGGCCATCGAAACTACCCAATTTTGGATGAAACATGTAACAATGATACCCGTTGTCATCGGGCCACTTGGTACCATGTCCAAGAATTTTATAAGATACATCAACAAATTGCAGTTTCCTGCAGTAATACCAGCGGAACTGCAAAAAACTGTGCTACTCGGAACATCATATATTTTAAGAAGTTGGTTGATATCTAGAATGCTGGCAGCAACTCGTTTCAACCATTAGCACCAGTCAATAGTATTTGTGATGCATTTTTGGATGTTCAGTAGACTGAGTTTCATGTTTAATGAATAAAGTATAATAATGATGATGATGATGATAATAATAATTCCCCCTTTATATTTATTGATATTACTATACTGAATATTCCCAACCATGTGCAGAGCACCAGCTTGAGGAAAGTTGTATTAGAGGTAAACGTGTGGAAAACCCACCTTACTTTTATTCCATGTGGTTGTAATATTCAGGCATGGTCCCAGATGGTGAAGATAAAATAAACAAATCTCATTTTTGTAACTTTTGAATATATTTATTCATGAATCACCCAAATCTCATTTTGACATTAATTTGCAAATTGATAAAAAAAATGAATACAAATTCATACTTAAATAAAGCACATCTTATGGCCGAAACATCTGGTCTAATTTTTAGATTTGTTTTGCTTCATATGATCCTCTATTTTTATAACAATTGGACTGATTAAGAATTTCAGATTCAAAAGTGTGCCTGCTATTTTGTGTCATTTCGCTTGGCTTGATAAAGCACCCAGTTAAAAATTTGTGATCTTTAAATATGTATATACAGCGTACATATAAATATATGTACCTCTAAGCATATTGTTTCTTAACATTATACATTTCTGACAGTATGTTCTTTTGAGAAGTGTATTAATACATGCAGAACAATGTTTGGTCTGTGAACTACCTCAGACGTTCTGGGAAACATAAACATCTCATGGATAGTTTATGGATAGTTACATTCTGTTATGCAGATTGCCTAGGTTTTTGCATCTTGTTGGGTTGTATCAAAGATACAATAACCGTTGTGTAATATAATTATTAACTGAATAGATCACCCATTGTTGGTGCTGCAGTATAT
Source organism: Natrix helvetica (assembly GCF_964273705.1). NCBI lineage: Eukaryota > Metazoa > Chordata > Lepidosauria > Squamata > Natricidae > Natrix > Natrix helvetica. Next base: position 61,702,054 of record NC_138551.1, on the reverse strand, counting down.
ATGAGGCTTGTTCATGAAACAGAGGAGAGAAGGCAGACAGAGTCTCCCGTTATGGTGCTACTGGCATCATATTGATACTATTGAGTGTGATACACAATATTTATTAAGACATTCGACTACTTCAGCCTCTTTATAACCCAATAGATATCATTTTGCCAGGAATGTTAGTTGGTACAGTAACTGTTTCTTTCATATGAGGCAGTTTGTCTGAAATTGATAATGCTTAGGAAAATATCTTGCTAGTGTATTAGTTTGAGATTGATGGTGCCCTGTAAGTATTTTGCTAGCAAAATGGCTTACTAGACATTGTCAGTCTCAAATTGTCTGTCCTTGTGCAAACAATCCTTTCCTCCCCATTCAGAATTGCTGGGGAAGAACCCAGTGCTATTTATGTACCAGGTAAGAGAATAAGCTGTTTAATCAGTCCTAATAGTAGTAACAGAGAACCTACTCTCTGCCAATTCTTCGATATATTTTGCGTTGGACTAACCTTGAAATTGTTTCAGTTGACCCTCACCAAGCTGTCACCAAGGTATAAATTGAAGGAGAGCTAATTAACTGTCAAAATTTAGGGCAAAAGATTATACACTTTTGCCTCACCTTGTAGTCCTCCCTTTGATGTGACAAGCTGTCCTCTGTTCATTTTGCAAACAGCTTAGCACACAGAGGAAATGCAGTATACCATCAAGCAATCACTTATCAGCGACAGCAAATCAACATGAAGAATGGGCTTTGGAACTCTAACAGACAATGATCAGAGAGCCTTCTTTTTTATCCTAAATCATTATATTTAGCAGTCGGCCGAAGCATAGTAAGTTATTTATAAATGTCTTTGCTTGTTAAGAGATGGATGATATTTTTTTTCCAGAGAGATAAACAAATTGTTTTTAATCAGATGATAAATGTAGGCTTGCTACATTAAAAAACCCCAAAGTTCCTTCCATTCCCTGCTTATAACCATCCATGGCTATGGATGAGTACAATTCCAGATAAATAAATTTTGATAAATGCCATATTATGGGTCATGGCTCTATTTATCTAATAGAAGGGTTGAACAGGATGGAAATTATCAACGTTTTCAAAGAAGAAGGGGCATTTGTTTTTCTCTGTTCTAGGTACAATTGGAAGTTTTAGAGCAGTTTTTTCCCAGTATCTTTAAAATGTATGGACTTCATTTCCCAGAATTCCCTAGCTATAGCGCTGGCTAGAGAGTTCTAGTAGTTAAAGTCCACACATCTTAAAGTTGCTGAAGTTGAGAAACACTGATTTAAAGCAATTTTTAATGTGTTTTCTTTCATCAGAATTAATTTGCAATCATCTGTTGAGATAAATATCTTGGGGGACACTGATTATTTTAATTTGTCATTTAATTTGTTGTACTGTAGTCTTTGGGAGGGAGGATTTTTAATGCAATTGAAATACAATACAATACAACCACAATTACAAATTTACAGTTGACAATTGACAAGATTTAGTGTTTAATTTACATTCCACTCCCGGTAATGAAAATATTAAATATTCAATGCGCCATACAGCTAGCCAATATATCTTGAAGGTGCTCGATTAGGGAAGGCTGAATTTGCCTAACTCTAGCAATCCTTGAGCTTCACCTATGGAGATGAAAACCCTGAAGTGATCATACCTGATTTTCAATATTCTTTACCTCAAATTGTCAAACACACCAAGTTCTATCCACAGAATGATTTCCTTTTTCTTTTCTGTTAGACAAGAAAGAAAGGAGAGGAGAGGAGACGAGGAAGGGACCTTGGAGTTCTTCTAGTTCAAACCCCTGCTTAGGCAAGAAACCCTATACTATTTCAGACGAATGGTTGTCCAATTTCTTCTTTAAAACGTCCAGTGTTGGAGGATTCACAACTTCTAGAGTCAGGTTGTTCCACTGATTAATTGTTCTAACTGTCAGGAAATTTCTCTTTAATACTAGGTTGGTTCTCTCCTTCATTAGTTTCCACCCATTGCTTCTTGTTCTACTCTCAGGTGCTTTGGAAACAGTTTGACTCCCTCTTCTTTGCGGCAACCCCTGAGATATTGGAACACTGCTATCATGTCACCCCTAGTCCATATTTTCATCACATTCTATGATGTGATGATTGCATTTTTACCTGCCTTTCATTCTGATGCTTTTAATTTCATTTTTAATTGAATTTCTTTCCATGAAGAGAAGAAAATAAAGAGCATGTATTAAGAAATGGGTGTATTTAGAAAAAGGGTGGATGTAATTCAGATTTGTAACTAGTTCTAGTTCTAGAAGGAGAAGGACTGGTTCTTCTCCTGCATACCATGCATAGAATATAGAACACGGGTATTCAATATTTTGGCTTGCCTGGGTTGTATTGAATGAAGTGGAATTGTCTTGGGCCATTAATATAGTTAATAGATAATTAATAGTTAATACAGTATATAATATACCACTAAAAATCACATAATAATATTAAAAGTTTACAATTTTGTAGGACTACATTACTAGCTGTCCAGGATTACATGCAACTTGTGAGCTGTGGGTTGGACATGCCTCCTATAGAAACAAGGCAGACTAAAATGATCCATTAAATGAGATTGTCATGATGGTAGGGAGAACTGCATGCTAAGGTATTTACTTTACTTACCTCCTGGCATATATATTTCCTACTGGTTTTTTAGGGGACTTAATTTTATAGGACACTGGGGTTTTAAATTCTGTATATTTTAAATTATTCATTTAGCAATTACAGTTCTGTCTATTTTTATCCTCCTCTTATTTATGTATTTATCCATTTAATAATTTTAATTGTTTAAATTTTATTTATGATGTTTTTGATATGGACTGTACACCGCCCCGAGTCCCTTTTGGGAGAGGGGGCGGTCTAGAAGTGCTAATTAAATTAAATTAAATTAAAAACTTTTGGCTTTCAACTCTGAGCAGAAATCTTGAGGTTTCCCATCAAGAATAGACAATGGAGACATGAGAGCTATCCTTACTATTTTGGAGGATGCTAAAGGTTATCATAGGTAAGGAGATAAAGTGAAACAAATATAAAAAAATAAATACGAAATCATCAAAGCCATATGAAGAATAAGGGATCAGGATTTTCTGGTTTTGTCCTTAAGCTGGAAATAATTGGGTATGTGGGCCCAAGGGGGTACAGTAGTAGAAAGCGATACTGTTATACAGTATTGAGATACAAACTACATGAGCTTTTATTTGGTCAAATTAAATGATAGTAATCAACCAATCACTATCTGGACAGAACTTTCAGCTAAGAGAAGGCGAGGAAGCAGAAGGCAGAATACTTTTGCCTGTTGCAAAAAGAGCACCACAGCATCAATTCTCCTATCCCAATTTCTGGGCATGTGAGGATAACTGCCCCATTAACTCATCCATGTTGACTTACTGCAGCATACTAAAAAAAGATATTTTAAACCATTCCCCCCTTCTCCCCAAAATGCTGTCATTTCTGTGTTCATGTCTCACCATAAAGTTAAGTTATCCTTCCTTTTTTGACAGCCATGGATGGTGGTATTAATTGATCATGAATGTCCCTCTGGGGTATAGGTTTACCTCCCTTGGTTTAAAATCTTTCCTGAAAATAAGCATTTCTATTCCTTTCCCAAAGTTGGCACCCAAATCAACAAGTAACATAATATTGGTATCTTTCATAATTGGGCACCCCTGCTTGACTTAAATGGGAATAAAAATCTTACAAGAGGAAACTGTTGCAAATGTTGCAGCATACAGAGTTCTTTTCCTTTCCAGAACATGCTTTTCTATTTCTTCTCTTCCTTGCTTCTTGTTCTCTGTCCCAATGGACATTCAGTATTCTGCGCACACCACTGATCCCGTCTTACAGATCTCTCCCTCTTACAAGGTGCCACTTTGACTTTATAAGGCTGGAAAATGCGCTACATTAATATAAATTCTAGTTTGGGCATCTGGAAATAAGAAACGAATAATTGTAAATATTTATAATCTCAGATTGAAACTTCTGCCTCTTTACTTTTCTGCATCAGCACGCTGAGGAACATAATAGCATTGAAAGAAGGAAGTCAGTGGAATGTAAAATGTCCCCCTTCACTCTTGGCAGTGGTGTTTTGCTCATCCTCTTAAAAATTTAAGAGCAGCTTTTTCCAGTTCTTGACCCTGCCTCCTCTCCTTTCTCATGGGCTGTTCAACCTCATTTTATTCTTTCAATGGGGGTTGAAAAGCAACTAGAGGGTTGTAGAAGGAAATAAATAGCTGAGGTAAACAGCCTATTTTTCATACAATTTCATTTTTGACAGTGTTCAGCCTTGCTTGACCTCTTCTCTTTGCAATTTGTCTCCTTTTTGTACTTCTCCATCAGGTTGCCGCAATGCAGACTTTGCCAAGCAGTGCAAGAATGTCCTGTATGAATTTTGTAGATATGCATACAAGTGTTCATGAGTTCCCCACGGTTCATGAGCTGTGGTGGCACAGTGGTTAAATGCAGTACTGCAGGCTATTTCTGCTGACTGCTGGCTGCCAGCAGTTCGGCAGTTCGATTCTCACCGGCTCAAGGTTGACTCATCCTTCCATCTTTTCAAGGTTAGTAAAATGAAGACCCAGATTGTTGGGGCAAATATGCTGACTCTTTAAACTGCTTAGAGACGACTGTAAAGCACTGTGAAGTGGTATAGAAATCTAAGTGCTATTGCTATTTAAGAATAAAGGCCTAAGCTTGACCATGTGATTGAGTTTATGACACATTGGGTTCTTAGTAGCCTTCCACAGTCTTGTACATAGGACTTTGGTCTCTGTAATGTTGCTATAATGTACCTGCTTTACAATATAGCTCTGTCTTTAGAAGGATTCCAGTACTTTTAAATGTTCTGTAAATCTGTATCACTTTAGATTAAAAGGTTAAGTCATTAATGTTTCTTTTCTCTTGTGATGTCATTGCTTTCTTCCACCCAGCAGGGCAATAATACATTTTGCAATTTTTTTAAAGTACTTTTCTACCCATCATTTTTACTTAAAAAATTTCTAAGGGAACATAATAAAATTATGAGTGTGCACTCCATCACGTAAGGCTACCTGTATTTATGGTAGTGATGATTATCATAATGGACAATTACATACAACCAGACTATATATCAGAGAAATCAGGCACTTGGATAGCCCAATTGGTTACAGATAATTGGTCTTACACTGAGAGAGATGGATTTTTGCTTAATTCACTGCATAGGAATGTTGCAAATGCAAATGTAGAATGTACTGCCTTGGAATAAAACACTACAGAAGCCTGAGGAGATTGAGAATGGCAAACAATAAAATGTGTGCGGCAACATTGCAATACAAGCTCCAATGTTGAAATGCAAATTAAAAAGGCAGAATTTGCAGCAAATGGGAGGAGTAATTTGTCAGCATCCTCCGAAAGGATAAAAGAAAATGCCGGTGACATTGCCATTAACACCTACCAAGGTTCCTTTATTTTTTAAAAATATTTTTTTTAATCAATAGAAGAGCAACGTGCTGAAAAGCAAAAGACCAAACCTCCAGCAATACAGGGTAGACCTCGACTTACAACAGTTCATTTAATGAGTATTCAAAGTTACAATGGCACTGAAAATAATGACTTATTTTTATACTTATGACTGTTGCAGCATCCCCATGGTCACTTGATCAAAATTCAGATGCTGGGCAACTGGTTCATATTTATGATAGTTGCAATATCCCTGTCAGGCCTGTAGTTGTGTTCTTTTTAGGATCTTTGGCCTGCCACACTTTCTTTTAATTTCCTATGCTGTTTCATTAGTGTAGTAATTGGGAGGGGGGAATAGAAAGGAGTAGAATTGTGGAATGTTTTGTTGTCATTCTTTCTAGAAGCTCAAGGTCATCTTTTGTCTCCGCACCTCGACACCTGACAGAAGCAGAGGGGTGTAGATGCCAGCGTGGAAGATGATGATTGGAACATGTGATGGATTATGGGGTGTGGGGATAGATCATGAACTTTCAACTGGGTGGAATTCCAGGAAGAGAATCAGAGTTGGAATTCCATAGACGTGCTAACATGCCTGTATGATTAAATTGGAACTTTAAGGATGATTCTGCCTTGGTCTCTGATTGATTTCATGCATGGTATTTAGAACGCTGACATTCCCGGGGTCATATGATCAGCTTCACAGGATTTCCCACCCGCTCCCCATCACGTATAAGTATACATTCAAACTAGACTGATGTTTCTCTGTGTCATATATGTTTGTGTATGTGGATATATGCATAATGGTTATCTTTTGAGAGTTGAATGCAATAGGATTTCATTTTAAATATGCTTATTAGTGTACATTTCAGTGACAATAAAGTTCTATTTTACTCTACTCTACCCTACCCTGCCCTACTCTACCCTACCTTACTCTACTCTACTTTATTCTATTCTATTCTATTCTACTCTACTCTACTCAGTTTTTGCATCTTTCTGATAAGCAACGTCAATGAGGAATCCAGATTCACTTAACAACCATGTTACTAGCTTAACAAGTGCAATGATTCTCTTAACAATTGTGGCAAGAAAAGTCATAAAATGGGGCAAACTCACTTAACAAATGTTTCACTTAGCAATCGAACTTTTGGGCTCTATTGTGTGGTAACTCGAGGATTACCTGTAATAACAACAAGAATATTATTTGAAGGGCCATCTTTTCCCAGTGACATCTACCTGAGTAGCAAGGCAGGTTATGTTATAAATAAGAACAATTTTAATGCTGCCTTGGCTCTACATAGACCAGGGTCATTCTTAAAAATAAAAATAATAAGCAAAGGCAGTCCAGAGCTTTATTTGAAGGTGGGTCCTTTTCTCAAAAATATTCTTGTCATGAAACTGCCATCTGTTGGAAAGTATTTTGTGAAAACATCCATCCCGTAATCTTTAATTTTCAAATGTGCCCATTAATCCAAAATGATTACCCACCAAGCTTCATGTTTTCTTTAAATACATAAGGAATAGATGATTCTTATGCATATAACTCTTTAGTTCTTTTCAGACAATTAAAAATGATCTTGAACCAGCACTGCCTGAGAAAGTTAAATTATGGCGTCACTACCCTAGAGTAAAAAAGCATCTTTATATTCTGCTTTATGTATGAAAAAACTAATTACTTTAGTGCTTACTCAAGTATTCATTGTAAATGACCCACTGATAGAAATTTAATTTTGTTTCCACCCTGTTGTAATCCCATCCAGAACTCACATCTTGTAGTTACAGGAGACATTAATCAAGAAAAGGGCCTCTTAATCTATATTTTTGTTTTAATGAAACCCTGTAAAAAATACCTTTCACCAATGGCTGTCAAATATCAGTTATACATTAATTAACATGCTTTTGTGACAACTTTGCCATTGTATTCTATATAAGTCATTCAGCAACCTAATTTAAATTGTCAAGAGACAAACAAGTACAAAGACAGCATTCTTGCTCTCAGTGATATTACAATAGATGAGTTGTGTCTCTATAAACAGGCTATTTCTGAACATAATACTTCTCTTACATGGTAAAAGGGTGGACATTACATAGGAGAACAAACTTAGTTTACCCTTCTCCTATTACAAAGCAATATTTGTGTTATATACTTAAAATGTAATTTAAAAAATAGAACACCAGTATGCATATTACATTTCAAATTGGTGGAGATTGAAAACAAACAGACTTGTTGACTTGTTATGACTATAAACACAATGAGAGATCCACATTCATAGTTGCTGATAAGTTACTTATATGTCATCTCCCAGTTGTTGGGATAGGTTGCTGGTAAATTAGGCAGTGCCAGCGGGCGACGCCCAGGAGTAGGGCCTTCTCTGTGATGGGCCCGACCCTCTGGAATGACCTCCCCCCCCGATATTAGAATAACGACCGATCTCCGCTCCTCCCGTAAGAAACTTAAGACCCACCTGTTTAACTTAGCTGGCCTGGCCTAACTGTAGTTTTTGTGTCCCTTTAGCCTGTATTTTAAATTTTGGGGTAGATTTTTTAGGTTGTTTTAATTTTTAACTATATTTTACAGCCTATCATTTAATCGGTTTTATGGGTATTTAAAAATATTTAAGTTTTGTATATTGTTTTATTTGTGGTCTGTACACCGCCCGAGTCCCTTTGGGGAGAGGGGGCTGTCTATAAATTCAATAAAATAAAATAAAATAAAATTACTGATCCTATGATTAAGAATAGTGATGATTTCAAATTAAAATTGGTTCAGGAATTGGTTCTTATGTCTAAATGCTGGATAGTCTCCTTCTTCACCACTGCTTTGAAAGCTAAAATTAAAACTTTCAATAAAAGCTTTGTTAGCTTGAAAGGAATGCAGTTTATCTTTTCATCTTTTTCCAGCCCAATCTAACATGACTTCTTTATATTAGCTCTGAAACTCCCAATAGGCTACAGCCAAGGCCAGACATAACCTTATTTCTGAAATATGAGACTGGGAGGCCAAACCTTTCAAGAAAAGTTGCTTTATTTTTAGCTTTTTTTGCAAGCTGAACTCTTGAAAATACAACAATTCCCTACTGGCTTGTGGAATTAAATAGAGGGGAAAATGGATTTCTAGAGAATACATTGCTATCCATGTTAGTAAGACTATACTGTATGAGATACACATGAACAAAAATTGAAAAAGAAAACAATTTTGTAGCTTTATATCATTTTGAAAAAAATAAAAGACATGTTTGTGTTCTGTAGAGAACAATATCAATAACTCTACTGTAGTTATTTTATTAGCGATACATTTTTTATGACATGCTTCTTCCAAATAATTCAGTGTTCTATGTAATTCTGTTTGTACCTTCATTTAATTTCACAGCAATTGTATTGAATTGAACAAGTTTCCTGATCTGGGGTCCTATAGCTACATTGAATTAGGTGATCAATGGAATTTGAAGCTGAATATTATCAGTTTGAATCTGATGCTATCCACTACTCACTTCCACCTTAACACTGTGATTGTTAGGTTATTCTCACTCATACTTCACATACTGATCTCATATTGATCACAATGTGATCAATAAATTAATAAGTGTGGGAGATAAAATTATATTAAATAATATAGGCTTGTGTGGAATGAATCCTTGAAGTACAGAAGGAAGAACCACTGCTAAGTTGCAGTGATCAGATAAAAGTGGCTTGAACCCAGGTCAAGAAAGTAATTTGAGAAACTATCTCAGACAAGCCAATTTCTAATTCAAGCAGAGTTAGTGAGAGGAAAGCACATTCATTATTCTGGTCTCTCTTAGCTTCTCTACACTTACATGAACTTCTGTGCATAAATTATATACTTATATCAGGGGTTGGTTGCTGCCGGTTTTACTACACTATGCACACTGCATGTGTGCGTGCCGTTCAATGCAAATTGTTCTTCGTGCATGCGCAGATCAATTTACAGTGAACTGCGCATGCGCAGCAGTCATAAAAACCAAAATGGAAATGGCCCGGCGGCGGCCCAGCAGTGGCCCGGTGGCGGCAAAGGAACCATGGCAGACCTGGGTCACTGCTGGTTCTGCGACCGAGGCCTGAATTCCACTACCAGTTCGGCCGAACCGGGCTGAACCGGGACAAACCCACCCCTGACTTATATGGGCTAGGTTAAGTAGCACTGGCCCAGGTGCAAAAGATTAGGTGGCATCAATGTGGCCTCTCCTTCTAAATCATTCTTAAAATGAATATTTTTTCGTAGTGGGCGGTGACAGCATTGGCAGTGTTGGGATTCAACATTTTTTACTATCGGTTCTGTGGGAATGGCTTGGTGGGCATGGCATGGCTTGGCGGGTGTGGCTTAGTGGGCGTGGCAGGGGAAGGGTACTGTAAAAATCTCCATTCCCTGCCCACTCCAAAGGGGGGGGGGTTTACTGCAAAATCCCCATTCCCTCCCGATCAGTGGGGACTCGGGAGGCAGAGAATACATGGGGGCGGGGCCAGTCACTGGTGGTATTAATCGTATCTCTGAACTACTCAAAATTTCTGCTACTGGTTCTCCAGAACTGGTCAGAACATGCTAAATACCATCTCTGAACATCAGTCAATGTGGCCTGGGGGCATCGTAAACCTGGCATTGGGCTGAGCTTTCAAACTGGTTTAGGAACTAACCCTTGAATATTGTTCTCACTGAATGTAACCCTTAGTTATAATTAAGAAAGCTTTTTCCCCATTTTTGGAATACTTATCCCAACACAACAGAATGCATAGGTGAGTTAATTTCTGTTATTGGAACACCAAGTTAAGATCTTTTTATTTTCAGATTTTAAATATTTTGAATAGCTTATTAGTTATAGCCTAACTGATGTGATTTACTGATGGTGAATGTTACTCACCTTTATTGGTATGTATGTATGTTTGTATGTATATGTGTTTTTGTGTGTATGTGTGTATGTGTGTGTGTGTGTGTGTGTGTGTGTGTGTATGTATTTGTGTTACAACCCCTGGTATGCCCAAATACTACTCACTACTCCCCCTTTCTGTCCTTCGGCTCATTACAGAAAACCATCCAGGCAGAAAACCATATATATATTTTTTAAACAAAGTTTTATTGGTTTTTTAAAAAAATTACAGGGAAAAAGGTAATGGAAAGGTACAAATTTTGGTGGTTGCAGTGTGCGGTAGGTGCCCCCTCCCTCCATACTCAAAGTTTACATTTACAAAGAAGTCATTATAAAATAGTAACATATAGTCAGCATATAGGTTCAATTAATAATTTCGGTCAATTTATGTCAAGCAGATATCTTATTCATTTTTGTGATCTGAGCTTTCTCGGTGTCGCCCCATCTCCCCCCACTGGCAGAGCTCCGGCCCCTCCCGTGTCCTGTGTATCTGGTGTAGGATCATCTACAGAGAGCTTCTAAGAGAGCTTTGTTTTTTTCCATAAAGGCCTGTGCCTCTATGGGTGTGTTGATTCTAACTCTTGTGTCCTCCCAGAATACTAGCATACCTTCAGGCATCAGCCATCTGAACCACATCCCCTTCTGGTATAATCTCTTCGCTAGCTGCGAATAGCTTTTTCTTTTTTCCCTCACTTTCTTGGGAATCTGTTTCAGAATGGTTATTTGCCTGTCCTGGTATTTCAATTCTTGCCCCATTTGTGCACTCAGAATTTCATCTCTTGGGCTTTTTCTAAGGAATTTAATGTGTACCTCCCTGGGTATGTTATGTGTTCTAGCATAAGCTGAGTTCACTCTATAAACCAAATCTACTTCCCACCCCATCTGTTGTTTCTCTCTCTGGATGTATTCAGCCAAAATACTTGTCATAATGTCCCTTATGTTTTCATCATCTGCCTCCACCACATTTTGAAATCTAAGGTAAAAGGACATTCTCTCAAATTCTATTTTCATCTGCTGGGTGTCAAGCTCTTTGTTCCCCTTCTGCACCCCTTCCATCCCCTCCCTCATCTCAGCCGTCCCACCCTCCAAGAGATCCAGTCTCTGTGAGATTTGTTGATTTGAGCCTGATTCTCTTTAATTTCTTCTTTCATCTCCTTTAGCTGTTTTTTAATTTCCTCTTGTCCCTGTAGGAGTTGCTGAAACATTTGTTGAAACTCAGTCTCTGTAGTTTTAGGTTGCATCAAAGCTGTTATCGTTGATTGTGTACTAGGACTGGACATTGCAGATGTCGGGGCAGAAGCAGCAAATCCAGGCTTTCCAGGAGGTGGTTTTTTAGGAGACATTGTTTATAGAATAAAGAGTTCAGTCAATGTAGAGAGTGGTCAGTCAGAGAGGTAGAACAGCCAGGAGAGTCCAGGAGACAGAAGGTTCAGGCAGAGGAGGATTTTCTAATCACCCTGGCAATAGAGTTAAATTTTTCACTCCAGGGAGTCCAGGAGATAACAGTCAACAAGAGATTTGTCTGAGTAGCACGGAGACAAAGACCAGAAGTCTGAAGTTTTAAAGGTGGAGTCAGGTTTTACAGTTCATGAAGACAACGGAAGTGTGCCATCTTGCCCTGCCAGCTTCGGGCTTAGAGGCATAACAAAGTTTTCAAACTTTCCAAACTTTCCAGATCATCATTCCATTATGGGTTTAAGTTCAAAGTTCGCCATTAATAGGAGCGTGACATCCTTAGTTGGCTCTCCCCCCTCCTCCTTCCCTTGGGGCTGAGAGCAAATTGTTTCAAGCCACCTGTCCGAGGGGGGGGGAAAATCCCCCTCCCTCTAGCCGCGCTTCTCCAGCCAAGCCGAAAAAAGTTTAAATTGCTGGCAATTTTTCCAAGTCAATTAAGGGAATGAGAGGGAGTTGTCGCCTCACCACACCGTAGCCGCGTCCTTCTGCTTGTCTTTTTCTTCCGTCAGCCTCACAGCGAAGACGCCGGAGCGTCCTCCATCATGGTCCCCGGTGCCTAGAGCAAAGCGGGCCCCCCCAGCCGCCGCCGATCCAGGGGATCCCCCGCCGTGCCGCTCTTCCGGCAGGAGCCTCTACGGGGCGTCCTGTGCCCCCCAAGGAGTGGGGAGCCCACCGGGGAAGTGCGGGGCGAGCAAAACTTGCCCGTCGCCGTCAGCTGCCGGAACCAGCAACCATATTTTTATTTTTAATGTTGCCTTTTTATATTTGTGTTGTATTTGTGCTGATAAATAAATAAAGGGAGACTAGTATAGATCTATTTCAAGCTATCTAGCTCTCATCAGATAGCCATAGTTGAACCCATACTGGGTTCAAGTCCCACTAAGGGTATGGCTAGCTGAGGAGAGCTAAATAGCTTGAAATAGATCTATACTAGTCTCCCTTTATTTATTTATCAGCACAAATACAACACACACACACACACACACACATGTATGTATGTATGTTTTCATAGATTTTCACGGGTGTAGGTATGCTGGTCTTGTTGTATTCGGGTCTTTTCCTGTGTAAGATTGAGATTGTCTTGGCAACATTTCAGCGAGGTCTCACTCGCCATCTTCAGGCTGGTGTTTTTGGCTTAAAGCGTGGCCGGAGCTGCCGTCTTTCTATAAATCTTGGTGGGGTGTGTGTGGAGTGCTGCCATTGTTTCAGTAAGTGGATTGATTGGATGTGTGGCTGTATCATGATTGGTAGATTGGTGCTGATTGGTGCTGGCTGTGGGTCCGTTGTTGTTTTGTGTTGTAATGGCCTGGATGGTGGGTGGGGCTCATCTGTTTACCAGGGCTGGTTTCCAGATGTCTGGTAGGTGGGAGGTATCGTCACGTTTATTCATGTTGTAGGGGTATTTCTCTATTTCGATAGCTTCCATAATTATTCTCTTGTTGAAGTGTTCAATTTTGGAGATTAACCTGGTTCCTTCAAAATTAATTTCATGTCTTGTAGCTTTAAGGTGCTGGAAAAGAGAGGATTTTTTTCTTTTTTTCTGACTGCATTCTTGTGTTCTGTGATGCATGCATTTATTCTCCTGTTCGTTTGTCCTATGTATGTTGCAGGGCAGATTTTGCATGGTATTTCGTAGACTTCTTGGTTTTCTAGCTGGATTTTGTCTTTGGGGTTTCTTAAGATGTTGGCTATTTTTTGGTCAGTGTTGAAGGCTATCTTGATATTGTGTTTGTGGAGACTGAATTACACACTGTCACAAATGTATTAATCTCCAATGGATTCCAAAGAAAAACAATTACCAACCTAATCCAAAGGGAGACTCCCCCCAAAAACCGAATTACAGAACAGGACAACGGCATCGCCCTTCTCCCTTACATCAAAGGCACCACAGATAAAATCAGCAAAATTCTCCACACACACAATATATATGTATGAATATAATTTTATTCATGTTTGCTTTTTTCCCTGTCCACAGTATTCATTGTTCTAATCATTTTTTATTTCAGAGTGGGATTCTTTTATCACTTTATATGTCTGGAGAGTTTTCCTGGGAAGATTATGCAAAAAAATTGAATTAGTTTGAAGGGTTTATTATTTGCATTGAAATAACTGTTATAGCATTATAACTGGGGATGCAGGCTGGGTGAGTGAAGACATTTCTGGCTCAAATTTTACTATAGCAATTAATTTGCCAGATAGTTGCAAACAAGCCAATATTGCAATAAGAGGCTAATGATAATCTGACCTCATGACAAAATAGAAGATTACAAAGAGAGGATTCCTAATGGCTACATTATTTCCTAATGTAAATATTGTTTTCAGAATCTTCAACAAATTATGTTTAGCTTGATGATCCTTGTGACTGAGTGTTTTGTAGGCATAATTGATCAAATGATCTACATGGGTCTGTACTATTTTAAGTACATGTTACAGAAAATTCCTGAATTCTTTGTATAATAGCTTTTCAATGGAATTTATTTCTTTTTCAATCCCTCTCTCTCTCTCTCTCTCTCTCTCTCTCTCTCTCTCTCTCTCTCGTGATTGCATGTGTAATTGACCTAAAAAAATTAAACCCTGTTCCTTTCACTGAAAATAGAAAGCCTTGAAAAATATTTCCTCACTGAAGGAAAGAGAGGCCTGAGGAATACGTTAATCAGGCCAAGTAACATAAAGCAGAATGGATAAAATTAAGGATCTGAAATTCAGATTAGCTTCATATCAATTGGAGTACTTGTAATAATTAGAGCAAAGAGTGTGCTTAGCTAAGATGAGGTATTAAAAATATTTTTGAATCTTGATCTTACACTAAAGCAAAAAACCAGTTATGGATACTAGATTTATATAGATATATCCTTAAACTACTCTGGTCCTGTATTCATGCCAGCTTGACTCCAATATAGTTTTAAAAAAATCTTATCCAGACTAAAATGCTTTCGCAGCAGCTAACAAAATATATTCAGTCTGTACCACATTTTCTATATAGACATATACTGTACTATTATAATAATAGCAGCAGTAATTTATTACTATTACCACCGATATTAATAATAATAATGATACCACAATCAGATTACCTACCTTTCTGAATAAAGGCATCTTTATTCGGATGCTGTGATATGGCTATACCAACAAAGATCGGAATTGTGCAGGTAATGTAACACTCCTTGTGACACTCATTAAGAGAGAAAGAAAAAGCAGGATGAAAAGAGTATTGATGCTTTTAAACTTTTGTGTTGGAGAAGACTCCTGAGGATTGTATTCTGGGCACTACCAAACATTCAGTAGGTTGAGAAATAAGCCTGGGCAAGGGAAAAGGCACTGTATCTCGGTACTTCCATGTCTGGAGAGTAGAACACTTTCAAGAAATGATAGCAACTTTAACTTAACTAGTCTTTCTTCCTTTGGATACAAGGAATGCTTGTATCCTTTGGAAAATCACCTCTCAACAAGGTGACAGGATATTGGTTCTGTCCAGGACACATTTGTCCTCTTGCTCAGTTCTGGCTTCCGGATTAAGGAAGAATCAAGAACCACTTCTTAATATAACGTGTGTTCTCTGATAGAAAATGTTAACTTGTTCTTGAAGCAAGCTGCTCTTGGTATATGAAACCCAGAGATATGCACGGAACTCCCTTTTTTGAAATAAAGCCACTCTGTCCTTTCTACCATGTTTCCTAAATTCCGTCTTCACACACCCACAAACCTTATGTCTCATACCCAGGGCAATTCTCTTTATCAGTTTCTAGAACATGGCTATCTTTTCCAGAATGGAGGATGGACAGGTATATTTGTTTTGCATGGAGTAATTAATTTAAATATAGAGACGTTCAATTTTGCCTATCAATTAGCTCTGGGTGAAAATGGTGCCTGATAAACTAGCTGTTTTTGCTCCATTGCTAACTGAATATTTTCTATCCTATGTTATTCCAAGATACTAAATATAAGTAATATATTATGTCTGTGGCCTATGGCCAAAAAAATTGTACAATTTTATTCTGATTCTGCCTGGTTTCAAAGATGAAGTAATTGGAAGACACTTTCAAGGAAGCATAAGAATATAAGGAAAGACAGGCAGAATTCAACTAAGTATCTATTTAATCCAGCATTCTGTTTCCAAAATGTCTACATATACAGATGCTTGGGACTATCATAGCATTCTCCAATTTATTCTGAGAGAGGGGGAGGGAGGGAAGGAGGGAGAGGGAGAGAGGGGGGGTAGAATATAAGTGATCACCTTTTAAAGGAATCCCAATCTGTAGCACAAAGACACTTTCACATGATAGCAAATTTAATATTTGATTTCCATATTTTAAATTCTTAATGATTCTAGCAGTGAAGTGAGCATTAGGTTGACCTTCTCTAGATTGATCTGTCACAGCCACCTTGAAACATTAAGTTGGCTATCTTGCTGTTTATTCACTAACAAATTAATTATTTCCATAATATGGTTACAGTTTCAAAGAAATTTATAAGTTTAGAAAGACAGTAATTCAGAAACCAAGACCTATTTTTGATAAGTTTGATAGGTTTTATTTAATAACACCTTTCGTCAATTTAGCAAGAAGAATATTTTAAGATAAATTATCTGTAATTTCATTGTTCTTTTTCAATCCTTTTTAAAAATTAACATTAAAATACCAAGCTTCCATTCTTACAATAGAGGCTTATCTTAAAAATGAATAGCGCTTTTTAAAGAGAACTAAAAATTTCTAGAACTTTAAAACCACTTGGTTGTCTCATCTTTTGAAATTTCCTTCCTAAAAATATCAGTTCAGGCTTAATTATCTGCCCTACATCTTCTGCATCAAAGAAAGCTGAACATTTATTCAGATTTTTAGTAGTTATTTTTAAACATCTCTATAAGTTTCCTGCTTCTAATATATTTAAGTACTTTTTCACTTTTGGTTTAAATGTTAGTAGCATTATGCCCCCTCCTCTCAACAAATATCTCTTTGAGATTATTATCTTTTATTTAATCTGTGCACATTTGGTTTCCTTTTTATTCTCCTCTTTGGGGTAAGAGTTCTCATTTTTCTGAAGAAAGCTTTCTAGTCTCTAAAAATGTTTCCTTCAGACAATGAGATATCTTACCCAAATAGGGAGAGTGTGAAAATAGAACTCATGACCTTAACATTGCTATTTAATCACATTATGATCTCTTGGACTTAGTCATTCATGTTTTGACCTAGTTATACTTGTACTATTATACTTTGGATTAATCCACATACTCTAAGGGAATATTTCACGCTGTGATTTTCAACTTTCTTTTTTTTAATTGTTCATTTCCCCCCCACACTTTTATTTTTGAAAGTTAAATGTGACTGGTTGGAGTTGTGTGGTAATTTTCTATCAATCAATTTAGTTTGATAGTAATGTGGTCATGCTTTCCAATCAATTTAACAACACTCACCTCTCTCATTAGGTTACTAAATTCAAGGTTACCTTCCCTGTGGATAGGCTTATGAACAGCTGTCCTAAGGCAAAATTATTTAGAGTTTCTAGACATTTTGTCTTTTTGTCATGATTGGAACATGCATCTGTCTACTATATGTAATAATCCAGTTTGTATGACCTTGTCTTCCTAAATAACTCATTGTTTTCAGCTTTCCCTTTCAAAGATTTGGGGACTATGAGGGTTGTATTTAAAGATGGAGACCCAAAGGTGCTTTTTCAAAGAGACAACTGGACTTTCTGGTTTTTCTTTGAAGATATTTCGCTTCTCATCCAAGAAGCTTCTTCAGAGCTGAAGAAGCTTTTTGGATGAGCAGCGAAACTCCTTCAAAGAAAAACCAGAAAGTCCAGTTGCCTCTTGAAAAAGCACCTTTGGAACAGCCATGACCTGGATGCATGAGAATCTCCATAGACATTTAAAGGTGGAGAGATTGGAAGCAATCCCATTGTTGGAAAACTGGAGCTTTGTGTTAAATCAACACCCATCATAAATTGACAAAGAATCTCAACATACTTTGGTGACTCAAGAAAAAAAAGTGCATCAGTACTTTAAATTTTATGTGTATACTCAGACATACCATTGCTAAATCTCTGATAAATTTCTTCCAGAGTTTAGCATGCCAAAGTCATTAGGAAAGAAAGTAATTATTATTTTGGAATGTAATCATCATGTTGCCATTTTTTCCAAACCCAGCTATGTATTTACCATGCTTGAGCTTCTAGGATTAACAGGGAGAGGGTAAATTCAATATATTATTCGGTTGTCATCTTATCATGGTTATAAATGGTGCAGCCAGATAGCCTCTGACTGGAAGGGTTTGCAATCAATCTAGAGTTAACTTTGTGTATACAAAAATATAGTTGATCTTAAAAAGCAGTTTTTTCATGCTTTTCTTGGCTATGACATGATGCTATAAAAGGAAATATGTCTTCAAGCATAGCCACACAAAGGATTGCATTGCCTTTTGTGAGGTGCAACAATTGCTCATGTAAACAAACTTCTCATGGATGAAGCCCATGACTAACTAGTGACCTTTGAGAAAAGGAGAGTAGTCCTTGAAGGATATCCAAAACAGCCTTGTATATGTATAATTAGCAAAGAAAAGGTTTATCGGTGGTGTAGTTTTAGAAGTGTGTTAAGACTAACTTTTTGTTTGCATTTGAGCTTTTATGGGAATGCTAACTAAGGTTACCCCTACAGGGAATTATTTGTTAATTAAAGCAATGCATGCTAATCCATGTTACTAGGAAACTCTCATGTTTCCACTGTAAATTTTAGAAAGGAGTCAAGCATCCCTAATGGGGAAAAGAGAAGCTTTAGGGCTTACTGCTGGTGTTATGATTAGATGTGTCACAGGGGCACTCATGGGGCCAAGCCAATGTGAAATTAAGTGACAAAAACGTGCCTAGAATAATCTAGCCTGTATTACTTTCTGAGATAACAGCAATTCTATTATTTGGTTGAGCCACAGTTTTAGAATATAAAGCAAGTATAATAATCTAATAATTTTTCTGAGCCACCAGCATATTTTCTGTTTTCCTTTTGTGCAATTTTCTTGTTATGCATTTAGTCCTCTTGTTAAGTAGAGCTTCTAAAAAAAGAATGTAATTATCTCCCTCAAACTCTAAAAAGCATGCTAACGGAATTAATATCTAGCAATAAAAGTGTTGTTAGTGAAAAAGAATACAAACATTTTGATGGAGTGGTTATATAGTAAAGTGAGTCTTTTCTAGATAGTCTTACCTAATGATTGATTCCTACTGGTTCAGCCCGGTTTGACAGAACCGGTAGTGGAATTCAGGCCCCGGGTTGCTGGAACCGGCAGCCACCCATGCCTGCCACGTCCCCGAACCCTTTTCCTCGCTGCTGGATTTTACTGACTGCGCACGCTCAGTTCTTTGTAAATTGGGTGCAGAACAATTTACATTGAACAGTGCATGCGTGCACTGCGGGCGTCTGGCATGCAAACACGTTGCGCATGGGTTTGCAAACCAGCAATAATGCCAGCAGCAACCCATCCCTGATTGAGATCATCCAAAAACTTTAGAAAGAACTCTTGTAACATACTGCTGCTTCTTTTTTACTTAAATTTTGGCCTTAATATTCTGTACCTGTAAAATCAAATACCTCTTAAAGACTTAGAAACTTACATTAGAAACCAATTCCTACTGACTTTCATGATCTATTTGTGGAACTTTATCATTCCATTATATTAAGTACAATAATATAATAATTAAGGGGTCTGTAGTGCTCTCGCTTGTTTTCTTGCAGATGTTTCATTATCTAACTGGGTAACATCATCAGTGCTACCATAGTAAGGAGTGTTGTTTGCTGTCGGTTTATATTCTGGTGTCTTGCCTGACTGTGTGAGTAGCAACGGTCTTAGAAATTCTGTGGTTGGGCTGTTTACAGATGGCTCTTTGGCAGTTTCTTGATTGGGATATTGCTTACCTGATTGTTGGTATGAAAATGACTTTGGAATTAATCTATCTGATCTGAGTGCTGATTACTGGTGAAGTGGTGCTGGAGTCTTTTTCTCTTTGGGGCTGGTTGATTGTCTCTTTTGCATAGTCTATAGGTGTTGTTAATGTTTTTGTGTCTATTGATGACTTATTTGTCAGAGTGCCAGGCTTCTATGTAATAATAATAATTGATATTCTCAATTTGCATTCCTGATTTCCTTTACTTACACCAAAAATTATGCCCCTACCCCATAATTTTATAAAGATTTGTCTTCAAATGAATATTCATTTCTCTAACTGCTATAATATCAACTTAACTTAGGAAATTATCTTCTTTAATACAACTATGAAGCCAAGTTAGATTGTAAATCAGTTGAAAGGTCTGATGATAGAAAATCAGTTTTGGCCTGAAAGAAGAGCAGCAACCTAACACCCTTACGATACTTGGAACTAAATTTCCCATGAGCCTTTGTCATGAACGGCTCTGGTTGGAGGATATGACAATTCATGTCCAAAACATTTAAATGATAAGTTGTCTGCTTGGCTGACAGTATGAGAATGATTCTATTTTCAGTTTGTAGCAGATTTGTATATTTGCTTTCAGAATTTAGGCCTCCATGGAACTGATAAAAAGATAAAAAGCTTGAAACATAATGCAGGCATTTCAATCAAGTTGTACTTAAATTCAAATTCATAACAAATACTTTGAATAAATGTTGTTTTGGAAGCACTTTTATAGGAATTTAATCCATGAAAGTTGTGTATTTACCTAAGTTGATGATGCATCTGTGCAATACAAAATATGTCTATTTTGCATTGATCTTTACTAATGCTGAAACAATGCTGCATATGTGGTATTTATACTCGATAATATTTACAGATTTGGAATTTTTAATGCAGGTTGCATTTTTAAAAATAAGAACAAGACATAATTACCTTGATCTTCATGCTCTACCTTTATCTTTATGAATTCACCTTTTCTTAACATAGTTTCTCAACTTCCTTTTGACTTTACTACTGGATATTGAAGATTAGATTGTTGGAGGCTAAAGTTGTCAATAAAAGCTGTTTATTTGTAATTTGTTATTTGCTCTTCAGAATCACCTGAATTATGAGATGGGCAGCCAATACATTTGATAAACAAATATGTTTGATACATTTATTATTTTTTAACATATGACTAGATTCTGCACAAAGAGGTAGATCTGATGTGTGTTATGAAGACCTAGATGGATAATATCTCACCCTTTGGAAATTTGTCTTTCTGGGTTCCAGGATATGCAGCAGTTTTGGGGTGAAACCCAGGGAAAGCGGGGTGATGTCCTTGAGAGACAATGTGTGACCAGTATCATTGCTCCCAAGGAGTGCCTACATATTAATTTGGACATAGGAACAAATCAGGGTATCAATAAGAGGCCATACATAGAGACCCATTTTCATCTTGGGATTAAGGCACCAGGTTGGAAAGAGGGAGACTGTGAGTTCTAATCCTGTCTGACTGAACCACAAAAGTCAGCTGGGAGACAATAGGAGGAAGAAGATGTGTTGGATATGTTCACCACTTTGAGTTATTTGTAAAAACAATCCTGTAAAGGTGGGATACAAGTAAATAAATCAGTATATAGACCTCATGTTAGCTTTGCAACAATTGCTTGGAACATATGTTGTGGTTAGGTCACTTCTTGCTCCAATTAATGATGATTTCCAGATGATGCTTGGAGAATTTCTCCAATGTTCTGATGATCTGTTCTGACTAGCTTGTTAGTTTCTGGCTACAGGAGGGGATCTTAGTTCTTGACATGCATTGTTCCTGAATGGCTTTTTCTGTACACTCATCATAGAGCATACCCTAAGTCTCTGAGGAACTTTAGAAGATAAAGATGAGAAACAATGCCTAGAGCATGGTAGAAAAAGACAAAAATAAATTGGATTAAACTTAGGTCTGAGGTTACACAATGCAATGGTGAAGCAGTGTAAATTCTTCTATTATTGTAGTGCCAAACTGTTGTCTGCTATACTCACAATTTATGATTGAGTTGTTTACAGATATGGATGAACAATTATGATGAAATGTGGTTATTCTTAAATTAAACTATATAGTCTAAAACTATATGCAATGCTTACACACACACACACACACACACACACACACACACAGTTGTTCCTTCTTCGGTGACTGCAGATAAGATGGTAAATTTTTTAAAAAGCATTTTCCTTACATTGTGCACATTTACAATAAAATTTTATGCACCTCATGACAATGCATCAACAAATCATTAAGATTCCTTCAAGCCTTCAATCTTCTCAGGCAACATTGGATATGGTGACTGAGGCATTATATATCTTTGTGTTCTGTAGGGAGAACGAGGCAGACAGGAACTGAGGCAGTTAGCACATGCGTAGTCAGCCAAGTATGCCGGCTGGCGTCGGCTCCGCCCCGATCGTCTTAGTTGAGGGATGGTGGCCAAAGGAGGAGAAGCAGTGGAGAGTCCTGTGGAACATCAGGAGACTGCGCAGCTGAGTCGTGGGAAACTTGACCGCGGTGGGACTGACCGGATTCTCAGGTAAGCCTGGTGACAAGAAAGCATCGGTGGGGGGTGTTGCGTGTGACTCTGTTTGCGCTGGAGCATCCTCTGTCGATATTAATTCCCTGGGGCAGGATTGGGCCTGCACCGGGTGCTGGTCTGCTGCACTGGTGGCTTGCCATCTGAGCTGGTTGATGTGTCGGCGCCACATTCACCCATCACTGAGCTGGACCCTATAAGAGTAGGGTCCAGTTAGTTGCGTGATTTGTCCGGGAAGCCACCTTGGTTTCGCCCCATAGTTTTGGGAGTAGACTGGATCTCCCACATTAAAGGCCGGTGTGGAGTCTCCTGCGAGGGGGCTTTTCTCTGCTGCATAACCGGGGTGTCGCCGGTCCAGGGTTGTCCGGAGCCGACAACCCATAAGTCGTTCTGCGGGACTTTGCTTGGTGATTGGGCACGGGGTTGTATGCTGTGCCAGGAGGTATTGGGACAGTTTGTCGTGCCAATTCCCTGGCCCCAGGCAGACCAATGCCTCCTTAACTGACCAGACGGTTCATTCTGCCAGGCCATTTCCAGCCGGGTGGAATGGGGCCGTCGGGGCGTGTCGTATGCAATGCTGGCCTAAAAACATCTGGAAGGGTGCCGACGTGAATTGGAGCTCATTATCAGTCACCACCACGTTGGGCAACCCATGGGTTACGAATAGCCTTCCCAGCACCCTAATTACAGCGTCCGAAGTGGTGGAGGGCATGAGTGCCAGCTCCACCCACTTCGAGTAGGCATCTACGAGGACCAAGAAGTTATGCCCTAAAAACAGACCGGTGAAGTCCAAATTGACTCATGCCCATGGAGCCCAGGGCATGTCCCATTCCCTGATGGGCACAGAAGGGGAAGCCGGTTTAGATTGCTGACACTGCTGGCAGGTGGCTACCCAGCTTTCTATTTCCTGGTCAATCTTTGCCCACCACATGTAGCTTCAGCCCAAAGCCTTCATGTGCACAGTGCCCGGGTGAGCAGTGTGCAGGCAACTTAAAATTGACGACCTAAGATTTGGGGGAGCTACCACCCTATTGCCCCATAACAGGTGCCCGTTAAGGATGGACAACTCATGCTGCCATATATAATAGGGATGAAAATTAGGATCTACTGGCCCTTGTGGCCACCCCCTGTGCACCCAGTCCAAAACTTGGGCCAAAATGGGGTCTGTGGCAGAGAGCCTGGCAATATCCCAGGCGGATACTGGTAAGACCAACTCTTCAATTAAGAGGAATGAAACTGAAGGAGCAGGGTCCAAAACAGGCGCTGGCAGAGGGTAGTGACTGAGGGCATCAGTGTGCCCCAAGTTTTTTCCTGGTCTATATTGCAGCTGATAATTATATGCCGCTAGAAAGACTGTCCATCTGGACATCCTTAGAGACAAAATCTGAGGAGTCTGGTGATCCCCCGCCAGAAGACCCAAGAGGGGTTTATGGTCGGTCACTAAATGAAAAAAAACGACCATAAACGTAATCGTGAAACCGCTTTACCCCTGATACAGCAGCTAGGGCCTATTTATCCAGCTGACTGTAATTTCTTTCAGCTGCTGAGAGCGTGCGCGAATAATAGGCAATTGGGGCTTCTGAGCCATTGGGTAGAATGTGACTCAGAATGGCCCCAATGCCATAAGGCGATGCATCGCACACCAAGGTTAATAGTAGGTGATCACTGTATTGCACTAATAAAGACTTGGATGTAAGGATATCCTTAACTGCCCTAAAGGCTTGGGCTTCTTTAGACCCCCAGTGCCAGGGCGTCTTGGAGTCCAGGAGCCTATGAGGAAGCTCTGCCAAAGATGCCTTATGGGGTAAAAAAATGGAATAAAAATTAAGCAGCCCCAGAAAGGCTTGCAGCTCAGCCTTAGAAGAGGGTGTGGGGCCTTTCTTAATTGCCTCTACTTTAATTACCTTGGATGGATTGGGTGGATGCCTTTGGAATCAACTAGATACCCCCAAAATTCTACACTAGGAACCCCAATCCAACATTTTTCTTGTTTGAGCTTCAGCCCCACTTGGCGAAAAGGGTCAGGACTGCTCTTAATTTATCGACGAGTTCAACTTGATCCAAAGCAGAGATAAGCACATTGTCGAAATAGGGTACCACCCCTGGAAGCCCCTGGAACATCCGCTCATTTAGGCTCTAGAAAATACCCGGGGCTACACTAACCCCAAATTGTAAGCGTTTACATTTGAAAGCTCCCCAGTGCGTTACGATGGTTTGAGCCATGGCAGTGGCTTCATCTACCAGAAGCTGCTGGTACGCTTGTGCCAAGTCTAACTTGGCAAAAATGTTTCCCTGGCCTAAGGAATGGAGCAGATGTTGAACCACTGGCACTGGGTAAGGGTTGGCTTGCAACCCTTTATTAATTGTGCATTTAAAATCCCTGCAAATTCTAATATTACCTTCCTGCTTAATAGGTATTACTATGGGAGTCTCTCAGGGGGAGTGGTCTACTGCTTCGAGCACTCCTTATGCTATTAATTTATCTAGCTCTAAATCTACCATGGGCTGAAGAGCAAAAGACACTCTCCTGGGTTTTAGACATATTGGCGCTACCTGGGGGTCCAAGTTAAAAGAAATGGGGGTCCCATTATATTTACCAAGCCTGTTGTCAAATACGTCCGCGAACTCGCTGGCCAGCACGGCAAAGAAATCTAGAACAACGGAGTGGATGCTGGAGACCTTGAGCCCCAATGTGGAGAACCAGTCAAGCCCCAGAAGGCTGGGCAGATAGTCATCTACAATGATGAGGGGAAAAGGCCCCTGGAAGTTATTGCTGGCTATGGTGAATGTGCCGCAACCCACAATGGGTATTGGCTGTCCTTGATAGTCTCTGAGGCAAAGTGGGCACTGTCTGAGTTGAGCTTTGGTCAGGCTGGGCACTATCCGTCTGATAGTAGCCAAAGAGACCAGGGATTTGGAAGAGCCAGTGTCCACTTCCATCTTGCAGGGCTCTCCCTCTATACGCACAGTCAGGTATATCTTATGGGTAGGCTTAGTCAGGGATGCTTGGCTGATAGCCCAATCAGGGTGCTGCTGGTCACCTGCGATGGCAAAGCAGTCTTCGCAGTGTTTGGGAAGTCTTTTCACGAATTGTCTAGACAAGGCGCACTCCTGAGGTGGGCCAGCGATTGGCATGACTGCTCTGCAGACCTTGGCTAAATATCCTTTCCTGTCACACCAACAGCATATTGCAGCTTTGAACCTGCAGACTGACCTTGCATGGTTCCCGCCACAACTCAGGCAACCCACCTAAAGTAAAAAATCAACCTAAGTTCGTTTTTTCCTGGTGGCCAGTTTGAGGCGGCTAATCTCTTCTTCCTCATCAGAGAAGTCTTCTTCGTCATCTTCTTCATCATCTTCTTTGTGATGGACAGCATGGCCCCTGCTGGCATGGGTGGCTGGTGGCAGAAATCTCTGAATTTCAGCAGTGGATTTGCCCGACATTTCATATGCCGTGGCTTTATCCACGGCTGCCAGAAAGCTCAGCTCTTTTCGTGCCAGCCAGCGTCACTGAAGTCTGAGGTTTTTGATACCACAGACCAGCTGTTCTAACAGGGCATCGTCCAGGACAGGAAAGTCATAGTGCAGGGCTGCAGTTCTGACGAAAGCCATGTAATTGCTCACAGATTTTCCTTCTCTCTGGGTTCTCTGCCTAAAAGCATAACGTCTGGCTATGCGCGAGGGAGTTGGAGAGTAATGACTTTTAAGTTTCTCCAAAAGAGTCTCCCAAGGCATTGATTGAGGGGCTGCTAAAGCCCTAGCTGTTGCAAACATCTCGTGGCCACATGCGCTGAGAAAATATCCTCTTTTATGGCAACTGGACAAACCGATGAAGCTGTTTGCCACCTGGAAGCACTTGAACCACTCGAGGTAGGCGTCCCATGTTTCAGTGGCCAGGCTGAATGCCGTGAATGCCGGAAGATTAGCCATCCTTAGAAGGACGGAACTGAGGAATTAGCCTTGGAGCAACGTCTCATCGCCTGTGACTTGAGGCAGCTCTTATTAGTGACTTCGCTTTTTCCTTTACCTCAGTCCTAATCCCACCTTTGTTGCCAGTGTTCTGTAGGGAGAACGAGGCAGGCAGTAACTGAGGCAAGGTAGCTTGAAGCTAACACAACCTTTATTAACAGTTTAACAAGGCAAAATGTAAGGCAAACCTCGAACCGGCAAACAGCAGCATTTGACAGCTGACGGCTCTTTTTATACCAGAGCTGTCAGATGCTGAACCAATAAAATGGCTGCATTCTCCTGCCAGCTGACTGCTTGCATCTTAACCAATCAGGAGCCGGCAATGATAGTCAATGGCGTCATAGTCTCGAGGACTTGACATCTTGTATTCTGTGTCTTCTTTTGTCCTGTAGACTCTGAACTTTTTGGCATGACCACCACCACCGTTTGTGGGCTTGACCCTTGACCTGAGTGGGGCTGAGGAAGTCTTCTTGGTGTCCTATGTGGGTGATTTAGCCGAGGCTAAAAAATAAAGTGTTTTAACTGCTTATGTTCTGGAACATATGCCCCCACTCCCGAAATTAAACGGGCACTCTCAATTATGGCCTTCTAGAAGTTAGTAAAGGTGAATTGTTGGATTTGTTTTAAAATTTGTACTATTATTGTTGGTTTTGACTTTACTAGCTGTTGGTGGTATTAGATTGTGGGCTAGAGTCTTTTTTGTTGTTGTTTTTTCCTTACTGAGGATATTGTGTTGTAAGTCTATTTGCACTTTATTGTATTTTATTTTATTTTAAGCTGTTTGAGTAGTGACGGTCCTTTGGAGGTGTATAAATAACAATAACTATTATTATATAGACAAAAATGTGAAATCACACCTGCCAGTTCTTTAGCTGGTATTGGCCTTTATAATAAATAGAACAACTGTGGCAAAAGAAAGAAGAAATTGTACCATTAGTAATAGGTGCCTTGGGTGCAATCACAAAACTATCTGCATTGACAAACTCACCATCAGTCAATTGCAAAAGGAGCCTTACTTGGAATAGATTGCCTCCTACAATTATACTTCTAACACCATCAAACATCAACATCCCAAGACTTTAGAAAGGATTCAGTAGGTGAATAAAAGTGCCAATTCCAGTATGAACATCTGGCTGACTGTGTAACCAACCAAAATAATAATATTTATGAGTAGTGAAATGAGTGGGGATAGCACATTATGCTTACTGGGTTATAAGATGAAAATTCTTTTTCTCAGCTGTTCTTCCTCTATTTGTCTGATTGGATTCTAATCTTATGTCTCGGAGACCATAATTTAAACCTCTCAATTCTGCCCAAATCATACTCTATGAATCATGGTTGAGTTGAGATTGGGATCTAGATTTTGGGGACTACTTTATTCTGTAGGCTTCTGTATTCAGAATATTGTGCAATGTCCCAGGGCTTTAAAAACGTTTCCTATCTCTTCTTTAAAGGAAATACAACTTGATAACCTTTTCAGTCTTCAGCCAAAGATAGCCAAATGGACAATATGGTGACATATAAACATATTATTGTGCTTACCTCTACTTACCTGATGATGGATGCTTTCTCAGCCTGCAAGCATGGGTAAGAATTCTTTCCTGAATCAAAAAACTTTAATATTTGTTTGTATGTTCTTGTGTTATCTGTAGTAACAGATTTTTTCCCTTAGAACTGCAGGATTGTAATAGTGTAACATGGTAGCATGGAAATATTGTGAGTTAAATTTTCCTCACTGTGGTTTATGCTGATAAAAGCTTCTGAAAACCCCTTTTGTTTCCCCATTTTATGACTGCAAAATACATGAAGGAGAAAAAGCATCTGTCAGTTTAAACAACATCTACAATTACTCTACTCTGGTGTTTTTAAGCACGAAAGAGAAAAATGAATAAATTCTACCATCAAGTAAATATATGCATACCCATCCTGAAGTCATTTGCTAAATGCAAGTTGTGTATGCTTGTGGCACTTTGCATTATGAATGTATCACCTGTTCCAGCAACATGGGTGTAAAGATGAGCTGTTGTTAGGTAAGATTTATAGCTTGTCTAAATTAAATATTTGTGCTGCTGCTCTTTTGCTTATTGCTTGACTAGCACTTTAGAGAATAGCCTCTCCTAAGCCTGCCACAACTGGTATTTTAGAAAATTTAATAGGAAGACAGATGTTATTCAAAATGTTATAAGAGATATTAACTTTTCTTGGGTTCCTTGGCAAAGGAAAGTAGATGGAAATGTTGCTGGAATATTAAAAAAAATAATGTGGTAAAAGAATTTGAGACTAAAATGCATAACTTGGAAAAGACCTTCATATAAAATATAGCTTGATAGAAATAGCTGGAATTGCAACATGGTACAGCTACAGGAGAATATTTTGGACACTACATTTGCTGCTAGATTAAGGAAGAATCAAAGTATTGTTTAATTAATATATAACAGTCATCCATTCCAATAACTTAAGAGCCAGTTCTCGGAGCCAATACCTCATAAAGTGGTGAAGGCAAGAAACAGAAAAATGAATTACTAGTCAGACATTACAACTACTTGAGCTAACTGGGCCAAATGTTTTTTTTTTATCCCATGGTTCACTTTTGACAGGAATGTGAAACTTTTTCCAAGCCAAAGTTTACATTTAATTTTTGAGTGACTTGCTGGATCCTTGTATTAAATGCTCATTAACTTGACTGTTTTCCTTAGTGGATGCAGCAGTTTTAATGCAGATTTTCAGTCAAAGACAAAACAGAAGGATGTAGACAATCTTTAAGGTAGCCTTGTCCTATAAGAAAGTTTGAAGAATCAAGGTCATACTTTAAGTTCCAGTTAGGAAGATCTATCACTTAAGCCTACAAATATATACAATAAAATCTAATCCACTAACAATCAGCACCAGATTGGCACTAGAAAAGAATTAACAGAGGAGGATTTGATCAGTTGTGGGAACATAGAGATTCCAGACTGATTCCTCCCTTGATGCTGCCCTCTGCCTTTTATTCTCCTAAAGTTTGCATGTAAAAGCAATAACAAAGTACAAATCAATCTGGAAAAAAAATCTACTACTAAAAAAGAGGATAATCTTATACTGTAGGAGTCCTGGATTAAAAAATAATTGAAAGAAAATTTCCAGTCCATTTTAGAGAATTTTCTCCTCTTTCAGTAATTAATTATTCTATGAATAAGAAACCTATCAACTCAAAATAAAAAGTTTTCAGTTAGGATAATGAAGATTTTTTGTGAAAAGGTTAATTCTCTGAAAGATGTTGGACATTTTTAACAATAAATATTTGCCTGGGTTTTGATATGTAAAGTGATTTCTTTGCTTTAATTTACTTGAAAAGAGGGTGGGGTGCAAATGGAGTAAAATGAATTAATTAAACAAAGCACATTCCAAATTGAAGTACATAAATACAAACTTTCTATTATTACTGGAAATTAAACCAGGTAGTTAAATAAACAACTTTGTTTTGACAAATGATGTTTATTCGCAGTCACAGAAGTGAAGGAGGAAAGAAAAGAATGGGAGAGACATCTGCATTTTTAATAGGAATCAAAGTTGGAACAAAGTTGAAAATGTGTATTGTTTTAATTTTAAGTAAATTATCTACTGAATATATATATATATATATATATATATATATATATATATATATATATATATATATATATATATATATATATATATATATATATATATATATATATATATATATATATTGTGTCATAGCTTTTCAATAAACCCCAATACTATATATCAAGCTATTAAAATTATTTTAATTTTAATTCTCTGAACTTTTCAAAATTCCCAGTAATTTTTCTTTTCCCTAAAGATATTTATGTTAGACTGAAAAAGAAAATGACCATGTATGGTTTGTTTTGTTGTGATGATGCTTGCTTCCTCTTATATCTTCATTGTATGTGCTTTCTTAGTTTTGCTGAAAAATGGAATGAAAAATCTAACTATCACCCTGAGTTGTGTTGCTGTGTTTTTTAAAAGGAAATATAAAATAACTTTGGCTAATAAACATCACAACATGGTTATTCAAAACTTTTCTCTGGCCCTGGAAGAGAGCTTCTCAAATAACAGAGATTCTTTCTTTTGAATCCAAAGTAATTTAATCCATTCAGATCATAAATGGAGTCCAAAAACAAGATTCTTGTTTTTCTGTAATTGAAAGGTTCCCATGCCTTTTTGACTGCGTCTAAGAACTCTTTATAGTATGGCACTTGTTCAATACTAAAAGTTACCCTTTCAATAACAAAGAGTTCAGGATTTGATTTCTGTCCTTGAAGCTTGCCAACACTGGATGCTTGGATATTTTAATCACTGACCATATAAATGAACACTGAAGGGTCCCTTTGCAGTCATGAGTAACAGATTTCACCCTGATGAAAATGTTGCAACTTGAATAAACATTACACAACTTTGTCTAATATATCAATAGTAGTGCCATTCTCTCTGGCCTTAATTATAAAGCAACAACATTTTAAAACCACCTGTTGATTGTAACTGAGAGCATTTGAGGTTCAATTAACTTATTTCAATAGAGCTAAAGACTTTTCCCTCCCCTTCTCCTCCTAATGAAAAAGCATAATGAAAAAGCAATACTACATGCTATTTTAATGTTAATTCTCACACCACATGCATTTTGCCTCTGAAGTGTAAGAAGAAAGATCCTACTAACTAGATATCCATAATTTAATATATTTGATACTGAAAGCAGTATTATCTGTATCTAAATCAAGAAATACATCTGAAAATTGAAAGTCTGAAGATAAAGTCAATGAAAAATTGCAATCAACTTTAGTTGGTGGCATGGGTACTTCCACAGTGCAGGGCTAAGCAGCTTGACTCTTGTGCCAAAATGGTCTGGAAATGATTCAGCATTAACCCTTTCATCTATTTTGATCATGACCAGAGTTCTAGTTGAACCATGATTATCATGGCCCATGGAGGATTTCCTTTGTTTTTCTACCTATCTCACCCATGCAGGAAAGCAAGAAGAGAGCAGACTTGCAAGATTCTGCATCTCAAAGTCATTTAGAGATTAAACTGCGCCTATAACACAACTATGATACCATCTCACTATCATGTTCCAGTTTGTAGGTTAGATCCAGGTTTTCCACTATTTGAAACTTCCACATGTTCAACAGTAAGCACATAAAAATGCTTTCTCCATCCACTCTCTTGATTACTTAATTGTATCACATAGATGTTTTTGAAGATCATTTTGAAACTGTAGTTAGTTCCAAAAACAGGTGCTAGTTTACTGTCTGAATGGTCCTTCAAAAGTAAAACCAGGTCTTTGTCAGTTTTGAGTCAGAAATCAAAATCCTGGTGCTCAGCACCAGAGTAGGGATACTTGAGAAAGTAAGTTCAGCCAAATGTGCGTACCCACAATTAAGGCAAGGGCAGTTCTTGTCACTTAGATCCTGCAACTGTTGACTTTCTCTTCCGATCCCTTGTCTCATGACCCAGAAATTTATCGTGACACTTAAGAAGGAAAAGGCAAGCAGTAACAATTGATTCCAACATCATTGGAGCTACGGCATGCAAAGTTGGAAACTAATTATCTGGGTTTCAGTTTAGATGGACAGATGTCCTTTGGCTGGCTGCCTCCTACTCAAAATAATGAAGACAGCATCATTATTAAGCTTACTGAGATCTCTGGACAGATGCTTCACCTCCCCAAAAGCACAAGAAACTGCCTTTTGAAGAAAGGAGGCCTTCTTGTTTTTAAGAGTAAAGCAGCCACATTGCTTCACCTGCCTCACCTAGTACTTTCAATTGCTGGATGAGGTTATTCTAAGGGGTAATTTATTTCTTCAGAAGGAAAAAATTGCTGCCAAATTTGAGAACACCAAGAAGTTCCACTGCTGTTTTCTTTTTTGTAGGTAATGTTTCTATATCTCAAATAATGGAAATGGAAGCCCCAGTGTTTTATTAAGGATACTTTGAAAATATCTTCTTGCATTTCTTACAATATCTTGTAAGGTTGCAATAGGAACATTTTCGAGGGCTAGTTACCCTAAGGAGAAGGAGCTAATGAATCCTAGTTTCAATATTTAAAGCTCTAAATCGGTGTTTATGTCTAAGCCAGTGTTAGAAAAACATGGGAGTCAAATAATTCCATAAACCTCAATTCCCGATGTTTTAAATCTCTAAATTCATAGGAGTTAATGTTTTTCAACAAATAAGGCAATGGCTATGATTACATTTGTATATGTTTTACATTTCCCCTCTCCATTTTACAGGGCTTTTAAAACTAAATTTTGTGTAAACATTAATAAAACATTTATTTACCTTTGAACGAAATCATATTTGAATAATATTCTGTAAAGCAAACCTGGGTACAAATTTGCTGCTAACTAATATTTTTGAGTAGACTCTCTGAGCACTAATGTCCTAGTGGAATAGATTTCTGGCTCAGTAAAATCCCCCTTTTTAGACATTCATCTCAACATTTTCTACTTGCATTTTTCCTTGTGTTTTTTTTAATGTAAGGTCACCGTTTCATTTAGCAGAAGACGTGGATTCACAGGCAGTAGTTGCATGCAGGGCCTATTCACTATTGCCAATTTTCTGAATTTTAATGTTGATATTGCTACTTATTTTATCACTGGTATAGTCCAGTAAGCAAATTTTCAGCCACTGATCCATTATTTTGCAAGCCAACTATCTGGTGATAAATGCTATATAGCACGGGTGTCAAACTCTGTCATGTGATGTATCGTGACATTTTTTCCCCTTCGCAGAGCTGGGGTGGGTGTGGCCTGGGTGTGACACATACTTCCAGTGGGCTGCCAGTTTGACATCCCTACGAGGGAAGTGGGGGCTAAGACTGAAAATGAGCTATGATGTAGCTGGCGGATTGCCAGAAAATACAGTGAGGTGGAGGCCAAGGTGGCAGCCAAGTTCTTGCTGCCTTAATGAAGCTGTGGTGGACCATTAGTTAGAATGACAGTTTTAAGCTTTCCACTGGTTTCTAAAATGTGGACTTCTCCAATAAAGCCTTCTATGTTTTTTTTTAAATTACTACCTTTAGAACTTTTGAAGAGAATTCACAGGTCTTTTCTGTGCATGAGACCCATTATAATTGTCTTATCTTCTGATGTATAAAATGTTTTATTAGATATGGAGTTTCCTCTAAATCTAATTTTGATTAAAAATGGCCAGCAAATATTTTTCTATTTTAAGTATCCTTTATTATGCCTCTGACAGAGCTAGATTGCAGTTCATGGCATATCTGTTGAAAAGACTTCATTAGATCACCATTAGTTGCTAATAATACATCATAATTATTCTTACAGAGTTAAGCTCATCTATTTCCTCTTCCACCTGCCTTGCAGAGATAACCTCTAAAGAACAGCTGAAGGACTATCAGTCTCTTTTTCAAAGGCTTTTGCACCGCCTGGATTTCTAAACAATTCATTACCTACAAAAGATTTGTGTGAGTATAAAGATAGAGGCCCTAATTTCTTGAATTTATGTTCTTATGTAACTACACTGAGTACAGTGATCCAAATCTGGAAGATTTTAATTTATTTCTGGTAATATGAAGCAAAGGTCTATATATTCAGCTTCAAACTTGCTTTGCATAGAGCTGCATTAATCCACCAAACGATGTATAGAATTAACCAATAATAGTTAGCTCATTTAAAAAATTTTAAGAGCAAAAATTTCTTTCAAATAATAATCAGGCAGAATTTTCTTATACAGTAGTAGAAATCAATTGATGCTTTTTCTGGAAAAGCTAATTATCAGTAGGTGTGTGTTAAGGTCCTATTTTTGTTTGTAATCAGTAATGATTCTTAAAAGGAGAATAGAAGTTTCAGGTGTTGAATGCATTTTCTACATCTACTTGGAAAAAATAAAGAAATTGCTGGTACTTTGAAGATTAACTAATATATAGTGTTAAAAGGTTTCTATTGATCAGAATCTACTGAATCAATATGCGACAAAGTTTCTCCTGTTTTTTAAGGACATCTGTAATTCCCAGAATTCCTGAGCTAGGAATTCGCGGCTCAGGAATTCTGGGAGTTGAAGTCCACAGGTCATAAAGGGGCCATAGCTACCCATTGTTGGCATAGGCAATGCTTCCTGGCATCATCATAGGTGCCATCTTGACTTTCTTAAAGCTACACTTTGCAGACTTCCCTGTGGCATATTCAACTAATAATATACTTTCTGTGGGATTATAGTTACTAGGTAACAAGCTTATAAAATGACACTTTACAACATTGTCACTCTTTAATGATATGGTCCTTTCTCAAGTGACAGGTTAAAGACCTTTCCATCTAATAATCAATTTTATTGACTGTTAATCAATAGTGCATTAGTGAACAGGTGAATTATATTTATTTGGCAAGCCAAATGCAGCTTGAAACAGAACTAGTTTTGAGTTTGGTGGACTTTTGAAAAAGAATATCAAAATTTAAGAGGTCAATAAAATATACAGGTGATGGAGTAGGAAGAGGAACAGAAAAATAAGCAGTGAGATATTTTGGCGCTTTCCCTAGCCAATAGCCTACTATGTTTCATAGCTAATATGAACCAGTAATGAATATAATCACAGCTCACCACCTGCCTACCATTTATTTTTGAAACAGAATGTTTTATTACATTTTAATCTCCAATTAAACCATTGCATGCTGCTAATCATTGTTAATTCTACCATTACTTATGGCTAGAGGTTACATCCCAGGACTGTTCGTTACATATGAAATCATATTTAGATTAATTCATTGAAGGGAGAATACAACCTAGTTCACCCTAATTCCTTTCTTGTGATTAAAACGATCTATTTTACATACGCCTGGTGATCACTTGAAGTATTCATCATGCTGTTCATTGATTGGCTTTCCTTATGCAAGAACTTTCAGAAATTAAGTGATAATGGAAAAAACAGGTGTATCATCTCAAACGTACAGCTTTTCAGATGCCATTAATAATCCGCTACAGTCCTTTGTGCTACATTAGCCACATCATGTAAAATCAATCTGTGAATTTATCTGTTATTGTGAACATATTCTCAAATTGTGCCATTACTGTGTTCATTGTATTATTTGAGAAACATGGCTATCCAATCTCAGATTCGTAGTGCATGTGATCTTAAGCAAGGAAGACTGTGTGTACCATGGCACCACCATAAATTCTGCTGATCAGAAATAAAGTTAATTTGCGTGAAATGTCCTGAACAGAACAATAACTCTCTTTTTTATGCTACAAGTATTTGAATGATTTCTATTCACTCTTAGAGATACACAGCTTTTTTGAATTAAATCCAATAGGTTCATGTTTGGTTGCATGCAGGTGCCAGAACAAAAGCTGAATTTGACTCAATTTAAATGTAAGTAAACTACACTAATTATACTATTAACAAGTATTTATAATGTATTTATTAAAAATTCCTCCAAATATTTAATAACGTATCATTTAAAAGTTGCAAATTTTTGAAATATTCTACAGCTGAATCTGAGGCTTTTAAGGTAGATAGCCCTGGCTTTAGACCAGACATTTTTATACCACATCAGCTCTATCCATTGGTCTGGTCTGCGTTTCTGAGATTCTGTTTACATGTATTCCCTTCAGCTGACATCACAGCTCACTTCCGTGTCAATAACGTAGATCTTCTTCCTGACATGAGCTTTGGTCTTCTGCAAAATTTGAATTGTGGTGCCCTGGATTCCATAAAGTTCTATTCTCTTGATTGCTGCACACCATGATGTTTCAGGCGGATTTCTCCAACTTTGATCCTTGGATTTTCTTTTTTTTTTGTACTTAGTGTTTTTTTTTTCTTATCTCACTAAAGATTTGTGGTTTGCCTTAGCAACTGAACCTGAATGGTTATCATTAGAACCTGAGAATATTACTAAACTTCCTGCTTTCACTCTGTACTGGAAGGTAGAAAACCAGATCTAAAACAAATATTATTTTCATTTTTAATGGGGATGGGTGGAAGAGCCTGGTCTGTTCATTGTTCACAAACACTGTTTCTTTAGGAAGAAAGTGCATCAGCAAAATCCCAAGCATTACTCCCATGCTGGGAATGGTCCAGCAGAAGAATGCAAGCTCATTAGGTTTGCTTAAAGCAGCCCTGTGTCGCAATGTCAAGAGAAAGGCATGGTCTGGGAAACTTGGCAGGAAGTTGAGTGTCCCTCTGTATTATTATTTTTCACATGACTTGGTGATGGTGATGGCATCTGAAAATTCTGGAGGATTTTGTTTTTCTTTTCCATCCATAAGATGAAATGTTCTTTACATTGCTTTCTCAGTGTGGTTTGTCATTTGACAAGCACAAGATTACTTGAAAACTCCTACCAGCATTCTTTAGAATAGCTGAGCAGCTTCTTGGCTGTCAGAACGTTGTTATTAACATGTCAGGTACATCGTATTTCATATGGATGCTTCAAGAAAGAGGTTCTGTGAGAAGACATCAACATTGTCAACTCCCCAAAATCATAGCACTAGGTAAATCTTGCTCTACCAGTTATACGTTTCATTTTAAAAGTGCCATCCTTCATTGAAAAAAACCACCTCATACCAAAAACCGTCAAGTTGATAAGAACTCTCTGTTATCAACTTGACGGAAAATGTTAACTTAATTTCTTCTCTTTGCATGTGCATTTGTATTTTAGTAGGGCAAAAGCTGAAACCTTTTTTATCATTCTGAAATTGGATATCTTGTCTGCAAATGCCATCTAATTATCTCAAGATAAAAGGAAAGATAATAATACCGGTAGTACCTTTTTTCCTTTACAGGCCACAAAGTATAATATCTATTTGAGAGTAAAGAAACTCCATCCTCTTACAAATTTAAATCTATACTTTTATTTATTTACTTATTTAATGCATTACATTTACATGCCACCCATCTCAATGTTGAACAATTTTGGTCGGCTTACAAAATCATAAACACAGGGATATAAAACAAATAAAATGTTACTTCCACATTACAAATCGTTTGTGTATATTAGTGGCAGAAATGCATGGAACAGATGCAGCTATCTCACACAAGGTACTGATACCTTGGGGTATTTTAAGACTTTTTTCTTTCATGCACTGAAAACTTGATGTTAGCTGCCTTAGATATTTCTCTTTGAAACAGAAGAGTGTAATAGGTAATGCTATAAAGAAAGAAAGAATCTGATTTTGAATCATATTTTGAGCCTTTTCTTTGCTGATTGGATATGAACACGGGGTTAAAAACTCAA
This sequence comes from Natrix helvetica, assembly GCF_964273705.1. NCBI lineage: Eukaryota > Metazoa > Chordata > Lepidosauria > Squamata > Natricidae > Natrix > Natrix helvetica. Next base: position 61,664,633 of record NC_138551.1, on the reverse strand, counting down.
TTTTCCTTACAGAAGATCATTTTGACCCCAAGCGATTCAAAGCTTTCAAAACAAAATAAATCCTCAATGCCGCCATCTAGTGATAGAAAAATCAGTTTCCACAAAATCAAATATATTTGACCAAAACAGTCTCACATCAGCAAACAACACCCAAATAAGCAGAGATTAACACCATAATTAACATTACACCGACAACCAAGAAGCAAACAATACCCCAATCAAGGAACTGCCAAACCAGCAAGCAGTAAATAACAGTTTGTGAGTTTCGGCAAAGCATTCTCAGATCTAAGAGTCCTCTATCCAATATTATTTTGAATAAGAGCTGCCATATGTAGATGGTTTAATTCAGTTAATTCTACCCTATCATTAGCCCTACTGAACTAAACTTCCCTGGACTGAGTTAGGAGCAAAACCAAAATGAAACAGATCTGTGAACATCTAGAAACAAAGTATAACTAGTAGCCAGTATGGGTTTGTTAAAAACAGATCATGCTAAACCAATCTTATTTCATTCTTTGACAACGTGACTAAATTGGTAGACCAGCAAAATGCTGTGGACATAATATACTTAGACTTCAGCAAGGCATTCAACAAAGTAGACTGCAACCTATATCTTGGTAAAGCAGAAAATTTGGGATAGACAGCATTACTACCAGATGGATTTGTAACTCGCTGACAAACTGTACTCAACCAATAGTCCGTAATGGTACTATGTCTATATGGAAGGAAGTAAGGTGTAAGGTACTGTTGGAAGAAATGTCCTTCTGGGTTCAGTTCCAAGTGGGGAAGAAGACACTGGAAAAATGGAGGCTGCTTAGAAAGATGGTTTAATGGTGGACAGGACCACATGGCTTGATGTCCTGGGGGAAAAAAGTGATCACATGCTTCCAGGTGAAGAAGAAGAAGAGGAGGAGAGTGAGAGGAGGGGCTTGCTGGGTTTTTAATACTCTGTTCGGCCCCACCTCTTTGTTTCTTGTTCCTGTGTAAGAAATGTATTCTGATTGGGTGTCAGACTCCCATGGGGCCATGCAGGGGCGACTCTCTAGGCTGTGTTTTGAGTTCCAAGTTTGGTTGAGTTCTCAGATGTCATGTGGTGAGTTGGGTAAAGGGCTAATGCCTTGATTCCATCACCTGGAGCTGAAGGGGAGGGGTCTTTGTTATGTAAACAGACTGGCCCGGGCTTCTTAATGACCCCTTGACAAAAGGGGGTGGGGTGGGCAGGAAGCTGCAGGAATTTACTTTATGTTTAAAATGTGATTCTCCCTTTTCACATCCAGGAAAATATAATATTCTGCCTTTTCAATATTTCCTAGGATATTTCATTTTTCCAGGAGAGGAGTGGGTTTTAACTTCCTACAGTACCATAAGGTTCTGTCTTAGGGCCAGTACTCTTCAATATCTTCATAAATGACTTAGATGAGGGAATAGAAGGGGAATTCATCATAATTGCACATGACATTAAGCTGGCAGAAATAGCCAACATCCAAGAAGATAAGCTCAGGATCCAAAAAGATCTTAACAAACTTGAACAATGGGCTCCATGCAACAAAATGAAATTTAATGTGGAGAAAAGCAAGGTTTTACACTTAGGCAGGAAAAATCAAAAGCATAAATATAGAATAGGGGAAATCTGGCTCAAAAACCGTAACTGTGACTGGGATCTTGGAGTCCTGGTGGACAATAACTTAAACATGAGCCAAAAAAGCTAACACAATCCTTGGCTGTAAAAACAGAGGCATAGAATCAAAATCATGTGAAGTATTAGTACCACTTTATAAAACCTTAGTAAGGCGACACCTGGAATACTGCATCCAGTTTTGGTCATCATATTATGAAAAAGTTGTTGAGACTTGAAAAAAACGCAAAAAAGAGCAACTAAGATGATTAGTGACATGGAGGAAAACCATATGAAGAACAATTGCATGAATTGGGTATCGCCAGTCGACAGAAAAGAAGGACTAGGGGTGACATGATAGCAGTATTCCAGTATTTGAGGGTCTGCCATAAAGAATTCTCTGAAAAAGTTCAGACCATGTTATTCACTCTTTCTCTGGGAACAGACTTGTGCCTGTAGTGTACTGAAGAATGTTAACCATCCTTAATGAAACATGGCTCTTTGTTGCTGGCTGCAGAATACAATACAAAGCATTACAATGGAAACTCAAACACAGTGTTAGAAATACAGTATAGCACATCACAAATTAATATGCATCACACTGAATCATTGTGCTTTATGCTACAACGAATACTGGAGAAGTAACTGTTGATGTTATCACTGTTTTATGAAGGGTTACCAAGGTGATGGCAATAAGACTGTCAACCAGAATAGTTCAGAGACTAAAGGTTAAATTCCAAAGGGACATCTTTCGAAAGAAATTATGTTGGACGATCTATTCTGCTCACATGCAATCTGATCTCATGTAAACATACATCTTAAAAGAATTATCTTTATATATAAAAAAAATAATCTCACATGAAAGGATGGAATAAAGCTGGAATGAATTAAGCATTTAAATTCCACTCAGCCTGCCAATAGCTGAGGTGAATTCCAAAAGGGAAGCTATTTAAATTCTCATTCAAAGCTGATTTTTACTATTAAAATGTGGATAATTGTGTTAGTTTCTTCCTCAGCTTAGTTTCAGACTCTCTGGACCTTAGTTACTTCATAGAAGTTTCACCAAGGACTTCCCAATTCTGATGTTTTGCTTTGCGAGGTCTCCTTTCTGTCTTATTTATGGGGTAGGAAAAGAAAAAAGTATTTCTTAAAAGTTAATTTTGTGATTGTTATTTTTTTCTTTTCTTTTTTTCATTCTCAGCAGTCACCCACTATCAACTTTTGAGTTGGTGTCATTTTATAATTGCATTTTCTCATGGAGTTGTCTCGTGAATAAACCAATGTTTGGAATCCCTAAGATGTTGGCATTATGCTGTATATCCAAATCAGCGTTGTTGCCCCTGTGCTGAAATGACTGATTTTAGGAACAGTTGATGGTGTCAAACTGAAAGAGAAGTCTACTTGCTACAGCTCCTGGCTTGTCTTCAAAGATTCCTGCTTCCCATCCCAGAAAATTTCCTTCCCTCACCTTAACCAATTTTCCAGGACTTGCTCTTAAGAACACCATAACTTCTTGGTAGATGCTATTGAATAATTCCTAAATGGGCATGATGGATGTATCGGGAGATAAAAATAAATCCACTCCCCCATCGTTTTTGCTGCTATTGTCTTGTGAAGTCAATAGCAGTGGTTATGACAAGAAAACTGTTTCTTGAAAACAGCTTGATTTTGTTTGACAGTTGAATGTTGCCTAAGCACTGGATTAAGGAAAACATTATGGACCAATTAAGTCCAGCAATTGATAGTTGATCATTGGATTTCCTGAAGTGGAAAACTGGCATTAGTTGAAGACCAGTGAACTCCATGATAAATTATGATGAATTATGCTAATACTCTGATATTCTCTACCCCATTACCTATGATAGCAATAACACTTAGACTTATATACCGCTTCAATGTGCTTTTACAGCCCTCTCTAACCAGTTTACAGAATCAGCACATTGCCCCCGACAATTTAGGTCCTTATTTTACCCACCTCAGAAGGATGGAAGGCTGAGTCAACCTTGAGCCTGATGAGATTTGAAGTGCCTAATTGCAGGCAGCCCGCAGGCAGCAGAAGTAGCCTGCAGTACTGCACTCTAACCACTGCGCCACCGTGGCTCATGATATATCTACAAAGCAGGAAGAACAACTAAATCAAAGTTGTATCTTGTTAAACCAGATCCTAATGTATGATAACTCTTGATTAATCATTTCTGCTTAATCATAACATGAAATTTGCATTCCAGAGTTAAGAAAATCTAATAAGTGGTTACAGAGTGGTTTTTTTTAATTAAAAAAACTATGGTAAAGAGATAAAGATGATGGGAGAAACCAAATTCCGTTGGAAACTGCATCCTATCAAATTGGTAGGGTATGAGTAACAGTATGGTGGTTTGCACAAAAGTCTCTAGATTAGAGATCTCAGTTTGCATGAATTAATATGAAGATTGGTGCTTGGTTGCATTTGTGGTATATTAGCCAAAATATACTAAAAGAAAGTATACACCATTAAGATCTGTGGCAAAGACTGACGTCACTTCCGGGATCGGACGACGATGGACGTGTTTGTCTGCCGCTCGTCTCCCTGGTGGGTCCCTTAGGGGACACAGGAGCCCTTGTAGGGGTGTCCTGCTGAAGGGCGGCTGGCCAAGGCACCCCGCATGTGGCGGCAGCCAGCTGGGGTGCTTTTCGGCTTCACCTAGGAGCTGGGGAGCGGAGGGGGGGCAAGAGACAGCTTCGCGCTGCCCGCCCTCTCGTCGGATGGCTCCGGAGGTTAAAAGAAGAGTCGGAAAAGTGCAGCTGGAGACTGAAGGTGGGGATCCTGACCGGCGCTCTTGGAGGATTTAGGAGAAAAGCAACAGTCACTTTGTGAGTCTTTTGTGTTTCTGTTCTTGAAGAGAGATTAGAGGGGGGTTTACATCTCTGAACTTAAACAAATGGCGGCAAGGAAACCCCCTACCGGCAAAGCGCACTCAGCCCCCTCATCGGCTGCCCCAAGCCCCACGATGCAACAGTCCAAGATATCGTCAATGTTGCAGAAAGCAGTGGTTGGGGAGGATCCTAAGGAATTATCTGTTATGGAAATGTTTAAAGAACTCATGAAGGGACAGAATGAAATGAGGGCTGAGATCAAAGAAGAACTCAGAGTGGTTAAAGAACATATAGCTGGAAATACACAGCGAATTTTGGTGTTAGAGGACGGAATGGCGGGGCTGGGGGAAGAAGCGAAAGCAATGCGCAAGGGAAACACAGATATGGAAAATTTTCAGACAAAAGTAGAATTTGAAAGAATGTCCTTTTTTTCTTAGATTCCAGAACTTACCAGAAACAGAGAATGAAAACCTTAAAGATATTATGAGTACAATTTTAGCAGATTATCTCAAGAGAGATAAAAACCAAATATGGTGGGATATGGATCTAGTATATAGGATAAATTCAGCATATGCTAGAAGACACAATGTTCTGAGGGAGATAAATGTTAAGTTTGTCAGGAGATCCACAAGGGACAAGGTACTTGCGACCCAAAGGGAGGGACCATTGAAATACAAGGTTTGTCAGGAGATCCACAAGGGACAAGGTACTTGCGACCCAAAGGGAGGGACCATTGAAATACAAGGGTGAAGAGATCACCATTCTCAAACAGATCCTGAAAAAAAATAAGAGATAGAAGGAGGAAATTTTCCTCCCTAGCAAAAAAATTATATGAAAAAGGGATCTGGTTTAAATGGCTGATTCTGGAGGGGATGTTAATCTTCTGGGAGGGAAATAGGATCAGAATCAATACAGTCCAGGAGGCGGAGGCCTTCACTAAAAAGAATTTACCACTCTCAGAGGAGGAATTGAGTGGGAGTAGTGAAAGAGACAGTAAAACACAAGATAGTAAGATCCAAGACAGGAAGGAGGGGGGCACTGAGGCTCTCGCTGGCGACAGGGAGGAAGAAGCAATATCGAAAAGGCTCAGATCTCAAAAATAAAATTATTTGGAACAATAGCAGTTAGTGATATATTAGAAAATGACAAAGAGAAACATGTAGGAACACAAGACTAACAATATAGAGTAAGATTTGGTTTACTGTTTTCTTCTATAAATTTGTTGTACAATGTTATATAAATGAGTATCGTGCTGGGATCTCTACCAGCAGTATGAAAGCTGCCAAAAAATTTTGTATACCTATTTACCCTTCCCTATATATTTGAAAACCAATAAAATTTTGTTTTAAAAAAAATCTGTGGCAAAGACTGATAACCTAATTTTCTCCCTTACTAAAAAGTGTTAGTGACTGATCAATAACAAGATGGATGGAGAAGTCAGTTTGGCCCAACAAATGATGATCCTAACACGTGGAAAATTGAAACTTGGAGTGTAAGAGAAATTAGTAATGAAGAACATGAAATAGGAAATGAAATAGAAGAAATAAAAATAGATACATTAGGTATATATGAAATCAAGAATTGGGAAGGGATGTAGTAAATGAGAATGAACATGATTTGATTTTGTGGCATAGTGATGAAAGGATAAAATGTATGTCAGAAAGTATGAAAGGATATCAGCTAGGTTGTTATAAGATTCATATAGGTTGATGATAGTTATATTCCAGTTAACAATGATAATGGAAGGACAAGAAATTAATTTGGGGAAAATTATACAATATTCCAAATTAATTCAAATGAAGGGGAAAATTATTCTGTTAAGTAAATGTATGGGTAGGTGGAAACAAAACAACAGAATATAGAAGGTATGATTGGGCCATGTGGGGACCCATGGAGAATGGTGAGATATTAATATCTGGTTAGAAAAAGGTTTGCATCTTTTGAAAATAGAATTTAAACCTCATCTATGTATACATTCACATGGCAAAGAAGTGTGTATTGAATATGAATCATAAGGCATAATTGATTTGATTATGATGAAATACAGAAAGAATTAGAAAAACATTTGCAAGAGGGATAGGAAGTACTGAATGTAGGACATTGGTTTATTTGGAAATGTCAAGAGTGAATCTTAAGAGAGAAAACAGACACAAGACTAGAAAAGAAGAATGAAAAATATATTCTATAACCAGTATACAGATCAAAAGATAATTGCAAAAGAAAAATGTAATCAAAGACAGCATGGAATGGTTAAAAATAAACCGAGTCAGAGAAGTGCAGAATACTTTTTATAGAAATAAAATAATGTTTTGGAAATGAGTGGAGAGAGCTAAAAACAGAACCTCCAGCAAAATGAATTTAAAATAAAAAGTGACGTAGTGATTTAGGAGGGATTGAAATTGTGGAATGCTGGAAGGTAGGTGTGCATAGCAGTTCTCTCTGAAGCAGGAAACATCCTTCTTTAAGGCACTGCCAACAAGTACTGCAAATATACACCACTCCAGATCCAAGGAAATTTCTCCCTTGAGATCTGAATACAGCACAGCTGTAATTGGAAGGACTATTTTAGAGAGTAGTGGGAATCATAGTGCTACGCTAAAGATTGGAACAGAAACAAAGTCTACAAGGGTAGTCCTTGACTTATGATCATAAGTTGTGACCAAAGAATGATGAATTCTAGAATTAGTTAGAATTGGGATCATTCACCAGGTCACCTGTTTTGTGACCTGTTTTTGTAGTGTTTGTTAAGCGAGTGCGCAAATCATGATAGCCAATGGGTGGGTTTTTTGGCTGGAAACCAGAAGTAAACATCTCCTTCTGGCAAAAAAATGCCAGAAATTGTGATCATGGGATGATGGGATGCTGCAAATGGCCATAAATGTGAGGCAATGGCCAAGCACCCAAAATGCAGTCACATGATCACAGGAGGGGCAGCTATTAAAACTTCTGGGGAAGTCTGGGCTAACTCAGTGTGAAATGGTATGGATGTATAGTGGAAGTAAGATGATCTGTAAAGAAAAATATAACAAATGATGTTGATATAAAACAGACTTTGCTATCTTTCCTCCCCTCTCCCCTTTATTTCATGTTTATTTGAGTTTTAATACACACTAATATATTTGGCACATAGAGATTGTCAGATGACCCAACAACTGCCTTTTTCAGGGAAGGAGAGCAGCTAGCAATAGAGCCCTAGCTTGTCTAAGCATGGAAACCAAGATTTATGGATGTCTCTGTGTGTGTTTCGAAGTACCATCTCTTTAACAGCAGTGTTAAATGGCTGGAATTCCTCCCCACCCTCCAAAAAGCTGTGCATTGTTTAAGGAAAAGAAGCAGGGACTTCTGCTTTGAGTGGCTTGTGTTTGGGATGAAATAGATAGCCAGGCTTAGCAAGAAGATCACATTAGAATTTTACATGTGATTTGCTAGTTAAAACTTATTCTTGCTTGTTCTTATGTATTTCCCTGTACAGATATGTACTCTGTATGATGTTTGGCTATGACTCAGAAAATTAATTTTCCTTTGTATTACATTTTTGTTGGTGGAGATCTTTTTTGGGGGTGGTGGTGGCTTTGTTTCATTAAACAGAACAAACAGACAGCTAAATGTGGCATAGGATTGGCATGTTCAAAATTCCTTCGATTAAACAATGCTATGCATCAGGACTTTGGAAGTGTGCCTTTTCTGTCACAGAGCTTGCCCTTTGAAATGAATTTCCCCTGAATACCCACATAGCAGATACTTCAGAGGACTTTGAAGTTCTGGATCTTTTAAGACCTCATCAGGTCTTTGGTGAAGGTGATTGAAACAGTGGTGGGATTCAAATATTTTTACCACTGGTTCTGTGGGCATGGCTTGGTGAGTGTGCCTTGGTGTGGGCATAGCAGGGGAAGGATAATGTAAAAACTCAATTCCCTCCCCACTCCAGGGGAAGGTTACTGCAAAATCCTCATTTCCTCCCAATCAGCTTGGACTCGATTGGCAGAAAATAGATGGGGGCGCGGCCAGTCAGTGGTAGTATTTACCGGCTCTCTGAACTACGCAAAATTTCCGCTACCAGAACTGGTCAGAACCTGCTGAATACCACTTCTGGATTGGAGCCCCTTCTGGTAGCGTGAGTCTGATTCTTGATATTTCCCAATTTTACCACTTTTGTTCATTTTGTGTTAGTGTATTGCCCTGTTGTTTTTCAGGCAAATACTCTGCCATTACTAAGGGGTTTTCTTTTAAATCAGGGAATCTAACTTTGGACAAGAACAGATAGTTTAGTTTCTATATTTTCTGACATTTAATTTGCTCTGTTTCTGAATCATTTGGAAAATTTGCCAAATCCCATTGATACAGACACATTCAAGAAATCCTTGCCTGAAAACTCTTACCATTTTTGGTCATACATCACCATCATACACCATACACATTTTTCCAGTATATATATCACAAATCAGTATATATATCGCAAATATATATATACAAATACAACACAAATATAAAAAGGCAACATTAAAAATAAAAATATGGTTTTCTGCTTGCATGGTTTTCTGTGATGAGCCGAAGGACAGAAAGAGGGAGTAGTGACCTTCCTCCCATATTTAGGCATACCAGGGGTTGTAACACAAATACATACCTATTACCCTGGCTCAACTGATAAGGAGGCGAGCCTGTGGCTTAGTGGCTAAGACTCCTGCCTGAGATATAATACAGCCCAGGTTCGAATCCCAGTAAGGGGATGGCTAGCTGATGAGAGCTAATTAGCAGCCCACGCTTGAAGATGGCAGGTGAGATCCTGCCGAAACGTTGCAAAGACAATCTCAACCTTACACGGGAAAAGACCCGAATACAACAAAACCAGCATACCTACACCTGTGAAAATCTACGAAAACACACACACACACACACACACATAGTGTTTTTAATGTAATATATTTTTATGCATACTTTCCCTTAATAAGTATTTTTTGTGCTTGCTTCTCATTAATACATGTTTTTGTGCAATTGTTTGAGTTACAAACTAGACTGCAAAATTAAACAAGTGGATTTAAGTAGGCAAGCGCATTTTGGTTTGTATGCTGGTTCAGACAGTGTTCAAATAAACCTTTGGATAATTGAATTCTACCCCCATCTTGTTACTAAAAGTGCTGCTGAAGTTTTGAGTGTGTGAGTAACTGTGGAGAGACTGGGACTTTAATAGAAGGATTGTTAGACATAAACAAGTAAGTGATAATGAAAGAGTCTTTAGAAAATAGAAGTCCAGATTGTAAAAAAAAAAAAAAACCAACCCTATGAAAAAGAGATTCTGATTGCTCAAAGAGGCTATGCCTTGATTAACTTCACAACTTCCAGTGGCTGGAAATTCCTAACACACTTTACTCCAAATCCTAACATTAAAAATGTGTTCTATAGGGAGAACGAGGCAGATAGGAACTGAGGTAAGGCAAGTTGAAGCTAACACAACCTTTATTTACACAGTGACAAACAGCTCAGAAGTACGGCAAACTCAGATAGGCAAACAGCAAGCAATTGACAGCTGACAGCTCTTTTATAGTCGAGCTGTCAGGCAATAGTCCAATCAGGTGGCTGGATTCTCCCACCAGCTGGCTGGTGCGTCTTGGCCAATCAGGAGCGGCCAATGTAAGTCTATGGCAGGAGAAATTAGCAGGCAAGTCTATGGCAGGAGAGCTTAATGCACAACAAAATGTGATATACAAATCTCTATATTTCTTGCTTTCTTGTTTGTTTGTTGCTTTGAGAGACTTGGCAGAGCATTAGACCATTGGCCTTCAACGTTTTGGCACTGGGGACCAGTTCCATGGAGAGGTGTTTCCGTGGACTGGCGGGGAGGGGTGTGGTTTCATGTGCTACCTACATCCTGCAGATGGGACTTTGCTTGTTTGCACAGCCTGGTTTCTGGCATGCCATGGTCTGGTGTCAGTCCATGAACCAGGGGTTGGGGACCCCTACATTAGACAATGCAGAATTGCTAGATCTATTATCCTGTTTGCAGATATCCTTAGGAAAAATATTTCACATTAATGTACCGTAACTAGAGAGCCAGTTTGGTCTAGTGTAGTGGTGGGGAACTTATGGCACGCATGCCAGAGATGGCATGCAGAGCCCTCTCTGTGGGTAAGTGTGCCATCGCCCCAGCTCTGTTTTGGGTGTCTGCCGCGCATGTGCGGGATGAGCGCATGTGTGGGGCACCAACACATGTGTGCCCATGCTTTGCAGTTTGGGCAGTGTACGGGCACATGTGTGGAATGCACGCGCGCATGCGCTTGTGCTTTGCACTTTGGGCGTGCAAGTGCACTTTGGGCACGGTGCCTAAAAGGTTTGCCATTACTGGTCTAGTGGTTAAGGCACCAGACTAGAAATCAGGAAAGTGTGAGTTCTAGTCCTCCCTTATGCATGAAAGCCAGCTAGATTATGTTTATCATCAAATAGTTTCAATCATTCACTCGAAAGCCAAAGACTTAGGCAACAAGTCTGCCTGCCTGTCTATCTATTTATTAAATTTATTTGCCACCCATTAACAAAAGCAAACCCTGCACTTGTGAGAAAATGCTAGGAAGAAGAATAGCAAATGTAACTGTTTGCAAACAGAGAATTAATTGCAGGAAACACGATCTCACTTGAAATAAACTATCAATTGCATTCCAGTTCCAATCTCCATCTTTCTTCTTTTCTTCAGTTGCTAGATTTAGTTTCTAGTAACATGTAGATCCTTTAGTTCCTGTGAATTGGTATATAGGACATTGGACTTAATGAGATTTATAATTCATTCCAACCATATCAACATGTTTAATTATGCCTAATATTTAATCTCCACTACACCACTTAAATCACAAAGTCTAAAATTAAACCTCTTAGACTCTAATCTAATAATAAACTCCTATGACATTTGGTGGGAAAAATTGAATCTGATTAATTGCAGTATTGCCATCAGTTTAAAACAAACCCTAAAGAATATTTTGAAACTGTTTCAAATGTGTGGCTTTTTAAAAAAGATGCCCAAATACTTCTTCAGGTGCCTGTGCTTTATTTTATCAGATTCTTCCTTTATGGGAACAAACTAGCCCTACATATCAAGCAAACAGAAGCTCCAACCTACAATTAGTGAAAATTGCCTAATGATGAGAAGCACTGGCTTCACTGATGCTCTTTATGGAAATAGCACTTAACCAACTCAGTGGTAATTACCAGCACATGAATGCAAAGATTAGTGCTGGAGCTGCAACAAATACAGCTTTCTACCCTCAGTCCTGAAAGCATTTCACCAATGGGCTGTTTGCTTAATTTGTAAGCATGACTCAACTTGTTCGTGTACAGATTTTATTTTTCTGGAATGATATTGCCATTGATATGTTACCAGCTTTTAGGATGTGATCATTTTCAAGGAGCAAATAATTGGCAATGATCCTAATGTTAAAATGAAATCAAAAATCAAAATTCAGGAGGAAGGTAAAACAATACGAGGGGAACTCTAATGTCTTCTTACCAGATTTGGACAAATTTGTGAAAATTCTTTCATTCTGATACATCATTTGTGGACCATCTTTCAATCTGGTACATCATTTCTGGACCATCAGAATATGTTATCTTAGATTAATTTTTCATACTCTCTTTCTCTGATAGAACCTTCTATAACAAATTTTATTCTGTTGTGCTGAAATTCCCTAATCACAGCCAGCATGATTAATGGAAGTTTTAGTTGTGAATGATGAAAAGTGTGGCTGATCACATCTGAGGCACCCTTGGGAAAGGCTGATCTTGCAGTTTAAGGGCATCCTTGGAACAGAAGAAAGGATAGTCTGCTTTTTGACATTTTCTATGGAAGATTCCTGAACATTTCTTTTAATGATGATTAAATTCTTCTACTTCATCTTGAAATGTGTCCTAGGTTGCCAACTGAATCCTATAGCTGCCTATGTGGTTGGGCAAAGACAGAGACACGTCTCTCCAAACACATCCTATGTAGGGTAGCAGAATTTGGACATTTGGAGTGCACCCCACTGATCCATGGACATGCATGTGATCAAAAGACCATAGCCAAAAAAGTAAGAGTCCTATGAATTCAGTCACACTGAAGTGTTGCCTGACCATGTTTTGCTTAGAGGATCAATCCAATCAGGGTTAAATTGCATGCCAGAATGTGGAAAATACGAGTTGGCCCTCAGTATCACAGGAGACATGTGATTATTCTAGAGAGATGATAGAAAAGGTAAATGAGTATATCATATCTATATCATAAAATAATCACATGTTTCTTTCATTTTATATCTGAAAAGCGTTATTGATTTTTGAAATAACATGTGAAAGAATCTGGTGACCAGAGCTGGAGATTTAATGTATGAAATCATATAGAAAAGATAAAATCCCTTTTCAAAATGTTTCTAGAACACTGTTACCAATCTAACTTTCTGTATCATTGCTATAAGGATTATCTTTGGAATCAGATATATTCTGCTACGCTTTAAGCCTAGTTTAGTAAAAGGTAATGAACAATGACAGCTTTGAAATTCTGTTGTGAAGTTCATTGAAAATCTGATAAAATAAAATAAAAGAGAAAGAAAAGTGAATCTTTCATCAAGGAGCCTAAAATGAAGATTCTGCTTCATCTGGGTCAGAGTAGATAACTTTGATCAGCACAGATGAAAGACTGTTAAATCCCCATTGACCTACCAAGTTTCACATTCCTGTATTTTGCTTTCTAAACTAGACATCACTTTCAACCATGATTCATCTAGGCAGTAATTAATTAAAAGATTAAAGGTATACAAATTTTTTATTATTAGCAAATTTAAAGATTAGCACTTCCTCAATAATCCAGAGGAGTTATTTTTATTTATTTATAAATACATTATTTTTTTCTGTGTTAGCACTAGGAAGGCAATAGTCTTGATTTAGAGAATTTCCTATAATACGTAACAACAAAGCAATCAATTACTTATAAATATGATAGAGCTGTCTTTATTCTGTTAACGATGGAGGGAAATGAATTAGGTAAGTATATTAAAATACAACCTGGTTAGAAATCAAGGTTGAATTTTAGAAAGTCAGAAAGAGGCCGTAGGACAAATGGTGATTTTCTTGGCCCAACCCCCAAAAGATAGTACATACCAATACTGAAACACAAGGCAGAGCTATATAACCATATGATTTTGTATGTAGGGAGGTTTTAATGAGGAATTCCCTTATTAAAGTAATTAGCTAAATATCAATTAAGCTATAAAAAAGGAATGTATGGGAAAAGGGAAATACAAACAAAATAAGGGAAGGCAGCAATCACAAACATAGAATCACACGTAAAGTAACCATCGGCCTAGTGATGATATTACAGCCAGGGGTGAAATCCAGCAGGTTCTGACAGGTTCTGGAGAACCGGTAGCGGAAATTTTGAGTAGTTCAGAGAACCAGTAGCAGAAATATCAACAATATCAATATAAATCATAAGGATAGAAGCAACAAAGTTAAGTCCTGCAGTCATAAGTGGGAAGAGATGGGTGATAGGAACGATGAGAAGACTAATAAGTAATAGTAATTCAGCATTAGTGAATAGTTTGATAGTGGTGAGGGAATTATTTGTTTAGCAGAGTGCTGGCATTCGGGAAAAATTGCTCTTGCATCTAGTTGTTTTGGTGTGCAGTGCTCTATAGCATCATCTTTAGGGTAAGAGTTGAAACAATTTTGATATAATATGTAGGATAAATGAAACCTGGCCTCCATAAGGGACAATCACATTCAGTCAATAAAAACTTGAAAATCTTTGGCATCCTGTATCTGTCCAGCAAATCAGATGCTCTAAGTGGCTAAACTCAAATTCCTAACAACACTTGATGAAATTATGAAAGTACTATCTAATCTTCACTGGCTGTGCTATTAAATAAATAGGACTATTTTAATTTAGAACTGAGGAGAAACTTCCTGACAGTTAGAACAATTAATCAGTGGAACAGCTTGCCTCCAGAAGTTGTGAATGCCCCAACACTGGAAGTCTTTAAGAAGATGTTGGATAGCCATTTGTCTGGAATGGTATAGGGTTTCCTGCCTAGGCAGGGGGTTGGACTAGAAGACCTCCAAGGTCCCTTCCAACTCTACTATTGTATTGTATTGTATTGTATTGTATTGTATTGTATTGTAATTAATGTATTTATTTACAAAGTGTATATGGTCATCCAACTTGAACACTGACTTGGGGGAGACTCCCCCTCTCATCCACCCCACCCCACTCATTGCTTTCACCAAGGGAGGCAGAGACAAAATGACAGAACCCGCCCAGAGCTAGTGGAAGTCTCCACCTTGGTCTCCAAACCTTCACAACTCTCAAATATCTGCCTGGCCATTACAACTTCCTCAACCAACCTACCAAGGATTATATCAGCAGACTCATTGTCATTATGTAGATGGGATATTTTTATATTTGGGGCTAAAACAAAAACTGAATTCTTTCATCATGTAATCTATTTAACAAATGGTTTAAGAGCAGGTGCCAGCCATACCAAAACAAGGAGTTAATCATGTACTCTTATTTTCCAATGGCCATCAAGATTAATCTGATTTGCTTCCGGAACAAAACCTATTTGGTGTTTATATCTAAACCTTGGAATTTTCTGGCAAGTTTTTTTTTCCAATCCCAAGTTGGTCAATATTTCCCTTTTTAGGATACATTTTGGTGGCTTTCCATTGCTATTTTATTTATCAAACTGCCATTTCAATAAATGTTTTAACTATTTTTGTTATTGTAGGATTTCTCAGCTGGTTTGTTTTATATTTCTGGTAGTTTTTATTTTGTGAATTTATTAAAATACTGTCAAGGACAGGTTAATGATAAAGCTACAAAAGAAGTAAGGTGGGTGTGTGCATTTGTTTTGATTGCTTGAAAAGGAAATATAAATGTTTTGAAAAGGGTTATGAGAAAGGGGGATGAGCTGCATCCTAAACAACAATGGTCCGAATCCAAAGGAGGAATAGAAATTGAGAGACTATCTCAGAAGGGACTCTCTTAGTTTCTCTGGAATGTAAAAGCAGGGGAAGGAGGAAGCGCTTTCAGATTTGCAAGAGTCTGGTACTGTAAGCTTACAATAAAGGTGTTGTGTTCCACCAGGCGCGGCCAGCAGATGGCGTTGGAAGAAACGCCTTTGATTGGTCCAGGCGCACCTGCTAAGCGGTGGGAGAAAAGCAAGCCACCCATTGGTTCCCCGTCTGACAGCTACATGTATAAATAGCTGTCAGACGGGTTAGTTGTTCGTTCGTTCCAGTCAGTTCTTTCTCTGTTAATAAAAAGTTAGTTGGACCTTCGTCTCCTCAGTTATTGACACCTCAGGTCTTAACAAAAGGTAGTATTAGTACTCATGCTTTTGGTTGCCATAAAGAAGAGGTAGTCAAACCTGTTCCCCAAAGCACCTGAAGGCAGGTCAAGAAGTAATGGGTGAAAACTAATCAAGGAGAGAAGCAACCTAAAATTTAAGAAGCGAAAAAAAGATGGAGGTGCCTATGGCACCACCCAGAGAACTGGTTCGGGGGCATGGCAAGCCTGGGTCACTGCTGGTTGCAGTGACCCAGGCCGCCAAACCACTACCAGTTCAACTGAAGCGGCCCGAACCGGTAGGAGCCCACCACTGCCTGAAATGTGTTTCTACTGATGAAGTGGTCCAAAGGGACATGTGATATGAGAGTGAACTCTCTGACTGCTTCAATGCTCAGCTGAAAATTTACATGCCAAGGTTCAGCCTGTTCCATCTACCTGCTTGATTATATGTATGTATTCATTTAAAACATTTACATAGCCACCCATCTTAAAACCAACTCTGGGCTGCTCCCAGTCAAAAGTAAAAACAGCATACCGTAGAAACCGTAAAAAAACAACACAAATATGGTGCTAAGCCATGTGGTCTGTTATCTCAGCATTTGGGGGTAAAGTTATGTCTTCACACCTTTATGACAGGCGAGGAGGATAGAGATCTGTCAAACCTCAGGGGACAGAGAATGTTCCATAGGGCAGGGGCTGACAAAAGAAAAAGCGTTTTTTTTCATAGGTCCCATCAGACAGCAATATTTAGGGGAATGCACCAGGAGAGTTGGCACCATGCCTAACCGGTAGATGTCTTTAGGGAAACATGGTCACCAGATAACTTAGTTGTTACATGGACAAACCTAAGGGAGGGGGGGCATTAGTGTACGCACTGCTACATTTTAGACAAGCTGGTGTTTTTAGGTGGCATTCAAAGGCAGCCTCTTCCAGAGCGCATTGCCGCAATCCAAATTAGTAAATAAGCAGATATTACAGAAAAGGGAGGAGAGAGGGATGAAGGAAAGAAGCTTACGGTCTAGAGTTTTCCGCCATTTGAATTCTTAGATGTCCTTCTCTTCACCAACATATATTCTTCTCGACAGAGGGACAATACCACAGCACCATCTGAAGATCCATATGGGCAAGATACACAATGCAAAAAGGAACATCACTTCCTTTTTATCAGTGATAATATAGCAGCCTCTGGTTCCCAGTGAAGCTTTTTATGGGCCTCTTGCAAGTTTTCTTACCTCAGGCCCTCAATAAATGTGATCCCTTCTTTGAAGCACGCTGGCTGTTTGTTCTGATCTATGTAGCCTGACATCTTTAGCTAATAGGTGCAGTGAATGAAACAATGAACTAACTAGGTTCCCAATGACTGGAAGCAGCACTAAATTTATTTTTCCACTAACGGCCTTCATAATGCTCTGGCCAACTTTATCTCATTTTACTGTGAGTATGCAGAGATAATTGCTGAAGTGCTTTGTTAAAAAGAAAAGCTTGCTGCGTTTCCATTAGCTCGCTGCATGAAGCCTGCTTCACTTGAGTGCACTAGCTACCACTCACAGTTCAATTTTGCAGCCACGATGGACTGAAACATACCAAACTGCTTTCTTTCCCCTCTGCTAATTGCACATATTAATCAACAGGAAGACTTAGATTTTGTTTTTCTCCCCCTCCCCTTTCCATAAGCTCCTCTTTTTATTTTTTTGAATGAAGGCAGGACACTGATGCCGGTAGAAAATCCAGCTGCCACAGGATTAAATAAAGTCCTTTTTTGACACAGCAGGTTGTAATAAGTTGCAATGGGGGGGGGGGGGTGAAACCAGCCCTATAGAAACTGTTGGAAATGAAAAACAACTATAATAAAGACAGGCCTTGATCATGTACACCTACAACAAGCATTTACATAAGTGTTTACATAGTCATTTCGGAATTTGTTTTGAAATTTTCCTGGGAAATGTAGGATGAAGTGAGACATCTGAGCCCTTAAATTGCTGAAATCAAATAGGAAATGCATGTTGTGGGGGGAGGAGGGGAGAGAAAGAACCAAATATGTGGAAAGATATTAAATTGTCAGAAATCCCTTTTGTAAACACGTTAAGGCTGACAAGCCATTCGAGGACTTGAATGAACAAGCAGAACACTAAAATATTACTTAGATTTCTCCTTTTTCTTTTATGAAAGATGATTAATAGAGTCAGAATGGCTTCTGAGTTGTGTCTTTCTGCATTTAATTGCATCTGCTATTTACACAGGAAAGTGAGAGAGAGGGAAAGAGAGAGCGAGAGAGCTGTTTCCCTCACCATGACAGAGTCAGAAAACATACCATGGAAAGTGAAAAAATAAAGAATGCTTTTCTCCTGCCAGTGTTTTTTAGTCAAGCAAGGAGAAAAGTAGGGTCTTTTTTTTTTTTTTGGCATCTGGGGTCAAAATTTCCAGTTCCTAATGAATGGAGCTTTAACAGGACAGTCTTGAATTCAACAGCCTTCAGACTTGAGCATTGCTTAAATTTTTAGGCACGTAGGCCTATTGTAAAATAACAATAGTATCTTCCAGAATATGAAGTGTGAACAATAAAAGAGTAGGAAGAGCAATGATTTCAAATCTCTTAAGATCCTCACAATCGGGTTATCTAAACGGCATTTGGTTTATAATAAAAGTTGAATTCATGATAAATAACTGTTAGGTCAGAAATTATTGCTGTAGCTCAGTATATCCTGTGAAACATGTTTGTTCTTTTAGGTAAATCAGGGGTGTCCAAACTTGGCAACTTTAAGACTTGTGGACTTCAACTCCCAGAATTCCCCAGCCAGCAGAGCTGGGGAATTCTGGGAGTTGAAGTCCACAAGTCTTAAAGTTGCCAAGTTTGGACACCCCTGAGGTAAATGATTCTGCATTTGAGCATATTTCAGTGTATTTTTGAAGACAAAAATACAGGATGGATGGATGGTGGATGGATAGACACTTTTAGCACCTGATTCCTGGTAGTTTTAAATAGCAATAGGTATAAACAATGTAACAGTTATATAATACATTGTAAACATATAGAATGTTTTGATATAATATGGATGCCAACTGTGTATGATAACAAAATGGATATGGTTGCAATATAGGAACCTGAAGAAGAAAATCCAAAATGCCCAAGGATTTCAATGTAAAATAAAGATCTTTCAATGGATGAAATATTGGAAAGTTATCTTTATACATTGCATGATCATATGCACCAGAGGCGAGTTCCATCTGGTATGGTACGGTATGCCAGAAGAGATAGTAAAAATCTGGCGTACTGGATAGGACTGGTAGTAATTGTGGCCTGGCCACACCTCCAAACCTGTTCTCTAGAAGACCTCCAAGGTCCCTTTCAACTCTGCTATTGTATTGTATTGTATTGTAACCTTGTCAGAAGCTTTGTCAGAAGCTTTTTTTAAAAAAGGTTTTTCCCCCTGCCAGTTCAGGCAAGGGGGAAAAGGTTTTAAAAAGTAAAAGAGAGAGAGAGAGAGGAAGGGAAGGGAGAAAGAAAGAGAAAGAAAGAAAGAAAGAAATAAAGAAAGAAAGAAGGAGGGAAGGAAAGAAGGAAGGAAGGAAGGAAGGAAGGAAGGAAGGAAGGAAGGAAGAAAAAAAAGAAAGAAAGAAGGAAACTCATTTTCAGCTGGGAGATTCAGCAAAGGAGAAAAACAAATGCTGTCACTTTAAATCAGAACTGAGCATGCCTGGCTGTGGAATTCTGGGAGTTGAAGTCCCCAAGTCTTAAAGCTGCAAATTTTGGATTTTAAATTGAAAAGCTGCTTGGAAGGAGGTTTGCAAAGTGACATTCAGCAATTTGTTTCTGGGTCATCTGAACAACAAACTGGATAGAAAGAGAGAGAGGGGGAGAAGGAATTAAAGAAAGAAAAACAGCACAGCAATTTACGGCTAGAAGTATACTCAGAGGTCATCAAGTCCAACCCCCTGCTCCAGGAAACCTTACATTGTCTGGATTATTTGGTGCCTCTAACAGAGAGGAAAATTGCCAGAAAGGAGAAGGAGTTTGCTAGGACAAAGCTGCCATGCAGAGGAAGGCAGAGATAGCCCTTGACTTATGACTACAATTGAGCCCAAATTTTTGGTTGTTAAGCAAGAGCGTTGTTGAGTGAGCTTCAGCACATTTTACCCAATCCATGACATATCCTGGTGAGTGACATCAAGTTGGCCACGTCAACCCAGTCACATGACCGCCAAGCCATGGCCACAAAATAGGCCACGCCTACAGAACAGGTAGTAAAAAAATTTGAAACCCACCCGTAATGTGTACCGTATATTTAGAAGCATGTTCAAAGTCACTTTTGGTGCTTTAATCTCCATGCAGGTGGTTTTTTTAAATGCATAACAGTTTGGTTCACCTCTTAATGTTTACTTGATAGTAAATTACAATACAATACAATACAATAGCAGAGTTGGAAGGGACCTTGGAGGTCTTCTAGTCCAACCTCTTGCCTAGGCAGGAAACCCTATACCATTTCAGACAAATGGCTATCCAACATCATCTTAAAGTCTTCCAGTGTTGGGTCATTCACAACTTCTGGAGGCAAGCTGTTCCACTGATTAATTGTTCTAACTGTCAGGAAGTTTCTCCTCAGTTCTAAGTTGCTTCTCTCCTTGATTAGTTTCCACCCATTGCTTCTTGTCACTAAGGTCACTAAGGTTCAAAAGACTCCATTCTGGAAATATGTGCATAGTCTATAAATATATTACTTATCTCACTCTATCCCAGAAAACTGAAATAGTAATCAGAGAAGGGAGATCGTATACAACTTATTAATATTATAAATAACGTATATTATCTTTATAAAATGAATTGGACTCTTAATAACGTTTCAGTTCAAGATTTTACCAATTTACATGTCAAGGGCACAGCTATTTGGTTCATATCTAAAATGCCGCAAAGTGATATAAATAATCTGCTTACAAAACAGTTATTATATTAAGAATTTGTACCGTAAAAGTATTCACAAGATAAAACATAACATTTGTTATAATGAAGCTAGAATGTTATAAGATACAGCCTTTTAGATTATTCTGAATATTTGGCCAATGTTTTAATGAAGAAAGACAAGTTATGCTAGCCTGTATTTTCAAATTAAGTTTTATAATGCTGCTTCATGAATGCTTTAGTTGAAAATAGTTTGAGATAAAATGAAACCATTTTTTTTGGTGGCTGAGCAAATGCCAGCAGCAAAAGAAGTCTCAACTCCTAGAAATGCTGCCTATCCTAAAAGCCAATTGACTTGCTGCAGTGATAAACCACTTGCAGTTTACACAGGCAATATGCGATCCATCTTTCAGATTTAGCCATTGCCCTCAATCAGGCTCTTTTCAGTCTGTAGCTGAGGGAATCTAATTATACTGTTGGAGATGGAAGGCACCAGCATATTGCAGTTCTTTTTGAAAATGATCACTTGAAATACCTTCATAACACCCAGCTGTTGTGGTCAGGTAAGCTTTGACTCTTTGGTGGATAATGATAATTCCTGTGGCTGATAAGAAATGCTGATGGCCTTGTTAGAATGAAATGGCGGTGGATGTTGAGAAATGCGGTGGTAGGAGACCAAAAAGTTAACATCCATGGTGAAATGTGTTAACTATAGATAGGCAAGCCAAGGGGGGGTTTTTCCCCCTCCTGGGAAAGCTTGTCTATATCCTTTAAGAACATTGGTCATGGTTTCTTTTGATATTTCATTAGAGACAGACACAGGCACTTCAGGGTGAACCCTATTATGAGACTTAGCAAAGTGAGTGCCTCAGCCGTAGAAGCCGATAGGAAAGCCCTGGAGGAAATATTTGGGTTTATATAGTCTGCCCTGTACATTCTAAACTATCTTGTTATCCTCAGTTCTTTTCAAACTTTTTTTTAAAATGTCACTTGAACAGCAAATGATTAGCAAATGCCCAACAATAAAGTGTGTGAGTGAAACCTCCATTTTGTCTTTGAGTTAAGCGTTCTGGTAACATAAAGCAGTTGTTGCTTAGGTTGCCCTTGATCTTCAAAGTCTTTCCCAATTAATCATTTCATTTGAACATTAGCCAGAACTTGTTTCTGCCTGGAGAGACAAAAGAGTAGTTGATTTCATAAAAGGCAGTGTGTTTGCTAGAAAAAACAAAAAAGCAACATTACGGTTGACCAACTAGAATAAAATCCAGAAGGAAGATATGTCTTCATGTTTTAAGGTGCTGCTCAGTCATTATACACGGTGTTAAATGAGACACACTTTATTCTACCAGAAGCTGGAAAATACATGTTTATTTTTTGCCTTTCTTCTGTGAAAAATGTTGGTGCCATATGTACAGCAACAGCCACAACTGAAGAGATTGTTGGGACAAAGGGACCATATTGCAAGGCCAATTCCTTTTGCAACAAAGAGGGAACTATTAATTCTTGGCACTCCATTTCTGTTGGTAAATCTATTTTTGGCACATCATAATTATTTGGTATATCCTTAGGTCTCAATTTATAATTAGCATTACCTACATCTTTCTGTGAATTGAACATTGCCAAGTTTGAAAAACACTACTCTATACTAACAAAAACAAGAAGAGGGTTATGGCCTCTAATCCATACTTATAGTATGAATATAGTATACTATGAGCCCACCAAGTGGTTGGTCTGATTGTTGTCATCAGAGGTATCATTATGCTTTGTCCACCATGAAAGACAGGGAAGGGTTTTTGATTATACAGGTAGTCCTCACTTAGTGACTTCTTGTTCAGCAACCATTCGAAGTTATGACACTGCTCAACAAGAAGACTTATGGCCGGTCCTTGAAGTTGTGCCTGTTGCAGTTTCCCCACAATCAGAGGATCATGATTGGGGCACTTGGCAACCGGGACACAGTTACAATGGTCACAGCTTCCCACAGTCACATCATCACCACTTGTGATCTTCACTGCCAGCTTCCAATAAGCCAAGTCAATGAGGAAACCAGCCACCACCTGATGTTGTGCTTAATGACTACACATGAATCCTTAACAACCACAACCTGAACTGTCATTGTACACTGAAGATCGCATTTAATTTCATTGTACAAGGTGCAATTACAATAAACTAAACAGTTTAGTTTAAGTCTCTGCTTCTTTGTTTTCCAGTTTAGGAATGCATGTTAAACAGAACATGTCTAGTTTGGATTATGGATACAGATTTTATTACTACCCCTTCCCCCGTAACATGACTCTTACTGACTGTCCAGTCTCTTCTTAAAACCAAATTCTCTTACTTGAGTGCACATTTTGATTTTCTTATCTCCACTTAAGAAGCACCTATTATTTCTTCCCACTTTGGTGCCAATTTAACATTAGTCATAGCGGAGTATCTCATAAACTATCTTTTTGCTTATTTTTTTTTCCTGTTTGGAGGTTCATGGCAAGGCTTTGTCTCTTGGGGCATAAGGTTCGTCGGGTGGCTTTACAGCCTGTGTAATTATGGCCCTCTTCCCTGACTGCCTTTTGTCTTTCCAGCTGTTGCAGACTTTTCTTCTTGCCAGTGAAATCTGTTTTAGCAACAACAACAAAAATGCTACAGTGAGAATGCTAATCAGAGTGACAAGTAATAAAAATATGTTAATGATGCTTAAGCCAGCCATCTTCCTGGCTAGCAAGTGTCTGCTCAGAGTGTGCATTATAAAACTCTCTGGGCTGTGCAGTGGGAGATTACGAGACTCTAGCAGGTATTTGGAAATACAATTCAGAACAATAAAAACAACAGCAAAAATAATAACTCTTATCACATACACACAGAGAAAAAATCTTGTATATTGAAGATTCCATCCTGTAACAGTTATAATATTGTTATGTGAATATTCTTTTGTAAAATAGGGCTTAGCAGCATTACAGGAAAACTACAGTACTGGATTGAATATTACTTTTAAAAAAATGATCCCAGTCTATTGCATCTACATGAGATTGGTGAATAATGATTGCTGTATTTTGATTTTAAAGGACTGAAAAAGGCCAGTCTGGTTCGAGACAAAAATAAAAATGTATTGCTTTCATACAATATTGTATGCTGATTTCTTGGAAATTTTAAAATTATGTTGAATGTGATATCCCTGCCAAGGTATTCATCAGTGCATGCTGCTCTGGCAATCATGATTTAATCTGCTTACAGCAGTGTGTTTTTGCACTCTTTCTAGCTGAGCAGACCAAGATTATGTGCTAGACAAAAAATGCTGAGTGCAATAATTGAATGTGCTAAACGGTGTCTAATAATTGATACTAAATATAAACAAAATCTCTCAACAAGAGGATATGTATTGTATAGTTTTGAATAGATGTGTTGGTTTCATATGAGATTCTGTAATGATCAAGCCTAAACAGAGATTGTCGTTGAAACTCCAGTCTACCATCCAATTTAGGTTGGCAAAAAAATAGGAAACTACACTCACATGTCATAAAAGAAGGTGGTTGCTAACAGCTTCAGAGAATCCTGGTTAGGATGGATCATCTGGGCCCCTTTCAGCCAGGATCCACAACAAGTCATTGATCACACTTTGTTATAGGTAAAGAGGTGCCAGATTTGAGGAGGAGATGAGGTGGGAATAAAATTTTGTTCAACAGTTGTCTGCTTAAGATCGAAGAAAGCTATTGGAATGAAGCTCTGAAGTTTAATGCATAAATCCTTCTTCTTATTTAACAGTCCAATACTGAAATAATGGTGGCATGTGGTGATATGGATTTTGGCAGCCCAAATCTGGTATTGCTATCATCCTGATTTGGCAGACATCCTGACACGAAAATATCCAGTGTGATCCACGTGATTTGTCCTGGAGATAATGGATATCTGATCTGCAAAATTGTAGATAACTATTGGATGCCAGCAAACCATTTGAATTTTCTATACTTCTTTTCCACCATCTAGCAGTCATCCAGGTTTTTGCAATGTAGATGTGGTAGTTCTACTACAATCACATTATACATAAAATTGAATATTATTTCCGCTTAAAAGATTTTGCTGTTGTAAAGTTATTTCCAGTTTCATTTCTCAGTGTTTCTTGTGATCCTGAACAGCTGCAACACTGCTGTTAAAGCTATTCTATTTAAATGTATTTTCAACCAATGCACAAGTGCAGCATATTAAAGCTAAACAAATATGGCATTAGCTGTACGTCTTCAAGTCATTACTTCAAGGAGAATTATTTAGTTACGATTAACGATCAGGGATGAGATTTACAGAACAGTGCTTACTTCAGAATTAAGAATAACAAGCACAGAAGAAAGATAATCCATAAAAATAGAATTATCCTAGCATCCCTGCTCTTACAGACTGACATATCATCTATTATTTATAGGTGATATATGGTAAAATGGGAGTACAGGAAGAAACATTTGCTTTAATTCAGTGACTCTATGTTAGTTCACAAAGTAAAGAAGGATAAACTTGACCTGAGATGCTATCATGCTTCAATTTGACATTGGAAAAACAATAAAAGATAATACATAAACAGGAGCAGAGTACGTTATTTTAATAACATATGTTTAGACTTATTTAAAACAGAGTCAAACTGACAACTTGGTTCCTTCCAGATGTTCTAGCTAGGCAGGAAAACCTGTTAGCACTCCACTGAATAAACTTATGGGACTTCATAAAATATCAGTATTTACTTCAGCTGCACTAAAGAGGTGGGATTTGAGAAGTTAAAACTTGATATCACAGCTATTTTTTTGTTGGAGGGCAAAACGAAGAAGTCATGAAGTCATTAGAGGGAATGAAATGGTTTATAATGGCTGAATTTTTAGTTGCTGACAATTTTTCAAAAGTCCACCTTCAACCTTGCAACAATGCATAGGCAGTTTATATTCTTCTCCATTAGCTCTGAGAATTTTTAGTTACCTACTTTCTTTTTAATGAGCTATTTGGTGCTAGTTGCCCTCTTTCTGTCAATGTCTTGACAGATGAAAGCCTTGAGCCCCAGGTGCTTTGTTAAAACACAGTTGTCCTATATTTCTTTCAATAAATATAACCGTTTTTGCCTACCTGATCTAAAGCAGAAACAAACCATAAAAAGGGCTAATTTTATCATCTACATAGAATGTTTTGATTTACCGAAAATATTGCTGAGGATAGACATGAAATTTACCATATGCAAAATCCTTCTTAAACAGCTCTTTTTCTTGAGGTAACTACAGAATACATGCTGTAACTGAATATTCCTAGGACCTCTAAATGGGAGGGCTCCCTGCAAGAGCAGTCAAAAGTCATTGGAGGTCTTCCAGGTTTTTCTCCTTGACAAATATTCTGTGGGAAGAAAAATAAGGGACAAAGTAATGGGAAATTTGGAAGATAGTGTCCTCTGGACTGGATCTCTTATGATAAGTAAAGCAGAAAAGTAGTGGAACCAAATCTTTATCTCCATGCTCCTTAGAGATTTATTATCTGCACTGGAAAGTCAGACAGAAATCAAGAAATACAGGTAGTCCTCAATTTACAACAGTTCATTTCAGTGCATATGACCCTTTTTTAGAGTTATGACCTTTGCATCATCCCCATGACCATGTGATCGAGATTTGGTTGCTTGGCAACTGGTTCATACTGGTGATCGTTGCTGTGTCCCAAGGTCATGTGATCCCCTTTTGTGACCTTCTGACAAGCAAAATCAGTGGGGAAGCCAGCTTCACTTAACGACCAAGTTACTAACTTATCAATTGCAGCGATTCATTTAATAGCTCTGGCAAGAAAGGTCGTAAAAGGGGGCAAAATTCTCTTAGCAAACGTCTCACTTAACAACAGAAACTTTGGGCTCAGTTGTGGCGTGGATTTAGATCCATAATGATAAAGGTATTTTGGGTGTAGTGTGGGTCCATAATTCTCAGGGGCTTGTCAGAAAGGCCACGCCTCCTTGTGGGTTTTCATGGATTGTCATGGGGTAAGGAAGCACCAAAGCAGTGGTGACAAGGTAGCAATATATGGTTGCATCCAGAGGTGGGTTCCACCCGGTTCGGTCGAACCAGTAGCGGCGGAAGTGGGAGGCTATGCCCACCAGCCCGGACGCTTCTGTGCATGCATAGAAGTGTCATGCGCCTGCACCCGAACCGGTAGTGAAAACATTGGCAACCCACCACTGGCTGCACCCTGCCACAACCTCTTAACACCTCCTTAACTCAAAGGCGTATTTTCTTAAGGCCATGCAGCTTCTAGGCAAGCCCAGGAAAAGATGTAGCTTTTTAAAGATGGTGATGACAAGCACAACCAAACTGGGTATGAGACATCTTTCTCATTTTATTTCCAAATATTGAAAACCTCTACAAAACTCAGCAAAAATGTACTCTTTGAAAAGAATGTTTATCTATACATTTTAATATAACTTGGTAAAACCTAGTTTAATTTAGCCATTCTTCAAAAGAGAAGCGGGGTCATACCTGGTTATTTTTTTTAGATATAACACCATAAAATCTCTCAGCTGTGGATGATTTGATAAAAAAAAAAGTCTTCAGTATTGTTGCCAAGAAACCTAAATTGATGTACCATCAAGAACTTGGCTTGAGATAACTGTTACCTTTCAAATAAAAATTGAAACTACAAATTTACTCAAAAGAAAACATTAATAGTTAAAATGGGATTTACGGTAACTTAGTGTTTATGCATAAAGTTGCAGCATTTATCCTAACCAATTCAGTGGAAATTGAGAGTGAATATTTATTAGGAACTCCTATTTAATATATGCCCTCTATATTATTTGTTTATTATTTATATATACAATACAACAGTAGAGTTGGAAGGGACCTTGGAGGTCTTCTAGTCCAACCCCCTGCCTAGGCAGGAAACCCTATACCGTTTCAGACAAATGGCTATCCAACATCTTCTTAAAGACTTCCAGTGTTGGGGCATTCACAACTTCTGGAGGCAAGCTGTTCCACTGATTAATTGTTCTAGCAGTCAGGAAATTTCTCCTCAGTTCTAAGTTGCTTCTCTCCTTGATTAGTTTCCACCCATTGCTTCTTGTTCTACCCTCAGATGCCTTGGAGAATAGTTTGACTCCCTCTTCTTTGTGGCAACCCCTGAGATATTGGAACACTGCTATCATGTCTCCCCTAGTCCTTCTTTCTCTTAAGCTAAACATACCCAGTTCCTGCAACCGTTCTTCATATGTTTTAGTCTCCAGTCCCCTAATCATCTTTGTTGCTCTTCTCTGCACTCTTTCTAGAGTCTCCACATCTTTTTTACATCGTGGCGACCAGAACTGAATGCAGTATTCCAAGTGTGGCCTTACCAAGGCATTATAAAGTGGTATTAACACTTCATGTGATCTTGATTCTATCCCTCTGTTGATGCAGCCTAGGACTGTGTTGGCTTGACTGCCCTTTACTAAAGTTCTTGGGTTGCTTATAATATAAACACATTCAAATATGATTTTACTAAAATATCTACGAAATAGAACTTACATTCTATGGATAGGCTAAGTGACTGGGAATCCAGCCAGATTAGATTCTTTGGATATATTTTTTGAATATAGTCTGTCATGGCATATCAAATAGCATGATTTGTGAGTATAATATCTCTAAGTGGTACATTTTGTAAGCATTTGTAATTCCTATTTTCTCTGACTAATACCTTATGTTCTTATTATCACAGATGCTTCAGTGTAGAATTTTAGGGCAAAAACTGCCACTCAGCAGAATAAGCAAGAACATACTTCTAAATGAAATTCAGCCATCTTAGCACATTTTTGGAAGTATATGAAACACAAACAACCCAAACCACAAAAACTATTAAGACTGAGGTTTGCTACAATACTGATATTGATACTAAAATTGAGACCTTTTACTAGGACACAAGACACCACCCGCTAAACCCAAGAACCCAAATTGATGTCCTGATCAACTTCTAATCTCCAAAACAGAGATTCATTTCCAACCTCTGCTGTTCCTCTGCCACACTGATGTATTATAATTATAAGGTATTTGAGTTCTGCCTTTGAAAGGACATGGCAAAAGAACAAGCTAGTTAAATGGCTTCATAAAATGAGTCTTCCCTGATTCATAACAAAATGTCTATGGAGATTCTCAGTCATGCAGGTCATGGTTGTCCCAAAAGTGCTTTTAAAGGACAACCACACTTTGTTTTTTTTCTCTTAAAGACAGTTTGCTTCTCACCCAAGAAGCTTCTTCAGCTCTGGCCAGACCAAATTCCCTCCCTCCCTCTCTTTCTCTCTCTAACGTTTAGTGATTTTGGTCAATTCTGGATATGCTATGATGATTAAATATTTGATAGTCCCAACCAAAGGAACTTGTATGATAATTGAATATGCCAGTCAATATATCTTTTGGTGACTGTCTGAAAACTCAAGTCAAATAAACGTTGAATATAGGTTTTATTTAACAAATCTGACTCTAACAAAAGAAAAAAAAATCATTTCTCATCACAAGACTTCCCATCCTACCTACTTCCTCAATTTTTAAAATTATTGCTATATTTTATTGTATTCTAAGATTAAAATATTTTAACAAGTTTCATAAATATGTATTTAAAATGTAAAAACAAAATGGTTAAAAATCCTGGATTCCCTTTTATTTGTCCTCCACAGATATTTCAATTAAGTGTTCATAGGTGCAGGGTTGATTTGTTGGTTCACTTTGAAGTGGAGAAGGGACATGTATAGATGTGCTGCATTTCATGATGTAATCACTCTTCAGAATTCTGCTCCCTTTTTGACTTCCTCTGCTACAATTAAACCACAAGGAAGATACCTTGAGGAGCAACTTCCACTGGGCTTTTTAAAATCAGTAAGTGAGGGCAGCCAGACTGCTTGCAGGCTGATGGAGGGACAATAGATAAGCTATAACACTAGCACTTTGTACCACTTTCCAATAACAAACACACACACACACACACACACAAACACACACAAACACTATCACAAACAAAATTCTAAAAATCAACTTTAGGTTGAATAAGGTTGAATAAGGTTGAAAAGCAGAAGCTTCATTCACAGAGGGAAAAAGCTTTCAAGGGACTGGAAAATTCCTGCTCGATCTCCTCTTGAAAAACAATGTTTGACTTGTTCTGCTTGAGAATTGAAAGAGTAATTGAGCCTTGATACACAGAGATGAAAAATGGCTACGAGGAAAGCATGTTGAACAGCGCATGCTTTGCAGCTCACCAAGATATGCCAAGCTGCATTCTTTGGCTCCTTTAATATAAAGTTGGAATTGGAAAACAGAGGATGTGCCTGCCTTGGTTAAAAATGAAGGAAGGAAGAATAAATTGCAGTTTGCTCTTTGAGAAACTTCATGTGGTTTCTGTCTTAACGATGATGCCTTCAGGAAGGCAGCAAGCCTGCACAGAAGTTCTTGAACCATAGTATTTGTGTCCTTGTTGCAAGCATGTAGTGCTGCTTTGGAGATAAGCTAAACTGATCCATAACATTCTCAGAGAAGAAACAAGTCAATTCAAAATAGAACAGCAGATTGCCCAGGAATTGATTTGGAAGGGACTTTGGAGGTCTTCTAGTCCAACCTCCTGCCTAGGCAGGAAACCCTATACCGTTTCAGACAAATGGCTATCCAACATCTTCTTCTTTTTTTTAATAAAAAGTTTTTATTGGTTTTTACAAATATTTTGGGGGAAAGGGTACATAAGTGTGGAGAAAAATTTTGACAGCTATATCATACGGAAGGTGGTGCTTCCCCGAGATCTTACATCTCTCTCTTATTTTATATATATCAAAGTATCATTATTACATACATATTAGCAGTTTAGGTTTACCTCAAATTCTTTAACATCTTCAATCATACTTCATATCACTTCTAACCATTTCATTATATTAACAATTGCAATGTACTTTTAATTCATTTCTGTGACCTGAGTCTCATTGCTGCCTCCTCTCCCCTGTCTGTTGGCTGAGCCATGGCCCCTCCCCCTTTCATATCTTGCGCACTGTCACTTGTTCCATCTAGAAGGATCTTGTGTTTTTCCATGAAGGCTTCTGCCTCCACCACTGTATTAATTCTCACTCTACCACCCTCCCAGAAAATCAACAACCCTTCTGGAATTAACCATCTAAACCAGATATTTTTTTCATACAGTTTTTTAGTTAAAAAGTAAAATTTCTTCCTCTTATCTCTTATTCTTTTTGGTATCTGTTTTAAAATGGTTATTTCTTTATCTTTATATCTTAAAGGTTCCCCCCTTTGAACCCTTAGAATCTCATCTCTTGTAGTCTTTCTAAAAAATTTAACATGAACTTCCCTTGGATCATTGTGTATTCTAGCATATGCTGAATTAATTCTATATATCAAGTCAATATCCCACCCTAGCTGTTGTTTATCTCTCTTAATATAGTCTGCTAACATTGTTATCATAGTCTCTCTTAAATCTTCACCCTCCGTTTCAGGTATATTTTGAAATCTAAGAAAGAAAGACATCCTTTCAAATTCCCTTTTTTCCATGTAGTTTTCAATTCCAGCATTATCTTTTTGCAGTGCCTTCACCTCTTCTCTCATCCCCACGGCATCCTCCTCCAGGGCATCTATTTTCTGTCTATTTTGCGAAGTTTGTTGTTGATTCTCTCTGAGTTGTTCCTTTAAGTCCGCCAACTGCTTTTTAATTTCATCCTGTCCCTTTATAAGCGTCTGGAACATTTGTTGAAACATTTCTTGAGACAGCTGTTCCCCCTCAGAAGCTTTAGGTTGTAAAAAGGAAGATAATTGTGTTTGTTGGGGAACAGGACTTGAAACAGAAGATGTTGGAGCCGACGCTAGTTTTTTTTGGGGGGTGGGCTTTTTCGCAGGCATTGCAAAACTCAGAGAAAGTTATAAGTCTAGACAGAAAAATTGGTGTCTGCAGAAGTGCACCGTCAGGGGAGATCCACAGGCAGGCAAAGTCCAATGTGGGATATTAGTCTTTCAATACAGCTCCCCGCCAGTTAAAATCAATTTTTTCCAGCCCAAGGAAGATTATATGAAGAGATGCCTCTAGGATTCACTGGGGTATAGTAATTCCAACCCAGAAAATTTTTCAAAAGCAACAGTTCATTTGTAACAGCAGTAGAAAAGGAGGGAGAAACTCCATTTTGGCTCAGCCCCCCCAGGGGTTCAGAGAACAAGCATTTAAAAAGTTTCCATTCATAGTTTATAAAATCAGCTCACATTCTTTCTTTCGCAATTGTTCTAGCAAGTCATTGTCCCATTGCTTGAAAGAAGTGAATATCAAAAGGGTTTTTTTTCCAATTCTCTCACTCTCCTCCGAGAGTGAGATCGTGTAAAGCCGCTTTTCTGAGAGGGGGGGGGGGAAACCCCTCTCCAATCTTAACACTTTTCCAAGATCGAAAAGTCTTAGGGAAGCTGCTAATCCTTATTTACTTATTGCTCCAAGAAGAAAAAGAGAGACCCCGGGGGAATTCCCCTCTCACCACATTTCAGCTGTTGCCTTCACATAGAGTGTTTCTTCCGATCTCCTCAGGACGAAGGCGCGTGTGGGTTGCGCACCCCCTATGCCTCCCGGCACCTAGGGCAAACCTGGTAGCCCCCCTGCGGCCGCCACCGCTCCAGGGGGCTCCAGCAAGTCACCCCTTCGGCGGGGCACCCCTACAAGGCACCCTGTGCCCCCCCTGAATCGGGGAGCCCACCAAAATGGCAAATGGCAGACAACATGTCCATCGTCCTCCGAGACCGGAAGCAGAATCGGCTATCCAACATCTTCTTAAAGACTTCCAGTGTTGGGGCATTCACAACTTCTGGAGGCAATGTTCAAGTTTGTCAAGATCCTTCTGTATTTTTAGCCTATCTTCCGGAGTGTTGGCTATTCCTGCCAGCTTGGTGTCATCTGCAAATTTGATGAGTTCCCCATTTTTCCCCTCATCCAAATCATTGATGAAGATGTTGAAGAGTACTGGGCCCAAAACAGAGCCTTGGGGTACTCCACTGCATACCTCCCTCCATGTAGATGCAGTTCCATTGAGGATTACACATTGAGTGCGGTTGGTCAGCCAGTTATGAATCCATCTGGTGGTGATGCTGTCTAACCCACATTCTTCTACTTTATCTAGTAGTAAGTTATGGTCTACCTTATCAAATGCCTTACTGAAGTCCAAGTAAACTATATCGATGGCATTCCTCTGGTCCACTAATTTTGTCACTTTGTCAAAGAATGCAATAAGATTATTCTGGCATGATCTGTTTTTGACAAACCCATGTTGGCTTTTGGCTATTACTTTGTTTGCTTCTAGGTGTTCACTAATTTGTTGCTTGATTATCTTTTCCAGAATCTTTCCTGGTATTGAGGTCAGGCTGATAGGTCTGTAGTTTCCTGGATCTGTTTTTTTTCCGTTTTTGAAGATGGGAACCACATCAGCTCTTTCCCAGTCCTCTGGTAGTTCCCCGGTGCTCCAGGTTCTCTGAGAGATATAGTTCAGTGGTTCTGAGATCTCGTCTGCCAGTTCCTTCAGAACCTTGGGGTGTAATCCATCCAGTCCTGGTGATTTGAACTCGTCTAGGGTAGACAGGTGCTTACTTACCATTTTCTTCCCTATTTCAATTTGTGTTCCTAATCTGATTTTTGTGGTGCTGTTTTTGATAGGTTGGACTGTTTTATCCCTTTGTGTAAAGACAGATGCAAAACATGAGTTAAATAGTTCTGCTTTCTCCCTGTTGTTTGTCGCCTTCTTGCCACTTTCTCCCAGAAATGGACCAATTGTTTCTTTAACTCTTTTCTTGTTTTTAACATGTTGGAAGAAGCTTTTTTTTGTTATTTTTTACTTTTGTGGCAAGCCTTTCTTCATTATGAGCCTTAGCTTTCCTCACTTCATCTTTACATGCTCGGGCTATTTGCTGATATTCTGCCTTAGTTATGTCCCCCCCTTTCCACTTTTTGTACTTATCTTTTTTGTCTTTCAATTTCTCAGAGAGTTCTTTATGC
Organism: Natrix helvetica; assembly: GCF_964273705.1. Taxonomy (NCBI): domain Eukaryota; kingdom Metazoa; phylum Chordata; class Lepidosauria; order Squamata; family Natricidae; genus Natrix; species Natrix helvetica. The sequence continues at coordinate 61,630,997 of NC_138551.1, read as the reverse complement.
AGCCATGCTGGTTTCTTTTGGGAGCTGTCATTTTTCTTCTTCATTGGTATTGTGCTAGTCTGGGCTTTTGTAATCTCATTTTTCAAAATTTTCCAAGCTTCTTGAGTTGTTTTCCCCTTGAGGATTCTCATCCATGGAATTTTTTCCAAGCTCTCTCTAAGTTTATTGAAATTAGCTCTCTTAAAGTCCAAGACTCTAGTTTGACTTTGTTCTACTACTTGTGTTTGGATAATGTTGAATTCCAATATTGCATGGTCACTTGCCCCCAGGGTTCCTGTGGCTTCAACACCTTCTATCATTTCCTCTCTGTTGGTGAGAATTAAGTCCAATATGGTTGATCCCCTTGTTCCCTTCTCTACTTTTTGGGAAACAAAGTTCTCTGCTAGGTTTGTTAGGAACCCGTTGGATCTTCCACTTGGTGCAGAGTTTGTTTCCCAGTTGATGTCAGAGTAGTTAAAATCCCCCACTACTATTCTGGTGTGCTTCCTACATACCTTAGTTATCTGACTAGCAAAAAGTTCATCTACTTCCTCTGCTTGGTTGGGTGGCCTGTAGTATAGACCTATGGCAATGTCATCCCCCCCCCTTTAATATTGACCCAAATGCATTCAAGATAGTTCTCATTATTATTGTGCTCTATTTCTGTAGAGGGGTAATTATTTCTTATATATAGTGCAACTCCACCTCTTCTTTTATTTGGTCTATTTCTTTTAAACAATTTAAATCATTCTAGCTGTATGTTCCATTTGTCGGTTTCATCCCACCAAGTTTCTGTAATGGCAACAATATCGTATCTGCCCACTTTTACTTGAATTTCTAATTCGCCCTATTTATTCCTCATACTCTGTGCATTGGTGTATAGACATTTGAGTCCATTTTGATTGACCCTGTGTTTACTGTCTACATAACCTGTGTTATGCCTGACTGCCCCTATTTTCTTGCCTCTTGTATGATTCATGCACATGGTATGGAACTCACTATTAAATGCTTGGTTTTGCTTCACAGCAGGAGTGATAATCTTACCCGCACAAACATCTATGTTACATGCACTGATAACCCTATGAATTTTAGATTGCTGGGGACAGAAATGTTCTGTATCAATTAATTCTCTGTCCCTGCTGTTCAGTTTAAATGTTTATCCAGAAAATCTGTGAATTTAATGCCAAGTAACTCAGTCCCTTTCTTGGATGGATGCAAACCATCTCTTTTGTACAGTTTTTCATTGGACCAGCTGCAGGCATCATGACTAATAAAACCAAAGCCTTCCATTTTACACCACTCCTTTAGCCACACATTAAACTCTGCTACATGTTGGCTCTTCCCTTTTTGTTGCTTATATACTGGTAAAACCTCTGAAAAGATAAGCCTACAACCTGTACTACTAAGTTCATACCCCAAGCTCTGGAAATCATTCTTCACAGAAAGTACATCTTTTTGGGACAGATCATTTGTGCCAAGATGTATAATAGCATCAACATCACAGTCCTTACTTGCATGAAGAAGCTGGTCAGCACAGCAAAACCATCTAAGTATTCCATGTAGGAACTGAAGTTGGGCACAACAGCTCCAAACTGAAAGACAAATCCAGTTATCAAAGAAACTGTCATATAACAGGAACTCAGTAAGTTTGGTCTAGATCAGGAGTGTCTCAAAGCCCCTGGGCCATATCCGGCCCTTGGGGTACTTAGATCTGTGGTGGCCATGGTCTGGTCCTTCAGAGATTCCAAGATCTGGCCTGCTCGTCCTGCGGGCCAGATCTTGGAAGCAGCCAAGGACCGGCCCATGGTCCCTCTACAGAGTGCTCGGGCTACCACAGACATGAGTGACATCAAGCTGGCCACACTCACCCTGGCCACACCCACTCAGCCCCCCAGCCCACCCTGATGCGTCCCTCAATGAAATTGAGTTTGACACCCCTGCTCTAGACATTAGGTTAAGCACTCTCCCTTTTCTCTTTTTTCCCGTCAAAACCGAATCCTTAGAAAACTATCCATCTTGCTTAGCTGTGATGATGAAACACCTTTTTTTTAAAAAAAGGTTTAGAAACTATTTAATGGCTTAGACTCTGCTTTCTCCCAGGATATTTGGTGCCCAATTTTGTGTGTGTGTGGGGGGGGGAGGGGATTGATATCCTAGTGACAAAGGAATCCTTTAATAACATGCAGCTTTTGGCAGGGAGGTGTTAATAACCCACTGAGAATTTACAGATGAAAATTATGATGACATGCGAACTGCTGACTTTTTGTCTTCTTGAAGAAATTAATTGCAAGGAGGACAATAATTTGAATCATCGTTGACAATGAAACAAAGGAAATCACTTCCTGCTGGTCTACCTCAATTGCAAAAAAAAACCATTTTTTTAAAGGGAACACTCAAGGGTTATTTTTGACTTACTTCTCAGAAGTACAAACCAAACCAGTTACAGTAACAATGCAAGGACCTTCATTCAGATCTCCCTTGGTGCTGAGTTCTCATCATTCTTTTCGAAGATGTTTAATCCTTTCTTTGCATTCCTGCCAAACCCAATGAAACAGACAAAGCTCTAGTTGGCAAAAGGGTTGCTATGCTTCGCATGCTATTTTCTCCTCTTTTCTGATAAACGTTTGGTTAGGCACTATTCATTAATATTGTATGGGCATTCTATGTGTTTATTTTGGATTCTTAAACAAAACTACACCAGTCTTTCAATAGTAATATTACTATTACAGATATCAACAGCACTTCAACTTATACACCACTTCACAGGGCTTTACAGCCCTCTCTAAGTTGTTTACAGAGTCAGCCTATTGCCCCCAACAATCTGGATCCTCATTTTACCCATCTCGGAAAGATGAAAGGCTGAGTCAACCTTGAGCCTGGTGAGATTTGAACTGCCAAACTGCAGGCAGCCAGCAGGCAGCAGAAGTAGCCTGTAGTACTGCCTTCTAACCATTGCACCACCACGGCTCTTTATAGCCTTTTTCAATAGTCCCTGGGTCACTTCCATCAGCTTTAGCTGGCATTGACATGATGAATATTGTAGTTGAACTTCTCTCAAGGATGTCAGTCTGGGCAACTTTAGGATAAATATATATAAGTATTCTGTTAATCTTTTTGTAAATCAGCTGTAACCTTCACATTTTCCAGGCAGTTTGGACAATATAGAAATCTTAGAGATAAAATCTAACCATATCTGGAAGTCACATAGTTGAGAATGAATGCAATAGGTAACTATAACAATGATTAATAATTCTCCTGGAAAACAAATAAATCATTTGGACCCACATCAATGATTTTTGTATCTTTAGAGACTGTATTATAATGGAATAGATCAGAGTCACACAATTCAGTAACCCAGGTTACCAGGTGCAACACAGCAATCTTGGATTCAGTCCCAAGAACTCCTTCAGGTTGTCATTAAACTGCAATTTTAATTGTGAAAAAATACATCAGTATTTATATCAAAATGAACTTCTACTATGCAGTCATTTTTAATGCAGGTGTTCTGTTAGATAGTACAATCATATCCATGTTTATTCAAAAATAATGATGACATGTTCAGTAAGATTTATTTCTAGGAAAAGTTAAATAGAAATGTTGATTTAGATATCTTTTAGACTAGCATAAAAACTTTTTTTCCAGCTGCTGATATTCCAGTTCTAAACAAGAAGAGATACAGGTAGTCCTTGACTTAAGGCCATAATTAAGCCCAAAATTTATGTTGCTAGGTGAGACATTTGTTAAGTGAATTTTGCCCCATTTTACGACCTTTCCTGCCATAGTTGTTAAGTGAATCACTGCAGCTTTTAAGTTAGTAACACAGTTGTTAAGTGAATCTGGCTTCTCCATACTTGTCAGAAGATCACAAAAGGGGATCACATGACCTTGGGACACAACAACTGTCATAAATGAAAGTAAGTTGTCAAGTGTCTGAATTTTGATTACCTGACCATGGGGTTGCTGCAATGGTCATAAGTGTGAAAAATAGTCATAAATCACTTTTTTCAATGATGTTGTAACTTCAGTGCTGTTGTAACTTCAAATGATTGTTGTAAGTCGAGGACTACCTGTTAGATTGGGTAATGAATAGGCACACACAGGCTTAATGGTAACAACAGCTCTTTATTAAGTACAACAACTGAGGTACCTGGCGTTGCACCATCTACAGGCAATTGCTGATATGCCTGCGCCATGTCCAATTTTGTGAAAAATTTTCTGGGGCCTAGTGAATAAAGTAGGTGCTGTACAATGGGTACAGGGTAGGTGCTTTGTTGTAGTGCTTTATTTATTGTGCACTTGTAGTCTGCGCAGATGCGGACAGATCTGTCAGATTTGACAGGTGTCACTATAGGGGTCTCCCAGCATGCATGATCGACCGGCTCTAGGATTCCTTGGCCTACGAGCTTGTCAATTCCTTGTCAATTTTGGGGTGGAGAGCAAAAAGTACTCTCCTGGGTTTTAGCCTGATTGGGGCTATGTTGGTGTCCAAACTAAAGGAAATTGGAGTCCCCACATACTTACCCAGACCGGTGCCGAAGACGTCCTTGAACTCCTTAAAGATGGCTTCAGCGCCGTTGTCTTTCAAGGCGTTGATACCGGTCACTTCTAGGCCCAGGGCTTGGAACCAATCTAGCCCTAGGAGTCTCTGCAGGTTTCTGCTGACCACTGTCATTGGGAGTTTCCTGCTGAACTGCTTGAACTTCACCTGGAAGGTGCCTTGGCCCACGATGGGGACCTGGTTTCCCTGGTAATCGCATAGGTGAAAGTCAGGGGTGCAAAGATGCTGCTTCTTTAGGCTGGGGATAGCCTGCTTTAGGGTAGACCACAGCATGATGTTGAGTCATGACCCGGTGTCGATATCCATCTCACATGGAGAGTCCTCGATGAGGACTGTGACCTTCAGCTTTTTGGGCCGCCTGGTGCAGACTTGGCTGATTGACGTGTGATAGGTGACTCTATTGTCGGCCTCTGAGTGTCATGGTGGCTTCTGCCAGGCCCCTTAGTTGGGCCTGTATTGGTGGTTTGGTGTGCTTCTAGGCTACCAGGCAGTGGCAGGGAATTCACTCCGGCACACCTTGGCGATGTGTCCCTTTCGCTCGCAGTGCTGGCAGGTTGCATCGCGGAAATGGCAAGCTGATCTGGCGTGGTCTCCTCCGCAGCTAGCGCAAGGCGGGAGACACGGTTTGAATATGCACACTGGCTGTGCGCGGCTACAGTGCATGCGGCAGCTGTCATCTTCCTCATCTTCTGAGCTCTCGGGCTCTGCAGCCTCGTGATGTATGCGTGTACTCTTTAGCGCATCTTATGGAACGCTTTGGCGCTGCAGAGTCTTGGTAGATTTGACGGCTGATTTGGAGGCCCTGGCCTCGTCCAAGGAGACCTGCAGAGTGAGGTTAGCTTTAGCGAGTAACCTCCTCTGTAAGGTAATGTCTGGCACGACGCAAATTATGCGGTCCAGAAACAGCTCGTCCAGATCTCGGAATTCGCAGTACGCTGCGGCCTTGCAAAGCACTGCAACGTACTCATTAATCGACTCGCCTTCTTTCTGGTTCCTGATGTTAAACTCATGCCGGCGAATGTGCTTGGACAGCTTGGGGGCATAATGGGTCCTCAGCGTTTGCTGGAGCATGGACCAGGCGACTGATTGCAGCGGTGTCGGCTCAGAGAGGTCTTTTACTGTCTCAAACACTTCCCAGCCACAGTATCCAAGGAACATGTTCTTCTTGCGGCCTTCAGAAAGGCCCATGAGGTCGTTTGCCTCAAGGAAGCAATCAAATCGTAGCATGTAGGAGTCCCAGTGCTCGGTGACTGGGTCAAACGGAGTCAGTGAGGCATGCATGGCCATTTTGTGTCCTGAGGGCGTTTTGGAATCTGCCGCTGAAAAATGGCTGCTCGAAGCCGCGCTGAGCTCCTGGCTGGATGTACTTGCTGGATTGCTACACTCTTTTTGGTTCGCCTAGTTGCCTTCCAATCCCACCTTCGTTGGCAGTGTTAGATTGGGTAATGGATAGGCACACACAGGCTTAACGGTAACAACAGCTCTTTATTAAGTACAACAAGTGAGAACAATCCAGTGAAGGTTGAGTATGACAGCAGCCCTTTTATAGGGAGCTGTCAGACCCTTCGACCAATAGGATTGAACCTTTGTTCCCACCAGAACAGAGGACCTTGGTGGAAACCACTGTAATACAATACAATAGCAGAGTTGGAAGGGACCCTGGAGGTCTTCTAGTCCAACCCCCTGCCTAGGCAGGAACCCTATACCGTTTCAGACAAGTGGTTATCCAACATCTTCTTAAAGACTTCCAGTGTTGGGGCATTCACAACTTCTGGAGGCAAGCTGTTCCACTGATTAATTGTTCTAACTGTCAGGAAATTTCTCCTCAGTTCTAAGTTGTTTCTCTCCTTGATTAGTTTCCACCCATTGCTTCTTGTTCTACCCTCAAGTGCCTGTAGTTAGATAAAGTATCTAACACTACCTATATTGAGTTTTTTTTCAGACGGTATCAGAAGATGTGAATTATTTTCAGATCCCTGGTTTGGTATGGTTCAACCTTGTTTGATTCATAATATAATTTTTCACTCTTTTCATTGTATTTTTAGTATGATTTATGATTTTATTTTTATGATGAGTCAAAGTTGCATTAATTCAGTAAAACTGTTGGGTGTGTTTATACGTTGTTAATTAGCTTAACCCATTAAACTTATTTTTGCAAAGCAAAGGAGAGACAAGAAATGGCTTTTCCTCCATTCCTAATATTTTTTTCTCCTGCAATTACTTTCCAAAGCTACTCTTGCCCTCAATCTAAATCCTTTAGTGGATGTTTGCTTCATTAAGTGGGGGAACACAGCTGTTCTGTTCAGGCCCAGAGAAAAACAACAGGTGGAAATTGGATTAGGCACCCTCTTCATACTGACAACACACTGCAAAACACCCAACTTCTGGAACTTTGCCATGGTGACCTAGATTTTCAGCCTTTTACTTGTTATGATTTCCATATTTTTTCTTAAAATTTAAAACCTCGATGGCATGGAGAAATATACTACTCCTCATCAGCCCTTTCTTTCATCCATCTTTTTCTGCTTTTAACTATTTGGTTGGTTAATGGTTTTTCAGGAAAATATAGTATCTGTACTATGAAATTTTTTTCCCAATCTAGGTCTTGAATAACAGCACTGAAAAGATGACTGCGGTATATATTCATGTCATATATGGTGGGTTTTTTTTTAAAAGGAAGATTACTGTTTACACCTAAAAATAAATTTTAGCTTTTCCACTAGATCTGATATTTGGATCTGACATCCAAATTTTTGCTAAGAAAACCTTCCATATTTCCCTGTATTTCATATCTTCTTTCTTCTTTTTGTTCGACCTATATATAACACTCTTTTGAAAGATATGAATGGATGTGTGGTTAGTGTTGGTTTTTTCTTGGCACATAGATCTATTGTAATTTAAGATGTAAACTTCCTTATTAGGATAGCTAAGCTGCTCAGAGTTTTTTCTGGTTGAGTAACAAAGAAGCCTTAGTAAGCAAACAAACAAACAAACTAAACCTCTTTCTGTCTTAGAAGGCCTCAGTGAGTTAATATTCAAAGAACTGTTTCTACACACATTCGAAGCAAACTAGAAATGATTACAGCTGAATTCCTGTGGAAGTTTAGCTCTTTCATCTATGGCTAGAAATACAGATTCATTTTGTCTTTAAAACTGGAACATAGAGGGATCAGAACAAAATGCATTATTGATAATCATTATTATTTTTTAGTGTTAGAAGTGCTGAATCATTTTGGGCCATGGGGATATTTTGAAGAAAATAAATGTTTCTCATCTTATTTATAACCTTGCACTGTTTAAGTATATTATAAAATGTGTAGTCATTTGTAATACTAAAATGGCCATAATGATACCGTGAATAGAATAATATTTATTACCAATAGGCTTCTAGGTGCAGAATCTCTCCATTAGGCAATATCCCCTGATGAGACCTAGGAAGCATCTTTGCCTGTCCTAGCACCTGCCCTCTGCAATAACATCCAACTGCCCTCTGGTCCCAATATTTGTGGCCCTTATCTTAGCTATGTTCAAAACCTAAATGCCCAGACCTTAGTTAGAGTGGGTTCTGGATCCTAAATGGTTGGTTGTCTGTCAGTATTTGGGTGCTTTGGTTTTATTTAACTGTGCTATATTATTGTTTTTACTGTATGCCATCCAGAAGTTGTTGTAGAGCTGGATGATCTTAAATAATTCTATATATAATTTACAATAAGGGATAAGTATCATATGTTTTTCAAGTAATTGGCCTCAATGGCATCATGACATTTAGGAAACACACAAACACACCAGCTGGATATAGAGTTGTAGTTAAGAGGCAATTAAAAGAAATCTGGGTTCAGTGGTGCTCTGGAATTCAGTGGACCATTGGCAGGATGCCTCCAGAGATCTCTTGCACTTGGCATATTTTCTTTCTTTTCCCAGTCTTCTCAGCCTTAGTAGCATCACTGTGTTGGTCCCCTTAGGAGAGCGTAGCACATGCTTACAGAAGAATAATAAGGTTTTCTCATTTAGAAACCTATTATTATTATTATTATTATTATTATTATTATTATTATTATTATTATTATTATTATTATTATTATTATTATTATTATTATTATTACACAATTGTATCACAGCGGCCAGTTGTTTGGTCGGATTTGGCATTGATTACTAGTCGGGCTCCACCCAGGGGCCTAGGACGTCGTAACGTATTTTCGTAATATACGTGCGGATCCAAGCAGTGCAGCTTTTTGCATTTGACTGATGGTGATTTTGTCAAGTTTTAACTGTTTTAAATGTAATTCCAGTGCTTTTGGAATAGCACCCAGTGTGCCGATTACCACTGGAATTACCACTGCTGGTTTGTGCCATAATCGTTGAATTTCAATTTTTAGGTCTTGGTATTTCGTGATTTTTTCATGTTCCTTCTCATCGACCCTGCTATCACCTGGTATTGTGATGTCTATGATTGTAACCTTATTTTTCTCAACCAGTGTGATGTCTGGTGTGTTATGCGCCAGTATTTTGTCTGTTTGTATACGAAAATCCCATAGGATCTTGACCATCTGATTTTCGGTGTCTTTTTAAGGCTTATGTTCCCACCAGTTTGTTGTTGTTTTAATATTATAATTTTTGCACAAATTCCAGTGGAGCATTTGGGCTACTGAATTGTGCCGCAATTTATAATCAGTCTGCGCGATTTCTTTACAGCAGCTGAGTATGTGGTCAACAGTTTCATCAACTTCTTTGCAGAGTCTGCATTTGGCATCATCAGAGGATTTTTCGATTTTGGCCTTAATGGCATTTGTTCAGATAGCTTGTTCTTGCGCAGCCAGGATTAGTGACTCTGTTTCTTTCTTCAAAGTACCTGTTATTAACCATAACCAAGTTTTTTCACTGTCCACTTTATCTTTTATTTTTTCCAGAAATTGACCATGCAATGCTTTGTTCTGCCAACTCTCCATTCTTGATTTTATCACATCTTTTCTGTATTCTTGTTTCAATAATAATAATAATAATTATATACTTTATTCATTAAGCATGAAACTCAGCCAACTGAACATTCAAAAATGCATTACAAATACCAGTGACTGCTGCTAATGGTTGATACGGTTTGCTGCCAGTGTCCTAGGTATCAACCAAGTACCTTCTTAAAATATAAGATGTTCCAAGTAGCACAGTTTTTTTGCAGTTCCACTGGTGTTATTGCAGGAAGCTGCAATTTGTTGATGTATCTTGTAATATTCTTGGACATGGTGTCAAGTGCCCCGATGACAATGTTACATGCTTCATCCATAGCCGTGTAGTTTCGATGGCCAGGTTGCAATATTTCATTATTTTTTCTAGTTCTTTTTCTTCGACTCTTGCATCTCCAGGAACAGCGATATCTATTATTATTATTATTATTATTATTATTATTATTATTATTATTATTATTATTATTATTATTATTATTATTATTATTATTATTATTATTATTATTATGTCACACAGTCAGCCAGTTATTTAGATTGGATTTGGCATTTTTGTCCACTTATTGAATCTTTCCCAACTACTTGGGATAAACAGATGTTGTGGGTTGTAAGCTATTCCAAGTAAATCTGCCTTTTGCAATTGACTGATTGTGATTTTGTCAATGCCAACGTGTTCAAGTGATGCTGCTTTGGTAAAGATAAAGTGGAGACAAAGATGAACAAAGATCATTTTAATAGCCTTTGTGGGTTGGTAGTTTCCATAGAGACTCTATAGAAGGAATCCATCACCATGGAAGGAAGCATGCAGGGGGGTATCTCAAGGCCCGGTGTTCATCAATATCTTCATAATCTAGAATGATATAGACAAAATATACTGAAATGCATAAATAATCCCTTCAGAAATATGATTGCAATTATGCATATAGCTTTCAATGAAAGAACAATGACTAGAGTAGTGCCTAAGATTCATAATATAAAAGCACCTCCAGTTTTTGGATAATTACCAGCAAAATGAAACAAATGTTTTATAAAGTTCTGGACTTTCATGACATACATTAAAACAATTTTGAAATGTAAAGTTCTCTGCATGTGTTATGTTTCCGCTTCTGCTTCATGTTAGGCCATATTAAGCAGGCGGAGGGGGGGGGAGAGAAATCTTGCCTCCAGATTAGATAACTGATACCTGTTCATAACATAAATGTTACAAAAAAATAGGCAAAGTATGAAAGAATTGAATTAATGGAATAGATATGACATGGTGGTGCTCAGGGAACAAGAAGAAAGTACTGTGATATGTTAAAAGATCATCAGAGTTTCATTTTTGAAAACGTCTTTATTAAATAATTTATTTATGAAATGCACAGGTTATACTTTCATCATTCTCAGAGGCGGGATGTATGTAGGTCAACAAACATTTAAAAGCAGAATTTAAAATGCTGTTAAATGTCTAGAACATTTGCTGCACCTGTAAAGTAGATGAACTTTTTACCAGCTCCTTTTTAAAATGACTTAATTACATCTTAAATAGCAGCCATGTTAATGTGTTTACAGTTTAGCATTTACTTAATGATTAATTATCATTAAAAAAGAAGAAAAGAAATGCAGTATTATTGCCGATGACCCAAAAGATGACTTATCAATTTCAGGATTATTTCCATGTGGAAAAGGGGATTAAAAAAGGCCAGGACAGGATAAGATAATACAAAAACATGAAACTAGGTATGAGACAGGAAAGAGAAAATCCATATCTTGCCACTAGGGAATTCGCCAACATGCCTGACTGGCTGTAGGAAACAAATAATTGATCCCCTGTTGTCATTAATTATGGGAAACAAAGCACCCTATCTTTCCAGAGAGAGGATAATCCAGCTCCTCTGATATTTGCTTCCCATTCATAAAAGTAATAGGAAGTTAAGAGGTCAATGGAACAAAGGAGGAAGCCTGATTGCTCTGTCTTTTCCAACAACAGCTCAAGTTAACTAGTAGAAAGAGGGATAAGAGGAATGGGACATATGTATGTGGTACAAAGGGATGGGCATATAATGCATGTGAGAAGATGCACGGATGTAGGTGGCAGCTAACCCAACCCAACAACGCAAACCATAACCTTAAAATCGAAAAAGAATTTTATCCTTTTTTCTACATGAAATGGCAAAGTGCTTAGAGGATTACATAAAACTTTGTGCTTGAGAACTAAAATTAAATGTGTGAATTCATTGGCTTTTTAAGAATATTTGCTGCCATGGCCAATAAAAGTTTAGCATTCAGGGATCATCAGCTGAGCTTCCATTTATCACTTTTATTTCTGACTAGAAAAATATTTTATTTATCACATTTTTAAAACTGCCCATCTCCTCACAGAGGGACCCTGGGTATGGGCATGTCTGTCGCATGTCTGTGACAGAGCAATGTGCATAGGAAACTGATCTTGCTTTCCTGCAGATACCACTGTAATAAAAAGAATTGGTTTCATACTGAACGCTGCAAACATTTATAATAAAGTAAGTCCACTATCTTCCCAAGGGAATGGCAAACATATACCAAGAATAATAATGTGAGCTAGCATACATATACCTGTATTCACTTTTTTAAGGATACCAGTTGCATTTCCAATTAAATCCCAATAAATATTTCTCAATGTGCATCCACACTGTAAATAAACCAGTATATACCAGTTTTATGCAAATCACTGTTGTACTGTTGGCCTCTTATGTTCTCCTCCTTTCAGGGGGCCTTGTGATTGACAAAGAGGAATGACCTTTTTCCTCATTAAGATTTTCATTACTCTTGGCTTTATAACTCCTAAAATATGGAGCAAAAATCATATTTTATGTGATTGCTTCAAAGTAGATCTATCTAAAAAAATAGTTTTATGAGATATTTTTGCTCCTTTAATGGAAAAAGAGATAGGAAACTCTCTTTTCTTCTTCTTTTGCCTGCTGACAAATCTAAAGTATACAAGCAATTATAAAGGCTAATATGCTAGTGAGGGTTTCCATTTTGATACACATTGTAAAAGAGTGACATAACTGAAATTTGAGGAATGGAGTATTTTTTTGGACCTAAAAAGCAATCAAACTTCACTTGTACAAATATATATTTACAATGAAATCTTCTCTGTAACTGTTGACAAACTTTGGATATTACTGCTTCTTGCTCACAGCTTTCTGCCAACCCAGCAACATATTGCAGATAAAACCTAATGAGCTGAATTTAACAACAACAACAACAGCAAAAAATGCCATGTGGCTTTCATTCAGTGTTGCCCATCTGTTGGCTTCAGCAGTGGGCTACAGCTGTACACATTCTTTCTCTTTCTCTTCTACCCCCTGAAGAAAAGCTTTACATACCAGAGTTAGGTATGATAAACAGACCAGCAAATTATCGTACATGGTAGCACAGATCTAATTTATCATACTTTGCAAACTTTATAACCACATAGTTTTTAATAGTGGGCACAAATCTCCTCCTCGCTTTCTCCCTTTGCACAAACTGGAGTAACAGAACCCACAAAACCCATAACTCAAAGAAGAGGCATTTAAATTCAAGGAGGCCTGAGATTATAGCCCACATATAGGACTTTGTTGCCAACTGTGGGGTGGCTTTTATGGAGGATAAGCACATGCTAATTTACAGCAAGTCTGGTTCAGTTTAGTTAGTTTAGTTTATTAAATTTATAAACCGCCCCCTCTCCCCGAAGGGACTCGGGGTAGTGTACAGACAATAAATATACAATAGACAACAAAGCAAAACACAAAACCCAGACAAACCAACTTAAACATACAGTCTGTACAGTAACCAAACTAACGATAGTTAAAATAGTTCCAATTAAAACCAATTAAAAACCCTAAAATTTAAAAATTTAAAATGCCATCCAGGAAGGTCAGGATTAGATTATACTATATTTCTGATTACAATTACAATTGAGCCAGGCCAGCTAATTTGAACAAGTGGGTCTTGAGTTTCTTATGGAAGGAGCGGAGATCAACAGTAGTTCTAATATCGGGGGGGAGGTCGTTCCAGAGGGTTGGGCCCATCACAGAGAAGGCCCTACTTCTGGGCACCGCCCGCCCGCATTGCTTAGCGGATGGTACCCGGAGGAATCCCTCTCTGTGAGAGCGGATTGGTCGCAGGGATGTGTGGGGTAGGATGCGATCCCGCAGATAACTAGGTCCTGAGCCATGGAGCGCTTTAAAGATGACAATCAACACCTTGAAACGCACCCGAAAAGCCACAGGCAGCCAGTGCAGCTCGCGCAGGAGCGGTGTTGCATGGGAGTACCTAGTACTCCCCATTATCGTCCGCGCGGCTGCATTCTGGACCAGCTGTAGCCTTCGGGTGCATCTCAAGGGGAGCCCCATGTAGAGAGCATTGCAGTAATCAAGGCGGGAAGTCACCAGGGCATGAGTGACTGTGCGAAGGGCGTCCCGCTCTAGTAGGGGGCGCAATTGGCGCACCAGGCGAACCTGGTGAAACACCCCCCTAGCCACGGCCGTCACATGATCATCCAGCGACAGCAGGGAATCCAGGAAGACCCCCAAATTGCGCGCCCTGTCCACCGGGGGCAATTGTTCACCCCCAATGGCCAGAGATGGAACATACTGGCTAAAGCGGTGTAACAAGAAGGGCTATTCTGCCCCACCTTCCTCTCCCCACCAAATAAAAGTCTTATGAAAAAGCCTTTTTTGTTCTTTCTCTCCCACCCCCCCTCCAGGGATAGTTAAGTTGGCATATCTCTAGCTACATGCAGGGTAGTGAAGCACAACAGCTTTCCTTTTTCCTCTTCCAAGCAAAGACATTATTGCTTCACCCAATAGTTGCTGAGAGGTGTTTGGCTCTTTGCTCTCTGCATATTCACCTCTAATGTGAAAGTATCAAATGAGGAGAGTTAAGCAATGCTGGGTTGTGAAAGGGAGGATTTTAAAGTAGGCTCACCATTCTCTTCACTGGAAAAACCTTACCAAGGAAATTTGATAAAAAGATCTGTGGCCTTCCAGTAACCCATTCCAGGGTATTATGGTTTTGGTTTTTTCCCCTCCGCCATAATTTCCATATGCGCTCCCAAGAAAAGTACTTCATTCACTACTTGTGTTTATCATTGTACTAACAATAGCCAGTAGGGAATGGGGATAAGGAGAGAAAGGTTTTGTGCAGCTTGTTTACTTTGTCACTGCAAAGAAAGGGACGAAGATAAAAGGGAGTTAGGACCAAGGGTTGATAGCTTTCATTCCCAATTTCCAGATGCCAGCTGGAGAAACAAAGGATGGATATGATCCCAGAAAGAGCTATGATGTGAGAAAAAGGAAAGGAATTTGGGGAAGGATTTCCTGCTCCAGTTACTAGCTCACCTTGAGCTGAATTCATCTAATTTACCTCAGGGTGGTCCCTGTGATTAAGAACATTGAAGGAGTCACCTAAGTTGGCACAGAGGGCCAAAAAGCCAGCTGTCATGAATCTTCTTTCTAGTATGTGTTGCCGTACTCTTGAATGAAGGACACTTTCTTACAACCCAGTTGTAGGAAAGTGTTGCGCTTTACTTTTAAATTTCCTGAAGTTGCTAGGACCTTCCTTTTCTAGAAAGCTCTTCTACACACAATCCATACTGCTGTTTGTATTCATTTAGTAATTTTATCAGTTATTTTAAAAAAATTCTTAAAATATTACAGATTGATTTTTTTTAGCTGTTGTGTGTTGTACATCTGTGTTTCAGAGAAATACTATACTTGTTACTCTCATGCCTACAAACATATCAAAATCAGAAATAGGAACATGCTGTGGAATATCTGTTTGTTTAGGTACTTCTTGCCCTAAAAGGAAGGGATAAATCAATTAAGACATGTATAACTTGGGCTGAAATGCTGTTTGACATATAAGCTTTGCCCAAACCCAGTGAGATATAAATCTAAATAAAAGAGCTCATTAACTGTTCTTGGCTTAATCTTGTATCAAAGCAATATGTTCCAATGGTCATTGCAATATTACCCTTATCTGGATGGCAGTATTGTGACCATATCCACATTTAACTATATTTTAAATGTAAGGTCCTTATTGTTTGAATAGAGCTTTGGAAAATGAAATCTGTTCTTAGACAGGCAAAATCCCTGACTGGATCATTACAAGTAATGGATAAAAATAAAATAATGTTTTGTGTGATAAAGTTTTTGTCCGGAGGGAGCAATTAAGTATTTTTGAAAATAAAGTGCTAAGCTGTAAACAGCCTTTACTGAGGAGGGTGCTTCAGCCATCAGTACACACACACACACATTTATATGTATATCTTTTCATGTGACAACACTGAAGAACTGACACTTGGTTACAATGTAAAGTAGTGAGTATACAGCTTGTATAAGAGTATAAATGTGCTGTCCCCTCAAAATAACGCAACACACAGCCATTAATGTCTAAACTGTTAGCAACAAATCCTTAAATATTTACAAAATGTGAGGGGATGTACTCATTTCTGTGATGTACTGTACATATATATTTTATTTATTTATTTCTTAGATTTTTAGACCGCCCCTCTCCCAAAAAGGGACTGTATGTTTATATGCATATATACACAATATACATTACATATACATATATGAATCGTCTTCAACGTCTTTCATGTTATTATTAGTGCTTTCAGGAAGAATGGGACAGTGTATATTAGTTATATCTAATTGCCCAGAGTCACTGGGAATGAGATAATATATAAATTTAATACATAATTATGTAATAGCAGGATTGTTACATCTTTCCAGCTCTGAAAAAAAAATTTGGACACTGGTCCAGAATCCACAGCAGTGGTATGGAAAAGTACTTAACCATGAGTTCATGATACACCTGTCCTGCAGCTGCTGCAGTAATCAGCCTGCTGTTGAATTGCTGCTGTGGGCCGAGTGTATTTCAGAAACTGCCCCTTAAATATATATCTTGTTTAAGATTAAGAAGTCAGCCTTCTCTGTCTTCTGAAGCACATTGGAATTGTTTGCTTATGCTTTATTACTTTGTTTTAAAACCTGGTTCCTTGGTAGTTGGGTCATGATATATTGGAGCCTCAGGTGAATGTCTGTTTAAAGTCTAATGTTAATGTTTAGAGTTTAATGTCTAAATTTTATATCATCATGTTACTGTTTCATTACTCATTGTAGGTTTAGGTACTGGATTGTTGTTGTTATTGTTTTAGGGAAGCTCAGTTTTGATAGGTTTTTTTTTAACTATCGAGATTTGGGAGACTTGATACATGTTTTAAGTATATACATACATAAATTTTTACGTAAGCTACCCAGAGTTTGTTGAAGTGAGCAGGATAATATCATGGTTCCCCCAAAATAAGACAGGGTCTTACTTTCTTTTGAACCCCCAAATAAGCACTTGGCCTTATTTTCAGGGAGGTCTTTGTTAGATCGGGTAACGGAAAGGCACATACAGGCTAACCACATGTCTTTATTTAGTCAGTAGCAACTATGTACAATCCAGTGAAGGTTGAGTCTGACAGCAGCCCTTTTATAGGGAGCTGTCAGATCCTTTGACCAATGCCGGAACAGAGGACCTTGGTGGAAACCATTATAGCTGATGCTAGTATCTAATACTCCTCCCCTCTTAGATGGAATAATCCTACTTGTTACGTAGTCACGCAGGTAGGCGGGCTTTTTGGTAGCTCTGTCTGACCTGCGCAGTTCAGTCGGAGGTTGGACAGATGTGTTTGCTCCGCAGCTCCGCTTAGTGGAAGCTCCTGGAACCTTTCACAGGCCGCGGCTGGAGCTTCTAGAGCTCACTGCGGGCCTGCAACACAACCAGATAAGTTCCCCGGTACCCTCGGGCTCAGCCTGTGGATGGAGTGAGTTCTTGCTCCATTTGGGTAGGGCTTTGGCTAACTCGTGCAGGAGTTATCTCTAGTTGTCTAAGAGTGGAGTTGGAGAGGCGGCCACAGAGTTGGTCAACATGCCTTCTCCAATTCTGTCCGTCCTCGAGCTCTACAAGATAAGAGTGAGGGCTGGTGATGCCTATCACTGTGGCAGGAATCCACAGAGTTCCCCCAGAGTAGTTGTGGGCATAAACTGAATCCCCTATGCTAAAGTTCCAAATTTTGCTTGTGGAGTCAGGGGGCTATGCGCAAAATAGTTTGGGTGTATCTGGTCTAAGTGGGATCTTAGCCGGTGACCCATTAGAAGCTCGGAGGGGCTTCTCCCTGTAGTGGCTCTTGGTGCGATGTGCTGAATTAGCAAATAGTGGTCAACCCATGTTTGCCAATCTCCCGGGCCAATCCTAGAGAGGGCCTCTTTTGCAGATCTCACTATTCTTTTCGCCTGACCATTGGAGGCCGGATGGGATGGTGCGACCAGGGCATGGCTGATTCCCTGTGCTGCTAAGAAGGTCTAGAATTGCATGGCCCATTGTCAGAGACCAAGATGTCGGGCAGGCCGTGTGTGGAGAAAAGTCTCCGTAGTACCTTGATGACCGCTTCTGCCGTAGTGGAGGTCATCAGGACTACCTCTAGCCATTTCGAGTAGGTGTCCACAACTACGAGGAAAGTCTGGCCATGAACTGGGCCAGCAAAGTAAATGTGCACCCTAGACCACGGTGCTTGAGGTCGCTCCCACTCCTTAGCGGGTGCCTCTGGAGGAGCTGGTCTGGACTCCTGGCACAGTGTGCAGGTAGCCACCCATTCTTCAATCTCCCTGTCCATGTTAGGCCACCACACGTAACTCCTGGCCAAAGATTTCATCCTGACAATTCCAGGATGCCCTAGGTGTAAAGCCTCTAATACTGCAATGCACAGTTTGGGTGGAACAACGACCCGGTCCCCCACAGCAAACAGCCATTTACAACAGATAACTCATCACATTTGCAAAAATACATTTTGAAATCAGACCCAACAGGCCCTTGGGCCACCCCCTCCACACCCAGTTCAAAACCTGTTTGATCGTGGAGTCTCTGACAGAGAGGTGGGCAATGTCACTAAATGAGACAGAATCAGTCTCTAAACAGTCAATGAGAAAAACTGGCGTCTCGGGGTAGGGTCTGCGAGTAGTTCGTTGGTGCTCTCGTTAACTTCTAGCCCCAGGGCTTTGAACCAGTCAAGCCCCAGGAAGCTCCTCAGGTTTCTGCTGATCACCGTCACTGGGAGCTGGCTGCTGAAATTGTTGAATTTCACCCAGAAGGTGCCCTGGCCCATGATGGTGACTTGGTTCCCCTGATAATCGCGAAGGCGGATGTCAGGGTCGTGTAGATGCTGCTTCTTCAGGCTAGGGATAGCCTGCTTTAGTGTAGACCAGTGGTCGGCAAGCCATGGCTCGCGAGCCACATGCGGCTCTTTACACACTTTAATGTGGCTCTTCTGTGTGCAGGGCGCCCGCTCCCCTCCCTCCTCTCGGGCACTTCAAAACAAGCACCCCTTTCCCTTTTTTCTTTTCGACCCACAATGATTAGGGAGGATCCTGAAGTTGGGCGGGGACGAGAAGCGAGGAGGCAGAAAAAGAAACGGAGGCTAAGGAGCTTCCCCCCCTGCCTCCTCCCAGCAAAAATCTAACCGGGGAGCCGGGCGGGCAGTAGCAAATTAGCCGATCATGCTGCGTGATCAGTTAATTTGCTACTGCCCGCCGGCTCCCTGATAAGATTTGGGGGGGGGGGGAGAAGCTCCTTGCCTCCTTCTCTTTTTCTCCCTCCTCGCTTCTTGGGGCTCCACCAATGGGGGAGCAAGGCCCGCCCAGCGCCAGGCTTTGGGCTAACACAGAGGTCTGCAAAGGTGGCTGTTTTAAGACTGGTGGACTTCAATTCTCAGAATTCTGGGAGTTGAAGTCCACCAGTCTTAAGAGCCAATTTTGCAGATCCCTGCCTGGGCTAATATGATTGATGCCCTTGGTGGACTTCAACTCTCAGAATTCTGGGAGTTGAAGTCCACCAGTCTTAAGAGCCAATTTTGCAGATCCCCGGGCTAATATGATTGATGCCCTTGGTGGACTTCAATTCTCAGAATTCTGGGAGTTGAAGTCCACAAGTCTTCAAGCTGTCAGGTTTGAAGACCCCTGGGTTTTTTTTCTAAAGGGTTAGGGGTGCAAGGGTCTTGTAACTTGACAGCTTTAAGACTTGCGTGCTTCAAATGCCAGAGTTTATTGAAACTAAAAACAGTGTACCATCCTATGTATTTTCGGTTTTAAAAATGTGGCTCTCAAAATAAATTTCAATCGTGGTTTTGGCGAGATTTGGCTCAGTTGAAAAAAAAGGTTGCCCACCACTGGTGTAGACCACGGCATGATGGTCAGTGATGATCCCGTGTCGATCTCCAACTCACATGGAGAACCCTCGATGAGGACTGTGACCTTCAGCTTCTTTGACCACCTTGTGCGGACTTGGCTGATTGAGGTGTGGTAGTGACTCTGTTGTTGCCCTCTGAGCACCGTGGTGGCTTCTGCCAGTCCCCTTGGGCCTTTGCTGGAGGTTGGATCGGCTTTTTGGCTGCCAGGTTGTTGTGGGATGCTCGCTTCTGCATGCCTTGGCGATGTGCCCCTTTCGCTCACAGCGCTGGCAGGTAGTGTCGCAGAAATGACAAACCGATCTGGCATGGTCTCCTACTCAGATAGCTCAAGGCGGGAGATGCGGTTTGAATTTGCGCGTCAGCTTGGTGCGGCTACTGTGCATGCGACAGCTGTCATCTTCTTCGCCTTCTGAGCTCTTGGCCTCTGCAGCCTTGCAATGTGAGCATGCGCTCTTCTGCGCGTCTTGCAGAGTGTTTTGACCCTGCAGTGTCTCTGTGGACTTGACGGCCGATTCTGATGCCCTGACCTGGTCCAAGGCAATTGGTAGAGTGAGGTTAGACTTGGCAAATAACCTCCTCTGTAAATTAATGTCCCGCACAGCGCAAATTATGCGGTCAAGAATGAGTTTGTCTAGGTCTCAGAACTCACAGTACGCTGCGGCCTTTCCTAGCACTGCAACATACTCATTGATTGATTTGCCTTCCCGTTCGTTGCGAATGTTAAATTCATGCTGGCGAACGTGCTTGGATGGCTTGGGAGCGGGTCCACAGCGTCTGCTGGAGCACCTACCAAGCAACTGATTGTAGCGGCGTTGGTTCAGATAGATCGTTGGCAGTTTTGAACACTTCCCATCCACAATAACTGAGGAACATGTTCTTCTTGCGGCCTTCAGAAAGGCCCATGAGGTTATTGGCCTTGAGGAAACAGTCAAACCGTAGCATATACGAATCCCAGTGCTCGGTGACTGGGTCATACGGAGTTGGCGGAGCATGCATAGCCATTTTGTCTCCTGAGTTTTGAGTTTGCCTCTCAAAAATGGCTGCTGAAAGCCACGCTGAGCTCCGGGCTGGATTTACTTGCTGGATTGCTCCACTCTTTTTGGTTCGCCTAGTTGCCTTCCAATCCCATCCTCATCGCCAATGTTAGATTGGGTAATGGAAAGGCACACACAGGCTAACGGTAACCACAGGTCTTTATTTAGTCAGTAGCAACTATGTACAATCCAGCGAAGGTTGAGTCTGACAGCAGCCCTTTTATAGGGAGCTGTCAGACCCTTCGACCAATGAGATTAAACCTCTGTTCCTACCGGAAGAGAGGACCTTGGTGGAAACCATTATAGCTGATGCTAGTATCTAACAGTCTTATTATTTTTGAGGTGCAGGAGGCGGCAAGCATGGTCATGTTATGGCTGCTGCTGTGTTGCAATATTTTTGGGGAGGGCTTATTTTTGGGGAAGGCTTATTTTAGGACATGCGCTCAAAAGCCTGATTGGGCTTATTATCCGGGGAGGTCTTATTTTCAGGGTAATGGGTAATGATTCAAATAAATAAAATGAAACGAAGGATAAGGAGCTTGTCTGTCTCAAGAGCCTGAGATACATTGTTTAATAAACAAGAATGTGAAAATACTAATTACATTTAATCTCATTCCCTTGTATAGCTACCAAAGGTATGATTCTATCAATTGATGCCACCCCATGGCACTGCTGATGGGTGAGGCAAAATGCCTCCCACTCATCTCCCCACTGCCATCCTCCCAAACACGCTGCTGAATATAAGCTGCCTCTGATACCTGCAATACCTTCAGAGAGCACAGATGTTAGCAAGTGCCAGTTTGATGAGATTAAGGGCTCATAACCAAACGGTAACACTTCATGATAGCAACACATAAGCTAAACTCATTTAGAAACGCAAGAAAAAGGTTTTAACGGCATACATTGTCTTTTGATATGCTGTTAGTGCTTTCATGGTTACACATTCATAATAAAATAGCTCTTCTTATCAAGGAAGGCAAAACATATTTTGACAGGTATCTGTTGTAGCGATAAGCCATCCAACAGCACTTATCCAGGGATGTCCAATTTAAGATAAACATTTTTCATTTAGAACAGTATCACCAGGATGTCAAGCTACATATATCTTTGAAGCTGTTAGATCCAAATGTGACAGCGAGGGATTTTTTTTTTTTTTGCTACTAAGATTTATTGTTGATAAACTTTGGGGTAGGTGTGGGAGTGCAGGCAGAGCAATCCTGGGATTTCTTCCAAAAGGTAAATTTAGAAGAGAATTAGCAATGGGGCTAAATCACATTTATTGCTTGTAATGTATAAACTCATGAAGGTGAAAAGGGAGGCAGGAATAGATTAGATAGAACATGGGAAATGGCTTATGGAAAAGGCTCAACTTTAACACTCAGCCTAGAGGTTATTGCTGGGTTTATGTAACCAGATGTTGCTAAAGAAAGACAAGCATAAATTTAGTTTCACTCATATAAACTGGAGCAAAAGAAAAACAAAAAACTCCAATCCCAGCCAGGTACCATTGTAAAAATTGTAAAAATGTGGGTGTAACTAAAATACCACTGGAGTACAAGCATACAGATCTTTGTAGAAATATGCTGCATACAGGCCCCTCCACAGCTTGGAGCCCATCACCCTCTCGACAATATTCCCTAAAAAGAAGGCGACTGAATGGAAGTTATCAAAAACTGTAGAGTTCAAGAATGGTCTTTTGAGGAGGGAGTGAGCCATCACCTCTTTCATGGCAGGTGGATTTACCACTGCTGGTACCCAACCATCTCTGAATGGTACCCAACCTCTTCCAGGAGGTCTTGACCAGTCAGGAAGGTCATGGATCTAGTTGACCAGAGACAGTGCTCACAGTGTTAAAGACCCAGACCACTTCCTCAAAACTGACTGACTTGAACACTTCCCAGATAGCCAAACTAGGACCTCCTTAAGTCCTCTCCTCTGGATCCACCTAGCCACAGTCTAGTTCCAAACAAAGTTGACCAACCTTGTCCAGCAAAAGCCTGGAATAGTCCTCACAGGGATCCTGCAAGTATTTAACCTGTCCTCCCTTACCTAGAAGT
The DNA here is from genome assembly GCF_964273705.1 of Natrix helvetica. NCBI lineage: Eukaryota > Metazoa > Chordata > Lepidosauria > Squamata > Natricidae > Natrix > Natrix helvetica. Next base: position 61,608,174 of record NC_138551.1, on the reverse strand, counting down.
CAGAGGTAGGTCAGGCGAACCAGTAATGGCGGTGGTGGGAGGTTTTGACCACCCGCACGAACGCTTCTGCACATGTGCAGAAGCATTGTACACAACAGACGAGTAAACCAGTAGTAAAAAAAAATGGAAACCCACCACTGCTAGAAGTCCTGGTTCACTTGAAACGGGTCCCTGATGGCGGATTGTGGGTGTAATAAGCACAGAGCAGCATTAACAGTGGTGGGCTGCTGTATGGTCATGCAGGTTTGGCAAACCCTTAGCTGTGATACCCGCCCTTGTGCTATGCTTTCCATATATAACTAACTTTCTGGCTCGTTTCCCTGTCCACACTGCCCAGCTGAGTTATGCACTGCCCCTGCTGTACTCACCAGAGCTGCCTGAGTTGATTAGAGGCATGTTTGAAGCTCCGTTTCAGTCCCAAAGGAGTATGTGCGCTCACAACCAGAGAACCCATTATGAATGTAAGTGCAGCCCACCTGTGAGCATTAAGCACATTTCAGTGCATTTATCATCAACTGGAGTAGTCCAGTTTGAGAGACGGCTACCCTCACCCTATGTTCTAATCCCAACCATGGGTTTTGGGAGACTCAACATTGCTATATGGGCTCCATACAAAACAACTAGATCAGAAGAAATCCATTTTTTCTTTAAAAAAAAAAGAAAAGAAAATTGCATGTCATATAAAAATTGTGAACCATCACTGGGCTCCACACATTTTCTGATTGTGTGTGAGACATGTTACAGGCTTGGTGTGAGAATATATATATGTATGTATGTATGTATGTATGTATGTATGTATGTATGTATGTATGTGTATATATATATATATATATATATATATATATATATATATATATATATATATATATATATATATATATATATATATATATATATATATATATATATATATATATATATATATATATATATATATATATATCACATATTTCTATTTTGGCATTAAATGCTTAAAGCCAAAAAGATAAAAAATGATTGACTGTATTTTGCCAAATAAGGGATTTCTAAAAAAAAAAGTGGAACATTTAGATAAATCACTATTATAAGACTTTCTACTGAGCAGGATATTCCAAGATATGTTGAATTTATTTATTCTATGATGTAGTTCTAATAAATTTTATGTCCTGTTAAGAATGCATGAGTATATTTTTACTTAGAATAGAAAACTAAGTGATACAGAGAATGACAAATGCATGTCAACAGAAATGTTTAGCCTTCACCATTTATTCTGAAAAAGATCACTCTATGAGGGAACAGTTTAGCATAAAAGGGATTATGTTAGGATACATTGGATATAAATCTTTCAGCTGTAAAAATCTATGGACTGGGGGTCAGTTGAATTTCTGGCTGCACCATTTATTATAATATATACAATTTGGGACAAAGCACTCTGTTGTGTACATATTTATTAAGCAAAATTTCTTTGGGGGCATTCTTATCCAGTAATTGTTTGTTTCTATCCCCCTCCAGGATGTGAGATTGGTCTGAAAGATTAGTGCAAGCTCTGCTTTGTAATGCAAGAGATTGAACAAGCTCCATGCAACTTCTATGGCATGGTAGATGACAATTTCATCTTATTTCCCAGTTCTCTGGGTTTTTGAAGCATCACTGAAAAAAATAGAATTATCTTATATGTACACTTATTTGTTTTTTAAACAATTATATATCTCTGTCTTATCTGTCTATCTAACTATATCTCTCCATCCTTATCTTATCTATCCACTCACTCACCCACCCACTTATCTATCTATCTATCTATCTATCTATCTATCTATCTATCTATCTATCTATCTATCTATCTATCTATCTATCTATCTATCTATCTATCTATCTATCTATCTATCATCTAACTTCTAATATATAACTTGGAGCAATCTAAATCCTGAAATCTTAAACCACAGTTGATTATGCATATTACATATTAACACTAATTTTTCCAATCTGTCACACTTTTGTGGTTCATTTCTGCTTCTAAGGTTTGTTATTAACTGAGGACTTCTTGGACAGTTCTCTTTGATTTCACCACTGTGTCGTTGTGCTTTCTTTGTCTGGCTTCTCATCATCTACTTGGCCTTTATTTGTGTTTTACTTCCTTCTTTCCTGAAGACTCACCTATCTTTCCCAGCTATCACCTGCCTCTCAAAAAAAAAAAAAAAACACAGTTAATCCATGTTTTCTTTCTTTCCATTCTGTGTCCCTCCTTCCCATTTTCTACAGATCACCTTCTAAAGCTTTTTGGATCAGATGCGGTCATCCTCTGAAATGTATAACTGCAATAACTGTTTACCAGTGATCTGCTGGAGCAGATTCCCTTAGAAGTCTGCCATCTAGCTTTAGATGTTCAGATTGCTCCTGAGCAATATAGAAATTCCAAAAGTTTGAATACAGAAGGAATGAGAAGTGAATCATCTTCAACAACAAAACAGCACCCAATTGGGGGGTGGGGGTGGGGGTGGGGGAGAGAGACACAGTCATTTATGTATTAGGTGGATCTATTATAGCATTTTTAAAGGCATGTCTTCATTCTCCACATTTATTGGTTCCTTTTCATCTTAGCTCATTTTCTCTTCTCTGTTATCTTGCATTTTCTTTTGATGGTTGGGATTTTTCTTTCTTGTCTGTCCCCAAAATAATTCCCTCCTGCAAAAGAAGCTATATACTTGAATCTCTGGAAAAGAAGTAATTGGCCAGAACAATCTATTCCTTAAACCCCTTTAGATTATGTGGTTCATAATGCTACCCTTGATGAGCATTTGAAAACTGCAGCTGGTATGAAATGTGGCAATCAGACAGATTGCTATTATGTGCCTTTACAGACTGTATGACACGAATACTGTACCAGCTGAAGTGACTCCCAATTTGTTCCTCTTTGTTCCTTGCCCCACTTAAAAAACTAGTTCTTGTACTTCTATACTCAATAGTTTGGGGCCAGAATATCCAAAAAGATGGCAATCAAATCAATTCATAACCAATTTTGAGAAATACTGCTCATTAAAAGTTATTTCCCCTCCAATGGGAGAGGCTATCAGCTGATCTGCTAGCCTTGTCATATTACTTGGCTTTTTCTTGAATCTTTCTTTATCGATCTATTTCTTTCTTAAAATTTTTTTTTGAGTTATAGGGATACCATGAAGCCAAACCTGGCATCCTCCACATATGTTAGAATTGGAACTCCTAAAATGTCCACAACTTTGCTGGGAATTTTAGGAGCTGTGGCCTATAGATCTTAAGCCTGCCATACTTCATAACATCGTAACAATAATTTCTAGTATACTGGCTGGGTTTATGAGTTACCGTAGTTCTGGGCATCTACAAACATAAAAACCTGAATTCGTGTGTTTGTGATCAACTTATCTCCCTCTGGTCTCTAGCTCCCCAACCATGTCTTCTCTCCTAACAGTTATATTTGATCTGCCCTGTCCTGAAGCTAAAGAAAGATTGTATTTGCAACTTAAAAACAGGTAATTCAAAAAAAGGTATGAAGCCATTGTACTTGTGCATGGGCCCTCAACCAAGCAGAATTCAAATAACCATCATTTTGGACTCCTGGAAACTAAGACTCAGTCTCAAGTTCAAATTAAGCTACCAAGAATGGTTAAAATACTGTAGCTGATGTGTAAAATATGACGTACTGATGTGTAATGCACCTACTTATTAGCCAGATTTTTATTGGAATAGTTACAATAGCTATATCAAGACTGCACTACAACTAATGGAGTTAATTTTTAGTTTACCCATAAACTAAAGAATTTATATTCAGAAGAGGGAGAAAAGGGAGAGGGAAACCTGCTATTGCTCTCAAACACGATATTGTAATTTGGTTTTTTTTGCTCAGCTCTTCTATTCCAGTGGAGATATAAATTGATATAACATTTCTGTGCAACTTCATGATATTGAACAAGATAAAATATTTTCCATTTAATTTTGAAATGTCCTTGATGTACCCTTTGTTATTGATGAATGCTCCTGCAGCTGTGGGTTAGATATCTCTTCTAACACCTTTTAGCTTAGTGTGAATATAATCCTGAACTGTCAATCAAAGGAGCCAAAGGGAACCCTATTGTTGATTGTCTTAAAAGGTCATTGGATTGCATACATAATTCAGAATAGCTCATTGAATCTAAGAACACAATATTCTTGATATCTCCGAAGGGCTTATTGTATGGAAGAAGTATTGTGTGGCATTCCTGTTCATTTTACCCTTTAAGAGTTTGCCACATTTTTAAGATACAAAGACTACATAGTTTCTTGAATTACTATATGCACAAAATGTTGATGCACTATGTCTCAGATCCTGAAATTTGAAGCTTTATTTAGCTAAGGCATTAAAGCATTAAGCCATCAGTATTAGATTTACCGAGGTCTAACTAAGAGGTTTCACCTAAAATGGTGGTTCTTTTCTTTCACTGGCATTCATGCCGATTGCAGTCTGGGTTCAGGTTGGAATATAGCATTGAGATGAAATTAATTACACTTGTGAATGACTTCTGGTATCCATCCTAGCCCTTCTTGATCTCTCAGTGGCTTTCTGGGTGGGCTGTTTGAGGCTTTGGGAATGGGAGGCACTTTTCTTCAGTGGTTCTCCTCATTCCTCTGGAGTTTGTTCCGGTCAGTGTTGACAGGTATGGAAAGGGCCTGTCCTAAGCCTGTTATTTTGGGTGCCACAGAACTTGACTGTCACTCCACTTCGATTTAACATTTGTATGAAACTACTGGCTGACATGCAGTGGTTAGAATGCAGTATTTGCACGTTAATTCTGACTGCCGACTGCCAGCAGTTCGGCAATTTGAGTTTCACTGACTCAAGGTTGACTCAGCCTTCCATCTTTCCAAGGTCGGCAAAATGAGGACGCTAATTTTGTAAAACCACTTAGAGAGGGCTGTAAAGCACAATGAATAATAATAATAATAATAATAATAATAATAATAATAATAATAATAATAATAATAATAACAACTTTTATTTCTAGACCGCACCCTTTCCTAGGCAGGACTCGGGGCGGTGTATAGTCATGTTAAAACCATATACAAATACATAGACATGAACATAGACATAGACATAGACGTGGACGTAGACGGAGGAGGTAAAAAATATACTGTACAATTCTTAATTAAAATACAAATATTAAAATTCCCTTAAAAATTCCCCAATAAAATGTTTGCCAGGAGGTGGAAGATGGAACTGTCAATCAGCTAAGCCAGCTAGTCAGAACAGGTGAGTCTTGAGCTTCTGTCGGAAGGAGCGGAGGTCATTGGTAATTCTAATATCGGGAGGGAGGTCATTCCAGAGGGTTGGGCCCATCACAGAGAAGGCTCTACTCCTAGGCGTCACCCGCTGGCACTGCTTGGCGGATGGCACCTGGAGGAGTCCCTCCCTGTGAGAGCGGATAGGTCGTAGGGATGTATATGAAGCAGTATATATGTCTAAGTGCTATTGATATTGGCATGGGATAAAGTTTCATCAGTATACTAATGACATTCAGTTATACATCTTTGCCCTGAGCTGTACAAGTGATACTTCTGAAGTGCTTTTCCAGTGTCTGGAAGCTGTGGTGTGGGTCTAGATAGGGAAGAATCCACCCTGCCAAGACACATGAGCTCTAGTTCAAATCTCATGGACATGAGATGGAAACCAACCCAACTGGTCTAGTGTTGCATGATTAAAACAGAAACTCCTTTATACTGACATATCTTAAATATCTTAATTGTCATAGCACCAGAAAGCTTTAGTTATTTGGTGAATTAGATTTGTAATAGGTAAGAAATACTGTAGATGAATCTATTTTGAAGAGAAATCTTTTCTTCCTTAGCAAAAAATTGTGATTCAAAAGCTGATGTTGACCTTTTAGGCTTGTTTATTTGTCAATCAAATATTCATGTTGTCATTTTGACCCTATTCCCACTGCTAAGGCAGCTGACCTAGATCTCTGAAAATCTTTGGTTATCATTGCTATTAGTCTTTCTAAATTGGGTTTTGCATTGTCTTTCATAAAGTAACTTTTCATAATGAACTGGACCAGTATTTTAATCTCATTATATATGTTCTGTCTGAAACGTTTGAACTTTTAATGTGTTGCACTAAGTGTTTTGTTAATTATGACATATATTATGAAATGAGGTGCTCACACACTGTATTGACAATGTCAACAACAGTGTGCATTTACATATCATGACACCTTTATGAGGGTAGGGCTGATGTATGGCTGTTTTTCAAATGCTCCCCCCCCCCCCGGAAGAATAACATCATGTGTCATTTTAATGTTTGCTGCTCTTTTTCTAGCATTGTTCCTATTGCACAGGCTCCAAGAATAGGGATGGAAAAAATGATAATGTGTAGTAACATTTATACATCTATGGCTAAATATGGCCCTTACATTCAGTTTAATATCAGTTTTGAATGTGAGAAGATGAATCATTGCTTTCACTTATGGGGTTTGCGTATTGAATGGGCAGTGATTAACAACAGATACACAAGGTGTAGTTTTAAACAAGCACTGACTGACTTCTTCTGCTTTTGTTAGGCCTGAAAAATCTTTAAAATAGTGAATTTGGGGAATTCAAAACAAATTTTGAGATTACAGCTGGCAGTTAAAAGCTGGTAATAGTTACCAAGGAGACTATTTTTCTATTTCTTTGATGACTATTGCTTCCAATGGAAAAGAAATAAATTATGCCACTCAAGAGATTTCCCTTCTCATAAAAAATCAGCGGACTTTGGATATTTTCAGGGATTTTTAAGTATTTTCTAGGGCGCAGTCGGACAACCATATTTAAAGTGCCAGCCACTTGTCCTTGAATTGGCAGAATACTGTTTCCATGAAATGTGATCTAGATTTTCAATAAAAAGAATCGGTAGTGACCTTAGCTATTTTAATATGGGACAAGATAAAGAACATGGAAGATTCTCCAACTTCACTTTTGGTGCTACTAAGTATTGTCTGCTGAAGGGGAAACCACCAATTAATCTTCCGAATGTGAGCTGCGGTGAGCAGATCCCATTTGGAATTCTGTGTCCAGTATTGATAACTGCCATTTAAAAAACCACCACCACCACGGAAGTGATGGGAATGACCTTGGGAGACAGGAAAAGTTGCATCCCGGATAGTTGGCATGTAAAAGATGTCTCAGCCTACAGAAGGGAGCTGGCAGGGGAAATGTTTCACAAGGGATCCTCCGTAGTTTTCAAAAGGATAAAAGGAAAGGAGGGGATAAATATTTTGAATCTTTCAAGTTTCTGTTAGCATAACTTTACAATAAAAATGAGCTGGTATTCTTGGTTGTGCTTCTTTACTGAACTACTTTGAAGGACTAACATAAGTTGTAGGAGGAAGACAAAGAGATTTAAAAGAATAGTGAAGTTTTGGAACTGTATTTTATGAGGCATGATCATGGGAACTGTTAACCCACAGAAGAGATGACATGTAGTGTAACAAAGTTCTTGAATTATCTGAAGAGTTGTTTCATGGGAGAAAGAATGGACTCATTCTGTATTGCTGCAGAGACTGGGATGAGTACCAGTGGTTTAAAAATACAAGAAAGTGGATTCAGGCTAGATGTCAGAAATAGCTTCCTGATATAGGCTGATCCATGAATTGGCTGCAACTGGAAGTATTGTGTTCTCTTTCCCTCAAGGTCTTCAATCAGAGGATGGATGGCCCTCTCAGAGATGTCTCAGGAATCATACATTGAGTTGGGTGTTGACCTGGAAGGTTCAGAGTCTCTGCATTTCCTCTTCCACTTACTGAACCTTGCTGAATAATTCCCCACCCTCTTCTTTATGGTTGTATGTTTTATGAAATTCACACCACATTCACTTTGTGTTACAAAAGGCAAATGAGAAATAGACGGATCTGTAGCCTTGAGTCATTTTAAGCGAATTGAATAACCTAGTCAATATTTACTTGTAGATGACTTTAAAAGCAAAGTTTGGTGTTATTATAACAGACTATCTCAGCTTTACTTCGGATAACTTTTAGTGGCTTCAGTTTGGGTATGTGAGTTTTACAGAGGTGGGTAAATTGTTCTAGAAACAATTTTGATAGCTAAACACTTAAATACATAGTAAAACTACTGAATGAAGTCTGTTTGTGTACAGGGACTTAGGCTAGCTTTATGCTTAAGTAATTGTGCTCTGTATTTTAGTTGTCTATGGCTCAACAATCTTCTGCAGATATTACAAAAACATCATGTCTCCAGTGCTCGCTCTCTCAAACAAAAGAATTTGAATTGCATAATGCAGTCCCTAGACATCTTTCCTTTTAAAAAGTGTTCGTAACGCATAGCAGTATTTTCTTAATCCCCCAGGAGCTGTTTTTGAGAAGTCACACTGACATTTACAGTGAAAGGACTAGGATTGGAAAAGGGGCAGAAGGAGAAAATATTTCAAAACCACCAAATAATCTACATTTATGAATAGTAATCTCTAAGTGTTCGTTCACACATATGCATATTCATCAGCTGGTGACTGGGATTATTTGTATGAACGAAATGGATATTTTAGATCAAGTTTCCCAAATGGAAAATTACCCTGAAAGCTAAGCTGAGAGGTTCCTGACAACAAAGAAATAAACATACAATACTCTCTTTAATAGCTGCGGTTCTCATTTTATTGCGATTTAAATGTTGTGTAGGGATATTTGACAGAAATTACTCAACAGCTATATCAGCAATCAGGTGCTGCAAATAAAAGCATGGCCTTGTTACATCCCTCTAACAGCACTGTTTCTTCTGCTCACATATTCAGGGGTGAGAAACATAAAAAGCATTAGGTATTAGTAAACTTCAAGGTGTTTGTGTAATTTGTGTGTATGTTTATGGTCCTGTGAAAAAGCACTTAACTTCTTTTGGATGTTTTGTTTGTTTTGATACCAAATGTTTTCAGAGCTTCAAATAGGTTCTACCCCCCAAATGGATGTTTTGAGTAAACAACACTAAAGTTTGGAGCTTGTCCCATTTGTTTTATAAACTGAGCCATCCAACTTGCAATATGCCAAAGTGAAAAAGCGATTGACCTCCTAGTTCAAGCAATTCAGTTAAAGGAATAGCTAGGGCCTGTCGTGTGGACATTTAATTAAACTACCAGGCTCCTTTGGGTTTAACATGCCCTGTACATATTTGACAAATTTTAACTCTCTTAATGTTGGCTCGGTGTGCCACACATATTTTAAGGCAAGTTGGGTATCAATGAATCTTCCCTACAATAATCATTGATATCTATTAATCGTAAAAAAGGTTACCAGATTATTTGCAAGGTTTAGGGTATTATAAGTCTACAGACAGAGTTGTAGCCTTGCAATGCAGAAGATTTAGAGCAATCTTGAATTTCCTCCGAAGTCGCCATGCTGTCAAAATCACTCCAAGATTGCAACATAAAATCATTTAGAAAGTCACAAAGAATCCCCAAGGATCTACAGGCCTCTCTTGTCTTGGCTAAAGTCAGTGCTGATAACTCTGCCTAAGATAAATAAGTTCATTGGATAAAAGTGAGCTTCATGGCTGAATGGCAAGATGGATGTCATTGCCCACTAAAAAGTATACCACAAACTTCTCAGGTTTGCTGAAACGTACCTGGAAGGTCCCTCGGGTTGTTAAAGGAATGCAGATAAATGAGAATGGAACTTTTCTGAGTTCATAGGTGTCAGTATTTCTGGCAGAAGCCAAAAATTGCATTTCATAATAATAACTTCATGCCAATTATTCAATCTTAAACATGGTAGTATCATGGCTTGGGGAAGCTTTGCTTCCTCAAGGCCTGGATATCTTGCCATCATTGAACAAACCATGAATTCTTATTCATATAAAAAAATTCTACTAGAGAATTTTAGTTTATTTATCCATCAGCCTGCATGCAGGTTGGTCATGGAGTTGGGTGGAACATCGATATTAAACATATAAGAGAAGAAGCTTTTAAGGAGAACAATTTCAGTGGTTGGGGAAGGGAAAATCAAAATTTAGACCCAACTCCCTTAGAAATGTTGTGCCAGGACCTGATATCAGCAGTTCACACTAGGAAATACTCAAATGCTGCAAGATGTAACTATTCAGTAAGGAATTAGAGTTACAATCATGTAAGATACTGATAACTAGTTAATAACACTGGTCTCTAATTGATTTGGGGTCAGCACCCAATTTTTCACCACTTTTAATAAACATTAATAAACATTTTATAAATTAACAAAATGAAATTTAATGGTGAGAAAAGTAAGAAAAACCAAATGCAAAGATATAGAATAGATGATACCTGGCTCAACAGTAGCAACTTTGAGAGGGATATTGGAGTCCTAGTTATAAACACTTAAATTTGAGCCAGCAGGGTGCTGCAGCTACCAAAAAAAGCCAACACTGTCCTAGGTTGCATTAACAGAGAGATAGAATCAAGATCACATGAAATGTTAGTACTGCTTTATAATGCCTTGGTTAGACCACATTTGGAATATTGGCTGCAGTTTTGGTTGCCATGGTATAAAAAGGATGTTGAGACTCAAGAAAGAATGCAGAGAAGAGCAACAAAAATGATTAGTGATCTGGGGGATAAAACATGCTAAGAATGATTTCAGGAATTGGGTATGTCTTGTTTAATGAAAAGAAGGACTAAGGGTGACATGATAGCAGTGTTCCAATACCTAAGGACTACCACAAAGAAGAGGAGGATCAACCTATTCTTCAAAGCACCCGAGAGAAGAAGAAGAAGAAACAGTGGATGGGAACCAATCAAGGAGAGAACCAATCTAAAAACAGGGAGAAATTTCCTGACAGTTACAACAATTAATCAGTGGAATGGCTTACCTTCAGAAGTTGTGGGTGCTCTATCACTGAAGATTTTAAAGAAGTGATTGGACAACCATTTGTCCAATTTATCCTGAATGGCCCCTTTCAACTCTATTATTCTTTTAAATTATTATTTTTGCCACTAAACTAATTGTTACATTCTGGTTAACAATTATTCTGATGTTAATAATAATCTGTACATTATTTGAAGTTTAAATTGAAGGATTCTTATTCCATAGCATAATATTTAAGAAATATTAATTATTTATAAAAATATGAAATATTAGTACAGTGGTACTCAACTGCTTTGAAACTGATCCAATTTGGTACTCAACGTAGTTTGATGCAAAAATTTTGCCCCAGTACTCATTGTTTCTTTAGTACTGAACACACAAGCTAGAACTTGTCATTGTTGGCTGCCTTGTGAAGCATTACATTATTCATTATGGGAAAAATGTGTTTGTTGTTTTTGGTACTCATTGTTTTTGGTACTCATTGCATCTCCTGGAACCAATGAATGATAAATACCGAGGTACCACTCTATTTGATTCTTGTTTGTTTCCTTTTTTAATTTAACATTTATGTTTGGAGTCTTTTAAGAAGTGATTCAGCTTTAAGAATATTATACTATGGAATAAGAATCTTTCGATTTAAACGATAGATATAATACAAATCTCTTTGTGCTATATCCAAGCCTGTTCTTTTGTAAGAATACTATTGACTAAACTGAAACCAATTCAATTAGATACAAAGTTGGGAAAACTAATAGCATTAATGGAGTTTTGTTCTATTACAAAATTAGACAGACAGATAGACAGAAGGCATTTTTGCCACAGTTATAAATATCCACTCCATTTAAAATTGGCTTCACATTCATCATTATGGCATAGTTCCAAAATTTCAACTTGATGTGTAATATTTACCCCACACATATTTCCTTTATTTTTATTGGATTAATGAACTAATTACCCATTTCATCAATGGATCTTGTATGACTAATTGGCATGCATTTCAAAATCTAAGTTGAATTTTGATGAACGATTGCGAAAGAATATTCTGAAAAGTTGACATTGTGTTTCCACAACACTATGTGACCTACCACATTCACAATAAACACGAAAATAAAAGGAATTAATAAATCTTTGGCTTTGTAAAATATGGAATAAAGGACTTTTTTGATACTTACTGAAAAATTCATATATTGATTTTTAAACATTCCATGTCTTTATCATACTGCTGTACATTTTACATAAAAATGATCACAAATAAAATATGGTTTCATTGCTTTAATTAAAAATGTTTATATCCTAATAAATGTCACAAAGAATTGTTCTTAGTAGAAAATTCAATGTGGTTTGGTAAACATTAACATATTACTTATTTGGAGCATAGTTTCAAAGTTAGGGATAACTGCATAAAAGCCACTCTCTTATCATAATCATGGCATGTTAATAGCTGCAGAGGAATTAAGCAAAGTTGACTCAATAGTTCCATCTGTTCATTACATCAATGAATAAGAGTTGCAACATCACATGGAACCCACATTCTGAAGTTGCTCTTGGGCTGGTAAGCTGTCATCAACCAGTAATCATAGATGGCACTAATATTTTGGAAGCTTTTAATGATGGTGTTGTTTTGACAAGTCTTCTCTATCTATCATGCTGTCTTTAACTTATATTTTTCTTTGTTGTGCTTTGATGTTTGGTGGATGCTAGTTCTTATTGTTTTATGGAATTTTAGATCACAGATGTTTTATCAGTTTTATATTCTGGTGAAGCCTTTTGTGATTGCAGTGGGATAAAAATGGGGAAAATGAATGAATGAATGCAATCATTGCACATTCCAACAAACATTTAAGCCAGAAGAGAACCATACATTTTAAAAAATTAATGAGCATAGCCACCCACCAAAATTAAGAACAGTTCCTGTTGGTACTTTGTGGTATTGCCTGCGTTTAAGACCAGTGACTCTCACAACAAGAATCTGGCTGCAGTTACAATATTTTGGCTAAACGTGATACAACCAATTACTGAATCCAAGGGGGTAATTATTTTTTCTCATTGGACCACAAAAAGGTTTGTTATGAAAGTTCAGTCAGATCTTCATTATGTAATATTCAATGGTATGCTTATGATTTCTAGGAGCTGATTCCTGACCAGAGAGCAGATGTCTAAAGCAAACAACTATTGGTCTAACTAGGGCTGTGAATGTGATTAAGAATGACTGTTCCTGCACAAAATCAAGCCTTCCTTTTAAGGGATTAGCATCGATGGAACAAGATTCTGCAGAGCTTTGTACGATAATAACCTCTTTTTACTGTAGTTGATGTATGCAATGCTTTCTGCAAGCCAGAATTTTATTACAATTGCTAACAGCAGGTTGTGGGATGTTACATGTCAATTTCCACAAAACAGAATAAAATCTTTCTGGGAACTTTATCAAGACCATTAAAAAAGTTATTACATCTCATCTTGTGAAATGGGAAAGAAACAATCTCATGTTTCCTTCCTCTCATGCCCCGAGGATGATTTCTGGCCTTTTTAAGAGCAGCTGGAATCAAAACAAGTTCCTTTTTTGTTTAATTTGTTTTCAATACACCAGAGCTATATTTAGCCTTTTGGCTTAGTTTCTGAAATATATTCTTCCATCCTTTGAGTTAGTTGATACTTTATCAAATTTGGATAGGTAGAAGGGGAAAAAATCCATCGTGTTTTTTTTTCAAAGAAAAGGGAGAGAGCTTACTCCTCTTCTTACCAGGAAACTAGGCCTTAGTACAGTGGTTCTCAACCTGTGGGTCAGGACCCCTTTCACAGGGGTCGCCTAAGATCATCAGAAAACACATATTTTTGATGGTCTTAGGAACCGAGACAAATTTTATGGTTGGGGGTCACCACAACATGATGAACTGTATTAGAGGGTCACAGCATTGGGAAGGTTGAGAACCACTGCTTAGTAGGTCTTCTGATTTAACTCTTTTCTTTCCTGGTTTTTGTTCAAGCAAGATTAACTTTTGCAAATTGTTTAAATGAAATCATCAGAATAGGAAAACCAATGCAAAAGAACTGAAACCATGGCTAGAAGTACGAATTGTTCTTCCTTCCCCCTTATTTTGAGTATTGAAAATCTAGTCCCAAAGATTCATAGAAGTAAAAATATATATTTTTGTATATTTGTGTATAGTTAATACACATTGAAGAGTGGTTGGTAAAAGTAGTGGTAAAAGATTATTTTTCTGGAGTACTTTAGGATTTCTAAATGAGATCTCATTTCTGCTGATCAAGAATATTATGTTTGGATGCAACAACAAACAAACAGATACTCAGCGTTCCAAATATCATGCAGAATTAAATCAGAGTCTAAGGCAAAACTATCCTTAAAGTTCCAATTTAATAATCAGACATGTTGGCACATCTGCGGAAATCCCAAATCTGAAGAACTTCCTGGGATTTCACCCAGTTGAAAGTTCATGATCTTATCCCCACACCCATAAATCCATCACATGGTCCAATCTTCTTCCACGCTGGCATCTCCACCCCGCTGGTTCCGGTCAGGTGTCAAGGTGCGGAGACAAAAGATGACCTTGGCTTCTAGAAAAGAATGACAACAACACATTCCACAATTCTACTCCTTTCTATTCCCCCCTCCCAATTACTACACTAAAGAAACAGCATAATGAAATAATAGAAAGGGTGGCAGGCCAAAGATTCTAAAAAGGAATATAACTGCAGGCCTGACAAGATATTCTGTATTCATCTAAGATAAAAGTGGATCCATATGGAGAAGTAGAATATTTTTCACGGGAGAATGCATGAGATACACCTCCAGCACTGAAGTGAATGGTTCCAAGGCTTAAATGAGAGTTTCTTTCATATGGGATAGGGGGTCCCCAATCTTTCCAGCTCCCTGGACTGGTGGCAATGGCAGAGGCAGCAGGAGGGGAGGAGATAGCTATATGTGAGCAATTCCTCATATGCACAAATGGAACTTTGTGTGCTCGCCCGCCACCTTCACGGCCCATTTCCCAACAGGCCAGAGCCCAATAATGGTCCACAGACCAGGGGTTGGGGACCCCTGATATGAGAGATACCATTAAACAATTACAGTTCAATATCTCTGTTTTACTATGATCTGCAGCATATATTTCATATTGATAGAATAATTGAGAGGGACAAGATAGGACAGAATCTGATCTTGGAAAAAAAGCTAAGCATGGTTGTACCCCTAAGTATTTAATAGGTGACCACTAAGAAATCCTAGGATTTCAAACTCGACTGAAAAGATAAAAATCCAGGAGAGGGCAAGAGCAAAGCCATGCTAGTGCCAAGAAAACAACAGATGTCTACAATATATAGTCACTAGGGCCAGACTTGATTTAAAACAGTCTCAGATATATGCTTCCCAGTTGTTTTGACTGTTCTCTGGCCAGTTTTACAATGCTTCTTAATCCACGTCATGCCTGAAAGTTCAGAATTGAAAGATTCTTCTGGATAATATGAGTAGGATGCTCTTTCCTTCTCCCACATGTAAAATGGAGAGTACCACTACTTTGGAGTGCAAAGTAATGGATAGAAAATGAAGATGTCTCATAAAATCAAGCAGGGGAACGGCTTTTTCCCCCCAGAAAATATCAGATGGAGAGGTTGTGTTCGGCCCAGTTTTTTCCATCAGTGAGCAGGATAAACGGTAATATCTTTATCAGTTTGCCCAATGAACCACTTTTATTGCAAAACCCTCATTACATTCACTGAAGTTTCCTATTCAAGGAGCTTCTGAATCTGATTCTTACCTAGGTCCAAGGAAGCGCTGGAGTATGTTAGTTCTGTCTGATCCAAGATGAAATGAGATAAGGAAGGGAAGTAGAAAAAAATGAAATAAAATTTGGGCTGCAAAATGTCAGATGACTACTACATGACATTTAGTAGTTCTCTGTATTTGGACAACTTCTACAACCCAGAACTGGAAGCCTTAGTGCAACAGTTCTCAACCTGTGGGTCGGGACCCCTTTGGGGGTTGAACAACCCTTTTACGGGGGTCGCCTAAGACCATCGGAAAACACACATTTTCAATGGTCTTAGGAACCGAGACACCAATCTGATGGTTGGGGATCAGCACAACATGAGGAACTGTATTAAAGAGTTGCGGCATTGGGAAGGTTGAGAACCACTGCCTTAGTGGAAGGCAACCAATATTCTTTATATAAGGAGAAAGAAAGTAATAATACTTGCTTTCCTTGTGGCTAGATTAAAGCTGGATATGTAGCACTCAGCTGAATTATATAAACTAAATTAAACTCATAATGGCATTTATGCATGACAGTTATCTTATAAAGCAGCAGGTAGATGTTCGCTTACACTGTGTGATATTTCACATTTCACCTCTGCAGAAAACAATTTAAGTAAAACATGTTAAAAGATAATTAGATTTGATTTGGCTATCCTGCTGCTATGGTAGCTATTTGGCATGCTTTATCTTTTTATTTCCTTTTTTCCTTCATCCAATTTGGAGTTGAGTAACTAGCAATAGATATTGTCCAGAACATATAAGCAAATCCTCTTGTAACTAACATTTTCAGCATGTTCCTTAGGGCAGTGGTCCCCAACTCTGTGGACTGGTGGCGAAGGGAGGATTATTTCACATGTGCATGTACCGCTTGTGCAAATGCAGCTTTCCACACTTGCCTGCTGCTTGCACGGCCCAGTTCCCAATGGGCTGTGGCCCAACACCAGGCAGTGAACTGGAGTTTCGGGAACCAGTTTATCCTAATTCTGTATTAGACAGGAAAAACCCCTATTTTGTTGAAAATGTCCAGAACAAATGTAATTTCTAAAGTTGGATTTCCCCCCTTTCCAGACGGAGCCCCCTTGTGGAGTACTGTGAAGCTGTTACCATGGCAACTCCACTATACTGTATAGTAGAAGCCATTTTATGGCACAACAGGCTGTATCTTAACAAAACATATACCCTGAGGGGTATTAGGGATGTCTTATCCCACACAGCATTTGTTTCCAGAGAGTAAGTCATCTGTGTACCAAGTTTGATTGAGATTACTCGAGGCGTTCCAGAGTTATGCTGGAACACACATACATACACACAGAGAACCATTTATATACATAACGATTTAGCTGATTTTAAAAAAACCCAGTTAAACTCACAATCTATTAGGAATCATAGAATTATTTAAAGGTTCTCACTTCAATGCAGATAAATAGTTTTCAAACAGAAGGAGAAATCTTACATTGGACTTCGCCTCCTATAAGCTTCCCAACTACTTTTTTTTTTGAGATCCAAAACCAAACATCAAACAGAGGGGAAAGGATGCAAATTGACAAGATGGAGAGAATGTTAGGAGAACCATGCATCAGTACCATTTTGCTTCTCTAGCTAACCCTATTTGGGCTACTTATGTAAAATACACCAGTCCTGGAATAGGCACCGGTGTATCTTTTTTGATACCGTCCTGATAAATCCTCATCCAAGAAGGAACATCAATAGGATGAGGAGCTTTGCTGACCAGATCTCACACAGCCAGACTCAACTGCTAAGAAACATTACATGGTCAATTTCTACAAATGACCAAAGAAGAAATAGATAAAGATAAAACCTGGCAATAGCTTACAGCTGGAATATTAAGAAAAATAATGAAAGGCTTAATGTTGGCTGCTCAAGAGCAAGCTATTTGAACTCATGCAATCAAGGCCAAAATTGAAAAATCATCAAATGATTCAAAATGCACTTTGTGCAAAGAAGCAGAAGAAACAGCAGATCATACACTCAGGGCATGTAAGAAGCTAGCACAAAGAGTGATATAACACAGTCACCAAAATGATTCATTGGAACATCTGCAAAAATTATCATGTAATGAAAAATTGATGGGAACATGTAATTGGAAAAAATAGTCAAAAATGAGCAGGTTAGGCTTGAATTGAAAGAATGGATTAGTAAACTAAAAGAAAATCAGGTATATATATAAATGGGAAGACTGGAAGAACAAGATAAAGAATATAACAACTAAAAAACTATTTAGCAGATATTAAATTAAATTGGTTGAATTTAATACAATTAGAGAAATGTATAAAAGTGGAAGAAAGATTCAAGGACAAAAATAGTTAACAAAATTTGAAATGATTATAAAAGAATGTGAGATCAACGAAGAATATATAAGGAAAGGAATAATAGGGAAAATATATAGCATATTAACTGAATTAGAAGAGCAGGCAAAAGGTTTAAAATTAATTTGGGAATCAGATTTGGGAGATATAAATAATGATTGGAAAAATATTTGGAATAGAAGAGTATATAAGAATATGTCAGTTAGTGGAGGTGGTACCTAACACCACATAAATTAAATCAAATAAATGGTAAATATACAAATATTTGTTGGAGGTGCAAGAAAGAGGTTGGAACATATAAACATATGTGGTGGGATTGTGATAGTGCACAAAAAATATGGGACACGGTGTTTAGAGAAATTAGAGCTCTGTTGAATGTAAATTTAGAGATGTCACCGAGGATTGCATTATTGTTGCTGGTGGAAAAACGGGATATAAATGTAACAAAAAAGGAATTGATTGTAAATTTGATAATGGCAGCTAAATTAGTGATGACTAAATATTGGGGACGAAATTGGGACATTCAAAGAAATGAGTGGTATAATGAAATTTGGAATATGAAAACACATGATAAGTTAACAACAGAAATTAAACTTAAAAAAGGGATGATTAAAGTAAATAATTATAATGAAATATGGGGGGATTTTATAAAATTAGTGTTGGTGGAAGGCAAAGGGAATAAATCTACTGAAGAATATATGTTGCTTTGGATGGTGTAAGGGCACAATTGGAATATATTGTATATCTAAGAAATATAAGGGGGAAGAAAGGTCTCTAGGGAGTGGGGAGTGCACTGTAATATGTGTTTCTTTTTCTTTTGTCTTTCTTTCTTTGTTTTGTATTCAGTTATATATGTACTGTTTGTATTATTTGTATTTTAAAAAATGCATAAAAAATAAAAAAATGAGAAGGTTAAATATTGTGAGATTTACAATACAAACTGATAAATTCTTGGCTCATAACACACCAGATTTAATTTTAATTGAAAATAAAAACGTGTGAATAATTGATGTGGCAATACCAGGAGATAGTAGAATGGAAGACAAAGAATTGAAGTAGTTCGCATGGTATTAACATTTGGAAATTGAAAGATTATGGCATAACCTAACCCCAGTAGTCTCAGTGATTACTGGCACTGGGTGCCATATCCAAATAATCTTGCTGTCAGGGTTCCAAATAGCATCCAAAAGTAAATCAGAGTCCGAGGCAAAGGATTCCTCAAAGTTCCAATTTATTAAGAGAGCCATATTGGCACATCTGGGAAAACCCGAATCTGAACGCTTCCCAGTTTTCCCACCCAGTTGAAAGTTCAAGATCCTGCCCCCACACCCACAAGTCCACCACATGGTCTAATCTTCCATTGCCATGCTTTCAAGTTCCGCCCATCCAGTTCCAGCCAGGTGCAGAGACAAAGGATGACCTTGGCTTTCTAGAAAGAATATTATTATGGCTACATATCATCCCACTCCATATAATCCCCCCTCCCATTTTCCCACAATAGAAACTAGACAGTAGAAAGTGTGGCAGACCTGAAGTCCAAAGAAAAGATGGCTTGCAGGAATGACATTTGCATGAAACTTAAAAAATCTGTGCATTGACAAAATTTCCACCTATCAATTACAAATGGTCATACTGCTGGAACTGCATACATACTATACTAATACATTACAACTTCCAAGATTCTTGGGAAGAACTTGATGCACTTGAAGGCCTACAGCAGCTAAAGAACTGGCAACTGTGATTTCATATTGTTATGAACATAATAATAACAAAATCACCACCAGTCAATTGCAAAAGGCAGCATTACTTGAAACAGCTTACATCCTGCAACATTACTTGCAGACCTGGCTCTGCCACTTTGTCTGGGGCTCCAAAGTGGGAGTTTCACATTGGTGGTGGCTACTAGACTGATAGCAAACTCTATGTCCCCCAAGCCCCGCACCCCTTGCTTTCCCCTGTCCATTTTAAATCTCATATTCCTGTACCTTCATTGTTAATTCCATTGTTTTATCTTTACTGTTTCATTGATTTGATACTGTTATGTTTACACTTCTTTTCATTTCTCTGTGTTTACTGTTGTAAGTCATCCAGAGTAGCCCCTCGGTGAGATGTGTTGCACGTAAATTTAATAAACAAACAAATAAATAATGCTTTTAACACCATCAAACAACAACACCCGTCTATTCCAAGTCCTTCGGAAGGATTCAATTGGTAGATAAAAATGCCAAAACAAATCTAAACATCTGGCTGGCTGTGCGACCAACCATAATACTTTGTTAAACTCATATGCTGCCTGACTGTCAACACTCAGGGTGACTCAAAATTCCTAGAAGATTTGAACTAACACTTTTCTGTGTACACAAAATTCTTAATTGCTATGCTATTTTAACTCTAGCCCTGTGGTTCCAGATTACAGCTCTTAAAATTCTATTTTTCTATGGGAATCAACTTCTTAATGCTTTACCCAAATTTTATATCATATGTATTTATTGAAAATATTTGTATAACTGCCCACCTTAAAACCAACTCACATGCAATTTTGCCTTTCTTTCGACTGATCATTGCATTAAAACCTATTTTGCTCATGGATCAAAATATTAAGGCTGATGAAACAACCCAGATAATGCTGGACCGAGAGGTAAAAGTATCTTAAACAGCTCTTCTCTAGTTTATGTGGATTTAATTAAATACTGCCATTTTGGTGTTCAGAATGTCAGATTGGAGCTGAAGGCACATTTATTAAAGAATTATATTGAGACTAAAGGAATACAGTTTAAAAGCGTGGGCATTCTAATTACAAATCAGATCCCAAAATGGTTATAGTAGTTTTATATAATAGCACATATTGCAAATTTAAACAGATGACAGAGTGCATGCAGTAAATCCAAATAATGAGCCTCTCTGGAGGAGTAAGGGGGCGACAATTTATATTCCCCAAGTTGCACTTTTTATAATGCAGTACATATATGCAACGTTTTAATGAGCTGCTCTAGGAAGACTGCACACAATATATTCTGCATTACAGCTGTCTATCAAAAAAGGTGGAATGGAACTATCTCATTTATGTAATTATCACAGACCATTTGTCTCAGTATAAGGCTAATTAAATGGAAGGAAGAAAATCATAATACAGTAATCTTCTGCATGATATTTAGTTATAAAGCCAGCTACTGTTAATGCTGAAATGATTATCTATTTTATTCAGCTAACTTTACTCATGATTAATTCCAAAAGAAAATAATGGGTGAAAGTTATATTAGTTAATATTTCTATTGACTTCAATATCATAAATGACTAACTGTAATTAGTTCAGGACCATCATGTCACTCCTCCATATATACTTCATAAAGTGCTGTTCTTAGCCTAAATGTAACTTTTATAAATGTTGTTAATTTACACAGTACATTGGCACATACAAACTATATGAACATTTTTTTTGAAAGAATTTTATTGGTTTTTAAAAATTTTGGGGGAAAAGGGTAGGTGGATATATTCCCAAAAAAATTTTTGGCAGCTCCATCGTGCTAGAGGTAGGAATCTCTCTAATTCTCACAACTTTTTACAGAAAAAACAAACAAAACAAAAGATAAAAGATAAGCAAAAACATCTTATTATACATTGTATCAACCATGTGTTCAATCATCTCTTTTGCCACTTTCTAATATATCAACAATTAAAATGATATTCCAGATGTATTTATTTTGGTGACCTGAATCTTTCCGTTATTGTTCCCTTCCCCTTGTCCCCAGGAGGAGCCGCAGTCCCTCCCTCATTCATGTCTTGTGTTTTGTCGCCTTTTTCATTACTTCTTATATTTCCGTCCTCTAGGAGGGCACTATGTTTTTTAATGAAGGCTTCTGCCTCCACGATTGTGTTAATTCTAATTCTGTTTCCCTCCCAGAAGATCAGCATTCCTTCTGGCAATAACCATCTAAACCAAATTCCCTTATTATATAATTTCTTTGATAAGGAAGAATACTTCCTCCTCTTATCTCTTTTTTTCCCGGAATTTGCTTAAGAATGGCAATTTCTTTATCTTTATATTTTAGTGGTCACCCCCTCTGAGCCCCTAGGATCTCATCCCTCAAGGTCTTCCTAAGAAAGTTAACATGTACTTTCCTTGGAACATTATGTGGTCTGGCATATGCTGAATTAATCCTATAAACCAGATCTATATCCCACCACAACTGTTCTTTATCTCTTTTAATATATTCTGCTAAAATTGTACTCATAATATCCTTAAGATCTTCATCTTCTGTCTCTGGTAGGTTCTGGAATCTGAGAAAGAAGGACATTCTATCAAGTTCTATCTTTGCCATAAAATTTTCCAATTCTATATTCCCCTTCTGGACTGCCTTAACCTCCTACCCCAGCCCAGCTGCGCCCTTCTCTAGCACCCCAATTCTCTGTTTATTTTCTGTTATTTGTTGCTGCACACTTTTAAGCTCATCTCTAAAATCTGCTACCTCCTTTTTCAACTCATTTTGTCCCTGCATAATAGCTTGAAACATTTGAGTAACTGATAAATCTTTTAAACTCTCTCCAGTCTTTTCTTGTAAAAATGATGAAATGTTTATCTGTTGAATCGTTGGACTGGATGCAGTAGAAGTTGGTGCCGAGGCTGCTTTGCCTGTAGGTGGTTTTCTGGGCCCCATTGTCTAAGTTCAGAAAGAGTAAAAATCTTTTGCAAAAGAAATGGCGTCTGTGAAGCGTGCAGCCGAGCGAGTCCGAGAAGACAGGCAAATCCAAAAGTGAAAATTAACCTTCTGTCACAGTTCCAAGCCAAGAAGTCACTCAAAAAAAAGAAAAAAAAAAGAAAATCAAATAGTCCAAATCCAGAAAGACCACGTAATAGGAGAGGCTCCAAGAGTCCTTCAGAGGGGATAATATAAAGCCAGACTTTCTTCAAAGGTAGTTTCAAAAGGCAGGCTTCATTTATAAGTGCGAAGAAGAAGAAGGAAGAAGGCCATCTTGGCTCCTCCTCAGGGTCAGGAGCAGAACATTAAAAACTTCCATAAAACTTTCAAAACAACTCAGCAATCAGCTCTTGCAGTTATGATATAAATCTTTTCACATAGTTAGTTCAAGTGGCTAATTCAATTTTTTGCTCTCTATCTCCATTCCGAGATTGAGAGACAGTCCAAATGCTGCTTTGCCTGAGAGGGGTAGAAGAAGAAAAAAAAAAACCCTCCAATCTTCCTACTTCAAACAGATTGAATCCACAACTTGTAAAAAAGCCGCTACTCATCAGTTAAAAGCAATTAAGGAGATTGGAGCGAATTTCTCACCTCCAACACTTCAGCCGCTGCATGTAGTTAACTCTTTCCTTCCAGAATCCATTCAGTGAAGGTGCTGTTATGAACCCCCTATGCTCCCTGGCTCCTAAGGCGAAACTGGAGACCCCCCCATGGCTGCCGCCTATCGGGGGGTTCCAGTGGTCCGTCCAAGACCCCCTGTGCTCCTAAAAGGAGCCCACTGGAGAAGCGAACAGCGGACCAACGTCTGTCGCCTTCGGAAACCGGAAGTGATCTCCTATATGAACATTTTTATTGTTCCCTAAATTTATACATAAAATCTAGCTCCAGGTATAGGGCTCTGACAAATAGTTATATACTAGGTTTTAATAATTCATTTCAAAAAGATGCAGAACACCTAAGATATCAGGAAAGATCTCTTGATGAATCTGATTTGGCCTATATGTCACAAAAACTTATTATCTCTTATTTCTTATCTCTTTGCTGATCTTTTTCGTCAATCTTTAGAACTCTGTCTTCCACTTTCTTCATTTGATAAACATCCTCAATTTTTCCATCAAGTTTTGATGTTTTGTATTCTATATTCTCCAATCTCTTCTCAATTTTCTCTGTTACTACTAGTAATTTTTGAATTTCAAACATAATCATTTGCAATGTTAGTTTCTTTTTTCTGCTGCGCCATTCTTCCAATTTGTAAACACTGCCACTATAGCATTCAAGGCTTTTTATTAAATTTCAAGCAAATTCATTATAATCTTTCAAGTAAAGGTTTTGTCTTCCCTCCAATCCAGCTGGTGATAGAACTCCCGAAGAACACCTGTATAAACAATCTGTGCTCTTCCTACTATCACTCTAAATAAACAAGCTGAGAAGCCTTGGAGTGTCAAATGATCAAAGAGAAAGAGAAGAAACAATGTTTCCAAGCCTCCAGCCTCTAAGTGGCAGTGTTACTTCTTTTCCCTCTGTTATTACAGCCCTCTTTATATTCCTTTCTTATATCTTCCTTATGCTCCAAATTTAAAGAAAAAAAATCTGAAAATGGAGAAAAAAAACAATCCAAGAAAGCATTATAGAAAAAAAGGAAATTTTTTATTTCATAAGTATAAGAAAAAATAAAAAGCAGTAGAAGAAAAACTAATCCATTCAGTTTAAAAAATAGGGAACATTTGAAAAAATTCCATCCATAAAATGAAAAATTTAAAAACGATAACAAAGTTTAATGTAGCTTAATTTTGTCGCTTCCTCTCTTCTGTCTTCGATTTTAATTTAGCTTTGATTTTTTGGGGGTAGTCTCTTTTCTAATAATAAAATTTCCTCACCAATTCAACCGGCTTTCTCTTTCCGTTTTCTTTCCAGAGCTGTCCCAACTTCAGCAGCTTCAAGGCTGCGTTTCTGTTGTCAGAAATAAGAGCTTCTTCTGGATCAATCAGGGACTTTGCGGTGTCCCTGAGATCAGCAGGATGTACTCTTCACTATCACCATCTCTGCGGGATGGTTTAGGTCCAAAAGGACCGTCCAGTGGCAGAAATATCGACTGTGATCTTGGAGCTCCAAGATCGCACGTCGTGTCGTTGCGACGTCAGCTCCTCCTTGTAATTGTATATATCTTTTAACTTCTTGAGATATTAGCAATTTTATTGATGGTGTTTTCCTGAGGAAAACTGAAAGCATTTCCCTATCTGTAAAAGCTGTTATCAAAAATGAGTAAGTGCTCAACATTTGTTTGAGTTGAGAAAGGAAACCTGATTGAATTTCTGAATATGGGGGAGGATGCTCTCATCCTAGGCTTGAATTGGCAATCTTGAGAAGTTAATCTGAGAAAATTTAACAGGATGGGGAAAATGTGTTTGGAAAAATGGGCACGAAGGCATTCTGAGCCTCAGAACAGAAAAGCAAAATGTGTGATTCACATCAACTAAGCCATCTTTAGAATGGAGCTGTTGCTGGTGCTCATATGGGACTGGTGAATGTAGGTTGATTGCTGTTCTCGTACCTGCCCTTTATATTTTGCGGAGTGGACGCATGTTAGGCAGGTATTCACCTGAACTTCTTGATGGAGATGTGATCATAATTGCAGATTAAGTATGGAGAGAGAGAGAGAAGGAGAAGTTTAGGCATGCAAGGATGATGCAGAGGACAAAAGAGGGAATGGTTTGGGTACCAAGATAACACAGCTGGGGGGGGGGGAATTAAACATCTTCTGTCTCTGAGAATCAAATTAATCTACAATCCTTCCCTTAGTCTTTCATAAAGCCCTGAGAAGGTGATCTGCTCAGGTAGAATTATCATCTGAACCAGGAATTTCAACAATAACCCTAGCGTATTTTACAATTGCATATGTTTCCCATCTTATTTTTAGCTATAGTTATGTCTGTGAGCAACACCAAACAGGATTCAGAAGCTTAATATAGTCCAATGGCGTTGGCTATCCCATTTCTTGTTTATTGAGTAAATCACAGTGGGCTGGGTTCATAAAGGACATCATGATATAATCCATGGGGCAGAAACTAACCACAGCTAGGTTTGCACAATATTCTAAGCCAAAAATGTATTACATTTAAGTTGGCTGCTTACAAATGAACTCTGATGTTGTGTTATTGTAATGTAGTATGTTTTAAATAACTGAAACCAAATTAAGTTACAATGGTTTATTTTTCCTTTGAACATAACTGTTATGCAATTCAGAAAGAATATAATTTTCATTTGGGGAAAAAAAACTATAGTTGGCAGATTGTTGTGAAAAACATTTTATTTTTACTTGGTTAGAGATTATTCCTTCAGCTTCAGGACTTTTTGGTTGGAACAGTTTTGTGTTGTCACATCCTGTGATGAAGAAACAAGGAGCTTATAAATTCCAAAGAGCATTTTGCCTTCTCTTCATGCAAGAACATTTTGAGCTTTTGAAAGGTTATGATTGTCTCATCACATAAATATAAAATTAGTAATGGAGCAAGTCATATTTTTGAGAATGTTAAAGAAGTGGGATATTTTTATATTGTTTGGTTGATCAGTTTTCTAGTACAAAACAAAACAAAAATAAATCACCACTTGTAGATGATGGCAGATATAATAATATAGAAGAAAATAGTGCTGTTATTTTCCAGTTGTTCATAATTAACTTCAGGGCTGAGTCAAAATGTCCAATTATTCTTTGTCAAAAGCGCATACTTTTTTGAGCAGTGCCAAATCTTCTGTATTTTTATTTCATGTTTTCACCAATTTGTTACCTCCACTTGTTCTCACTGATATTATCCAGTGCTGGATCTGATTGAACATGTTGCATTGTGACATCATTCCATTTAGGGCACGATGAGCCGTCGTGTCGCAGTGGTTAAAATGCAGTACTGCAGGGCAATTCTGCTGACTGCCAACTGCCACAGTTTGGCAGTTCGATTCTCACTGGCTCAAGGTTGACTCAGCCTTCCATCCTTCTGAGGTCGGTAAAATGGGGACCCAGATTGTTGGGGGCAATATGCTGACTCTGTAAACTACTTAGAGAGGATTGTAAAGCATTGTGAAGCCGTATATAAGTCTAAGTGCTATTGCTCTGATGTTAATTAAATAGGGGTCACTCATGTAATAATTCTTTTTTTCATTTTTCTCCATTATCATTATGACTGTAGTAGGCGATGTGCAATAAAACACCTCCTATTTACAAATAGAAGTACAATTACAATGCAATGGCCTTCCTAAAAAGTGATAGGGAAATCATTGTGTGACTATACAGGATCCAGGGAATGCCTCTTAATGCCTTCAAAGTTTAAGGAACCATCCCCTCCTGAAATAAAATATTAATCACCTCCTAGATCCAGGTAACCAGATTAATTCCTGATCTCTCTAGAATCCCAGAGGAGCAGGGGACATACTAAAAAACAGGTATCCACATGCCCAAAGAACTGTCAGGAAACATGGCAAGATATTACTTCAGGATTCATACATTCTGAAAATCAAGCTTTGCTGAATCTGAGTGATTTTTGTGCAGCATAGCTGCCAGGAAAGATATTTAAAAGCAATTCCAATAGGGGTTACTCTATGTGCCCCCCCCTCCCCATTTTCCCCAAAAAACCTTCTGGCCAACTTGTGTAAAGAATGAAGAGAAGAATACTTCATTTACTGCCATAGTATAGGCTTGAACTTTAGCTCATGCCTATTCTTAATCTGATTCACTTCCAGCCATCTTACATTGGTGCTCCAGGTGTTCTTTCTGTCACTTCATTTCCTGCACTGCTCAGTAAACCAAGGAACCAGCTGGAGTTGGCAAACAGACTTGGGATTAATTGATTCAAGAGTGTGGCCAGTGGCCTTTAGCTAACCAGGCGATCTGTAGAACCCCATACCAGATTGTTGGTGTTCTGTCTGAGGTAAAGCATGTGCACACATGGTGGGTAAATGAGATTTACTATAGAGAGCAAATATACAGTAGATACTGGCAGACAAGGCATGAAGTGCATGGAGATATAATTCCCAAGCAGTTCCCAAATCCTTAAGAGCTTGTCTGAGTGAGTTTGATAGTCAGACTTTGAAGGAGCAAACACAGGAATAGACTCAGTCACAGTCTTGAAAGGAAGTGCACTGCAGCATGATTGCCAGTCAATCTGGGTCACGAAGCAGAGGTTTTACTAGCAAGATGTACAGGAAGAAAACGTATAGAATGTTGTTGTTTCCAAAAAAAAGTTGGCGGGTAGTGATAGTTTTTAAATAGAGCTAGCGGCCTGTGCAGGTAATAAAAAATGGGGATTCCCTTGATGGCGAGAGGCTGCACAGCATACCTTTATCCTATTTAGCAAACTTGGTGACATTCTACTGGGATGATCTTGAATCTGAAGGCCAAATAAGGAATAATGGATGGAAACTGATCAAGGAGAGATTCAACCTAAAAATAAGGAGAAATTTTCTGACAGTGAGAACAATCAACCAATGGAACTGCTTGCCTTCAGAAGTTGCGGGAGCTTCATCACTGGAAGCTTTCAGGAAGAGACTGGACAGTCATATCTCAGAAATGGTATAGGGTCTCCTGCTTGAGGGGGAGGTTGGACTAGATGACCTACAAGGTCCCTTTCAACTCATTCTATTTTATCACCTTATGCCCCTAGATCCTCAGCATGTTCCTCTAGACTAGAGCAATGCCTTCCAAGTCTTTCTGGTGATTGTAGCATCAATGGCAGCATCTTCTAGTTCAGCTCCTTCCAAAACTGAGCTGACTGTGGCAATTGGGAAATTCCACAAGCAGTTGCTGGAGTCCTTCTCGATCATAAATCATTTGTGGTGGATCTTTCTACTTAGCTTGTTTTCTCCTCAGGTAGCAAGGGGCAAATAATTTCATTTAAACCAGAAGTGATCAGACCATGGCAAAGTTCTGGATTTTATTCTCCATATCCAGATCACTAAACAATTGTTCTGAGGCAAAACACAAAATCTAATATATGGCTCCTTACATACTTGAGCTCTGAGATTACCAAGCGTTAACTCATGGTTGATATGGAGGCCATGGACTCCTGAACTCTCCTAAATCCGACACCTGAAACAAGGAGATTGAAGCCACCCAATCAAAGTGACAGCAATACCAGCTTTGAGATACACCAAAAGGATTCTCAGTTTTTCTCTCTGATCCAGCTTAACAAATAGACCAGGGGTGTCCAAACTTGGCAACTTTAAGACTTGTGGACTTCAACTCCCAGAATTCCCCAGCCAGCAGAGCTGGCTGAGGAATTCTGGGAGTTGAAGTCCACAAGCAGAGCTGGCCGGGGAATTCTGGGAGTTGAAGTCCACAAGTCTTAAAGTTGCCAAGTTTTGACACCCCTGAAATAGACCCCTCATGCCCAGTGAGAAGCAGATGCCCTGGTGGCAGGAAATTATTTTCACTGCCACCCTAAGTTCCTAGTTTTGGCATTGAGGCTGAAAAAGAATCAAAACCTGGGAAAGCAAAGTTATGGGCGAGCAAAATTATGGTCCTTACCTTGTCAGGTTTTAGTAATGTATGCCAGATCTACCAGCTGTTTTCCTTACAGAGAGACTTGGCATTTACCATCATCAACGAAAGCCAAAGTCACCAATGACACTTATACTACTCCAGAAAAGAAGAAAAGACAATGGCCAAAACGCAAAACAAAAACAAAAAAAACCCCAAGTAGAAATACAGGAAGCATAATTGGTAAATTGGCAGGAAAAGAAAAGTGTAATTAATAGTTTTAGAATTTAAGGGCTTTATAGGAGGGTTTTTTTTTGTCAGAATCATTGATTTCTATTCCCTTCCCCTCCAATAGGGAATACTGACAGCAATCTTATTTTCTGTGTTAATAAAGAACGTTTCTGTTGTCTAACATTCTGCTCCCAGCAGGAACTATTTGGAGCATTTGAATTAGAATCTTTACTATAAATGCACAAAGCAGCAAACTAGCTGAGCCTTTCTGGATTTGGGATGCAAGGCCTGAAATGACAGCTCGAGGTAGGCAAGCTTCAATGAAAACAAATGGATGCCAATTCATTCCTCCAGAACACAGGTGGTGTGTGTTATGCAGGGAAAGTGAGCCAACTCATTTTGTTCAGGCAGGAGTGTGGCTGAGCCAAGTTTCTGACAGGCAGATAGCTTGTCTCGTAGAGTGGAAATCTAAATGAGAAACTCACAGCAGGCTGATTTAAATGAACTGTCAATGCAAACAGAATAATACAACCATTTTTATGCCGGATATAAATTTGGAGAAATAAAGTAATAAAATAAAATAATGAAATGAAAGGATATGGGCAAAAAAAAATAAAGAATTTTATTTTATTTTATTGCTATATATAACTAAAATGTCTTTTTACATAAATGTGGTAACAATGCATGTACCATCTAGTTTATAGGAGGCAGGCAGCAGTATACTAGCTTGCAAAATAGCATTTTTTATTAGAAATTATAGCTTGCATAGAATAACTTGAGCCAGGTTGTAATAAAAGTAGACTTTTGTTATGCTTCTGGCATCCTGACCGATTTGTGCCAGAATATGCTTACTGTTAGCTGGAATATTGCAAATGAAAGGGAAAAATATGACTAAATCTGATAAACTAGTGGTCTATGAAATGTTCCTAAAAAGTATTATATGAAAACTTTGATTGACCAAAGCCATGATGGGTGGTTTTATTTATTTATTTATTTTATTTCTTAGATTTTTAGACCGCCCCTCTCCCAAAAAGGGACTCGGGGCGGTGTACAGTCAATACAATAAAACCAGTCATAATAATTAAATACATTTAAGCTACATTTAAAATACATTTGGAGGGGGAGATAGGCTGTACTAAGAAATAAATACCTAAAAACATCACAATTAAAACCCCAAACCCTAAAATAAAATAAATCCCTGGGAGGTAAAACTAAGAAAGTGCCAGGCCAGCTGATTGAAATAGGTGAGTCTTTAACTTTTGCCGGAAGGAACGGAGGTCGGTGGTAGTTCGAATGTCTGGGGGGAGGTCATTCCAGAGGGTTGGGCCCATCACAGAGAAGGATCTACTCCTAGGTGTCGCCCGCTGGCATTGCCTAGCAGACGGCACCAGGAGGAGCCCCTCCCTGTGTGAGCGGATAGGTCGCAGGGACGTATGTGTTAGGATGCGATCCTGCAGATAACTGGGTCCTCTGCCATGGAGCGCTTTAAAGATGGTAATCAATACCTTGAAACGCACCCGAAAGGCCACAGGTAGCCAGTGCAGCTCGCGCAGGAGAGGTGTTACGTGGGAGTAACGTGTACGTCCCATAATAACCCGCGCGGCTGCGTTCTGAACTAGCTGCAGTCTCCGGATGCGTCCCAAGGGAAGCCCCATGTAGAGGGCATTGCAGTAGTCCAGGCGAGACGTCACCAGCGCATGAGTGACCGTGCGCAGGGCACTCCGGTCCAGTAGGGGGCGCAATTGGCGCACCAGGCGAACCTGGTGGAACGCCCCCCTTGCCACGGCTGCCACATGGTCCTCCATTGACAGCCGGGCATCAAGGAGGACGCCCAAATTGCGCGCCCGCTCCACAGGGGACAGTTGTTCGCCCCCTATGGCCAGCGATGGAGTCAGCTGGCTGAACCGAGGTGCCGGTAACCACAGCCACTCGGTCTTGGAGGGGTTGAGTTTGAGTCTGTTGTCCCCCATCCAGACCCCGACGGCTTCCAAACACCGGGACATCACTTCGACAGCCTCGTTGGGGTGGTTTGGGGTTGAAATATACAGCTGAGTATCATCAGCGTAAAGATGGTACTCAACCCCAAAACCACGGATGATCTCACCCAGCGGCTTCACATATGCGTTGAACAGAAGAGGCGAGAGGACCGACCCCTGTGGCACCCCACAAGTGAGTGGCCTCAGGGACGACCTCTGCCCCCCTGTCAACACACATTGCTTCCGGTCGGAGAGGTAGGAGCCGAACCACCGCAAAACGGTGCCTCCGACTCCCATCCCCTCCAACCGGCGCAATAGGATACCATGGTCGATGGTATCAAAAGCCGCCGAGAGGTCTAATAGGACCAGGATAGAGGAACAACCCCTATCTCTGGCCCTCCAGAGATCATCAACCAACGCGACCAAGGCTGTCTCAGTGCTGTGCCCGGGTCGGAAGCCGGACTGGCGTGGGTCTAGATAATCGGATTCGTCTAGGTGTCGTGGAAATTGCTGCGCCACCACATTCTCAACAACCTTCGCCAAGAAGGGGAGGTTGGAGACTGGACGATAGTTAGCTAGCTCCATTGGGTCGAGCGAAGGCCTCTTGAGCAAGGGTCTCACCACCGCCTCTTTCAAGGCGGTTGGTAAGTATCCCTCACCCAGTGAGGCGCTCACCAGGCCCAGGAGCCAGCCTCGTGTCACCTCCCAGGCTGCCAGTACCAGCCAGGAGGGGCACGGGTCCGTTAAACAAGTGGTGGGTCGCAGCCGTCCACGTAACCTGTCCAAATCCTCGGGGGCAACAGAGTCAAACTCCTCCCAGAATGGTCTCTCAAGACTCGCTGTTGGCGGCTCGTCTGGTCCACTGACGGAGGTCCACCCGCTCCGGATCTGATCGATTTTGTCCTGAAGATATTCCCCAAACTCCTCTGCTCTACCCTGTAAGGGTGTCTCCCGCGCCCCCTGCGATAAAAGGGAGCGAGTCACCCTAAACAGGGCGGCAGGGCGGTTATCCGCGGACGCAATAAGAGCAGCACAGTGTCTACGTTTGGCCGCTCTTATTGCCACAAGGTAAGTCCGCAAATAGGCTCTTACCTGTGTTCGGTCAGATTCGGAGCGTGAGGACCTCCACCTGCTCTCTAGACGTCTCCTGTGGCGCTTCATCACCCTAAGCTCCTCAGTAAACCAAGGAGCCCGGGTGGGTCGATGCCGCAGGAGAGGTCGCAAAGGCGCAACCCGGTCCAAGGCCCCAGTCGTCGCCCTATTCCAGGCAGTCACTAGGTCCTCGGAGCGGGAGCGGGACAAGGCTACAGGAATTGGCCCAAGCTCCGTCTGGAATCTGTCAGATTCCATCAGGTGCCTGGGGCGGTACCAGTTTATAGAGTCTGGTTCCGCCTCCTCGCGGTGGGTGATGGCGCCAGGGAAGTCCAGCCGGAGGGATGAGTGGTCTGACCATGACAGGGGCGTGATGACTAGATCCCCTATTCCCAGATCACTCGTCCACTGTTCAGATACAAAAATGAGGTCCAGTGTGTGGCCCCCTTCGTGAGTGGGGCCCTGCACTAATTGGGTCAGGTCCATGGCCGTCATGGAAGCCATGAACTCCCGAGCCACCTCGGAAGCCGCTCCCGTTGACGGCAAGTTGAAGTCCCCCATGACCAAAAGTCTGGGAGTCTCAACTGCCGTCGCTGAGATTAGCTCGAGGAGCTCGGGCAGGGCTGCTGATGCATAGCGAGGAGCCAAGTATACAATCAGCAAGCCCCACTGCCTCCCTGGGCCCCAGTTCACACCAAGGGACTCACACCCGGGTATCTGAGGGACAGTGAACTCCCTCGGCTCTAAACATTCCCGCATAACCACCGCCACCCCTCCGCCCTTACCCAGGGCCCGAGGCTGATGGAATGCACGGAAACCCGGTGGGCACATTTCCACGAGGGGTAAACCACCCTCGTGGCCCAACCAGGTCTCTGTTATCCCTGCAAGGTCTAGCTCCCCCTCTGAGATCAACTCATTAATGAGGGGGGCCTTGTTGGTGACAGACCTTGCGTTGCAAAGCATCAGCCGCAGGCCCTGGCTCTGTAGGACCTGTCCACCTAGACTGCAGGGGTTGGTACAAGCGACCGGGCGTAACCAACAGCCACGGTCTCCCAACCGACCTTGGGATCTTATCCTGTCCTCGCATCCCCTCCTCCCCGCGACCGTTGTAATAGGACAACCCTCTGCTTTAGTGACCTTTATATTCCCCCCCTCCACCGCATCCCCGTCCTTCCTGGACTCACCTGTCTGTCCGGCTCTGGCCCTCCTCCCGATCTGATTAACCCTCCCCCCCGCCCTGGGACCCCCTAAAAAAGATAAAAAACATTTTACTAAAAATCCCCTGAGCTTCCGGTTCCTGCACCTCTCGGGGTCCACGAACCCGTCATCAAGGCGGGCCCTTGAGAGAGCCAAGGGCCATGCCTGCGAGAGAGGGGCTTCTCGCAGGTGGAGCAGGTCTAACCTCGAGTAAATTGTTGAATGTTAAAAGTCCCCATAGGGTAAGGGTGCAGATAAAACATAGATAACAGTTAATAGCCGGTAGGGCTAGAGTCTCAATGGAGGACCAAGAGTTTTAATGTCCAGATGTTAATTTGGTGATGTCCAGATGGTAATGTCCAGATGGTAATTTGGAAGAAGAAGGGGGGGGGGAAGGGGGGAAGGTATTTAAGTATCCCAAAAAGATGGAGAGAGACAAAGATGGTAGAAGAGAGGGAGATGGTTCAGATGGTCCCAGATGGATATGTGTTCCTTAATGGGTGGTTGATATTATTATTGATAGATACATCTGGTAAAGACCACAGTAAGTGTAAGATTGTGAGTTAAAATATACAAATGGTAAATTTCAGAAGTTAAACAAAGAAAAATGGGCATGTTCTTTGTGAAATTAAAGAAAAGGAGAAGGATCTAATACAGGAGTGTCAAACTCACATCATCATGTCACGTGGTATATCACAACTTTCCACCCTTCACTAAAATGAGGTGGCTGTGGCCAGGGCATTACGCATTCGGCCCGTGGGCCGCAAGTTTGATATCCCTGATCTAATAGATTGAATGAAGATGATCTGATCTGGTGGAGTGGAGCTGATGAGTATGTGTAGGGAGATGAAAGTGTAATTATGAATGAAAGAGCTGAAATGTATGTCAAAAAGTACAATTCTGTGTCATCTAGGTAGTTTTCACGTCTTTTGAAAGTAAAACGATTTTAGATTCAAATTACCATGATTCTACATGCATTTTTCTGATCTGTTAAACTAATCCCGTGACAAGGTTTTCTTATCCATTAAAGTAAATCTGACCATTGCCTTCTTTGAAATAATTGTAAGATGGCAGTTGTTCAATTAAATTCTCATTAGGATGATGAGTCATGCTTTCAAGATGTCTGGAACTATCTATGGTCTTGATCCTTATAATAAAATAAACAAAAGCCCTCCAAATCTGTCAAAATGTATTTTCTCACCTCACAGTACACCTGGTAATAATTTAAGAGTCACTAAAATATTGGAAATTTGGCTGATTCCAAATATACTGTACTACACCGTAACAACAAACCTCATTGCTCCCAATCAAGTCTGGTTCTTCCCATCAGTTTTTCATTTTCTTGTTAAACTATTATGATGATTTCTAAATTCAGCATTTTGTGTAATACATATAATTATGATGGCAAAATGCTAAGCAATCTATAATTGATAATAGAAGTGCAGTAGCAAATATTCAATTAAAAGGGTTTACCCTTGAAAAACATTTAAATTGATAGGTTTTAGTGGATGCTTTATAATAGCATAGTAATTAGCAAAATTGGATTAATAATGCATTAAAATGTATTGCATTTTTGTGCTTTTACTGGCAGGAGGAAATGAAACCAGTCAGTTTAAATTAGGTTATTAAATGACTGCATCACTGTTAAATGCGAACGAAAGGCGAGCCGAGTCGTGAGGAGAATTAACCAACTTTTATTAACAGGACAGTTCACAGTCAAATACAGGAGAGAATCAATGCAGGGTTCATCTGACAGCTATTTATACGAAGCTGTCAGATGAACCAGCCAATCCCCAAGCCAGAGTTTCCCCGCTCTCAGCCAGGTCGCGTCTTAGCCAATCAGACGCGACCTGGCTGTTGCTAGCGCAGATGCCGGCAGACGGAGGGAACTCCCTGACGTCATCTGCCCGGACACAACACTCCTTCCCCCCCAGTGACTGCGCATGTGCAAGCGACGCACAAACGTAGTCACGTAAATATTCTGGGCGGCGCCGGACCCGCCCAGAACGCCTCAGTTCGGCAGGAGGCGTCGGAGAGGAAGGTGGTGTCCGTGGAAGCTCCTCCCGCAAGGGAGTGGAGCTCCGGGCGCCATCTTGGAGGCCCACCCCTGACGGAGGAAAACCAGGCCCAGGTAGGCAGGGCCGAGGGGGCGCGGCCGAAGGCGGGCTTGAGCTGGGCACTTGTTGGTAGGCCTGGCCTGACT
The DNA here is from genome assembly GCF_964273705.1 of Natrix helvetica. NCBI lineage: Eukaryota > Metazoa > Chordata > Lepidosauria > Squamata > Natricidae > Natrix > Natrix helvetica. The sequence goes on along the minus strand of NC_138551.1, from coordinate 61,572,415 downwards.
CGGGGAAGGCCATTTGGAACCCGGGAGGCTGACGCCTAACGGGCGACACCCCCACAAAAGTGGACGGCCGGGAGGCGGCGTCCAAGGAAGGGGAAGCCCCGGGCAGCTGGACCGGCCGGACGATATCTGGTGGAAGGGCACCAGGGAGCAGAACGTTGGAGGGCTCAGGCGCAGCGACGTTGATGGTCGACCTTGCGGGTGTGTTGTCGCTGGTGCTGGGCAGGCGGCGCCTTAGTTGATCCAGGTGCCGCCGCCATTCGGTCCCATCATGTAGCTGGACCCTGTAAGAACAGGGGCCGGTTATGGCGGTGACGGTGGCAGGCACCCACCTAACTGCCCCTGAGAATGCCTGAGCCCAAACAGCATCACCCAGGAGGAACGTGCGGGAAGGGGGCCCCAGGTTGCCAGGCTGTTCGCTTGAATAGAGTGGGTGCAACCTATCCAAGGTGGTCCGCAGGCGCCGGCCCATCAGCAGCTCAGCTGGAGACTTCCCGGTCAGGGGGCAAGGAGTGGCATGCTGTACCAAGAGGTAAGCAGCCACCCTTGAAGGCCAGTCAGCCCCATCCATCCTGCCCAACGCCTCCTTGGCCGAGCGGACCGCCCTTTCCGCCCGGCCATTGCTAGCCGGATGGTATGGGGCGACTGGGGCATGGCGGATGCCCTGAGAGGCCAGGAACAGCTGGAACGCGGTGGATGCAAATTGAGGCCCGTTATCAGAGACAACGACGTCCGGCACGCCATGGGTGGCGAAAAGCCTAGTCAGTTCTCTGATCGTGGCCTCGGCTGTGGTGGACCTCATGAGAATGAGCTCCACCCAGCGCGAATATGCATCCACCACCACCATGAAGACCTGGCCTCTGAAGGGGCCCGCGAAATCCACGTGAAGACGGGACCAAGGACCACGAGGCAATTCCCATTCCCTAGGACAGGCAGCCGGTGGCGCCGGTCGGGAATGTTGGCAGGAGGAGCAGCCGGCCACCCAGGCGGCTATCTCGTCATCAATGCGAGGCCACCAGACATAGCTGCGCGCCAGGCATTTCATGCGCACTATGCCCGGGTGGCCCTCATGAAGGCGAGATAGCACCTGATGGCGCAGGCTGGGTGGAATGACCACCCTGTCACCCCACAGGAGGCACCCACTGTGAAGTGACAGCTCCAACTGCCTGGCCCTGAAGGGACGAAGGTGCTCTGGCACCGGACCCTCAGGCCAGCCCCTTTGGACCCAAAGGATGACCTGAGAGAGGTCAGGGTCAGCCCTAGACTTTGAAGCCACCTCTCCGGAAGAGAGTGGCAGAGCCAAATCTGCTATGGCCAAAACCGACAGGCAAGGCACTGTCGGGGGGTCAGCAACGGGCAAGGGGCAGCGGCTAAGGGCATCAGCGTGCCCTAAATGCTTGCCCGGCCGGTAGAGCAGAGTATAGCTGTATGCAGCTAGGAACTCTGTCCACCTGGTCATGCGCGGTGACAGTATGGGAGGGGTCGGCTTGTTACCAGCCAAAAGCCCAAGGAGTGGCTTATGGTCGGTAAACAAAGTAAAGTGCCGACCATAGAGGTAGTCGTGGAACCTTTTAATCCCTGACACTGCAGCCAGAGCCTCCTTGTCGATCTGGCTGTAATTGCGTTCCGCAGAAGTCAGTGTCCGGGAATAAAAGGCTATGGGGGCCTCCGAGCCATTGGGCAGCACATGGCTCAGGACCGCCCCCAAACCCACGGGGGAGGCGTCACAAGCAAGAGTCAAAGGCAGCTTGTCCGAATACTGAACGAGGACTGCCTCTGACGTCAGCAAGTCTTTGACAGCCGCGAACGCATGCGCTTCGCGGCTGCCCCAGCGCCAGGCGGCCGATCGGTCGAGCAACCGATGCAGCGGCTCGGCTAGTGACGCCTTATGCGGCAGAAATGGCGCGTAGAAGTTGAGCAAGCCAAGGAACGCCTGCAGCTCCGTCTTGGAGGCAGGCGTGGGGGCGTTCCTAATGGCTGCTACTTTTGAAGGAGTGGGGTGAATTCCCTGGGCGTCAATTGTGAATCCCAGGAAGTCAACCCGAGGCACAGCAAATGAGCATTTGCTGCGCTTTAACTTTAAACCCGAGCCCCTGAAACGCTCGAGGACCTTCACCAGTACTTCGATGAGGCCCGATCGGCTGCTAGCGGCGATCAGGACGTCATCGAAGTACGGAACCACGCCAGGGAGCCCATGGAGCAGCCGCTCCATGAGGCTCTGGAAGATCCCCGGGGCTACGGAAACGCCGAATTGCAAACGGCGGCAACGGAAAGCTCCACGGTGGGTGACGATGGTCTGCGCAGCCGCCGCCTCGTCATCCACCGGGAGCTGCTGGTAGGCCTGCGCCATATCCAGCTTCGCAAAGATGCAGCCCTGCCCCAAAGAGTGGAGCAAGTGCTGCACCACCGGAACTGGATAGGGGTTCGCTTGGAGGGCAAGGTTGATGGTGGATTTAAAGTCGGCGCAGAGGCGAATGGACCCATCCGCCTTAACTGGGATGACCAAAGGGGTCTCCCACTTGGAGTAATCCACCGGCTCCAAGACTCCCTGCGCGACAAGCTTGTCCAGCTCCGCATCAACCTTTGCCCTTAAAGCGAAAGGCACCCTACGGGCCTTCAGCCTAATGGGGGCAACCTGGGGGTCTAGGTTCAAGGAGATGGGCGTGCCCTTATACGCCCCCAGCTGCCCATCAAACACATCAGAAAATCTGGCAAGGACGTCGGCCACGTCGGGAGGCGTGGCCACTACTTGTCTAATCCCGTGCACTGATAGGCCCAGTGCCGGGAACCAGTCAAGGCCCAGTAGGGCCGGCAAAGGCTTTTCCACTACAAGTAGAGGAAGGCATCCCGAATAGTCCCCATATTCCACCCGCACCAGGTGACAACCCAGGGTAGGAATTAGAGTCCCCTGGTAGTCCCGTAGGGTTGCGTCTGGAGGGGCCAGCTGGGTCTTTGCGACGCCTGGACAGAGGCGGGAGAACTCTGTCCACGACAAAAGGGATCGGGACGACCCCGAGTCCACCTCCATGGTGCAGGGGGAGCCCTCAATGAGGAGCGACGCCTTGATGCGCTCCGCACCTGCACCCGTGTGGAAGGCCAACTCTGCGGGGTTGGCGTTGAAGTCCGCGTCCACGGCGTAGCAGCCTCCGCGCGAAGGCTGCTGCTGCTGCTGCTGCTGCTGTCGTCCAGCACGGCCTCCAGGTCGCTGTTTAACGGCGGCTGTGGTCGGGACGTCCTCTGCTCGCTGAGGCAAGGGGAACTGCGCTCGGCAGACCTGAGCCAAATGTCCCTTCTTCAGGCAGCGGCGGCAAACAGCGTTTTTAAAGGGGCACCCCGAGCGGTCGTGGTTGCCTCCACAGCCAAGGCAAGCGGGCACAGCTTCCCGGGCTCGCTGAGGAGCGCGTCTTCTGGCGGACTGGCCAATGCGCGCCACCGCTCCCTCCTCCGGATAGTCGCTTGGCAAGGGAACTAGTTCGTCTACCAAGCAAGTGCGGCCTGGCGGGGGCGGCAGATTGAACATCTCCGCCATTGACTCGTCGGAGAGTTCAGCCGCCCTTGCTTGCTCGATGGCCCCAGTCAGCGTGATGTCCGCCTGTGACAAGAGCCGCCGGCGGAGGCGCAGGTCTTTTACGCCGCTGACGAACTGTTCCGTCAGATTGCGATCGAGGTCGGCAAACTCGCACCTCATCGCCGCGGTGCGAAGCGACTGGAGGAATTGGCTCACCGACTCCTCCGGCTTCTGAACACAGCGCCGGAAAGCGTAGTGCCTCGCCACCCAGGACGGAGTGGGGGCGTAGTGGCGCTGCAGGCGTTCGGTTAGTGTCGCCCAGTCCAGAGAATGAACGGGCTGTGGGGCGGCTATTGAGCGAGCGGCACTAAACATTGGAGTGCCGCAACAGCTCAAGAAGAAACTGCACTTCTCGTCGTCTGGAGCGTCGCGACGACCGTTGGCTATGAGGTAACATTCGAAGCGCTCCATGAACGCTTCCCACGTCTCGCCATCGCAGCCAAAAGGCACAAAGGTTGGCATTGCCGACATGATTCCTTCAGGAACGGAGAAAAGCCGGCCAGGAAGCAGGTCACCGGTGCGATGGTGACAAGAAGACACGCTCGGTGGCTTTCGGTGGGTTAGTGGCTGAATCCCACCTTCGTCGCCAGTGTTAAATGCGAACGAAAGGCGAGCCGAGTCGTGAGGAGAATTAACCAACTTTTATTAACAGGACAGTTCACAGTCAAATACAGGAGAGAATCAATGCAGGGTTCATCTGACAGCTATTTATACGAAGCTGTCAGATGAACCAGCCAATCCCCAAGCCAGAGTTTCCCCGCTCTCAGCCAGGTCGCGTCTTAGCCAATCAGACGCGACCTGGCTGTTGCTAGCGCAGATGCCGGCAGACGGAGGGAACTCCCTGACGTCATCTGCCCGGACACAACAATCACCTTAATGCCATTTCTTCCCCTCCTTGTTTTCTGATAGCAATTCTTGAGGCAGCAGCAATACTCCTTGGGCTGCTTCTATCATTCTTACTTGTTAAGTTTCTTTTTCCGACTATTTCTTACCTAGGTCTTTTTGCCAAATAAAGAGCTGACATTTTGATCAGGAGAAGAAGCAGAGAGAGAAATGCACATGAAAAGGAATAGCAGATTGAAAGGACTCCCCCGAGTGGACACATGTATAAATGTATAGAGAAAAACTCATCTCTTATTCAACCTCGGGGACTTGAATTATTTACATTCTTCTAATCCTCTTAACTTCAAATCAAGATAACTCACATTGCATTACAACCAAGCTTTCAGCTGTGCTATGTGTTCAGGAACAATTCTGGGCAATCACTGAATTTAACGAATTCATAATCCACTTGCATTTTGAATTATCTGCTTCTACCCTATATAAACCTTTTTGAATGTGAGCAATCTCAAGGTTATAAAGGCACCTTGATAGGCCTTTACATTTAGTTCTGATACTACTTACTATCTTAATGTTATTAGAGATGTATAAGTCACGGGTGAGTTTTACCTTCACTCTGAATAAAAGAAAAATTAGTCACAAGTTTGAGAATTTAAAGAATTTGAATTTGAATTCTCAAACTTGTGACTAAACAGAAATAAACAGCAATAAACTAAGTAAGATTTAGTTATTAATAAAATCCAAGAAAGTGACAATGGATTAAATTTTCAAAATTACAAATAATTACATTTGAAATATTGACTGATAACATAACCTGTTTTGAATTAACTATAGCAAATAAGTACCTTCTCATGAGAACAAGAATTATTTTGAATGTCTTGGCTTATAACAAAGATAAGTAACTTTATGTTTTAGAAACATTAGAGAGGACCAAGGATTCTAGAAGGGGAAAAATAAAAGTCAGCTTTTAGTGTTGATTAACTCTGACTAAGAAAATGATGAAAAACATCATAACACTAGAATTATTAAAGGGCACTTTTATGAATAAAAGCCAGAAATTAGCAGTTGCAATATCAACAGTGTGGTAATGATATCTGATTCTGTAGATATGTCCATAGAACATAAGATATCAATGAGGGAATGACAGATGTGGAGCAAATTTTGTCTGACAAAATGAAGTACTGAAAGTAGAACCACGAATGACAGAAACCACAAATGACAAATGACAAGAGAATCTTGGAGGACAGAACAATGATGACTGGATATAAGTCCATATTAGGCATTGCCTCATGGCGATAAGAGGGGGTGAGATGTCAATATTTTGCTGCCCTTATCACATCTGCTGATACCCATCCAGTAACTCTGTTTAGGCTATTCCCTATTGAGTAGGGAGCCCCACCCACCCCCAACATCTGCTGGGCAATTGTGAAGATTATTCAAGCTATCTGGTGGATAAAGTCACTCTTGAACAAAATGGTCAGGAACATTCTTTCTACCCCCCCGCCCCCAAATATCAACATAAAATTGCCAGATGAGGTTATCTACTGATCTGAGGTCCAGTGTTATTGGACTGCTGAGATTATATCTTTCAAATACAGGCCAGCCAAGTTGAGGTTTTGTCCCAGTGCCTGGAGACTGTGTGGGTTTGCATGGTGAAAAACAGTCTTTCATTCAATTCTACCAACATCAAGTGGGTGTGGGTATTCAGAGTGCCCAAATATTCACACTTTGAACTTGGATAGGTTTGAACTTCCCCACTGAAGAACAGTGCAAAATTTGGGGTTCTTCCTAGACTCACAGTTCATAATCAATTATTAAGCAAGCATTGTGGTTAGGAAGGCTTTTGTCTAGCTTCACCTGGGTGCCATTTGTGTACTTTCCTAGAACAGGGAACCCTTCATGCAGTCAAACATACCCTTTCACCTCATGGCTTGATTATTATAATGTTTGTTTGTTTGTTTGTTTGTTTGGATTTATATGCCGCCCTTCTCCAAAAGGACTCAGGGCAGCGTACAACATTTAAAAAACACACATCCCAAAAGTTTAAAAAAATTAAATACATATCCAAAAAAACAAACTGAATTTAAAAGACAATACATTTAAAATAAGTTAAAATTAACAGGCCAGACCGGCTTGCTGGAAAAGCCAACTTTTTAGGGCGCGTTGGAAGGACCGGAGGTCAGGGATTATACGAAGCTCCAGGGGCAGCTCATTCCAGAGGGAAGGCGCTCCCACGGAGAAGGCTCTCCCCCTGGGGGTCACCAGCCGACACTGTTAGATATTAGCATATATCGTAGTAAGTCTCCCCTCTGGTCCGCTGCTACAGCGGGAAACAGGTATCGTTCTGATTGGTCGAGGGGCGTATCCGATCCCTATAAAAGGGGAACCCTCCGACCACAGAGCAAGCTGGATCATTACTACTACTAATAAAGAGCTGTTAAGTCACTACGTGTCCGCAGTCTGTCTCTCGTTGCCCAGATCTAACATTGGCGACGAAGGTGGGATCGAGAGGCAGATAGGACGAAGAACGCTACCTCCAGAATCTCCGGATTTGATCCAGCCCAGGAATTTGGCAGAAATTCCGGCAGCCATCTCAGATCACCGCAGCGCGGCAAATTCAAACAGAGAAGATGGCGATGCATGCTCCCCCCGCTCCTTTCGACCCAGCAAACGACGAATGGGAAGCCTTCATGATTCGTTTCGAGTGTTTCCTCGAAGCAAACGAATACACGGGGATCACCGACGCGAGGAAGAAAAACATCTTCCTCGGCTACTGTGGAAAGGAAGTCTTCAATACGGCCAGAGACCTCACCGCGCCTACTCCAATACAGGCAGTATCGTGGACGGCGTTGCAACAGGCCCTGCAAACTCATTACGCGCCAAAACCTTCCCGCCATGTCTGCCGCAAGGAATTCAACACGAGGAACCAGAAGGCGGGAGAATCCATCAATCAATATGTTGCAGCCCTACGAAAAGCAGCAACTCACTGCGAGTTCAGGGATCTGGACGAGCACATCTTAGCGCAGCTCATCTGTGGGTTAAGAGACATTTCTCTACAAAAGAAGCTGTTGGCAAACCCGAATTTAACCCTACAGATAGCGCTGAACGAAGCAAGAGCGTCAGAGTCAGCAGAGAAATCATCGGTGACCATACAACGAGGGGCCAACGTAAACCAGCCAGCACCGAGGCAAACCAGAGTACACTACGAGGACACAAGCCCCGACTACGAGAATCCCGAGTTCGAGGACAGTCACATGATGCGGAGCAGTCACATGAGGCCTGGGGGGAGACCCGGATCCCGCTTGCCGCCCTGCGCAAGTTGCGGAGGGAATCACCCCAGGTCTACTTGTAGGTTCAGGAACGTTGTTTGTTCGCACTGCAACAAACTTGGGCACATCGCACGAGTGTGCCGGAGCGGAGTCCCTGCCTCATGGCAGCCACCCATGTACTGCCAACAGAAGCCCAACCCAGGGGTTTGGCGGAATCAGAAAGGGCGCCCAGAGAGAAATCCACAAGTGTATACCCAGAGAGAAAATTCCCAAAGAGCTGAGCGAGCGTATCCCCAGAGAGATTACTCACAAGGAGCTGAGCGAACGTATCCCCAGAGAGAATACACACAAAGAGCTGAAAGAGCGTTCTATCAAGACGCTCAACGAGAGTATTTTCAGGATGTAGACGATGAGATAGAGTTGACCCAGAGAGAGGAGTTGCGAACGTATCTCACCACAAAACATCAGGTCTGCCCTAAGCGACCAAAAAGGCTGAGAGTCACAGTCCTCTTGGAGGGCTCACCCTGCGAGCTAGAAGTTGACACAGGATCGACCCTGACGATTATTTCATGGGCATCCATGAAACAGGCTATCCCTAGCCTCAGAAAGAGCCAACTCCGCGCTCCAGACGTCCTACTGCGAGGCTACCAGGGGAACCAAGTCCCCATCGTGGGCCAAGGCACATTCCACATCCGTTTCAAGGACATCGAAGCCCAGCTGCCCGTGACCATCGCCAGCGCGCCATTACAGAACCTTCTGGGGCTTGATTGGTTTGAAGCCCTGGGGTTAGAAGTCACCGGAATCAACGCCGTGAGAAACAGCAGCGCTGATCAGATTTTTAAGGAGTTCGAGGACGTGTTCAGCCCCGGTCTTGGTAAGTATGTGGGTAAACCAATATCATTCAATTTAGACCCCAAAGTGGCGCCAATCCGACTTAAACTGAGACGAGTGCCTTTTGCACTCCGCCCAAAAATAGATAAGGAAATAGATAAGTTAGTGGAGCAAGGAATCCTTGAGCCGGTGGATCACGCGCGTTGGGAAACACCCATCGTGACCCCAGTCAAACCAGACGGATCAGTCCGCATCTGCGCGGACTATAAATGCACAATTAATGTCGCGCTACAACAGAGCGCATATCCTGTGCCTGTAGTACAGCACTTATTGCACTCGTTGGGGCCAGGAAAGGTATTTGCTAAGTTAGACATGGCACAAGCTTACCAGCAACTGCCAGTTGATAGCGCCACAGCGGAGGCCCAAACTATAGTGACGCATAGAGGAGCATTCAAATGCAACCGGCTACAATTCGGCGTGAGCATTGCCCCAGGATTGTTCCAGAGCGTCATGGAACGACTTTTGCAAGGGATACCGGGAGTCGTCCCCTATTTTGACGACATCTTGGAGTCCGCTGCAAACGAGGAGCAATTAAATAAAAGAGTCAGAACTGTTTTGGCCAGAATCAGAGAAAAGGGTCTCCGCCTTAAAAAGGAAAAATGCCAAATTAACGTGCCTAGCGTAGAATTCCTGGGTTATAGAATCGATGGTCAGGGAATACACCCCACTTCAAAGAAAATTAAGGCGATCCAGGACGCCCCCACACCACGAAATCAGACCGAGTTGCAGGCCTTCCTCGGATTACTTAACTTCTACAGCGTTTTTCTGAGGCAGAAGGCGACCGTTGCTGAGCCACTACACCGTCTACTCCAGAGGAACGCACCATGGAAATGGGGACGATCCGAAGCTGCAGCTTTCGCCGGGGTAAAGCGCCTGCTCACCACTGACTCACTGCTTGTTCAATACAGCCAAACCCTACCGCTGGTATTGACCTGCGACGCATCACCTTTCGGAGTTGGAGCAGTCCTCAGCCACAGGATGCCCGACGGAAAAGAAGCACCCATCGCCTTCTACTCCAGAACTCTTTCATCGGCCGAAAGGAATTACAGCCAAATGGACAGGGAAGCGCTGGCTGCTGTAGCTGGAGTAAAGCGTTTCCATGAATACCTCTACGGCCGCGATTTTGAACTAATTACAGATCACAAACCGTTGTTGGGACTTTTGGCGGGAAACCGCCCCACCCCGATCTCCCTTTCTCCACGCATGACCAGGTGGACTGTTTTCCTGGCTGCGTACTCATACAAATTGATTCATCGACCGGGCTCCACTCTCGGACACGCAGACGCACTCAGCCGTTGCCCATTACCTGACATTCTGCCAGACCCCACTCCAGAAGTACCGGTATTGCTCATTGACTGTTTGGACTCAGGACCGGTTTCTTCATACGACGTTGCAAGATTCTCCTCTAAAGACAATGTAATAAAGCAAGTTCAAACTTGGGTTTGGAGGGGGTGGCCGAAAGGAAACGTGGGCCCGGAATTCAAAATGTTTTGGTCAAAACGGGACGAACTCTCAGTGTTACAAGGTTGTTTATTGTGGGGGGATCGAGTTGTTATTCCGTATGTTTTACGTAGGAATGTATTAGAGGCTTTACATGTGGGTCATCCGGGGATTGTTAGAATGAAGGCGTTAGCAAGAAGTTACGTTTGGTGGCCAAACATGGACAAAGAAATAGAAGAGTGGGTGGCCACTTGCGACCCATGCCAGGAATCGAGACCAGCACCCCCGGAAGCGCCCGCCACAGAATGGGAGAAACCTAAAGCACCCTGGTCGCGAATACACATCGACTTCGCAGGGCCATTCCAAGGTCAGACTTTCCTTATAGTTGTGGATGCATACTCAAAATGGCTAGATGTAGTCCTAATGACTTCAACCACGGCAGAGGCAGTCATTAAGGTTCTACGGCGACTTTTCGCCACTCATGGCCTGCCCGACCTCCTAGTCTCCGATAACGGGCCCCAATTCACGGCCATGCATTTCGAAACGTTTTTAGCAAGTCAGGGAATTCGGCATGCCCTCGTCGCGCCATTCCATCCGGCATCAAACGGACAGGCGGAGAGAATGGTGCGATTCGCAAAAGAGGCCCTCGCTAGGATGGGTCCAGGTGATTGGCAAACACGCATTGACCATTACCTCCTAATTCAGCATATTACCCCAAGTGCAACGACGGGTAGGAGTCCTGCTGAACTACTTATGGGCCGCCGTCTACGGTCTCACCTGGACCGTCTTCACCCAAATTACTCTGCCACAGCTCCCCCAGACTCCACAAGTAAAATTCGGTCTTTCAGCATAGGGGATTCAGTATACGCCCACAACTATGCAGGGGGAACATTGTGGATGCCGGCAAGGGTCATTGGCATCACGGGTCCACGATCGTATTTGCTGGAACTAGAAGATGGGCGGAACTGGAAAAGGCACATCGATCAACTTCGGGGTCGCGTAGCACACTCAGACCTTCGAAACGAAGATGAGATTTCCCTGCCTACAGAAAGTCAACCACGCGAGAGCCCTATCATAGAAAACCACGACACCTTCGAACCAAGCTTGGAACAAGAAAACACGCACGAAGCAGAGCAAACCCCAGACAACGCAACCGAGCAGACTCCAGAACGCCTTAGCAACGAAGGCACAAAACCTCCCGAACGTGAAACAGGAAAAGCAACCGATCCTGCAACCACTTCTAACCAGCCCGAACTACGACGCTCCTCCCGAGCAAGACAAACACCCACATACCTAAAAGACTATGTTACCTACCGCAACGTTCCATCTAGGAGGGGAGGGGTGTTAGATATTAGCATATATCGTAGTAAGTCTCCCCTCTGGTCCGCTGCTACAGCGGGAAACAGGTATCGTTCTGATTGGTCGAGGGGCGTACCCGATCCCTATAAAAGGGGAACCCTCCGACCACAGAGCAAGCTGGATCATTACTACTACTAATAAAGAGCTGTTAAGTCACTACGTGTCCGCAGTCTGTCTCTCGTTGCCCAGATCTAACAGACGCTGTCTGGCCGACAACCCTGTGGGATCGTACTGGACGGTGGGAGGCTACTGGTGGCAGTAGGTGGTCTCGCAGGTACCCTGGGCCTAAGCCATGGAGTGCTTTAAAGGTCATAATTAATACCTTGAATCGCACCCGGAAAACAATTGGCAACCAGTGCAGGCCGCCTAAAAGGGGTGTAACATGGGAGCACCTAGGTACCCCCATGACAACCTGCGCGGCTGCATTCTGGACCAGCTGATAATGTACTCTACACTGGGGCTTCTCTTGAAGATCACCAGAGAACCTCCAGCTGGGCAAAGTGCCAGAATGCAGTGACACAGCCAGCAATTGGCATGTCTTGGTATGCCCATGTAATACCTCTGCTTTGTAAGCTATCTGGTTGTTAGTTTGCTTCCAGGTACAATTCAAGGTACTTCTAGCTAATGTGAAATCCTACATGGCATAGGGCCTATTACTTGAGATACTATCTTTCTTCCACAGTATCTGCCTGACTGGTTTGATCTGGCAACATTGGTGCACTTCAGGTTTCCTCCTCCTCCTCCTCCTCCTCCTCCTCCTCCTCCTCCTCCTCCTCCTCCTCCTCCTCCTCCTCCTCCTCCTCCTCCCTCCTTCCCCCCTCTTTCTCTCTTTCTCTCTCTCTCTCCTAATGTCCTTTCTTTGTAATTTTTTTAGCAACTGTAAGCTGCTTAGTTGTTGGGAGTCAGGCAGCATATAAATTTAATAAATTATTATTATTTAAACTCATTCTCAAAATATGTGCAATTGTGATAGTTATTAAGGCTAGTAAGATCTAAGATTCTTTAAACAAATGAATTAATTTAAGTATGTAAGACAAGACTGCAAGCAAGTTACATAGATTTTGTTAACGTGCAGCATTATGCACTGGTTTTGTCTCATTCCCCTAAGAGGAGTATAGATAGTATAGACATTCATAAATAGCACATTTCTTTCTTGTCCCTGAAGGAACAGAGTTGGACTAAATAAATCATTTGCTTTACTGCTTAGTGGGTCCTCGGTGAATTAAATTTGGTGGAATTCAACAAATTGTATTGATTAAAATATTCATTTGGGTTCAATATATTTAAATGTCTGAATCGATTTGAATAATTGATTCAAATATTTGAACTTTTTGCTTTACTTCCCAACTCTTTCATTACACTTGTGCAATCTTGTTTAATTAAGTAGTGCATAACACTCTGCTTATACCATTCCCTTTCAACAGTATTGACACATTAATAATCTATAACGAGTCTTAGTGCAAGGTGGAAATTCAATCTTTCTTTCTCATTTCCTAACATTTACTGCTTTAAGTTCCAGAGACATTACTGCTGATAAGTGTTCATGATTGTCTCTATGCCTTTTCTGCCTCTCAGTGGACTATCTCCCACAGGCATAAAATCCCTCCCAGAGTAGACTGTATTTAATACTGGAAATGATGGATGGGGATGGAAACTATTGAAAGAGGTTGGATGTCTTCTAGAGGAAACAGATGTTCAGGATCTCTGGAGAATGGTGAAGAAGTCAGGGAGGATCTTCATGTGCTTTAAAAAGTCCCCTTGTATCAAAGAATGAGATATCTTGAAAGTCCTGTTTTCAGATAAATAAGAGCTAATAACTGCCTTACCGATTTGGAGTGTATATCACTAATAAACTCTGCAGTACTTTTTCTGTCATACTTTGAACATTTAGGACCTTGACGGCCACATCCGAAGTTCATGAGACTTTATTAAATTAAGTTGCACGACGTCTATTATAGGTTATGTACATTCCAGACTTTAACTGAAAAGAAAAAATATATTACGGTGTTTTTTCACAAATTAACTTGCCCAATTTTTGAAATGTACTTTTCAGGTCTTTCTTGATTTGCCATTATTTTGACTAGAAAAAAAATGCATGTGTGCAAGTGTCTATGCCTGCTGTAATGCTTTATCTCTAAAATAACATACCTAGAAATATTTATCTGGAACCTGTATTTTTATTCCCTTTCCATCCTCTCAATCTTTAATTGAAATTATATTTGTCTGTTACTAATCTTGTTTCAATCTTGTTATGAACCTTTGTTTAACATTTCTTTGTAATCAGCTCCTCTGGTCTGGCATGGAAGAAAGCAGATTTTTGTTTATTTGTAGTATATAATTCAGCTTATTTAATTAGCAATTAAGTGAAGCACTCAACTAGATAGATAATCACATTTATTTATTTATATTTGGTGCTTCTAGACCGCCCCCTCTCCCGAAAGGGACTCGGGGCGGTGTACAGTCCATAGAAAATATAACAAAATACAATAAAAGTGAAATATGTACAGTTTGGAGGAGGTTAAAATACAATTAAAAGAACTGTACAAAGCTAATATAAATATGAGTTTTAAATCCCTAAAACAGACACAACAAATTAAAAAAACCCTAAGATAACCAGATGAAATACATTTGCCAGGAGGGACAGTTGTAATTATGCCAGGCCTGCTAATCGGAACAGGTGAGTCTTCAATTTTTGCCGGAAGGAGCGGAGGTCAGAAGTAGTTCTAATGTCGGGGGGGAGGTCATTCCAGAGGGTTGGGCCCATCACAGAGAAGGCCCTACTCCTTGGTGTCGCCCGTTGGCATTGCCTAGTGGACGGCACCAGGAGAAGTCCCTCCCTGTGTGAGCGAATTGGCCGCAGGGATGTATGTGGGAGGATGCGATCCCGCAAGTAACTAGGTCCCGTGCCATGGAGCGCTTTAAAGATGGTAATCAGCACCTTGAAACGCACCCGAAAAACCACAGGTAGCCAGTGCAGCTCGCACAGGAGAGGTGTTATATGGGAGTACCTGGTACTCCCCATCACAGCCCGCGCGGCTGCGTTCCGAACTAACTGCAGTCTCCGGGCGCGTCCCAAGGGCAGCCCCATGTAGAGAGCATTGCAGTAATCCAGGCGGGATGTCGCCAGCGCATGAGTGACCGTGCGTAGGGCATCCCGGTCCAGTAGGGGGCGCAATTGGCGCACCAGGCGAACCTGGTGGAACGCCCCCTCGCCACGGCTGCCACATGGTCATCCATTGACAGCCGGGCATCAAGGAGGACGCCCAAATTGCGCGCCCGTTCCACAGGGGGCAATTGTTCGCCCCCTATGGCCAGCGATGGAATCAGCTGGCTGAACTGAGGTGCCGGTAGCCACAGCCACTCAGTCTTGGAGGGGTTGAGTTTAAGTCTGTTGTCCCCCATCCAGACCCCGACGGCTTCCAAGCACCGGGACATCACTTCGACAGCCTCGTTGGGGTGGTTTGGGGTTGAAATATACAGCTGAGTATCATCAGCGTAGAGGTGATACTCAACCCCAAAACCACGGATGATCTCACCCAGCGGCTTCACATATGTGTTGAACAGGAGAGGCGAGAGGACCGACCCCTGTGGCACTCCACAAGTGAGTGGCCTCGGGGTCGACCTCTGTCCCCCTGTCAACACACATTGCCTCCGGTCGGAGAGGTAGGAGCCGAACCACCGCAAAACGGTACCTCCGACTCCTATCCCCTCCAACCGGCGCAATAGGATACCATGGTCGATGGTATCAAAAGCCGCCGAGAGGTCTAATAGGACCAGGATAGAGGAACAACCTCTATCTCTGGCCCTCCAGAGATCATCCACCAACGCGACCAAGGCTGTCTCTGTGCTGTGCCCAGGTCGGAAGCCGGACTGGCGTAAGTCTAGATACTCGGATTCGTCAAGGTGTCGTGGAAACTGCTGCGCCACCACATTCTCAACAACCTTCGCTAGAAACGGAAGGTTGGAGACTGGACGATAGTTAGCTAGCTCCATTGGGTCGAGTGAAGGCCTCTTAAGTAAGGGCCTCACCACCGCCTCCTTCAAGGCGGTTGGTAAGGATCCCTCACCCAATGAGGCATTCACCAGGCCCAGAAGCCAGCCTCGGGTCACCTCCCAAGATGCCAGTACCAACCAGGAGGGACACGGGTCCATTAAACATGTGGTGGGTCGCAGCCGTCCACACAACCTATCCAAATCCTCGGGGGCAACAGAATCAAACTCCTCCCAAGATGGTCTCACAAGACTCGCTGTTTGGCGGCCCGTCCGGTCCACTGAGGGGGGCCCATCCGCTCCGGATCTGAGCGACTTTATCCTGCAGATATTCCCCAAACTCCTCTGCTCTGCCCTGCAAGGGTGCCCCCTGCGTCCTCTGTGACAAGAGGGAGTGGGTCACCCTAAACAGGGCGGCAGGGCGGTTATCCGCGGACGCAATAAGAGCAGCGCAATATCTACGTTTGGCCGCCCTTAATGCCACAAGGTAGGTCCGTAAGTAGGCTCTTACCTGTGTTTGATCAGATTCGGAGCGTGAGGACCTCCACCTGCTCTCTAGACGTCTCCTATGGCGCTTCATCACCCTCAGCTCCTCGGTATACCAAGGAGCCCGGGCGGGTCGCTGCCGCAGGAGAGGTCGCAAAGGCGCAACCCGGTCCAAGGCCCCAGCCACCGCCCTATTCCAGGCGGCCGCTAGGTCCTCCGACCGAGCGCGGGTCAGGGCTACAGGTAATGGCTCAAGCTCCGTCTGGAACCTATCTGGCTCCATCAGGTGCTTGGGGCGGTACCAGCTTGGACCATCTGGTCCCGCCTCCTCGCGATGGGGGGTAGCGCCAGGGAAGTCCAGCCGGAGACATGAGTGATCTGACCATGACATTTCTGTAGTTCTCCTTATACAGTTATAGTGAGAAAGATTATTTTAATTTTTAGGGTGCCTCTGGTTCTTCCTGTACTTGAAGAGGAAAATGTCACAATGTAATTCTTTGTATATAAAGAGACTGATAAAATGTACTGTTTTCCATTCATCATAGTCATAGCAGCTCATGCTTGATTGTCTAATTTGAGGGCAGAACTATTTTTAAGGGGAGATCCAAGAGTTTTATATCCATCCTAATATGCTCACCATGACGCTACAAACAAGAAACCACCTGATGTACTGAAGGAAAACTCACATGAAACCAATGCTAAAACCAGTCAATCAGTCAATCATTTATCCTTAGCCAAACAATGCTAGCAGAAGTTCAATATAGACTAGCTATAGGATAAATTTATGAGTAAATCTGTTGTGAACCTTTATGATATTCTCCTAGGAAAATAGGAGAATATAATGTCAATGCATTAACTAGGACCACACATCTGAATAGCTTTTATCCCAGAGCTATAATTGCACTCAATAATGAACTAAAAGGCCACCAGGTTCTGGAGAGCACTACTTGGTATGTTGTGTGGATGCTTGGGTAGTTTAGAGGCGGGGAATTTTTTTGGTGGGTGGGGTTTTTTTTGGGGGGGGGTTGTTATGTGTGTTGAGCCTGGTCTCTGGGTGTTATGTGAATTTTGTTGTATGTGTAATCTATGTATATACGTACAATGACAATAAAGTAAAGTATGTAACTGTGTCCTCAGATCTATTTTGGAAGAGCAACTGGTCAGATAGATGAATAATTTAAACTATCACCCTCCTTGCTTTCAAAATTACATATTAATATATCAAGCCTACAGAAATCAATGGTACAATGGCACAATGAGGGAATAGGCACAGGAAATTACATTCCTGAAAACCTCACCTTGAAATTCTTACAAAAAGTCGAGCTGTCAACTTAAATAAACATTGCCTTTGAAATTGTGAGAGCTGTGGTTGGGAATTTCTATGTTTTATTACTTCTTTCTAGTATTTGTGTGAGAGGAATAGTGCTAGTGCATTCCTGTGCATGCATTGCCACAAAAGAAATCTAAAAAACCTGTGGGAAAAGTTTGTTTTATCCTTTCCCCATGTTACTTGGAACCAGCTCATGATGACATTTTAAGGTTGGGGAGATGCACACGGACATTTTCCCTATCTTTCAGTGTAGTTGCAGTAAGTGCCAAAATAGGCTTTTGTGATGACAAAGGGGAGTAACCCACGGAAGCCACAACATTCCAGAGACTCTTGTAACCTGATTTACATTCATTGAATTCTTTCCACTAAACAAAGACTGGTGAGTTAGGTTCCCCCCCCCCTCCCCAAGGAACATAGGTCCTCCCCTATTATGAATTAATCAGTTTTGGACCTTCAACCGCTTATCACTGTATAGCACTTGAAAAGAAGTGGTGTGGGGCACAGGTATGTGGTATGTGTGTGTACTTATTCTTATCCCGAAACCTGCATTCTTCCTTAAAGCACTGCATTTTCTCCGGACTTTTACACTCTTTTGTATTCTATTGAAGCGGATGGGAATGTTCTGCAATTTAGATCCCATTAGCTCAAAATAGCTAGAAATTTTTGTCGCTGATGCCTTAAGAACCCCGGAGTTTATGGCCAAAATATAAGAATCAGCTTCCAATACTTAAGAACCACCAACTGGGTTACACTATAACTCTCATTATCTAGTTAGTAAACGATGCGAGTTGCACACAGCAACGAGCAATCAACCCCAGGGCGACAGGACTTTCGGCGAGGGAACCGAAACCACCGAGAGACAAATGACAGAAAGACCGCGAGGGCCATCGCAAGTCGCGATCCCTCCCGGCGAGAGGAGGCTACGCAACTACGATCCCCACAATCCTTTGCGGCGGCGAGCAGATCGTATTAGCCGACGTCGTAAATAATAGATCGGGTTTTAAAGCCTCTATGCCCGGCTCGCTTTACGGCCGCGAGTCCGTGATCCGCTTCCGGGCAGAAGTTGACGGAGGGATCGGTCCGGTGGGTTCCTTGTAGCCCGGAGACGTGACGCTTCTGGCTTTGCGATGGGGAGAAGCCGATTGTGACATTCTCTCCGCTCCCTCCCGCCCCCTCCTCCCTTGCCCGGACAAAGCGGGCCCCTCCAGGCCTGTCGGGATGGAGGAAGAGAGCATGGAGGAGGAGGGGGGCGGCGGAGGCGGAGGCGGCAGCATCAGTAGCAGCAGCAGCAGCTACGAGGCCTTCATGGACGACCAGAACCACAACAACTGGGATCCTGCGGCGGGAGGGCCAGGAGGAGGCTACGGACTGTCCCCCTCGCCCTGTCCGGGAGAGTCCCGTGGGCACAGGGTAGCCGAGGAGCTGGAGATCCACATGATGTCCGAGGCTGCCGCCAACGGGCCGGGGAAAGGCTGCGAAGTGCCGGGAAAAGGAGCGGCTGCCGCCGCCGCTGCCGTTGCCGCCAGCATTAATCTCAACATCAACCCTTCGGCCTCGAAGTTCTGTGAGTGAGGCATCATCCTCGGTGTCCATTCTCCCTGCCTTCAAGATCGGAGGAGTGGAAATGTGGCCCATGGTTGCCCAGGAAGGAGGAGAAAGTGAACTCAAAAGAGAAGACCCCAAGGTGCTTTTTTCAAGAGGCAACTGGACTTTCTCGTTTTTCTTGGAAGACGTTTTGCTGCTTATCCAAGAAGCTTCTTCAGCTCTGACTGAATGGTGGGGAATGGAAGGATTTATACTCCTTACAGACAGCTGGTATTTCCATCCTTTTAGAGGGTCCTTAAGGTCACCTGGAGGTTTATCTATGTCATCAGGGTCACCTGAGTAGTGCAAACTGATGTGGAGCCTTCTTGGAACTGTTGAAAGGACTGTGTGGTAGATTGGCAATAGATGAGGTCTCGTATCCCTCCGCCTCTGTGGAGAGACGGCTGTTCAAGCTCAGGAAGATCTTCAGCCAATGTAACATACCTGCACGCTTCAAACCCAAGAGTACACTGAAGCAGAAGTGTGTCCACCCCAAGGATAAAACACCCAGACAGAAACTGAGCAAAACTGAGAAACTGAGCAATGTGGTATATGCAGTGCAATGCAGTGAGCCATGAACACATCTGTACATTGGGGAAACGAAACAACAACTTCATAAACGCATGGCACAAAATAGGAGAACAATCAGTCCATCTACATTTAAAAGACACAGGCCACTCTTTTGAAGACAACAAAGTCCATATTTTGAACAGAGAGGATCACTGATTTGAAAGAGCAGTCAAAGAGGCCAACTATGTCAAAATTAAACAGCCCTCTTTCAACAGACAGGGGGGGGGGGGGAGAAGGGATATAGCATCATCTATCTCCAATCTGCAACACAGTCCTTTCAATAGTACCAAGAAGGCTCCACACTCATTTGCACCACTCAGGTAGCCCAGAGGACACAGATAAACATCCAGTTGACCTTAATGACCCTCTAAAGGATGCAAATGACCAGCTGTCTACAAAGAGTATAAATCCTTCCATTCCTCACCATCTACTCAGAGCTGAAGAAGCTTCTTGGATGGGAAGCGAAACATCTTCAGAGAGATGTCAAATCAGAAAGTCCAGTTGCCTCTTGAAAAGAAGCACCTTTGGGACAACCATGATCTGGATGACTGAGAATCTCCATAGACATTTAGAAAGAGAGTTTGGCTCTTGCCAGTTTTTTTTCCCCAGCTGACCAGCAATCACTCTTTCCCCAGATTTACATTTTAGCTGGATGAAGAGTTTGGCGAGCCAAGCTGTCTCTTGCTAATTCAGTTTCTTCTCTTTCATGAACTGCCATGGGCATCATTTCACTTTTTTTTTTTGAACAATTTTTTTTATTGGTTTTACAAAATTTTTAGGAAGAAGGGTAATGGGTAAGATTACAAATTATGACAGCTACATTATGCAGGAAATGGCACTCCCCCCGGTTCTCATAACTTTCACTTGTTAATACATTAGGTAATTACTACTTAGCAATTTTTTGACAGCATATTTTTACCTTGTATCTTCCAATAATTTCAATCTATTTTATATCAAACAGAAAAAATTCCCTGTATCAGCAATTGCATTATTTTTCTAACTCACTTTTGTGATCTAAGTTTTCTCGATATTGCCTCCCCCCCCCCCCACCAGCAAAGCTCCGGCACCTCCTGTGTCTTGTGTGTCTTGTGTAGTGTCATCAGCTTTATCTAGGAGAGCTTTGTTTTTTTCGATGAAGGCCTCCGCCTCCATAGTTGTATTAATTCTGATTCTACTGCCCTCCCAGAATACCGGCATGACTTCTGGCAGCAGCCACCGGAACCAAACCCCTTTCTCAAATAGTTTCTTCGCTAAGAGCGAATATTTTTTTCTTTTATCTCTAACTTTCTTTGGGATTTGTTTCAGGATGACTATCTCTCTATCCTTGTATTTTAACATTTGCCTTCTTTGTGCACTCAGAATCTCATCTCTTGTAGTCTTTCTAAG
Source organism: Natrix helvetica (assembly GCF_964273705.1). Lineage (NCBI taxonomy): Eukaryota > Metazoa > Chordata > Lepidosauria > Squamata > Natricidae > Natrix > Natrix helvetica. Next base: position 61,551,705 of record NC_138551.1, on the reverse strand, counting down.
AAATTTAATGTGAACCTCTCTTGGAACATTGTGTGTTCTAGCATAAGCTGAATTAACTCTATAAGACCAGGTCAATATCCCATCCCAACTGCTGTCTGTCTTTTTTGATATATTCAGCGAGTAAGTTTGTCATAATCTCCCTCAAATCTTCATCATCAGCCTCAATTACATTTTGAAATCTAAGGAAAAAAGACATCCTTTCAAATTCCATTTTTATCTGATGGTTCTCAAGTTCTTGGTTTCCTCTCTGGACCCCCCTCACCTCCCCCCTCATCTCAGCCGTCCCCTCCTCCAAAAGTTCCAGTCTCTGTGAGTTTTGAGCCGTTCGGTTTTGGTTCTCTCTGAGCTGTTCATTCATTTCTTTCAGTTGGTTTTTCAAGTCCTCCTGCCCCTTTAAGAGCTTTTGAAGCAACTGGTGAGTTAGGTCCTCCTCAGGGGCTTTGGGTTGTAGTAAAGATGTTAATGTCTGTTGTCCACTGGGGCTGGACGTTGAGGATGTTGGAGCAGAGCCAGCAAAGCCTGGTTTCCCAGGTGGGGGTCTTTTCGGTGCCATTTTAGTAAAGAGAAACTCAGAGGTGTCTGTGTCCATAGGATGAAATGGCAACTATGAAAAGGGGATAGCCAAGAGAGATCACGAGGCAGGCAGTCCAGACAATAATAGGGACCTTTTCTATAGTTCAAATCCAGACAATAAAATCCATTATTCCAAGTCCAGGGTACAGTATATCAAGAGATATTTCTGGGTGTCACGGAGACAAAGACAAAATGCCAGCAATTTCTATGGGTGGAGTCAAATTTCAAAGTGCATAAAGACAGCGGAAGTGTGTCATCTTGCCTTGCCAGCACGGGATCAGAAGGCAACAAACCAAAAGTTTTCAAAAAGAACAGATCATCACTTCTCTTTCACAATTGCAGCAGGGTATTCATCTGCTTGCTTGCTATGAGTGTGATTTCATTCTAGAGCTCTCCCCCTCCTCCTCCGAGGGCAGAGAGCAGTCCAAAGCTGCTTTTCCAATGGGGGAGAAAATCCCCCTCCCTCCAATCGCACTTCCCAGGAACAGATTGAAAATCTTTAAAAAGCTGTCAATCCTTCATTAAACAATCAAAGAGGGAATCGGGGAGCGTTTCCATCTCACCACATTGCAGCTGCAGCCTTCAGATCGTCAAATTCGTCCAGCAGCCTCGAAGCCAAAGCGCGCGGAAGCATGGAACCTCCTCGCGCACCCCCTTTCGCCTCCTGGCACCTAGGGCAACGCCAGGAGCCCCCCCGCGGCCGCCGCCGATGCAGGGGACCCCCAGCTAGCCGCCCCCTCAGCAGGGAGCCCCTACAAGGCTCACTGTGCCCCCCCCCCGATCGAGGGGGCCCCACCAAGAGCGCTCTGGGCGAGCAAAACACGCCCGCCGCTCTCAACAGCCAGAACCGGAAGTGGCATCATTTCACTTTTTGGTTGGCAAAGGGTAGAGAGAACGAATTGATTTGGTGGTGGTTTTTGCTCTGAAGTCTATAAGCGCCCTTAAATAAGTAGTGGAATGTAGAGATTTGGTTTTGAAGCTCAAACTAGAGGTCCGTGTTTAATGGTGGAAGAATTTCTTCTTCTAATCCTATTGACAAGCAACCAGCTGTTTTAATGTAGGCACTTAGAAAACACCCATTTTATAATTTTGAAAGCGTATTCTTTTTACTGTAACATTGTGTTATTGTTTTACGTGTTCTTTAAGAGTTGTATCTAGATCAGGGATGCAATTTGGTGATGGTTCATAAACCCAACATTTAAAAACATTTTTTGAATATCAATCTTTTTTCTGTGATACTTCAAGCAGCAATTAGTCTTCATTGGCTTGTAGGGCCCTAGAGAAATATATAGCTAAACATTTTCCGATGAGCAGTACAAGATATATGTTAAAATTTGTAATGATCTCTTTGAAAATATACATTCTTGTTATGAAATATCCGTGTATATTTCTGCTATGTTGTCATTTCAGAAATGAAATGAAAAACAGCTATGTTTAACTTCAGACACTCTTGCGTATGCTTGTTTAGAAACATGTAAATCTGTCTCAGTAGGCATAGAATTGGAATCTGAGTTAAAACAGATGAATGTTCCATTTGAATCAGAAATAAAATGCTGAGGCCCTAGAAGGAGTGCAAAGAAGAACATAAAAGATTATAAGAAGTCTGGAGGCTAAACCTTATGATGAACGGCTAAAGGAATTAGGGATATTTAGCCTAACAAAGAGACGACTTGGGGTAACATGATAACTATGTTAGGGGCTATCATGGGGAAGAGGGAATCAATTTGTTTTCCAAAGCACCTGAGGGCAGGATAAGAAGCAATGTGTGGAAGTTGGTTAGAGGGAGATTCAACCTGGAACTAAGGAGAAGTTTTGATAGCAAGAATTAATCAATGGAACAGCTTGTCTCCCAGAATTGTAGGTGCTTCATTGCTGGAGGTTTTCAAGAAAAGACTGAACAGTCATTTGTCTAATATAGAATAAGGACTCCTGCCTTGATCAGAGGGTTGGTGTAGAAGACTCCAATGTCCCTTCTAGCCCTATTATTCTATCCCCATCCCATTCATGTCAGAGGTACCATTTAAGGCACTTCTGGGTTGACAGGATTAGCTGGTGACATCACTGTTGCTCGGCATGACAAGTTTCATGTCTCCATCAACGACCTGGAGCAAATGACAGGAACTTGCCCCACCACATAGCAGAACTCGGGTCTCGAACGCAGGCTTGCTAATCTCCAACCCAGGGTTCTAACCACCTGAGCCACCACACTGTATTATTCTATGATAATGTGGAAAGACGCTTATCTCGTATATAGTTTCAGCTTTGCATTTAAGTTTTGTATTTGTTGATAATTATGCTGACTGCATTCTTTTTATCAATTACAGTATACTTTCTCTTCTAGTAATGAATGTTATAACAATAGAAGATTATAAGAGCACATATTGGCCAAAGTTGGACAGTGCCATAGATCAGCTTTTAACTCAGAGTCTTGGTGACTATATTCCCATTTCCTATGAACAAATATACAGGTAAGGGAATAAAAATAACAAAGATATTGGTTCTGCAATAACAGATTATTTCAAGCTTGCATTATTTCAGTTGATTGCAAGGTGCTAATGAAAACTTTTAGTAAACGAGTATAATATTTAAAAGTACAATGGTAATTCTGGCATTAGATTTCTAAGTATTTGGGCTTTGGCTATTTAAACTGAATGAAACTAAATGTACTTGGTTAACATCTTTCATTTTTAGGAATTTACTTGTTTCTATTTAGAAAAGCAAAGTCACATAAAAGAATGTTTGCATTTCTTCGTAAAATAAAATGTGCTAGACTCACTTCATGTTTTCAAACTGCAACTGAAGACAACCCTGGAGTTTCACTAATCAAGTGAAAAACTTAATGTATCGATAAAGGAGACTGTATAGATTCTCTATTAATGTGAAGATACATGTACAGGTGAAACTCAAAAAATTAGAATATTGTGTTAATTTTCATTTATTTATTTCAGTAATGCAATTTAAAAGGTGAAACTAATGTATGAGATAGACTCATTGCATACAAAGCAAGATAGTTCACGCTATGATTTGTCATAATTACGATGATTATGGCATACAGCTCATGAAAACCCCAAATCCAACATCTCAGAAAATTCGAATATTACATGCAATCAGTAAAACAAGGATTGTACAATATCGGACCTTTGAAAAGTATAAGCATGCATATGTACTCAGTACTTGGTTTGGGCGCTTTTGCAGTAATTACTGCCTCAATGCAGCGTGGCTTGGAAGCTATCAGCCTGTGGCACTGCAGAGGTGTTATGGAAGACCAGGATGCTTCAATAGCGGCCTTCAGCTCTTCTGCATCATTCGGTCTCATGTCTCTCATCTTTCTCTTGGCAATGCCCCATAAATTCTCTATGGGGTTCAGGTCAGGCGAGTTTGCTGGCCAATCAAGCACAGTAATCCCACAGTCATTGAACCAGGTTTTGGTGCTTTGGGGAATGTGGGCAGCTGGAAAATGAAGTCAGCATCCCCATAAAGCTCTTTTGCGGAAGGAAGCATGAAGAACAACAGGACTTTGGACCACTGTGCTTCATTAAGACCAGGGTCAATGCAGCCGTCTACCAGGAGATTTTGGAGCACTTTATGCTTCCTTCTGCAAACGAGCTTTATGGGGATGCTGACTTCATTTTCCAGCTGCCCACACTGCCAAAAGCACCAAAACCTGGTTCAATGACTGTGGAATTACTGTGCTTGATTGGCCAGCAAACTCGCCTGACCTGAACCCCATAGAGAATTTATGGGGCATTGCCAAGAGAAAGATGAGAGACATGAGACTGAACGATGCAGAAGAGCTGAAGGCCGCTATTGAAGTATCCTGGTCTTCCATAACACCTCAGCAGTGCCACAGGCTGATAGCTTCCATGCCACGCCGCATTGAGGCAGTAATTGCTGCAAAAGGGGCCCAAACCAAGTACTGACTGCATATGCATGCTTATACTTTTCAAAGGTCCGATATTGTTCTCTTTGGCTTTGAAAGAGAGATGAGCACCGTCCCCTAGAGTCAGGAACGACTACCCATATGTGCGAGGGGAATCTTTACCTTTAATGAAATATTGAAAAGGGTTTCTTTTTAAAATTCTGTTCTGTCCCTGAAAAGAAATATTTAGAGTGTTGTATTATTATGAATAAAATGAATGCTTAAAATATAAAATTTCAAAAAAAGCATCAATAACAGAATGAAACGGCATGTTTGTTTAAAACATATCTTAATAATATGATATGTTAACTAAACAATCTTCTTAGAAATACAAATGGAATTTGTATTTTACAATGGAATCATTATATGTGAGATAGCCTTGAGCTTTTAGATCTTGTAGAATTCTCTCTGACAAATACTGATTTGCTTCCACAAACCTTTTAATTAATAGGTTTAGAATGTTATAAATGTATATTTTAAATCATATACACGCAGTCCTCGACTTCTAACAGTTCATTTAGTGACCGTTCAAAGTTACAACAATCTGAAAAAGTGACTTATGACCATTTTTCACACTTAGCAACCGTTGCAGCATCACCATGGTCAAAATTCAGACCCTTGGCCCTGGCTTATATTTATGATGGTTGCAGTGTCCCAAGGTCATGTAATCTCCTTTTGCGACCTTCTGACAAACAAAGTCAGTGAGGAATCTAGATTCATTTAGCAACCGTGTTACTAACGTTAGCAACTGTGGCAAGAAACGTTGTAAAATGGGGCAAACTCATTTTACAAATGTTTTCACTTAGCAACATAAATTTTGGGCTCCATGTGGTCGTAACTCGAGGACTACGTGTATTCAAAATACATTTCTACAGGCTTACTATTGTCAGTTTATCATTGTTCCTGTGTTTATTTCTGCAGTTGTGTGTATAAATGTGTGTGCCAGCAACATTCGGAACAGATGTATAGTGACCTAATAAAAAAGATAACTAACCACTTAGAGAGAGTCTCAAAGGAGCTGCAGGTAAGAAGCTGCACAATTTCCAGTGATCTGTTGAAGTTATTGCTACCATAATTGCTTCCTGTACAGAACTTGATTGACCTGATTTGTAACATGTCAGTTGTGAGTAATTCTTGCCAAAGATGATATTAATATACATGGTGGATTTGCACATATATAGGTGTGGATAAGAAAAATCCCCACTAGGTTGAATCTGATCCCTAATGATTTCAAAGGCATGTTCAAACTATTAGATTTGCCAATTGTCTCCTGAGATACTCTTTCAGCTTCTTGGACTAGCCTATTATTATGACATTTCTTGGTGATCTCCCATTTAAGTACTAACTAGGTTTGACTCTGTTTAGTACTTTGAGATCAGCCATAGCAGTGAACAAAATCTAGGATGATTTCTCAAATAAATGTGACCAATTTTGATCACTTTGTCCCTAGGGAAGCATGTAGTAGATGCGTGCCAGTATGTATCTATTATTTTTAGCTGGCTTAAATTAGCCTTTTATCTTCTTGCAGAACTTTGGGTTGGAAAATTTATCAGTGCTCAGGCAACTTTTGATTACATTGGAGATTCATTTGTGTTTTCTTAGGTTTATACAAATATGCTGTTCATTTTTACTCTGCTTGTTTAAAAAAGGACTTCCCTAGTTTTACAAAACTAGGATTTTTACTGACCAACTGAAAAGAGTTTTTTTTTAATTACAGGCATTGGTTTTTTTTTAATTGAGAACCTGGTTTTAATACTGACTTGCCTCTATATGGACATTTGCTGCTTATTAACAATTAGCCAGCATGACATTAGAAAATCAGCAATTCACTGACAGGAGAGAAAGAAAATAAATTAGTTTGCTTGTCAATAATTAGTCCAGGCTTTAAAATCAGGAAAAAAAATAACAATTTCATATTTATATTTAGCTGTGCTTTCATTGTAGTCAAGTATTAATATGTGTGAAGAATGTAACAATCTTCAAACTCTTGAGATGTCAGTAAATGGAGCCAGCAGTACCGTGTTTCCCCGAAAATACGACAGGGTCTTGTTTTCTTTTTACTTACAAAATATGGCCTCGGGCTTGTTAGAGGGGGAGGGCTTATTGTTTTGGGATTGCCGGGCAGCTGCTCCCTTGCGAACTGGCTCCCGAAGAGCCGGGCACGGCCTCAGGGGCGAAGCATCCATGAGGTGACCAAGCTCACGAGCACCCGCCCGGCAAACCCCCTCTCCAGCCGGGCAGAGCACCATTCACTGACCTAGGGGGTATTCCTAAGGCGCCAAGCCATGTGGCGTTCTGCCTGCTCCCCAGCTCCCACGGCTTGGCACATTAGGGATACCCCCTTGGTCAGTGCATGGAGCTCTGCCCAGCTGGAGAAGGGGGTTGTGCGAACGCCTGTTCTGCCCACAGCAGGCATGCCTCCTAGCCTCAAAATGTTCAGGCCCAGCTTCCCTGCAGTAGCCGCTGCCACCACCGCGCTCCGAGCATAACGTCTTCTCTGGTTCCAAATTCCAAAACTCGGCTGCCGAGTCTTCCAGCAGCGGCCGCTCTAGGAGTGTGCTCTATGGTTGTGGGTTGGCTGCTGGAAGACTCTCTGTCCGGAAGACTCTCTTACAGAGAGTTCCAGCAGCCAGCCCAAAACCATAGAGCGCACTCCTAGAGCGACTGCTGTTGGAAGACTTGGCAGCCGGGTTTTGGAGTTTGGAAGCTGGAGAAGAAGTTATGCTCGGAGCGCAGTGGGGACGGAACAGGCGCTCGCTAACCCCCTTCTCCAGCTGGGCAGAGCTCCATGCACTGACCTAAGAAGTATCCCTAATGTGCCAAGCCACAGGAGCTGGGGAGTGGGCAGAGCGCCACGTGGCTTGGTGCCTTAGGGATACTCCCTAGGTCAGTGAATGGCGCTCTGCCCGGCTGGAGAGGGGGTTTGCCGGGCGGTTGCTCGTGAGCGTGGTCACCTCATGGCTGCTTCGCCCCTGAGGCTGTGCCCGGCTCTTTGGGAGCCAGTTCGCAAGGGATCAGCCGCCCAGCAACTCCCCCCTCCGGCCAGGCAGAACGCCACTCCCCAACCTAGCGGTATCCCGAAGGCGCCAAGCAATGTGAGCGCCTTTGTCCCGTCCCCCCCCGGCTCCTGTGGCTTGCCGCCTTCAGGAAATTGCTATGTCGGTGAGCGGTGCTCTGCCTGGCCGGAGGAGGGGTGTTGTCCAGGGTTTTATTTTCGGGGGTGGGCTTACATTTTTGCCCACGCGAAAAATGTGGCAAGGCTTTAGTTTCAGGACAGGTCGTATTTTGGGGAAAACACGGTAAATGTGCTGCTTTGGAATGCTGTAGCTACTGATAGTAGCTCACTGAAGAGATATGTAGCTAACAGTAACTTTCTTACACTTCCTGTATTGAAATAAAACACTAGCATTGCATTTACAGGGAAGGGGGGGGGATCTTCCTCCTTGAAACAGCTGCAACACAGCACATCACACATTTTTTTTGGATTAGAAGTCACACTTCATCTTTCGCATGCGCCAAGACCTGTCCTTCAGAAAGTACTATAAACTTTTTTTTCTCCTTGCGTTTACTTAAACTTTTTTTTAATTTATATTCTTTTGGATGAACTTAAAAAAGAAGTACTGAAAACTAAACTTTATTTCAACATATAGAACTAATGTTTATTAAAATTAAATAGCTCTAGCGTTAGTAGTGTAGACAACACTTCAAATTTAAAACATCCAAAAGCTGAAACAGATGTTTCTAATTTGAATTATTTTGCGGAATGCTTGTTAATATGATAATTCCCAAATGTGCACTTATTTTTCTGCTGACATCTTAAAAATTATAATATGGAAACAACTTTTGAAGGTTGGGAGGAGCCACATTCAAGTTTTGGGAGCAGATGCTTGCTATTCTGAGATTATACACTGACCTTTTAGATTGTATTTCAGTTGAAATGGCTTTGACTTACAGTTGCTAGAGTACTGGGCAGTAGCCATTGTTAAACGCAGCAATGTTGGTTTGTTGAGCTGAATGTCTAGTTATCCCCTGGCATCTTTTCCTGTAGCTGAATGTTCCTATAGAATAAAGATCTTCCCTTTCTTGAGAATAAGCATAACCCTTTCCCAAACCTCTTTAAATCTATACTTTGCATGTGATTTTGCAATAGGTAATTTAAGAAGCACCTCATTACCACTCTTATAACTTAATTACATTGTCAATTAAAAGTGTGTATTACCTGGCTGTTCTGCAAGCACATACATTTTGTAGCTCTTAAACTCTGGTCTGATTAGTAGTAGTTCTTTTTATCTTAGGGGAGAAAATACAAGGATCTTGGTAATGCACTTCTTAAAGTAACTTCCCTCCTGTATCAAAACAGAACATTGCTGATAGTATGCAAAAGTCAGCTTTCTAGAACAGGGTTTCTAATATAATCCAGCCTTCAAATCATCCTGTTTTGTGGCTAAAACTTAACTGATGTCAAGACCAAGTAACCAGGAATAAGAATTTAGTTCAAAGCACTTCAAGTTCATTACATGCTTTTATTTTCATTTACACAAAAATCTGATCTACTAACTGTCAAGGAAAATCGGCACTAGATAAGAGCAGCATAATTCAAGAGGGTCTGGACTTAGGTCTCTTGTGAGAGCAGAACAACTCCAAATTGATGATTCCTTTGGTCCCACCATCCTCAAGCTCAGCCTGGTCATATCCTGAAAAACGTACTGTCCAGCTAAGCCTAAGGATAATGAAGAGACATTCAGCCAGAGTTCACTTCTTTATTTGCTTACACCCGGTAGTCAGAATCTTGCAGACTAAATCCTTAACTACTGTCATCCTATGCCCTGGGAGATTGTAGGGAGTGGCTATCCTTATTCCCCCCCCCCCCCTCTGTTTTCTATATAGCTGTGGCCTGTGCTGTCTCTTATCTGGCCCTCTTTCTGGATTGTGCTCCTTCTTGGGAAACTACTGCTTCACTATAACTATCCCATTACACTAGGTCCCCCTCTCACATATACTTCCAGAGCTGAACAACTTCCAGATCAGTATGTTCCAGGAAAAATAATAATAAAGGATCATCCCTGTGGAATACTGGACTGTTCTACATTCATTTGGCAACATAAGGATGTATTTCTGGAAGTAATGCCTGATTAACCAACATATTTTAGGCAAAGATTCTTCTCTCCTATCTATACCTGACTGCCTTTATTTATTTATATCTTGAATTATTTATAAAATAATAAAGGAAAGGCGGTGAACATATCTAATGTTTCTCCCCCCCCCTCCTATTTTCCTCACATCAACAACCTTGTGAGGTGAGTCGGGCTAAGAAAAAATAATTAGCCCAAGGTCACCCAGCCGGCTTTCATGGCTAAGGCGGCACTAGAATTCAGTCTGCTGGTTTCTAGATCAATACCTTCATCACTGAGTCAAACTGGCTCTTTTCATGTTTCCTCTGAAAAATTGTTGTAGGAAAAAGTGCTCTCTGTATGTGGGAAAAAGCAACTTTCATGAAATGAATTTCCATCTACCACAACTCCATTGATAAAATATGCTATCCTTATATGTGTAACTTTATGCTGGAAGACTCAATGATGCATTTTTCATTTTACTAACCAAACTCATTACCGTGTTTCCCTGAAAATCAGACAGGGTCTTATTTTCTTTTTACTCACAAAATATGGCTTGGGCCTTATTATGAGGGGAGGGTTTATTGTTTTGGGGTTGCCGGGCGGCTGCTCTCTTCCAAGCGGGCTCCCAAAGAGCTGGGCACAGCCTCATGGGTGAATGGCTGTGTTGCGCTGTCGCAGCAGCGCAACACAGCAACCATGAAGTGACCACGCTCATGAGCAGCCACCTGGCAAACCCCCTTTCCAGCCGGGCACAGTGCCATTCACTGACCTAGGGGCATCGCCAAGCTGCGTGAGCACCTGTTCGCCAGTGAATGGCTCTCTGCACGGCTGGAGAGGGGGTTTATGCAAGCGGCTGTTCCGCTCTTGCTCGCACGCCTCCCAGCCTCATGATGTCCTGGCCCAGTTCTCTCCGCAGAGGCAGAGTACTTCCATTGTCGCCACCGCCGCCGCATGGCTTTTTCTGCAGCTTCGAAACCAAGTCTTCTGGCAGTGGCTGCTCTGGGTGTACGCTCTATGGTTGTACGCTCTGCCGGCAGCTGGCCCACAACCATAGAGCGTACGCCCAGAGCGGCCACTGCCGGAAGACTTGGTTTGGAAGCTGCAGAAAAAGCCATGCGGCGGCAGCAGTGGAGGAGCCCTGGCTCTGCGAAGAGAGCTGGGCCAGGGCATCATGAGGCTGGGAGGCGCACAAGAGAGAGCGGAACAGCTGCTTCCGCAACCCCCCTCTCCAGCCGTGCAGAGTGCCATTCACTGGCATTTCGAAGGTGCCAAGCTATGGGAGCCGGGCGGCGGCAAACAGGCGCTCACATGGCTTGGCGATACCCCTAGGTCAGTGAATGGTGCTGTGCCCGGCTGGAAAGAGGGTTTGCCGGGTGGCTGCTCGTGAGCGTGGTTGCTTCATGGCTGCTGTGTTGCGTTGCTGCGACAGCGCAACACAGCCATTTGCCCATGAGGCTGTGCCCAGCTCTTTGAGACCCTGCTCAGAAGACAGCAGCCACCTGGCAACCCCCCTCTTCAGCTGGGCACAGCGCTGCTCACCAACCTAGTGGTATCCCGAAGGCGCCAAGCAACAGGATCACCTTTGCCTCCCCCCCCTGTTCCCATGGCTTGGCAACTTCGGGATACCGCTAGGTTGGTGAGCGGCGCTCTGCCTGGCTGGAGGTGGGGGGTTGTCCAGAGGGCTTATTTGCGGGGGAGGGCTTATATTTTTGCCCACCAGAAAAATGTGGCATGGCCTTATCAGGACATGTCATTATTTCGGGGAAACACGGTAGTAACCATAGATCTTACAGGTAGAACCCGATTAAAGAATCAAGAAGATATATAAAATGCTTCTTATAAAATAAGGACATACATTTCAATTACTAAATTAGGTTAATCCTTAAAAAATCATTGCATAATCAGGAAAAAACCATCTGTTTTTAAGATATTTTTTTTGAGGCAGAGAAAATATTCTCAGATAATAAATAACAATGGGAAACTTACATGATTGGCTCTGTGTGTCTGTGTGTTGTGCACTTGTAAAGACTATCAGATTTTCGGGGAGTTTCCTGAGAGACTCAGTTGAACACTAAATATTGATTTTTGTATGCAGAGCTCCACTTCTTGCTTTTGAAGAGATAATAAACTCTTCTGAGGTAGAACAACTTTTCCATTGCAATATGATCATTTTTCAGTTTGAGGACATTAGTATCATAATTAGTATTAGTATTAGTTTTTAACAGCCGTTAGTTTCCACATCTTTTTTAATATGCATCTGAATTCATTGCGAACTTCTTTGGGTGTCCTGCTTTAGAGTGAAAAGTGTTTTTCATCTCATTATGTAAAGGCTGGATAATCATTGTGTGGAAAAAGACTTCAAATGGGATGCTAAGTATTAATTCGGTGATATTTTAGTTGCTCCTGCTTTGCAAATTTGTTTTTTGGCTTCCATCAAAACTATTGTAAGGTGCTGCTGATAAAGGAAGGAAGGTCAGGGCAGCGTGTATCTGTAACTGCAATTCTCAGCCCTTTGAGAGAGACGAGATCAGGAAATAGACTCCACAGGAAAAGTAGAATTATGCTTTATTGAGGTGAGCTACACTAATAGAGACAGCTAGTTTGATTGTGCTTTTCCCCTCTTTCTTCTTATACACCAATTCGTCAGGAAAATGTCATCCTGAGTCTCTTTTTAATACTCCCCGGACTTTTGCCTTAGGTTTAGGTAATGAGTTTTGATTTTTGAATATTGCTGTAAGGCCATCTCTGTAGCTGTACACCAACTGATCCAGTTTAGATGTGTGTCAGTGTGGGGCCTAGAGGAGAGTTTTGCCTGATTTTTGTAGTGACCGATAAGGTTTGAGGGACCAGGGACTACAATTCAACCTCTTGAGCTTTCAGGAATTCATTATAATTGGAAGATAAAACTTTTCCAACCATTTGAAGAGTGGTGGTGGATATGATCAGTATGGAAATGAAAGGAGAAATTTCTGTGAACTGAACTCTCCTATCCCTACCCTACCTAACCCTAACCCTAAAACCATCCCAACGGTTTGAAAAGCTGTGCTTTTTGCCTATTGCTGGCAGCAGGCTTTTAAAGGAGTGAGGATGAGAGCGATTTGTCGTCCAGATTGGACCCCCCGCTTCTTCTATTCTTATTTTAAAACAATAACAACCTTCTGAAATTCACATTTTTGCTGTTGGCAGTATGATCGTGAAATATTGCGATGGAGAACGTATTTGAGATACAGGTTGCTCTTCCTGAATTATTGAGATATAATATGGAATCCTTATAGGAATGTTTAAGCTCTTATTTAATAGTTATCTTGTGAGAGATGTATAAAAGCTATTTTTATAGGTTGTATTGCCATTATATAACATTAGAACAAATCTAACTAGTAATCACCTAACAAGGCAATAGCTGTCTTTTCAAGTATCCTAAATTTCTTTTTTTCCCCTCACACTGCCTCAAAATGTTTAAAATACCCATTAAATAGTTTGACTTTTAATCCAAGGCAGCATTTGATGAAATATTCAGAATATAGGAGATAAAAAATCTCTGTTATGCAATCGTGCTGTAGATGGCAGCAGAATACTTTCTCTGTCAAATTGGTATATTTTCCCCCCAAATATTAAACCATCCAGCTTAAAGACTGAAAAAACACAAGACAAACTTTTAACTGTCCCTATGCATCAAACTGTGTAGATTTACAAGTCCCCTAAAAATACTGTAGTCCTAAACATCGGTTTCTTTCTTGCCATTCATTGCCTCTGTATATCACAATAAAGAGCAGCTAATGCATTCCTTACTTTTTATGTACCTTGGAATAACTGGGATATATATATATATATATATTCAAATATTTAGACTTAATTTGTTATGAAGAAGTATACATTAAAATAATAATTAAGGATATAAGGCTGGATGGTAGCCTGTTGTATAATTGCTGCCATAAAAAGTAAAGGAGTTCATAAGTAATGCTGTGTTATATTGGTTGTAAATGAAAGTTAGCAGTGTCTGAGACATCTTTCAAAATTGTGTACATATTATATATAGAAGTTAATGTTAGGGCTAGGAGAGTGCCTGGAGATAAGTTCTACTCCTTCCCAGGGCAGATGTTTGCCATCCTTCCCATCTTTGTCTTATTTGTAGATTTGATTATCCTATCTTCCATGCTTCATCCAAGTCATCACGAATAGACTAGACTAGAATAGACTAGAATAGAATAGAAACTTTATTGTCACTTTGAATGTACACTAATCGGCATACATTAAAATGTAATTTCATTGCTTACAAGTCTCAAAGGGTCACCACCTCCAACATGCACTACATAAAAATGACAAAATAAATAAATAAATACAAAATTATGCATATACCAACATATATTATATGACACAGAGAAACAACACAGTCCTGTTCGGATGTATGCATGTACATGGCGAGGAAAACGAATCTTGCACATTTGCCAGATGGATGGCATAGGGAACAAAGCTGTTACAGAATATGGTAGTCCTGCTAGAAATACTTCGAAACCTCCTCCCAGAGGGGAGCAACAGAAACAGACTGTGAAGTGGGTGTGTGGGGTCTCTAACAATGCTTTGAGCTCTAAGCACATAGCGTTTATAGGGCTATAACTGAGCCTTTGATATGTCATCCAACCTTTTCCTTCTTTTTCTCTGGTGATATTGACATGTAATTGTTTAGTCAGGTCTGTATCAGGCTAATTGTAGCATAGTCTAGCTACATTTTGCCATCTGTATTAGAATCCAGTAGGATAATTTGTTGAATTCTTTACTGAAATCATGGTATATTATTCCAATTGGATTCTCATGGCCAACTAATTGGCTACCCTATCAGAAATAAATGAGAGGGGGGGTGGGAAGGAGGGAGAGATCAGCTTGATTTGGCATGACCTATTCGTGTTAAAACTATGCTGATACCCTCCAAGTAAGATACTCTTATGTGAATATCCAAAGTGTTTCCATCAGGGTGCATGATTAATGTACATTAGATACTATCTTGAAAACTCTACTTTGATTTTAGTGAATTAGGTTCTAAAAAAATCTCAATTTCTGTATTGAAGTGTATTCTATAAAAGAAGGCCAGGATAAACTGGATATATTGTGTAATAACTGAGATTGAAGTTTCCAGAAGGATTGATTTTTGTAGCAGAGCGATAAAGAGACATGCAACACCTAATGGCTAGATGGAAAATAAAGGAAGAAAACTGAATCAATTCCATTGTGACACCATATAATAAGGAAGCCATCAATATTTCTTTGTTTATCTGAACATCTAATCAAGTATACGAGTATTATGAGATTTTCATCACTATATTTTGGAATGTTAAATGATTAACTGGGCAAATGGTACAATTTGTATATTCTGACAAGGTTCACTATTTGCAAAAGCTTTTCTAATGTTTCCTCATTTTAATTGAGAAGCATATCGCAGTGAAATTTCACAATCATTATTCATTTTTGGAGAGTTACAGTATTTAAGATCTCACTGCCCCTCTGGTTAAATATATTAATACTCATTGATATACTGGATATTACGTAATAGTGATACTACATTGTTTTTATTCCTTTGCATATAGGAGCAGTTATCTTCACAGATGCAGAGACAATGAAATGAAGGATTTTCATTTTTTCTTCATTTTTGTTTTCAGAATAACTAAATTGTATATTTTTCTCTTTAAACCTTTTTTGTAAGTAAAAAATGAAAATAGGAATTTTGGAGCTGGGCAGTATTGAAATATACTGTATGTACTAAATATTTTTCTTCAAAGTATATGTGACTTTAAAGACAAATGAAAACAAATTATTTCAATATTAATATGGTTACTTAATTTTTTAAAATAGTCTTTGCCAAATGTGATCTAAGCCTTCTACCCATTAAAATTTTATGGCAGCTACATTTTCAATACCAAAGTAGTAATGATTTGTTTTAGCTTTTTAAAAAACTTTATGTAAGCATAAAAGTCATAACCAAACATAGCTGGTATCAAAAACGTCTAATAGAGTTAATCCTGTTTATATTAAACTAAATAGGAAAGCTAAAAGAGACACCTTGGAAGAAGGCAGTGACAAATTAGTTCAATGTTGTCAAAACAATATGGACATATCCATAGACATACTGTCCCCAGAAATCAAATTCAGTACAAGGAAGTCTTCTCTTAATCATAGAGCCAAAAATAGGACACTTTAGAAGAGAATATACATAGGTCAGGATTGAACTGTGAAGTCCTTAGTACTCTCTGAGGTGATTATATGTGGACAGGCATTTCATTATCCAAATAAGTAGTATCATCAATGCTAGTGGTGCTATTACCAATGGGAATTCATATGTGTATTACTTCAAATTCAGAACAAAATAGTTAACAGTTATTGAAATGTTACATGTTGGCTCTGTCCCAATAAAACAAAACTTGAAATGGCTCCATTGTTTGCTCTACTTTTTTTTGGGGAAAAAAAATAAATTACCTTTTTGGCTGAATTTTTTGGTAAATTGATTAGCAGTAGCAAGTAATAGATTATTTCCTCATTGTGCCACTAAACAAGATCAAACTACAACTGGCTTGTGGCTTGCTTGATGGTTTTTTTTTTTTTTGTTCATTAGTTATCCAAGCAAGTCCATTAAAAAAAGCAGTATATTGTGTAGTCCAGGGGTCGTCAACCTTTTTATACCTACCGCCCACTTTTGTAACTCTGTTAGTAGTAAAATTTTCTAACCGCCCACCGGCTCCACAGTAATGGTGATTTATAAAGTAGGGAAGTAGCTTTACTTTATAAAATTTACAAAGCAGAGTTACAGCAAACCCCCACCGCCCACATGAAAGCTGGAACGCCCACTAGTGGGCGGTAAGGACCAGGTTGACTACCACTGGTGTAGTCTCTACACTAAAGATCTGCTTGCTTCTGTTCTGTAGTTTTAAAAATGCTTCAAATGAAGAATAGTAATACAAACAAATGAAACTATTTCCCCAAGCTCTGTACTCCATTGAGGTGTACAACGGTACAGATGGTCCTTGCTTACCAATCACTTGTTCAGCATAAAATGAGAGTTACAGCAGCTGCTGAAAAAGGAGACTTATGACTGGTCCTCAAAGTTGCAGCCATCATAGTGTCCCCCATAGTCATGTACTTGCAATTCAGGTCCTTGGTAATTGAATTTTATGATAATTACAGTATCCTACGATCATAGGATCACCATTTGTGACCTTCACAACTGACTTCCAGCAAGCAAAGTCAGTGGGGAAGCTGACAGGAAGTTGCAGGCCGCGGTTGTGTGATGTCCTGCTTAATGACCACAGTGATGCACTTAATGCTCACAATCAGCATTGACATTATAAATCAGTGTGGACACCTAACATTTCATTTAACAACTGTGTCACTTCGCAATGGATTGCCAGGCGCAGACTTTAGTCAACGCAAGGCTACCTATATTTGCATACTAGGAGAATAAGACAAAGCAAAAGTTTTTGCTGCTTTAAATACAATTGCAGTTTAACAAGACACAAGAACCCAGTGTAAAAGTTCAGGAAAACAAGCCATGCTGTTCACTTTAGATCTTAAACCTCAGCAGCCTCAATAGCACTTGTTATTTTCAATGACAAAGAATTTTGAAAACAAGAGTAACTTAGCTAGCCAAGCGGGCAGATGGCTGCAAGCAGTCGTGTATCTGTTTGGAAACATTAGCAGAATAGATTTTTATTGTAGCTCTTTATCTCTGAACCAAGCGCTTAATGATAACTGCTTTTTCCTAATAATCCTCTTGCCCATTTCACCTTACCCAGCGTCAGCCAGTTATAGGTGGAACCAGTTATAGGTGGAACCAGTCAATCTGTCCTGACTGGCTAGCATGAAAGATTAAAGCAAATTGAAAACTGCCATGCAAAATTTCAATTGGAATACAGCCTGGAGCACTCAGAACAAAACTGTTTTAAAAAGCCAAGATTTGTTGAAAGATTAAAATCTGAAACTTTTTAATAAGTTAGTAAAGTTAATTTATTAGTAGCGGAATGCAAGCTTGTAGACTATTTTGGTCTGTGGAAAATGCAGACATGATTACCTCAAAAAAAATTGTGTGTTTTTTAATGTTGTACGCCGCCCTGAGTCCTTTTGGAGAAGGGCGGCATATAAATCCAAATAAACCAAACCAAACCAAACCAAACCAAATTTTTGCTTCCTTTCTATTTTGAGTCCTGCAAATCTTTTCTTGATTAAAGGAGTAATTTGATAGACTGTTATTTATTTGGATAACATTAAAGGAATTGCCATGTTTTTCTCCATTTTCCATCATTCACAAGATTGAATTGATTGATGTTTTAGATGAAGCTATTTTAATCAGAAGTAAAAAATTTAACTTGTTAAGTCTTGTTAAGTTCCTGATTACTAATAAAGCCCAATTATGATCCTGATTGGATTTAAATGTAAATTTTATTAGATGGATAAAGAGGTGAATGCTCCATTTTCCTTCTCCTCTCCTTCTTTGCTTCCCTCTGTCAAAACCAAACTTTCAAGCAGAATAAGGAAATCCTTGAAACCAGTTTCTTAGGGGGTTCAAACCCAGAAATGGTGATTGAAGGATTTGCTAAAATAAGTAGGATCATTTGTCATTATGTTGCCCTGTGTACCTTTTTGATAATAGAATTAACATTGTCATAAATAGCCAAATCACAGCCTGCAATTTACTTATAGCCATTGTTATGCCTTACGTTTTGAGGTTACTGTAATCAGTGTTGTTACTGTGAATTTTAAACAAAGCAGATTAGGCTGCAAAATAAATGCATATATTTGACTATATTAAGTGTATAAAATTGGGACCTAGGCAGGGTAACTTTGATATCATTTTGTTATGGATCATTGAAGGTGTTTGTTCTTTCTGAGTGCTTTGCAAATAGTAATCTCTTTTCTGTGTTCTGTTGTAAAAGCCCTTGAATGTATTATGTAGCACAGTCTGTAATTCTAAGGCCACAGTCCTATATGAGTTTACCAGCTATGTTCAGATAATAACTTCTGAGTAGAAATGCAACAATGCCATAGACCCGGTATAAGCTTTCAGACTTGATGTCTTACTTCCAGAGCTATGTGTACGTGTTCGTTGTTTAGTTTTGAACTGTGCTGTCTACTAAATTGCCTGAGAGATTTGAACATGTAAACCTATTATTCTAACTACTTATGTGCAACAATGATGGAGTTGTTGCTGTTCCCTTTGACGTTACAGAAAATAACTATCTCTTGGCAGTCCTGTGGTAGTTAATAGTTGGTTTTGCGCAAAAGAGTAATACTAGTGTTGGAATAGAATAGAATAAAGAATACAATATTATTTTATGTTTAAATGTACACTAATCAGCATACATTAAAATGAAATTTCATTGCATTCAGCTCTTAAACCATTATGCATATACTCACATACACACACATCAGTAAAGCACAAGAATCAGTACTCTATTAGAAATCTTTATTTGTTCTGTTGCTTGTAGCTATGAGCAATAACTCATATAAATGGCTGTGAGAAAATGAAAGCAAATCCATGTGTATTTATTAGATTCTGCTGCTGGATAATAAAGACATGACAAACAAGGAAAAACAGAGCTACTATTAAGAGAAAATATAATCAACTATAAAACAGAAAAGCAGATACTTGTATGCAGTAAGATGTTATAGTTTAAATAGTTGTACATGTTAAACTTCAGTTATTTAATATTTTTTTTAAACGAATATTAAGAATAAAAACAATAAAGTCTCCTTTATATCAAGCCTAAAGACCTAATAACATCCATGTTGTTTTCTTTGTAATAGTAGAGCAAATTCCTCCTCAGATATATTTTTTACTTTTCATTCTTGTTTATAGCTTTGGAATTTCACTGGGCATAGTATTAGACATATTAGACTGGGACTCTTAAGCTCCACCTAAAAGGGTGCATTGGCGCTCCTTACAGAGAGGATCTGTAGCATAAACCTAGTTGGAGGGGGCAACAACCTTTCTCATAAATACTACGTTCCATCATTTTTATCCACTTCCTATCCAAGCCTTGGCATTAGTGGACAATGAACATATGTAGGCATCATTGGCTTGAGGATGAATATGTCAGTTCTGGACTTTGTCCCCCCCCCCCCTCCCACTGGTGTCTTTTTGAATACCCAAGAGGAAAGAACTTATTAATAGTATACATATTCTTAATATACGATGGACTATCAAAGAGATTCTTCCTTGTCATTTGTGGAGGGGTGGCAGCATTGGTGGGTAGAGGAAACCTTACCGATAGTCCTGAGTTACGATCATTTGTCCAGCAAACCTGTGCGCACCCCGCCTCCCTGCACTGACACATGCCCTGCAGGCTCTTTCCCTGGACTTTTTGAGCTCGCAGGTCACTGCAGTACCCCACTACCCCAACTTGTATGCGGTCTGCGCTGGGTCCCTAGGCATGCCCCTTACACTCTTTACCCAGGATTCTCTCCTGCTTCCTGCTTAACAACCTATGCATCTGTTATTACAACAATCAGTATTGCCTAGGTTGTCATTGCTAAGCAATATGGTCACATGACATCACGTTTTACAAGCACATTCCTTAGCAACAGCTATTCTGGGCCAAATTGAACTTGTAACTAGAGCAGGGTTCCCAACTCCCGGTCCGTATACTGGCACCTATCTGTGACATGCCAGAAACCGGTCTGTGCAAACAAGTGAACCCCCATCTCTGGGATGCAGGTGACATGCAAAACCTCCGGTCCACGTTTCCACCTCCACCGTCCACCTCTGAAAAACATTTCTCCATGGAACCAGTCCCTGGTACCCAAACGTTTGGGGCCATTTAAACAAAGGACTATCTATAATGGTAAAGTGTTGTTTTAAATCATTTTTTAACTTTCATATTAGGAGTTTTCTTTAAATCTTCAAACTTAACCTTTTTATGCCAAAATGTAAGGTTGCCTTCTATTTTCTTTTTTTTCTTTTGCAGGCCAGCCCTCCCGATCTCTACATTGAAAGATTTAACTTAGCACTTGGGCAGTATATGGGAGCATTACAGAGCATTGTGCCTCTTTTCATATATATGGTAAGTTATTACAAATAACTTATGAAAAGAAGTACCTAGATGTTAGTTATTACTAGTTATCCAAATCAGCAACTAAGTACTTATGTAATATTTATTGTAAGTCAAGAAAGAGATTGATGATCAGTTTTTTCTAACTTCCTCTATTTATTTCAGTTCTTTCCTCCCCAGCCCCTAAATGGTGAATGCTAGTTTCCATTTATTTGGAAGGTGATGGTCCTGGGACATATTTGTAGCTGTTACAAGGAATCTCTTATGGTTAATCCTCCTCTAGCTTTCCAAAATCGTGTTGGAATAATCACTCTAGTCTTCTGCAGAGTAACTTCATTCTAGTAAACCATTAGCTTTACTCAGGTTGATTTATACCAGAGAAATCATGGTTTTATGCCATTATATACTATGTGTCTGTTTCTTTAGTTTGTGTGTGTGGTTTAGAACTTTAGAAAATAGATAAAATTGCCATTGGGCAAGGCAAAATGTATTCATATGTAAGCATATACATGTACATGCTGCTCCTAGTGCAAAATCTGTAGAAATATATTAAGGTAGGATTGAAACGATTGTGGCATTAAAGCTGTATATACCCGAGTTTATTTTCCAGTAACAGAAATTATTATGTATCCTTCAGCTCAAGAAAATTACAGTATAACTTAGAAGGTCATTAGTTGATTAACAGATTGTCTCAAGAAAGTATTAAAGAAAAGGAAGTCTTCCTTAGGAAGAAATGTAGGAAGATCAAATGACAATAGTTCTTCAAGCAGGTATAGAAAACCTGCAGCTTTGTGGCATGGTAGTCAACCTGGGGAGTGAGTTGGAAGGCCATATAAATGTTCTTAAATAAATAAATTCTATGATGGATACTTTCATACTTTGTTAGCCAATCTCAAAAGTTGTAGTTAGAAAACTACTGCCCTCCATATGGTTTATTTGCTGAAAGATTCCATTTGTTCACTTCAATTGTAGGCATGTGGTGATTTTTATAGTAAAATGCCATCAATATGATGCCATACAGGTTTCGTTTCCGTTTTCAGCTAATGAAGAGAATCATTCCCAAGATTAAATAGTTGACAGACTGAGGAATAATATGAAATTCAGTCTAACCATGAAACTGTGGTGTTGGCAAATAATTGATCTCTCTATAAACATGGCCAACTTGTTCTGGGCGTTGGTACATTTTTATTAAAACAGTTTAATTTCCTTAGTTACTTAAGTTATCTAAGTTACTTCCTTAGTTTTTGTTACTAGTTTTTTCACATAGTATATCTATTACCTAGCTAGGATCAGAAAGTACATACAATACAATACAATACAATACAATACAATACAATACAATACAATACAATACAATACAATACAATACAATAAGCAGAGTTGGAAGGGACCTTGGAGGTCTTCTAGTCCAAGCCCCTGCCTAGGCAGGAAACCCTATACCATTTCAGACAAATTCTAACATCTTCTTAAAGACTTCCAGTGTTGGGGCATTCACAACTTCTGGAGGCAAGCTGTTCTACTGATTAATTGTTCTAGCAGTCAGGAAATTTCTCCTCAGTTCTAAGTTGCTTCTCTCCTTGATTAGTTTCCACTCATTGCTTCTTGTTCTACCCTCAGGTACCTTGGAGAATAGTTTGACTCCCTCTTCTTTGTGGCAACCCCTGAGATATTGGAACACTGCTATCAAGTGCTTTGTTATGCTACTAAAGGGCAATGTATGGGGACTTTAATTGTCAATTCAAAATACAATTGGATCTATAAGCTGCTGCTTTGACAATTGGTTCATAGCCTACTCACCTTTAAAGACCTTCTAGAGTTTAAGGGCCGATACTTAAAGATGAATAACATTGATATAAGCTTGATTGTTGTAGTAAGATTATCAGAGGCCATTCTGAATGTCAGAGGTGCGATGAATGGCAACTGAGAAGAGGCTTTTTGTGCCTGAGATAAAAGTGATGAAATAATTGGATTAGTGATTTGAGCAAAGGCGGTAGAACCAGCACAAGTAAAAATCCATTCTCAGTCTTATTCTTCAATGTGCTGCTGAAAAATAATAAGTTGCTTTAGCTAATCACTACAATGGTACTCATCTCTGGAGTCGTTCTTGCAGGAGGAGACTTATTGAATGCAGTAGGACTGTTTCAAGCCCAATGGGCAAATCTATGTCACATTTCGTGCATAAAATTATTCTTGTTAGATCCAGCGTAAGCATTCTGAGATGGATATTAAGGCCAGAGAAAAGAAACGTACTACATTCATTCTGTACTTAATGCATTTCTGAGTTCATTCAAAGTATTTGATTGGTAGTTAGGTTGCTTGGAAAATAATCAGTGCTCATATGCACCCTTCCTGTGTTTTCAGGTCAGCATTGACATGCCTGCATGTTGTTAAATTGTATAACAGTGGTCGCCCTAACTTCTGTCTTTTTATTGCAAAGCAGATGCTTTCATGTTCAGAGTTAATGGTTGATCATTAGCTTTACTGGATACTTTTCATTTTCTGTTTTCAACTTAATTTATTATATTTATTTTTTATTATTATATATGCTGTGTTATTGCATGGTGCTGTAAAGCTAGAAAGGGTGGTTTTTTTTAAAAAAAAAAGCTGGGTTAAAATGCTTCTAATGAAATAAAAGCGACAAAGCTTAGATGATTCAGTGAAAGCACATCTTCATGAAAAGAAACACTGCCAGACAGAACAAGACATTCTGCAATTAGTTCAAGGATTTAAAAGAACTTTGTGTTATGTTGAGATTTTAAAATGTGATTTCAGAATAACACTGAAACTTTGCTAACTTTCCATCATTGTAATGTCACATGAACATTCAAGCATCATTTGTGATATTTTCCCCCTTCCTTTCCAGTGTTTGAATCGATGGCCCAC
The DNA here is from genome assembly GCF_964273705.1 of Natrix helvetica. NCBI lineage: Eukaryota > Metazoa > Chordata > Lepidosauria > Squamata > Natricidae > Natrix > Natrix helvetica. The sequence continues at coordinate 61,528,186 of NC_138551.1, read as the reverse complement.
ATAGGTAGTAGTGAATTGGCTGGAAATGCTAAATATCTCGTGATTACATATTTTCCCTGAAAAAAGCGGCAAGGGGGCGAAGAAAGTTTCTAAATTGTTAGACAATTTTTTTTTCCAGACTCTCATTGGTATTCGAAAGTTCATTAGGCCACCAGTAAGATGTTGGCAGTAACTTTTACAAAATCATACCATAATAATAAAAATGTACTAACCCAGAAATCCAGAGCTGCACAAGTCTCTGTTTTAGAAATGGTTTTTCAAGACACTGCTATAGAAGAAGCCCTAGATTTTCCTTCTATGATTAACAGAAAAACAAAGAGGATAGTAGCATGAGGACAGAGTATGCCCTGCCTGTTATTCTGCTCATGCCTACCTAGAATTATTTGTCCATTAAAAAAACATTAAATGTATGGTTCACTTGATAAATTAGAGGATTGGGTGGAAGCTGTTATATCTAGAACTGACAGGTTTTGTAAAGGGCATACTATGTATATTGCTCTAAAGGCCCTAATTGAAAAATATACTAATAGATATTAAAACAAACAACTTTGTGTTGCATTTAAGGCATTCGATGCCTTTCTCAGGATACTGCCCTTTCTTAGGATGGAAGTCTGGCTACTCTTAATCTCTGTTAAAATCTACTTTGCACTGTTAAGGCACTGCAAGAAATTAGCCCCCAATACCTCTTAATTAAACTCTGCTTCTTGCATTACAGGTGCTCCTCATCTTACAACCACAATAGAACCCAGAATTTTGGTAGTAAATGACTGTGTTATTAAGACAGACACTCATATGACTGCCTTATTCACTGACCATAATGCCCGCTCTCCCGATTGTATTTGTTAATTGATCACCTAGTGCAGTGGTGGGCAACCTTTTTTTTCAACTGAGCCAAATCTCGCCAAAACCACGATTGAAATTTATTTTGAGAGCCACATTTTTAAAACCGAAAATACATAGGATGGTACACTGTTTTTAGTTTCAATAAGTTTTTATTGAGAATATTCTGCATGCAAGTATCCACATAGGTCAGGAGGATACAAATAACACAACTAATAAAACAAAAACTTTAGAACGATATTATTTATCGATAACGTTAAATTCCGTAAAATTTGCCTTACAATGTAGAGAAAATTATATCCTGACAATGACTGACAAAGTCACAACCACTAATGTGAACATTGGCCTTGCATTTCCTTGGATAGTTTGAGTAAGTCAGGTTTGTATGTTGTTGTTTTTAATTTCATCCCTCTCTCCCACTTTCTTTCTTTTTTTCTTTTTCTTTCTCTCTCTCTCTGGCTCTTTGTCTCTCTCTCCCTCCCTCCCTCTCTGTCTCCCTCTGTCATTTTCTCTGGGTGTCTATCTGTCTGTCTCTCACTCTGTATCTCTGTCTCTCTCTCCTCCTTCCCCCATCTCTGTCACTCTGTGTGTGTGTCTGTCTGTCTGTCTCTCACTCACTCTGTGTGTGTGTGTCTGTCTCTGTCTCTCCCTCTGTCTCTCTCCCCTCCCTTCCTCTCTCTCTGTCACTCTGTGTATGTGGGTGTGTCTGTCTCTCACTCATTCACTTAATCACTCACTCTGTGTGTGTCTCTCTCTCTGTCTGTCTATCTTTCTCTCCCTCCCTCCCCCTCTCTGTCTCTCTCTCTCTCTCTGTGTGTGTGTCTGTCAGTCTCTCTCTCTCAAAATTGGTCCTATGACTGCAGAATGCTGCAAAATACCATAAATGCAGGCCAGTTGTTGAGTGTTTCAAATGTGATTGGAACACTCAACAAGGTGACCACAGTGTGTGTGTGTGTGTGTGTGTGTGTGTGAGTGAGACAGACAGACAGAGAGAGGAACAGAGAGGGAGTGAGAGAGGGAATCAGAGAGAGACTGAAAGAATCTGACAGAATTAGAGAGGTACTTTTAACTACCTGGCAGCGGCGTTTTGCCTTGGTGGGCTCCTCAGAACATCCCAAGACTTCGGAGGGAAGCTTACAGCCCGGAGCAGGAGCAAAGCCCCTTTCCCAACTGGCCCTTCCTCCCTCGGAACGCTTCGGAGGGAAGCTTCTGCAAAAGCCCGGGCGAGTGACAACAAGTTCCCGCCGTTATGAAGTCTCCGAGGCTGTAATTTTCTGAGCTGTGCGTGCGCGCCTGTTTTCCACGGCGTAGAGCAGCGGCGAGATTCTGCGCGGCAAGCGATGATTCCGGGGGCCATCCGGGAAGATGAGGAACGCGAGGGGGGACCCTGCCCCCCCACTGATGGCCTCCGGAATCATCGCTCGCCGCTGCTCCACGCCGTGGAAAACAGGCCCGCGCGCACAGCTCAGAAAATTACAGCCTCGGAGACTTCGTGACTTTTGGGGCGGCCGCCCGAGAGGAGGGAGGAGAGCGGGCGCCTGGCACACAGAAGAGCCGCATTAAAGGGTGTAAAGAGCCGCATGTGGCTCGCGAGCCGTGGCTTGCCGGCCACTGACCTAGTGTGTTAAGCGACCCAATGCAAGATACTTGGAGGTGGGGAAGGCCTTGGAGGCCCAGTGCCAATCGGCACACAGAAATCTGCCACAGTCCCAGCAGCTGGCTAGACCAAGCTGCAGAGGGGTCTCCTCCCTCTCCCTCCCCCCACTGCTGAAAGGCCTGATCTTCTCCCTATCCCACCACATCTGGAAGAACTCAGTAGATCCAGTGGCATGCAGGCCTTTTCCCTCCCTCCTGCCACTCCCAAGAGTTCTGGGCCCAGCATGAAAGACCTTAGCGTATATCCCATTTTTAAACATTAGAAAATCCTCGTTCCCTTAGCAGTACATGACATATTAGAATCTGGGGTATCCTGTCTCAGGAATGTTTATTCCCTATAGAATGTTGATTAATTATGGAGAATATGGACATTATATAGAAATGAAAACGGAACAGACTGTCTGGAACGTTTAACAGCTGTGTAAAATCACATTTAGTTGCATGTCTCACTTCTCATTTCTGATAAAGGGAAAGGACTAGTTTATAGTGCCCATTTCCTTAAAAAAATTATAGCACTTGCATTTTTTTCCTGGGATTTTCCTAACTGAAGACTCCCCAAAACAACTCGTTCCAAAAATACATGGAATTTGAGTATGATTCAGTTATTCTATGTACTAGCACAAAGGATCAAAAAGTATCATAAAGCACTTACTTTTAATAGCAACCTTGAATAGCTTTAGAGGGTTAGAAATGTCGGTCTTTTGTTCCCCACCCCCTTCTTCACCAGTCTGCTTGTTGACTAGGAGGTACAAGAGGTGGTGAAAAGGTTCAGCATTTATCTTCATTTTAGAAGCTGTGGTGCTCCTTGTCTCTTGACATCTGTTGAATTGCATTTAATTGTGCTCTTTTGTAGAGGAGAAAAGTATGATATTAAGAAACAGCAGTTCCATAGATCAGGAGGAGATGAGTCTTGAGAAAGAATTGACTGCCTTCTATACTTGTTCTTAGATTAGCATTAAATAATTGCTTCACACACCATGTGTGATTCCTGTGCTAAAGAAAAACAAAATAGGTAGAAAGAAAAGGTTGCTTTTGAACTTTGTGGCTTACTTTATATCCTTCAGCCACATAAAGTAACATTCCATTAGCATTTTAATTGTTACAATTTGGGTACTTAGGACCTTAATACAATAAAAGATAATAATAATAATAATAATAATAATAATAATAATAATAATAATAATAATGCCAAATGCAGACTCTGCAAAGAAGTTGATGAAACTGTTGACCACATACTCAGCTGCTGTAAAAAAATTGTGCAGACTGATTATAAATTGCGGCACAATTCAGTAGCACAAATGATCCACTGGAATTTGTGCAAAAATTATAATATTAAAACCATAACAAACTGGTGGGAACATAGGCTGAAAAAGTCACTGAAAATCAGATGGTCAAGATCCTGTGGGATTTTCGTGTACAAGCGGACAAACTACTGGCGCATAACACGCCAGGCATCACGCTAGTTGAGAAAAATAAGGTTACAATCATAGACATCACAATACCAGGTGATAGCAGGGTCGATGAGAAGGAACATGAAAAAATCGCGAAATACCAGGACTTAAAAATCGAAATCCAACGATTATGGCACAAACCAGCATGGTAATTCCAGTGGTAATCGGCACACTGGGTGCTATTCCAAAAGCACTGGAATTACATTTAAAACAGTTAAAACTTGACAAAATCACCATCAGCCAAAGGCAAAAAGTTGCACTGCTTGGATCCACACGTATATTACGAAAATACGTTACAACGTCCTAGGCCCCTGGGTGGGGCCCGACTAGTAATCAATGCCAAATCCAGCGAAACAACTGGCCGTGTGATACAATTGTATAATAATAATATAATAATAATAAAAGTTTTTAAAAAGGTAAGCAGCAGATTTATAAAGTTGCAGGGACTAGGTTTGTCTAGTCCAAGAAAGAGAAGGACTTGGGGTGATACCAGTCTTCCAGTACTTGAGGGACTGCCACAGAGAAGAGGGGGTCCACCTATTCTCCAAAGTACCTGGAGGGCTGGACAAAAAATAATAGGTGTAGGATTATTAAAGGAAGATTCAACTTAGAATTAAGGCTTGCCTCCAGAAGTTGTGGGTTGTAACCTCCTTCACTGGAGGTTTTCAAGAAGAAGTTGGACAACCATTTGTCCGGAATGATATAAAGTCTCCTGTTTGAGCAGGGGCTTGGACTACGACCAAATAAATAATCCAGGTCTTTCTGTCTCTTCAGAGGGCAGCAGTAATACAATCCTTATACTACTCAAGTTCTTGAATATCCAGGCTTCTGCCGTTTAAATAATGATGAATTGATTTGAAGAGTTGACAATGAAGGCAGGATCCAGTCTAACATTCATATTGAGATAAAATGACTGGGTTCATTTACCTCACTAATCTATAATATAGGATGCGCCATTCATTTTTACTCAAAAAATTGTCCTACCAGTTAAGATCTACTTAAACATATTTATGTTCCTACATTAAGTCTTACATAATGCTCATATCCTGTGCATTTGATTGTCATATTGGGTCTCTTTTAGCTCTATTCCCTCTGTAGCATTGATGAAGATCATAATTATAAAGATCAGGCTGACCTATCAAATGAACTTAGAATTTGCTTTCAACTTTTTTTCTTCCTAACTGGACTCACTGTATTATTTGTTTTTGGTACACAAACAAATGATTTGGATTATGAGAAGTGCAAAGCAGAAAGTAGTCTGTAACAGTACTTTTATATTGCTGTAATTTAAAAAGATTTTATTTTTTTCCCCCTCAGAATAAATTTTACATAGAAACCAAGCTTAACCAAGATTTAAGAAATGATCTTATAAAACTGTTTACGGAACATGTTGCAGAAAAGCACATTTACAGCCTGATGCGTAAGTCTAAAGTTTGAGATGATTCATTTTTTAATATAGTAATAAACTGCTGAATCATTACTCGGAAAATGACAAAAATGAAAAGTATCTTAACACTAAATAGCCTGTCAAGAATTTAATTTTAATAGGATTAAAATGCCAGATTATAGCTGTTGGTTGTTGGGGAAAATTGCAATGTAATTGTGTACTTGTTTAGTTAAATAAAAGAATTTTCTGAGCCAGAGGTATACAGGTAGTTCTCGGCTTATGACCACAATTGAGCTCAAAATTTCTGTTGTTATACATGATCGTTGTTAAGTGAGTCCCCTTCTTTACGGTCTTTCTTACTAGCGCTGTTAAGTGAATCATTGCAGTTGTTAAGTTAGTAATCTAGTTGTTAAGCGAATCTGGCTTCCCCATTGACTCTTCTTATCAGAAGGTCACAAAAGGTGATCACTTGTCCCCAGGACATTGCAACCATCATAATAAATACATGTCATTTGCCAAGCGTCCAAATTTTGATCTGTGACTGTGAGATTACTGCAATGGTCATAAGTGTGAAAAATGGTCATAAGTCATTTTTTTCAGTGCCATTGTAACTTTAAATGGTCACTAATAAATGGTTGTAAGTCGAGGACTACTTGAAATATGTATTTTTGGTAGCATATTCTATTACAGTACAGCTGTCTTCAATTATCTTTGCTTTTGCTATAAGTGCTATTAGTTTCTTCGGATACCTGTGTTGACATTGATTAGACTGTCACAATTTCTGCCAAGGGATCTATTGAGCAACAAAATAAGAAAACTCCTGCCCCAAAAGTAACCTTTGCTGAATGAGTTTATCTTGCAATTGGACCTCATTGCAGTACTCCCATTGTTAATATCACATTTTTGTGGTGGTTTTTCTCCTTAAAGCAGGGCTGTCAAACTCAAGGCTGGGTTTGGTCTGTGGGGTGCTTAGATCTGGCCTGTGGGGTCTCCCTGGAAATAGCAAAGGACCGGCCCACGGTTCCTATGCCAGCAAAAATGGAATTTTTCTCCAGCAGTGAGCTGCAGGAGGATCCCCCTAGCTCCGCCTGGACCACCCCTAACATGAGTGATGTCAAGCTGGCCATACTCATCCTGGCCATGCCTACCCCGGCTCTGCCCTCCACCCCCCCCGAAGTCAAACACATCCCTGATGTGGCCTGTAATGAGTTTAACACCTGTCTTAAAGCTTTCAATCTGAGAAGATTGATTTAAGTCTTTAAGGTAGTCCAGACCAGGAACCAAACTCAAGAGTATTACCGTAGTATTACCTTTATCGAAAAGTTATATAACAGAATCTTGCAAATCTGAAACCCCTTCCCCCTTCCTCCACTTTTACCTTCCGGAGAACTAGGGAGAGTGTTCTGACCCCCCTCTCCCCCCGCCAACACAGACACACTCCGAGCCAAAGATACTTCACGAGATTTATTCACAGACAGACAGGTCCTTGGCAGCAATCCAACACAACTAGACCTTCAGAACAATCCAGCACTGATACTCAATAGCAGCCATCCAGCCTGCCACACTCACAAGACTGTACTCCCACGTTAGTTCCTGCGTTGACTTCTGCAAAAGGGCGTGTGCACAAGCAGTCCTTTTATAGTCTAGAGAGGAGTCTAATTATGATCAGCTGAGCGCAATTGCTCCTGACGCCGATTAGCGCGCCGGTAGCGAGCATCCAATAACTCACTGCTGATATCTGACTCACTGTCCCTTGTCTCCTCCCCACTGCTCCAAGGCATGACATCAGGAGCACCCTCCCTTTGGCTTTCACCACTGCTCCATGCCTCAGGCGCCTCCTGGTAGCCGACCAGCCTCTCTGATCCCTGCTTGGAGTCAGAACCCTGTCCAGGGTCCTCCACATCCTCCAGAGCCGACTCATAGGGACCCTCGCTGTCGGAGTCTGGTGGCAGTTCCAACGGCTCCTGCCGGAGAGACAGGAGAGTTACTTATGAAACACTATCTCCATTCCTGCTTTGGACTCAGGTTTCTTTCATCAAACCGTGGTCTAGACTGCAGCTCTCCATTCTGTCTTTCATAGTTATTCTCACAGCCCATTTATTGAGCAGAACAACATAGTCCTCATTATTTATATGAAGATCATTTTAATTATTAAGCTAGTGAAACAGAAGGTGCATTGCATGTATTTATATTCAAGGAAGCAACATTGGTTTTCATAGTAACTAAAAGAAAGGTAACCTTTCTAAATGCTAAATTGCTCTCTCAACTTGAAACGTACAGCTGAATAAACTATTGGCATTGCCATTTTAGCAGCAGGTTACTGTTTTCACAGTTTATGGCTGCATCTTCTATCTAAATCATTTTCAGTGTTATTTTAACATTAGTGACGTTGGCAGTACTGTTATAACATTTAGGGTTAGAAGGTAATTGCTAAAAATGAAAAATCAATTCCATACATTCAACTTTGTTATAATGGAGTCATATAAAATAGCAGTAACAGAAATAATACCCTCTCCATGAAGAAAGGCTAGCAGAATTTTAGTTTAATTATATACCTCATTTGCATATGGTACTAAGACGTAATGTGGTATGGCTTTTTTTGTAAACATATTCATTTTCAGTTTATTTAGTTTAGAAATAAACTGAGGCACAAGGGTGCAATTTAAAATCATGATGCAATCTTTATTATCTTGTTCTGTGCCCACTCATTCTGAGTAATGGTAAAAGAAAAAAATTATTTAAAACAAGTTAGGATTACAGCATTTTTCTTACAGTGTGCTTGGTGCTTTCTGAGCTTGGTTGTAGAGTTTCATTAGCTATTAGGTAGCATAATCAGTGCTAGATGATATACAGAAATTTGCCCTGCCAATGTTGGTAGAGGCTATAATTTAACTTTTTGTGGTTTAATTTAATTCTTATTTCTGCAGAGTAAGAAGCCTTAATCATTTAGTTAACAAATTCTGAAGTTGTGAAATTTATGATTGTAAGATGTTTTATTTGTACCTGGCCACAGTTCAGTAACTGGAATGTATCTAGTGCATGAATTTATTAGTCATAATAGTTAAATATTTCATATTGTATGTTAAGAATCTCTACAGTTAAACAGAACTTCATCTTATATGTTCAGAGTTTCTTGCCTTTATTCTTGAAATCTTAAAGGTGAAGCTATTGTTCTTATGCCTTTTTAAGCATCCAACTGGCTTAGCCAAGGCCATTAATCTATAGCTTGTGTTCTGTCTTCATTGTTGTTTGCACACATAAGTTAGATACACTTGTAAAGGATGAAAGCAAAGGATTGCAGAAAGCTGAGAATCTATGAATTGTTGTTTTGCATTCTCAGCTGACCTTCAACGGTTCTTCTTTCATTTTTCATACACATTTTAAAAATATCTTGAACATTCTTCTGATGTAATTTTAACTCGGTTACTTGATTTTTTAAAAATATATTTAGCCATCTGATTTTAAAATGACAAAATAACTATTTGGTACATTTAAAATAACTTTGGGGGAAATGAATCACTTTTAATACATGAAACTCTAGCAAATAATTTATAGTTCATGCAACTTTTATTCTGAAAGACATCTGTAGGGCAGCATTAGCTGCTACTGACCCTACAATCATATCTCTTTACAAGCAACGTATAGTAGGAGCTGAAGGAGAATTTCAGTTTCAACTTTTAGGTTTTCAAATTGAAGTCTTAAAGCTTCTTAAAATTTTATCACAACCTGTTAAATTGTTGACGTACCCAAATATATAGTATGTCTAAAATCAAATATCTCTGTTGAAATAAGACATATAATATAAATAACAATCCAGACAGAAATATATATAGAAATATACACAGCCTTTTCCTTATGGACTTTCTCCTTCAGAGCACTTGTGAATGAGATGTCTATTTACTGTAACAACTCATTTATAAGAAATATAACTGATTTTATCATATCAGGTTATCCTCACATACCGTAGTAGACAGCCATTTTGGTCTAGTGGTTAAGGCACCAGGTGAGAAATCAGGAGATTGAGTTGTGATCCTACCTTAGACATGAAACCTGGCTGGGTGATCATGAGCCAATAACTCTTAGTTATGATATAAGGATTGAACAACAAGTCAGTAGTTTAGTCCTGTTGTAACCAATGGCTAAGCACTAAACTACAAGCAGACTCTTCACTTGTGGGAAAAATGCTAGAAGAAAAAGGAAAAAGAAAAAGTTCATATTCATGTAACAAAATCCAACTTTTACAGAGATTAGCTTGCCCATACTCAACCACTTAACAATTAAATTCTACCATTGGTAGAGAAGAAAATGAACCACAGTTGCTGTTTGATATTTGATAAAAGTGCCTAGAGGATTACTTTTATTATAAATTTGGTTTTAGTTGCATAAAATTACAATTTTGCTAAAAGTTGAGTAGAGATTTTACAAAGATTGTCTTAGGGTCTGACAAAAGGAAATTCACAAAGAGGGAATTCCTTGCTGACTTTTCTCATCCTATTTACAGATAGTCCTCGCTTAACAACCAGGGGACTGGAATCTCAACTATTAAGACAAGCAGTCATTAAGTGAGATGCCAGTGTGACTCTTTTGCTCAATGAGCACAATCCTGGCACTTCCAGTTGCAGTTGTTAAGCAATCTCCCAAGCCACTATGCAAAAGAGTTGCCTGCTGAAGAATTTTACCTTTTCACTCTCAAACTTTCCTGTCATCAAAGGATTTCAGGAAAGTTGCTTGTGGGGCTGCAGGAGTGGAGCTGAAATCTTCAAGATTTTCTTTCTCCTCCACTTGCAATCTTTCTTGCTAACTTCACTGTTGACTTTCTGGGAAGCAGGCTGAGAAGAATGCAAATGGCAATCACATGATCGTGGGACACTTGGCAAGTGGATGAAATGTGTCAGGTCACTATAGAGGGTGAACATTAATGATGGCTAGAAGTGCTTAACAGACCATCCTTTCCTAGGTCGTTAAACTTTTGAACAGTTATTAAAACAACTGGTCATAAGTGGAGGGCTATCTATACTTAATGGAAAATGAGAAAAGTGATTTAAACTTTTTAATTTGTTTGCATTTCTAATTATTAAGATGTCATCAGGAGACATGAATTCTGTATTCTTATTGAAAACACACGGAAAAGAAAAGGAATAACTTCCACATGATTTGACATTTGCATGAAAATCTTTCTGGATTTTTGTTGCCATTTTAAAAACTTGCTTTCCCCAGTGCTTTAACTGCTTATAAAAACTTTTCCTTTAATATTTAAGTAGAATAAATTCATTTGGGTGGACTAGAATAACAATCCATTGCGTACATTTGTGTTATAAAAATCAATATCTGAAGTAAAATTAATTTGCAAATGAGTGTATTTTCTCCTTTCAGCTTTACTTCTAGAAGCTCAGTCTACACCTTTTTGGATAAACCCTTCCACAATGGCAAACATTGTCAAAGGATTATACATGCTTAGGCCAGGTAAAATATCTTTTTAGCACTTGTTCATTTTTATCAAATGATCTTGTCAAAAGCTGCATATAATAAATTCCTTGAAGAGATCATATACATCTATAAGAAACAAATCCAACTCCTACATTAGAACCATATCAAGATAAGATACAAGTATTAATAAATTCTGCAGCAATTTGTGATAGCGTTTATTTATCATGTATTTGGTATACGTATTTGTTCCATCAATTTGGAACAAATATATGCAACTGTTGCCTTGTTCTCGAAAAGAGAGATTGAGTAATCTAAAACCTTTATCAAAGGTGATCTTACAGCATTCTCATTCTCCATAGTGAGGGGAGGAGTATCCAGGATGGGTTAACTTTGTCCTCGTTGATTGGACTGAGTCCGATAAGCTCTTTAGACAATGCCCTGGTCACCAGGTAATACCCAGTTATCGACTCAGTCCCCAACTGGATGGCTGTGTCATCCTGATTTCCTTGGAAAAGTGCAAAGAAAGAATGAAAGACTGATTTAAAGCACAAATTGCTATTCCTCCGAGGCGTGAGTACGTTGGCGACCAGCAAAGTCCCCGGCGGGGGTAGCGCCTAGCCTGCAAAGGCGGCGAACAGATTTGGCCACTAGGAAAATCCTGCGGCCACTCTCAGCCTTTTAAAGCCCGTGAGAAGAAGAGAGAAGCCTCACAAGGTGACGGCTCGCCGCTCCTTTAACAGTGGCAAGGGGGGGAAAAACCCAAACAGCGCTAGAGCACTCCGCCGCTCCCCTCAGGGGTCGAGGGATGAACCACGGCATTGGAATGTTGCGGAGTGCCTGCGCTTATCCTAAAACACCGGAGGGGGCTGATGCAGCCGGAGAACGAGTGCTGAAGGCAGTGGGGAGAAAGAGAGATATCTCCACCTGCAGAGAAGGCGTGCGGCAGCCAAGGGCACAAGCCACTGTTCAAGCACGCCAGAGGAACAGAGCACCAAGACGCCTAAGGAGCCGAGCGCTGGTCCCAAACTTACCAAACCTACGGGCTCCAAATATGAGAAGAAGAGGCATAAAGCTTTAGAGCGAATATACCACAAGGCCAATAGCAGTAAGGCCCAGCAGGGGCTGAGATCGGATGAGAGGCTACCCTTCAAGTGAGGATTCCCTTTGATACCTTGGGGAGCTGGGGCACTCCGCAGGGATGGCAATCCCTTCCATCTACCACAGGCCCTTCGCCACAACCTCTCCCTACCACACCTGGGAGAATGGGAGCCGGGGAACCCATCACAGGGGCACCTCATTTCCAGGAGATGATGATGGCATTTCAGCAGTGCATGGCCCCTGCCTTCCAACAGCCCCAGATGCAGCCTCATGTGGCCCCCTTACCCATGGTTCCTGAGGGACTGGAGGCCCAGGGGGCAGACCCTGCTGACTCCCCATTGTCCTTCCAGGAGGACAGCGATGCGGAATCTGAGGAAGGGGAGCTCAGAGAGGATAGACTCTCCGAGGACGAGGGCCTTCCTCCCTCGAAGCCCTCCTGCTCTGGACTGTTCCAGCCCTCCCTATACAAGTTCTTGCTATTCAAGGCAAAGACAGCGGCTAAGCCTGGCAGCACGCCTTCAGAGCCAACAACGCAACCCCAAGGCTTCTCAGCTGAGACCATATTTGAGGAACAGATCGTGGAGGCCAACTCGGTGCCCACACCCAAGTCCTTCCTTGACGTGATAAGGCAATGGGCATCCCCCACCTCGGGGCTGATGCCAACCTCCACAGATAAAGCCTTTTTTAACGTGGACAAAGACATGGCCCAGGTGCTGTCGCAACCCTCCATTGACGCACCGGTCACAGCGCTGCATACGCCTATGAACCTGCCACCTCCCTCAATGCTCAGCTCCCGAGGTTTTACTCCAGGTACCCAACTCTGAGAGCAGAGGGGGTGGATGCCCTCCAATGCCCATGGCCTCGGGAACTCCTGTATGCCTTTCCACCATTGCCGCTGATTCCCAGGGTCATCCAGAAGATCTTGCGGGAGGGGGCGAAGGTGGTCCTGATTGCCCTACATTGGCCATGATGGCCTTGGGTGCTGACTTCAGGTCTCTCTCAGTGAACAGGCCCTGGAGGATTCCACATGAGAGGATCTCCCTCAGGCAGGGGTCTCTGGAACACCCAAATCCCCAGTGGCTGCAGCTAACCGCTGGCGCTTGAGCGGAGCATCCTGAGGGAGGACAATTTCCCTGCCAGGGCATACAGACGATCCAGGCAGCCCGCAGGCCTTCCACGGAGCATAACAACGCCACGTGGCGCAGCTTTAGCACATGGTGCACCACCAGGAACTCTGACCCGGACCAGGCCTCGGTGTCACAGGTACTGGACTTCCTCCAGGTGGGCCTGGACAGAGGGTTGGCTCTGAACACTATTAGGAGGCAGGTCTCCGCCATCTCCTCAGTACTCCTCTGCGGTAGGTTTCAGACACTAACTCAGCACCCCATGGTCAAGCAGTATCTCAAAGGGGTCTCTAACCTTAGGCCATCCACGGTACATAGGAACCCTTCCTGGGACTTACACAGGGTACTGGACGCTCTGACAGGGCCTCCCTTTGAGCCGCTACGAACAGTCTCACCCAAATTCTTGACGCTCAAGGTGGCCTTCCTGGTGGCAATTACTTCCGCTAGGTGAATATCTGAACTCCAGCTCTGTCTGTCAGGGAAGGTTTATGTATATTCCACCAGGACAGAGTGGTCCTACAACTGGACCCTTCCTTCATACCCAAGATGTGCTCTAATTTCCACCGATCGCAAGAGTTAATATTGCCCAATTTCTGTCCGGACCCCTCTCATCCCCTGGAGAGAAAGTGGCACACCTTGGACGTGAGGAGGGCACTGAGGATCTACCTCAAACAAACCCTGCCAACCAGAAAGTCAGAGGCCTTATTTGTTTCCTTCTAGTCAGGGTCCCTGGGAAACAAGGTAACCTCTACCACGATAGGCAGGTGGTTGCGGACCTGTATTGCAACCACGTACCAGTCACGAGTGTTACAAGCTCCGGGAGCCATTACGGCACATTCTACATGGAGTGCGACCACTTCAGCGGCCTGGGCCTCGCAGGCCTCATTGACCGAGATCTGTAGGGCAGCCATGTGGTCTTCTCCCTTACCATTCGTGAGGAATTACAAATTAGACTCCTTCACTTCGGTGAAGGCAGCCTTCGGACATAGGGTACTGCAGGCAGTACACAGAGAAGAGGAGGCATCTCACGAGGCATAGGGTTGAGCATAAGTTGGTTTCAAGGTATGCTCCAAGTGTTAACCCTCCCTAGGGACGTGTGGGCTTTGGTACGTCCCATCCTGGATACTCCTCCCCTCACTATAGAGAAAGGGTGTTGTTACTTACCTGATACGCCTCTTCTCATAGTGGGGGAGGAGTATCCAGCCCCTCCCTGAGTTTGATAGTTTTGGAAATGCTGGTTTTTTGTTGTACATCTGGAGTGTAAAGAAATGCATGTCTAAATAAAGGTTTGAAACTACATCAATGTCTAAGAGTGGATGACACATCGAGTCTGATAGAGTTCTTCGTCGAAACTGGATATTACCTGGTGACCAGGGTGTGGGCTAAAGAGCTTATCGGATTCAGTCCAATCAACAAGGACAAAGTTAACCCATCCTGGATATTCTTCCCCCACTATGAGAAGAGGCATATCAGGTAAGTACCAACGCCCTTTTCGTATGCAGCACCTTAGATTTGATTTTTTTTTGTTTAAAATTGTGACATAAGAAAGAATTTGAACTTAACCCCTGTTAAATCCCCGAAGTATTTTTTTTCTCATTAGCTATTGCTTTCCATTTCTATACAGAATGGGTTCAGATGGCACCAGCTTTATTTTCTAAATTTATTCCAAACATCCTTCCTCCTGCTGTAGAATCTGAGCTTGAGGAATATGCTGCTCAGGACCAGAAACTTCAACAAGAACTTATTCAAGAGGGATTTTCCAGGTAACTATGCCAACTTTTCCAACATCTTTCTTTGGTGATCTGTAAATTATGTAGATAAATTTGGGTATTACATAGTTCTTAGTTGTTTTTAACTATTTTAATAGCTATTTTGTATTGAACGTTTAACTTTTATTTTAATTGTGCTCCCTGCCCAGAGATACAGTACATGCAAGTAAGATGGGCAATATTTAGAAATTCAATAAAATAAATAAACTAGTGCAACATACCATTTGAAGGACTTAGGAAATATCACTTGGGCAAAACATTTTTCAATGGTAAAGTCTGCTTCTTGATAACCTTTAAAAATTCACAGTTAATTTATTTTTGTGGACGGAGGACACCTAGTATAGAAAATGCAGATCTACATCGTCCGTTCTCCTTTAAAGCTCTAGTTGTACACAAAAGGATGGTGTCCAGAGGTGGTATTCAGCAGGTTCTGACCAGTTCTGGAGAACCAGTAGCAGAAATTTTGAGTAGTTCGGAGAACCGGTAGATACCACCTCTGACTGGTCCTGCCCCCATCTATTCTCTGTCTCCCGAGTTCCAGCTGATCCGGAGGAAATGTGGATTTTGCAGTAACCTTCCCCTGGAGTGGGGAGGGAATTGAAATTTTACAGTATTCTTCCCCTGCCATGCTCACCAAGCCACGCCCACCAAGCCACGCCACACCCACCAAGCACAGAACACACACAAAAAAAACTACTGATGGTGTCATATGGTTTTCTTCTTTCCAACTGAGAAGTTGGGGGTGGGGGAGAAAGAGACAGTAGAAGTAGTTTCAATGCACTCAGTTGAAAAACTGAAGGGGGTTATAAGACACCCATAATCTTCCTTAAACCATGTACTTGCATCCCTTCCAGATCTCCACTAATACTGTAGTGAATTCTCTTGATGGCTGGTAAAAATAGGTATACAATTACATCCAGATGTGTGCATTTGACATACCTGCTGCCGATGTCCCCCTAATAGCAACTGCAAAGACTATGTGCTTGAACTTTTTCTTCTGTAGAACAGTCCTTGCAAGAAAGCTAGTTAGACTGCACTGATAGTACCTAAAATGAATAAATTATGTTATACTTCTTATGTTAAAATATGTACTACTAAAACTCTCACCATGACTTTTACATGGGTAAAATGATGCATCATAGAACAATAATTTTTGAACCAAGGTAGCTCAAATGAGCTAATTTATAAAAGGTGTCCGAAGTCCAGGACTCTGAATCCCAATGGAGTAAAATTTGGGGAGGTTACTGCTGCTTCAGTGCTATTGACTGCTGCTGCACTGCTGGGCTGCTGCTGCAGTCATGTGGATTTATTTTCAACAGTTTCCCAGCCAGTTTCCCAATTCTTTGTTCCCTACCCAATCCAGCAGCAGCAGCACTTCCCTGACTCCTGGAAAGAGGAAGGGGAAGGGAAAGAGAAAGGAAGGAGGGAGGGAAGATTTCTGATGTTCCTTGTCAGATTCCAACAAAAACACACAGTGGAGAAGATGGCAGGAACTTTGAAATTTCTCCTGCTCCCACTGCTTTTTTTTCCTGCTCCTGATCATTCCTTTTCTCTGTTTAGGGCAAGGAAATATGTCTGGAATGGTAATCAAACAGGGCAAGGATTATCTAGTTGTTACACCTATGCAAAGATATTCACTTGTGGTTTTTTTCTTACTTCAGCCATTGTCTCCTATGAATAAAATATAATTTGTCACCCAAGTAATGAAATATCGGGCCTTAATATTAAAGAAAAGATTTGCACTTCAACAGGATTCCCTGACTTAGATGCATTTATTTAAAATGTCTATGGACATTGTTAAAAAATAAAGACTTGATTGGATTAATTTTGAAGTCTAGGCTGATATGTTCTGACTATGAACATATAGACTAGACTGTTAATTAGCACATGATAATAGGTTCATATTATGTACATGTTAAAATACCTACATTAGTTTTCATTTGCTTTCTAACCATAATTCGGCAGTCTTTTTAAATGTTAAAATTCTAAAGGGATTCTAAACCTGGCATTAGTTTTGGCAAGAGAAATCCTCTCAAGAAAAGCTCTAGTTTTGGAGTCCTTGGGGCACAGAGCAGTGGGTTTTCTTCTACATTAATGCTAAACTATTGGACACACTTCCTTAGAAATTGTTATTAATTCCCATTTCAGCAAGAACTGATTACTTGAACTGAGCATTATTATAGCTGCTTTTTTTCTGGTTTCAAATATTATTTATTATCTTTATGTTGCTTATTATTCATCTTGAATGACCTATCTATCGAAAGGCAGGCCAAAATTGAATGAATGGATAAATAAGTAAAGTATATTAAAAAATTTGTCCGGTTTCCTTTGTTTAGAGGTGACCAGTCACGTAAGCGAGCTGGAGAAGAATTAACCTATAGTAAGTAACTTAAACTACTAGCCTCTTTAATTATAGATGATACTATATAGTAATACATATGAACTTTTTTCACTGAGAGAATATTCAGATTTCTTCAAAATCCTCCCAATACTTTTTAAGGAACCCCCTCAAGGTCCCCACAGAGCCACAGAATAAGCACATAATAGTACATTATTGAAATGATTAAAAAATATTACATGTATTCTAAATATATTGACTATTTGATGACTAAAAATACTTGCTTTTTATGGAGATCATGTTTATCTGAAATACAACAATAAGGAATTGATATTGGTGGCCAGGTCAGTGTTCCCTCTGATACATCAGACTGTTCTGGTATCTATTGCAACATGGGCATTCTTGGATGCTTGTAAAATTTCCTTTAATTTGAATTAAACTTCTTGGTACTTTCTGGACCCTTTTATGTAGGTGGGGTGTTTAGGTGGGTTTTTTTTTTAACAAAAATACAAAGAAATGATTTTCCAAATGCTTTCCTTTTGGGTGGTTATTTGCTTTTCAACCTAATCTATAGCACAGGAATTCCTTGGTGGTTCTCCTTACCTAAATTTGAACCAGCCGTGCTTAGCTTGCAAACTCACAGAAATTCAACCAGGTGTAGCTGCATGGCGAGAGATTTGTGATACACTAGATAACTATATACCACTTCTGAGTTTCTGTTTCTTGGGCCCCTAGTACAGGGAGTCCTCGATGTACGACCGCAATGGACCTCCAAATTTCAGTTGTTAAGTGAGATATTTGTTAAGTGAGTTTTGCCGCATTTTACAACTTTTTTTGCCACTGTTGTTAAGTGAATCACTGCAGTTGGTAAGTTATAACGCAGCTGTTCAGTGAATCTGGCTTCCACCTCGACTTTGCTCGTCAAAAGGTCAGAAGGGGTTATCACATGACCCCAGGACTTGCAACGGTCATAAAGATGAGTCGGTTGCCCCGCATACTGAAGTTTGATCACACAATTATTGGGATGTTTGCAAAGGTTGTAACTGTAAAAAAAAACCGGTCGTAAATCTTTTTTTTTTCAGTGCCGTTGTAATTTTGAATGGTCGCTAAACAAACTGTTGTAAGTCGAGGACTACCTGTATTCTTAGTCAAAGATGAAGGGGAGGGGAAGAACTGTAAATAACGTGAGAGGGATTTTAAAGTGATGTTTTCATTCTTTTCTCTGGACTTTTGCAGATGGTTCAGCATCATGTGCGAGCTCAAGAGGATGCAGATAGCAACATTACTAGAAGCCTGTCCAATTGGAGTGGACTTTGGAATGGCATTGGAAGGGAGGGTAGCCTGAGACTCAGTCAGGTTGTTCTGATACTCAGGTTCTTCGATGCAACTATACTTAGAAGAGGTGTTTGGACTTATTTCTTGCCATGTAATAAAATGTCTGTTTGCTGCTATTTGGGCTGGTTTGGAACAATGTGATCAATCTTGAAAAGGGGTGGGTTTTTCTTAGGATTCTCGTGACGACTGTATCTTTTTGAGATTTGGTTTATAAAAGATCATTACATGCTAGCCAAGAAGAGCAACTTCCTCTGAAAGGATTTTAGAGTGGTGTTTTTGTTTTGTTTGGAGTTTTTAGTAGGGTTGTTTTTTTTTTGTTTTTTTTTTTTGCACTTTCTGATATGTGACTATTGCTGTTGGAAATCTGTGCCCGTTAGATTTTGTTCAGAATGTTTGGTCGGTAAATAGTGATCATTTAACATTATTTCCATCTGGGGGGGAAAAAAAAACCCACCAAGGTTTGTCTTTGAAGGCCAGTCATAGGACTGACTCTTCCTATTCAAGATAATTCATCTGCTTAATCCCTCAATAGTACAGACCACAAAATGTATCTTAAAACTGTGATTTGATTAAACATGCCGCAAAGGTGCCAGATTTTCTTACCTTCTTTGATTACATTTAGGAAAATAAACATTAAGATGCATTTTAACTCATTCCCTTCCACACTGTTGGCAAGTCAAATGTTTATTGTATTATGTTGTTGGCTTTGGTAATGATTGTAAAGAATTGGGGGAAAATGCTTTTCAACATGTGATTTCTATTCAGAATTGAAATGCTAGTATGTAATGGCTGAAGATTTGGCAAGAGATTGTGAACCAGGTTGTATGCTCATACCCTCTGTGCTGCCTAGTGGCAACACAGAGAAATGTTGGTACTGATTTTAATCAATCAGTTCTCTGAATGATAATTGGGATGGTATCATAGATTTTCAAATACGACTGAAATGGTGCTTACCTCTGAATAACAAGCTACTTGAAATCAATGTTACACACTTGTAGCTTGTACCATTTCAGGAGGCAACTGGAGAGAACTGCATATTTGATTTGTACATACTCTTTTTTTTAAATTTGAACTGTTAAAGCTTGAACATAAATGTTTAATCTGCAGCAGCACTTTGCACTGCATTATGGGTATGATGGCAATATGTACCTCAGAAGGGATAACTCTGGATCCCTGCTTTCTGTTTTTGGTCTTGAACGAAAGGCTAATCCCAAGGTGCTGGGAGGTTTATTTGTGTATTTGTTCCCTTGGCTCTCTGTGATGAAGCTGAAGTAGTCCTCCAGCTCCTTCTCCACAAAATGTAATTTTTGTACACAAAAGTTAGACTTTTCTTGGGAGTAAAAGGGAGATAAGGATGAGTTTGCCACAGTAAGGTAACAAAACCAGGCTATGTTGAAGTGTTAGTGCTTGGGGAAACTCCAGTTGATGTAAGTCTTTAATGTGGAACATTGTACATTTTTATGAACAAGATATGGCAGTTTACCTCATTCATGAGAAAGATAATGTGATGCATGACTTTCCAGCATGAGCAGTGGCTTATCTCAGCATGTCTGATCTACAATGAACTGTGGACAATTCAAGCCTTTCATTTGGTAAGATTCCAAGATAAGTCTTGCTGTGGTATAAAAGTATCACATCCAAGAACAAGTATACTTTTTTAAAAAGCATGCAGTTTAGAGAATAGAATGTTAAAAAGGAAAGTACATTTTGATTTAATCAAAGTCTTAGCTCCTTAATTTGTTGAAAATAATGCATTACTTCAAGGAAAATATATCTAGAAAGCAACCATTTCTAAGTTTACATAGCCAGGGCTGTCAAACTCACGCTGTCATGGCAGCATCACGTGACATATTGGGACTCCCCCCCCTTCGCTAAACCAGGCGTGGGCGTGGCCAGTGCATGATGCATCCGGCCCGCGAGCCAGGAGTTTGACAGCCCTGACATAGACTGTCCTCCTTTTCTTTTGATATTTAAATGTAAACATCTACAATTACCAAATTGATTTAAAAGTTCTTACATTAGTGGAAATAGTGAGAAATTACAGAATTCTTCAGATTTTCAAACACTTAAAAAAAAAACCCCGATGAGCTGAAGAATATGTAAGTAGAATTTCAGGATGAACTTTGTGAGAGAAACTTCTGGTTTCTAAGTTAAGTTAAAAACATTTAATTATAACTGTGTTTCCATAGAGTTACTATGAGCCACTGTTTCCCAACCTGCTGCCCTTAAGGTGAATTCAGTGTTACTGGCTGCATTAGCTGGGAATTCTCAGAACTTTAGTCCAACATAACTGGAGATCATCAAGCAGGAGAAGGGTAGTATAGCTCAAGCACCAAACTATCCTACCCCTTATTTAGAAGAGATGTTCCCAGAATAGTTAAAGAAACACTGCACTGTGCCTCTACATGGTTGCTTTTAGATACATTATTTTTGGGTAATTCTGAAATGTATGTAGGAGGCTACAGCATAGCATGCTAATAATAATAACTAATGCTATGCGTTCAAACTTAAGAATGTTGCCTTTTCTTTTTTCTTTCTTTTTTCTTTTTGAATTAGGACGTTTCTCTGAAGAAAAACTAACAAGGCAGTGTGAAAGATTTTTGTTCAAAAGAGTTACAGGTTAAACGTTTGGACACAATTTTATCTAGAGTCATGACAGTAATTGCCTGATAAACCTTCCCCTTTTATTCTCTATTGAATTTATCCGTAAGAAGTGCCCAGCCATGAAGGACATGTAGAAGTATGGTTGTTTCATAGCATTGATTTCTCTTCTCGTAACTATAGATTAAATTATATACTGGGGCATTTCATTTTAAGGTGGCCTCTGGTTCTGCTCCTACAGGTTGGAAGCTGATTCCAATTTGACCCTTATAACTTCCAGCATTAACGTTACAGAATACAGTGAGAACGGAAAGAGGATATCCAAGTGGATGTGAATTTGATACACTGGTTTTATCTTTAACAATAGCCTTTCCTGACTACTTGGGCTTACAGTTTTGCAGACTTCAACTTCAAGAATTTCCTAGGCAGTGTAGCCATTACTGAAAATTCTGGGTATTGAAGTCCACATACCTTTGGAGGATGCCAAAGTAGAGGAAGGCTGCTTTACTAGCTTATGGTTTGTAAATAATATTCAGAATATTTCAGCTTTTATTTCCAGATAGGATTTTATTGGTGTCACTCTTCTTCTCAATAATATTGCTTTGGTCAATATTCTGAACCTCGTTTTACATATTTTAGCTCTATGTAGCATCTTGCCTGAAGCCTGTTTTTTATATATGAAAAAGAAAGAAAAAAAAAGAAAAGAAAAATATATTATGTTGTAAATTAGCATTAAGATTTCTGTACGTTTTGGCATCTAATGCTGAAATAATTCGCTTTTCTATCCTCCAAGGGATATATCTTTGTAAGCGTGTATGAAAGAACACAAGAAAACTTAGGTTACTTTGTAAACATTTTTCTTTAATATTTGTTGAAATTAACGCGTGGCCCTCTAAAGCCATGCCTTCAATAAAAGCAGCATGGTCTTGGCTGTGGTGCTCCTGTACATCAAATTATTTGCCTTTTTTGTGTGTGATTGTTTTCCACATAAGACTTAACATGGCAAAAGTTTATGAGTGTCATATGTCACAATTTGTTTATTGGGAAACTTGTTATATTAAAATATTTTTAGACAAATGTTTTGATTCTGAATTTACCATTTTTAATTTGTGCCCATTTGCCATTCTTGACTTAGTGCCATAGTGGCATAGACAATGCTTCTTTTACCCACAGGTTTGCAGTCTCATGTTTTCTTCAGAATGTGGAATGTGTAGTTGATGGGAAAGTTTTAAAAAGTTTTTTTTTAATGGAAAGAGGGGAACCATAATATGTAATTTGGGAGGGTAGAGTTTGAACTTGCTGTCTGTAACCGCTGCAAAAAGATTGGAAATTGATTCTTTAGATACTTTTTTTTCTTTCTCTTTTGTTATATTTCACTTTTTTATTTTTCTTTGAGTCTTTTATATTTCCTTTGTTCTTTTACAACTCTGTAGTTTTTTAAAGCGTATGTACATTTTTCTTTTAATAAAAATTATGGTGAAAAAATAGCCGATGAGAAAGCTAGCTTATTGAAACTCTTTACACTCAACTCACAGATACTAGCAGATTCTCAGCATCAATCTATAGTACTTAAAATGGGAATATTCAGTCATCTACCACACTGGCTTTTGAGCGTAGAGTGGGGAGAATAGCTTTGCTCCCGAGTGTGTTTTGAGTCCTCTTATGTCTGCCAGACATAATATTAGCTGCCAGAAGAGGACTTGGGCACAGCCATGTTCATGACTAGATCAGTTGGGGGGGGGGGGGGAATCCTCATGAATATGCTGGTGGTATCAATCTTCTTCAAAAAGAATTACTTGCTAGAAATATGAGAATTGTGAAATACTTTCATGATGTAGCTTATATCATAATTAAAGGTAAAGATTTCCCTGAGCTGAATTCAATTTCTGGTGACTACATTTACATATATTTATTCTTGCCAACAAAGCAGAAATGGTTGTTACTGCTTTCTCCGAAGATGCTTTATAGGATATTTATAGAATGATTTACAGCTATGGAATTTCTTGATAGTTTCCAATTCTAATCCATTTTGGTAGTTTCCAATCCTTAGTAATTCTAATAGGAAACTTGGAGTTGCTTGTTCAAAGTGCTACTACAGAAAGAAGGAAAACTATTAACTCCACATAGAAGGAAAATGTATTAACACAAGAATGGTGTCATCATTTCAGTTCTTGCACACCCTAAAAGCTTTGATAGTAAGAGTGGTGGGAGACCATAAATTCTTCCACAGAATTTATAATGTATATACATTAAATGTTTACATCCAGTAATTATAGCTAATTTTCCCCTTTTCCCTTTTGCTTTCTTTAAAAGTTTGTGGACTCTTTTGAAAGTTTAACATTTCTGCAAAAAGAACTAAAATGTGATTTTTTCCCCCTCCATATGGTACCAAAAATATATATAAACGAGAAACAAATGAGTCAACAACATCATAGCTGTTCATTTCTTTATTTGGAAAATGATCTCTGACTCCTCTTTTACAAGATGACAAATGTCTTAAAATTCACTTTTAATCAGCTAAAATTGCTATCACTATGTACTCCCTTGTGTTATTAGGTAACAATGAAGTAGTAAAAGGTTTCTTTGCAGAGGATGTTTGATGGAAAAGATAATGTTTACTTGTATATTAAAAATGTTTTTTTTAAAAAACAAAATATGTAACACTTGCTTTATCTTTATCTTTGAAAATGTTCAGTCATGGTTGAGTTCACTTGTGCCTTGTCTGTTAAATTAGAGCAAGAAATGAAGCTGTTTTCACACAAAGTTATTTTCTACAGCCATAGCAGCTCCTGTAACCACAAATGAGAAAGATCCACTCAAATTATCAGTTGGCATTGATCATACATTTAAAGAGGTATCTGAATAGGTTCATAGCTTTAATTTTAATTAATTTTTTTCCAGCTATTCATCTGTGTGCAGATTGGAAGAGAGGGGAAATTCTAAATTCTTTAAAGAGTAATTTGTTTTACTGGAAGCAAATATATTGGAAGCGGCCAACACACTTGTACCTTTGAAGAAGTCTATAAAACTGGTCACTAAAAATCTATAAATAAAAGGCAAATCAATTGACCCAAAGCCTTAATATCTGATAGAAAGACAGCCTAGGACCCCAAACCTAAAGTTACTTATTTAAAATCATTTAAATATTTTTTGCCCCTGTTCGTGGTCACATTTTTACACCCCAAATTCTCTCTTTTTTTCTATTCCTATTAGCTCACTCAATTGTTTTCTGCATCTCAACCATGGTCTCTTTGCTTCTTCCTGTCACTCTACTGGCCGTCCCAGTTCTCCTTTAATTATCTCGCTGCCTGTTACCTAATGTCAGGATCTCTACCTCCCCCTCTAAGGAATATAAGTAGATACCCGATACTGAACCAGATATTTTGAACCTGAAAATATATTAAGTATCTTAGTATCATGGAACTTTGCAGTACAGAGAAAAGTATGAGGAGACACAGTGATCCCTTGGTTTCCATGATGTCTACTCCAAGATTATTTAGTAAATTCATGTGAGATTAACAGGATTTAATACGTTCTATGGTGTCTGTGAGGTAGATGAGAGGATGATATTTGCTCATGACATAGAAGTATAGATATACAGACAATCCTCAAGTTACATCTGATCACTTAGTAACATTCATAGTTAAGACAGATCCCCCAAAACTACTTCCAATTTGATTCTGAAGTTACAACAGATGCACAAACTTAGACTCTCAAGTATTGCTTTTTGGGTGCTTGGCAACTAACTCACCTTTACAGCCATTTGCAGCATCCGGTAGTCATGTGATTGCAATTTTGATTATTTATTTATTTTTGTCAGTTTCCAGTGTTTACTTTTGGTTTAGAGCAAAAAATGTCCTTTGGGTAAAATGGATTTCCTTAATACGGCGGCCCCCAAACTTTTGGGCACCGAGGACCAGTTCCATGGAGAACGGTTGTTCCGGGGGTCACAGGGGGCATGACTTCATGTGCTGCCTACATTGCTTGTTTGCACAGCCCGGTTTCTGGCATGCTGCACACCAGTGCCAGTCTACAAACCAGTCTACGAACCAGGATTAATCATGGTATTCAATTAAGAACTGCATGGCTGTTCTTAATGATGGCTGCAAAAAATGCCCTAAAATTGGGTCCTGTCACATGATGACCCACTTAACAACTGCAACAATATACAACTTTAACTCCAGACTCAAGTACAGTTATACTATATTGTGGACTATCCGTAAATGTAGATACTTTGATGTAGATGCATATAGGAAGAAACTTATGTACTAGCAACCAAAATCATAACAGAAATATCTAATTGCATCATTAGCACAGTTATGTGACATTCCATGTGTCTTTCTGGTGTCATTGTGTTTTATTTTCGATGCTCTAAGTACACCTCACAGTGTTCACATATTCAGTAGTACTCAGGATATGAATATTTTTTGACCTTTTTAAAATCATTCTTCAGCCTAATGATTTGGTATTTTCTACTGTGGTAATATAAATGTAGCATGATCACTACACATGAACAATTGTTTGTTTGTTTCTTTCTTTCTTGGCCAGATTGCAGAAACTTAATTTTCTCCAGCTTCTAGTTTTCAGAAGTTGGGATTCAGTTTCCAGTTGTTCAACTAGATAAAAAGAAGGTTGTTTTGTAAGAAAGAAGAAAATTCATATTCATCATGCAGTTCTCTTTTGATATAAAAAGTATTATGCAAAGCGTTAGAAAAATAACTAGCAATGAGCAAATTGAAATTTAGCTAAACTTAATGTCCACCGACATCACTTGTACCTCTCTTCCTGGAAACAATCTATGCTTCCTCTAAGTCTATTTATTGAGTCGTACACTGCATTTTTAAAGTATCGTTACTGTTTTTTTAAAAAACAGTTATAATTGTCTGACCTCAGAAAAGAAAAGTAAGAGAAAAGGAAAAGAGAGAAAGAGGAAAAACTAAAAACAAATATTGAAAGAAGTGACTTCCAATCTTCATCACAAGAAGTACAGTTTACCCCTACACAGTTACATTCTATAATCCATCCCTTAACTATGCACAAATCATTAACAATTCAATCATGGTGTCAGCAAAAAGTCCAAAAAGGTTTCCCAGAGTTTTATAGCAACATCTTAATTTAACTTTGGTCAAACAATCCTGCTTTGGACTTCTTCCTTTTGCTTTAGCAACCTTGATCTTTAATTCATTCGGATGTTGGTATAGGATTTGATTCAGTTTTCCTCATCTCACATGCTTTTTACAGACTTCAGCAAACCTCTTCTGTAAATCCAATAAATAGCCATTATCCAGGTCATATTCTTGGCTTGGCATCTTTCCGCCTCTTGCTTTGTCAAGATTTCATCAGCTCTGTTTAACCATGTCTCTCTTGGTATTCCTTTCAGTCGATTCACTCTTCCCTTAGTATATTTGTTTTGTGATTCAGTCTCATTCTCTATAAAACAAACAATTTCAGTGTATTTCTTTTTTAATGGTTATTCCTTATGTATTCAATCTGCATTCGTTTAGCACCCATTCATTCTTAAACACAATTTGTTTTCCTGCTGTGTTCAGATTACGTTTATGTTTGTTTTGATTGTCGGAAATTTCATTTCTCTTAACTGGGTAGATGCACACTCTACTACACAATCATTCTTGCTTTTTTTGACATTCAGCAGACCAGGCACTACATATCTAACATATTTTGTATATCTTACACTAATCATTTCCCCCATCATTGCCAATTATTCGACCCAAGGTTCACCAATTCATCTACTTGCTGTGATATTTCATTATGTGTGGTTTGCCATCCATTTTCCCATCCAATCCAATTTAGTCTTTGATACATTACTTTTCAGACTGATATTTCTTGCGTCATATGATCTAACATTTCTACAAATGATTTCAGTTCTCAGAAAAAAATATCTAACTTTTCTGCAGCCAAACACAATCAAACACGTTATCTCTCCACCTGTAATGTTTACATACTTGTACATAAATTAATTGACAACCAAACCGATGTACACCTCCTTCACTTACTCCTTGCTAAATGCTGAACCATTGGCCAGTCACTCCATTTATCTCATACTGAGTGGCTCCCTCTCCCGCCCCCCTATAGGCGTCCCACTGAATTCAGCAATCAGCCTTCCCTTCCAGCTCAATATTGGCACATATTATTCCATTAGTCAAACCTTTACACCATATCATTCGTTTTCTCAGTAACCTTTTACTTTTTAAATTCTTTGCGATCTGCTTGAAGAGGAAAAATCTGGTCTGTGCACCAGGCATAAATCACCCTGCACCTCCCAAACGTTGCTCTGTGTCTCTTGTATAGAATTTTGTCAAACTTCTTGGGTGCAAGCCCACTGATTGTCAGGTGGTAATTGCATCCATTCCCATAGATCCAATAATGACAGTTTTCCAGTCAATCAGGTATGAATCAGTGAGATAAAAATATTCAGTCATGGAGATACTACAGCAGGTAGCATTGTAAATATATAATTTTTCTTTAAAAAAGACCACAAATATCTTATTGGGACTTATTGCACAGTTTTTTTTCATTGTAAACTTCAGCAGAGAGGACAGATGTTTCCCATCACTAGTCATGTCTGTTAATCTGAGAGACTATTTGATTGAAGAGCAGAACATAATAGCTTCAGATAAATAAACCTGGAGACCCTTTCAGCTGCAGCTTTCTATATTTACAAACTTTTGGATTTCTTTTAGCAAGCTTTGGACAATGAGCAAGACTAATAGCCATCCAGAAATTGTCTAGAGAGACTGCTCATTCATTTAGAGAGAGGGAGAGATAAAATAATAACCCTGTCTAAATCCTTGAAAGTATTCTTTTCTTTCTGTTTGACAAAAAAAACAACAACCCCAAAACAAAACCCAGGAAAACTTTGAAGATATTTTCCCTCACTACTAATGAGTGTGAGAGGAGGAATGGCTAAGAAGCAAACGTGGACAGATGTCATTGTAGCCTTTTCTCCTACCTCAGGGGTGTCCAAACTTGGGAACTTTAAGACTTGTGGACTTCAACTTCCAGAATTCCCCAGCCAGCATGGCTGGGGAATTCTGGGAGTTGAAGTCCACAAGTCTTAAAGTTCCCAAGTTTGGACACTCCTGTCCTACCTGAATGGGCCGAGGGCATAACAATTGTGCAAACTCCATGGGCTCTTTTTGCTAACTATTCCATCCCTTTTCTTTCAGAAGAGCACCTTTTTAAAACTCTCCATCATATAAATCCGACTGCTTGGAGGTTATAATTTTTCAGCTTCAAATAGATTAATCCCTTCTCCTTCTTTGTCAATGCTTACTGTCGACAGATGACATGGGCTGGATGAAACAGCCTACTGAGTAAATGACCCTAGAAGCAAGTAGTATGTGCCACCACCGGCAATTTGTTTATTTTTTTAAAAAAAGTTGTCCTGATTGACATCAGAAAATAAACCAGGACAACAAAGAGGTGGATCAAGTAAGTGGATACAGTAAGCTGCCCACAGTTGCCTTGGACAGTGAGCTCGGTGGCTGAATGAATGAATGAATGAATGAATGAATGAATGAATGAATGAATGAATGAATGAATGAAAAAAACATTAGTAGAATGGTCCTTCTGGATATTGTGCTATCTCAATTGTTCCTTGCTGTCAATTAGAAGTCACCTAGATTTTTTTCAGCCCAAATCCTGTTATTGTTAGTTGCGAAATCGTGTCCGACCCATCGCGACTCCATCGCAACGTTCCTCCAGGCCTTCCTGTCCTCTACCATCTGGAGTCCATTTAAGCTCACACCCACTGCTTCGGTGACTCTATCCAGCCATCTCATTCTCTGTCATCCCCTCTGTCTTTTGCCCTCAATCTTTCCCAGAATTAGGCTCTTCTCCAGTGAGCCCTTCCTTCTCATTAAGTGGCCAAAGTATTTGAGTTTCATCTTCAGGATCTGGCCTTCTAAGAGCAGTCAGGGTTGATCTCCAGGACTGACCGGTTTGATCACCTTGCAGTCCAAGAGACTCGCAGGAGTCTTCTCCAGCACCAGAGTTCAAAGGCCTCAATTCTTTGGCGCTCAGCCTTTCTTATGGTCCAAACTTCACAGCCATACATTGCAACTGGGAAAACCATAACCTTGACTATATGCACTTTTGTTGGCAGGTGATGTCTCTGCTTTTTAATATGCTGTCGAGATTTGCCATAGCTTTCCCAAATCCTACATTCCTATTAAAGGCATGTCAGGACAACCAACCAAATCTCCTTTCCCCCCCCCTAATCACTCACCCAGTCCTTTATGGACAGGCATGAGTAACCTGAAGTGCTAATGTCATAAATGGCCTTAAATGCTTTGTTGTGGGTTTCCATGGCTTCTCTGACAGGCTTTAGAAGACTGACAATCCCAGTCATGAGTTCCTGCAGTTTTCCTAGTAAGATGATTGGAAATGATTTGCCCTTGTTTTCTTCCTAGAGCTGAGAGGTAGTAACTATCCGGGGTCACCAAGCAACTCTTGTGCTTTACATGGGACTAGAACTCACAGTCTTGCAATTTCAAGCCAGGTGCCTTAATAACTTACTAAGTTTTCAAACAAAAATAACTAAAACTCTCCTCCCCACAATATATCCCGATGCATTTAGTGGCTCTAGAACATTCAGTATAATTCTTACCCATCAGAATTTTGCCCTTTATTTGGTTTGCACTTCCTGCCAGCCAAAATATGCTTTGATTGGATTTGTCATATCATGTTGTGCAAACCCAGAAAATTGTGATTTAGTATTATGAATTCAAATTGATAGCTTTTTTTCAGCTCAGAATTCTGTCCTTATAAGTCTTCTTTTGTTTGTGTCCTCAACACGTCGTCACAATTCATAAATCTTTCATTCAGCAATTCACATTTTAAGGGAACTTGGCCATGGGTAATGGAACACAGCTCATTAGTAACAATTCCACATCACATGTTTTTTCTCTTAATAGCGCAAAGAACAATGCAGCATGTAAGACTCTTGGTGAAACAGGCATCAAGCAATAACTCTGAATTGCTAGAAGTTGCTAAACTGAATCTCCCAAGAATCTGAGTCAATATGATCAATGATGGAAGATGCTAAAGGTGTAGTTTTGCAAAATCTAGTTTTCTGGAATTCTTCCATGAAGCTGTATACATCCGTGGGCATTCTAGATTTCAGTTACAATAGAAAATATGTCTGAATAAATTCCATATTATTGATTAAATTCATAGAGAAACTCTTAGTTCATTAAATTAACATATTTTGCTGGTATTGAGAATGGCATTATAGATGTTGAGCACTAACAGATTAAGTCCCAATTAAAACTTCCTTTAAAAAGTGAATTCCCTTATATGTGGAATTGAATACATGAATTTCTTAGTGCTTAGCATTACATTTCAATAACAACAATGTGAAACCTTTATACCTACACTTCTTATTAATATTCATAGACTTTGGTGCTCATTAAATGTAATAATGGACTTTTTTTATTAAGTAGAATAATTGTGCATAAACGTTTATACCATAGCCATTAAGCCTACCCTTTACACCAATGCCAGTAATTTGTAGCTACTTCTATTCATTTCAAATATGATAAACTTCCCCATAACAATACAGGGCAATCCCTAGGGCTCATTTCCTATCCATTTAATATGTACAATTTTTCTACATATGAAAATGCTTGAAGGTTACCATACCAACTAGGCTTCTAAGACTGTCAATTATTGAGCATAAAAGTTAGTACTTAAATAGTGAGACACGCTTGAGTTCTGAACCTAGGCTGCTGAATAATGCAAGTTTTTTTTTTATTATTTGCCCTTTGAATAAGTGGAGATTTGACTTAAAATGTTTTTATTATAACATTTTCAAGTTATATGACTATACTCAAGCCCTTTTTATAGAAGAAGAAAACATGAAGTTGAAATAATAAGGTAATATAAAATCTCCCATAAAACAATCACGAAGAAGCTTCCTACAACTTGACTTGCAACTGGCAGTACTTGTGAGTTTTCTTGGTAAGACTAAAGGAGAGAGATCTTATTGCTCTTTCAAGGATTTAATTCTGACACTCAGGACTTCGCTAATATGGTAGCATGATTGATTGATTTGCTTATGCACCATCAAGTTGTTTTCGGCTCCTAGCAACCACACAAATAGATGCAGCAGCATATCTGCACTTTATTCATCTGTTCCCTAAATTTTTATTTTCTATTCTTTCTAAGCATGAACCATACCCTAGGGGAGCTTTAAAAAAAATCACAATTCATAAAGCATTGCTCAAAGAAATAACGCCTATTTTAAAAGTAAGCTATTCAGTGTTAACCAGATTATCCCAACTGTTTCATGTGGATACTAAATAACATGAGTGGCAGCTGACATCATGTCCCCTTCTTGGCTTATTCCCTTTCACTGATTTCTCTCAGAACACCTTTCTTTTTGTAGGCTACAGATTTTGACCAATCTGGTCCTGCTGTCTCTATGGCATCTGCCATGTTTTCCAGATCTGAAATGGTAGCGGTCACACTGCAATGTCAACCACAACCTAAGCCTTTTCTCTTCAGATCCCTTTTAACATTCACACTCCTCCAATCTTTTCTCAATCTTTATTTCATTACAGTTGCCTCTCCCTGTCTTCCTAAATTCTAATTCTAACACAACCACTGATGACATTACCTAGTTTGGGTGATGAAACAAGAAAATACCCAAACTCAAATAGAACCAAAAACCCTACATTTCAACTGAGCTACAAATATTCTCCTGTATAGGTGCCTAAAATTTAATTTACCTACCTTGTCAATCTTATAGCCTCCTCACTGCTAAAATATCTCAGGCCATCAATCTCTCACTGTCTGAAAGCTGGGTGCCATCATAAAATTCTTCATGAGTAAACAGCGCCTTGTAAAAACATTGCATTATGCCCATCATCTGTTTAAAACTATTTGTTTTATTAGCCTAGGCCTATATCAGTGATGGCTAACCTTTCTTGTCATCAATCCTCCTACCAATCCCCCTGCGCTTCCTCGCGTCCCCCCCACCCCCGTGCATGTGTCCCATCTCCCACAACCATTTTTGGCTTCCAGGTTCGTTCAGGAGGCCTTCCAGGCCCAAAATAGGATGTGGGGGCTCTGTGCCCCATTTTGGGCCTGGAAGGCCTCCTGCACCAACCTGGAAGCCAAAATGGGGCAAGGGGGTGCAGTGTGATCCCCCAAAATGCAATGCAAGCACCCCCCCATGTATGCCTCTCTCCCCCTGCTGATGCGCGTGCACATCCCCTGCATCCACCCCTTACATGCGTGGCAGAGACTTGAAAACTAGTTGGCCGGCGGGAGGCACGTGCGCATGCTCAGTGCAGCTTGGCTGGGGCAACGGCTGTCGTGCCTGCAGAGAGGGTTCTGTGTGCCACCTGAGGCACATGTGCCATAGGTTCGCCATCACGGGCCTAAATATTTTAAAATGAACAATTCTAGGTTTTAATATTGTGAAAGAGAAAAAAATAATCTGCACTGTTATATTTTTAATGTTAGTCATAATTTTCCACTTGTCTTTAAGCTACAATATAAGCTGCAGCATTGTGGATTATCATGAGTGAAGAAAAAGAGTGTGCATTGCTTATGCCCGCATGGTAGATCTTTTCTGTTGGAGTTGGGATGACTAAAATATATTCCTCATGCTACCTTTAATCAGCCTTGGATTATCTAAGATGATTTCTCATTCTGTATCTGTCCATGCATACATCATACCATACTTACAGGCCTATCTAAATTTTTATTTTTAATGTGATAATAATTCACTTATCCTAAAGGTCAAAAGAATGTTGGTAAAAATACTGCCTTGAATAGGACACAATCAACATGTGATTCAGACACTTGGTCAATGACACATAGAGGCATTCTGATAATTTGAATATTTTTCACACATCTGAACTCAATAGTTCAGCTTTATGCCTACTCCATTGGGCATGGTGAGATGTTTCTATGTTGTACCTTACTCTTTCTCTGTAATGTGAGAATGACATATGGAAATCCTGTAAACATCACTTTTAACTGAGAGAGAAAAAGTATCTAGTTTGGAGAAAGAGTTCTAATCAAAAGCTGGGTAAAATGAACATTCTCAATTCTTCACTGAATCTGTAGGCAGAGAAATTGGATAGATTTCTTCAGACTATCCAGAAAAAGAGAGATTTTCAGTATTTTTTCCATATCACTGCTACCAAGGAAATGCCATAGACAGGACATCTCCTCTCTCAACATGTTTTCTTTGGAATTTGATTGAATGTAGGAATATAGAATATTAGCCAGAGAACCTGCTGACTTACTGAAGAATGGCATACACCATGAAAGAACAACTATCACAGACACCCGTTGACTATCCTAGAACTAAAGAAATCAAAGGCACAGCATCCTCCTCCATGAGAAATTATCTGTGATTTTGCACATCTTTATAAAATTTGCTTTAATCAGAATGAATCCAAACTGATACAAAAAAAAGGGTGAGTAATAAAGTATCTGCTTGACGTTACTTTGATCCCCTTATGCATGTATGTATGCCATTAGGAAACTGTGAAGAACTTACCTTCTAATCCAGTTTCCTTAACCTGATAAATACAAGATACATTTCCAAAAGCCACGTTGATTGGGAATTCTAAAAGCAGAATTTAGAGGGGAGTCTGCAAAAGGAAGGGCAAAAAAGTGAAAAACCAGTTTATAATTTGCGGGATTGCTGTTCTTTTTATTTGACCTGGTCCCTGGCCTTAGAAAGCTAAGAGAAGAAAGTCTAAACACAACATTTTATCATCAAGCCAGGGTTTTTTATATATATAGAGAGAGATAATATGGTTCAGTGTCAAAATCCATCTTTGTCATTACAATTACTCATCAGTCCATGTACTGGAGTAATTTGATCTGCACATAGTTTACACTCCAGAACCCTCTTAGAGTTGCATGCGCCTAAGCTTTAAGTAATTGTAATTCTGCCAGGAGCGATTAAGAAAAAACATTTCAGCTTTTGGATTCATAATGACATCCTTTAGTGTGTGTTCTTTTTCTCTCCAAGCAACTGAGGCAGCAGTTAGAAGACTTGGTTTCTCACTTCAGAGCTCGTTGCCCTCAGAGACTGACATATCAGCTTCATAAATATTCAGACCTCCATGAAGTCACTTCTGGTATCTACCTAATATGAAGGAAAGTTCATCAGCAAATCTGCACTGTTCATCAGTCCAGTTGTAGCACTGATATCTAGCAACAGAGATTAAAAAAACCCTTTGAATGCATTAAATACGTTGGATGTATGATATTCTGCTTGTAATCCTTGTGTTTTCATGAGAAGAGAACCAATACAAAGTTTCAGAATTTCTTATCAAGCTTTTCCAGGTCGACAATCACACCTGGGGGGAGGGGGAGTTATTAGGATCATTTGGATAAATGATTTTTAAATCCCTCTCTACCTATGTTGGGATTCTGGTGCTGTTCCCTTGCTTCTAATAGTGAGCCTACCTGGAATGAATTTGGCACAAGAGTTTGATCTACAGTAAATTCAATACAAAAAAAATAAGTCTTGTAGAAGTTCTGAATCAATATTACATGGAATCAATCACTCGGTGAGGCCCTATTGGCCTCTTCATTTTTGCGGATTTCAAGCATTTTCAAAAACATATAACAAATAAGAGCAATAAAATATAGCAGTCTGAAGAAAACAAAGCAAGTTATACCACAGTAGCCATCCCATCGTTTTGACAGTAACAATTCAAAAGTGGTGACTTTCAAACATTTTGGAAAATCAAGTAATCTTTCTTTGGTGTCTAAAGCATGATACAAAAATAATGCAGAGGTTTGCTCAAGGGTTACCATTGTAGATTCACTGATAACGGTCTCTGTAATATATATCTGTCATATCATTGTTGATGAAGCATCCATATCTGCAGGTATCTCCTGCCACAAGTGACATACAGAGTTTAGCATGGATTTGTAGTGCTTCCTTCAACTATTTTTATAGGGAACTAGCTCTTAACCTGGTGCTGCCCTGGCATTTGTTTATCCTAATCTTTTATTACACATTCACAAATGTCTGGACCAAATGTAATTTCTAATGTTGGATTCTCCCCTTTACCAGGGGAGGAGCCCTTGTGGAGTACTGTGAAGCTGATACCATGGCAATTCCACTGTGCTGTATAGTAGAAGCCATTTTAAGGCAGCATGGTAGAAGCCATTTGAAGGCACAACAGGCTGTATCTTAATAGAATACACACACACTAAGGGTTGTTAGGGGTGTTTTACCCCCACAGTATTTGTTTTCAGAGACTAAATCATCTGGGTACCAAGTTTGATTGAAATTCCTGAAGGCGTTCCAGAGTTATGCTGGAACACACACACACACACACACACACACACACACACACGTGTGTGTATCTAATATATATCAAGGCTAATGCAATCTCTATATAATGCCTTTACTGCTATTCCCCTGCCTTAGTTATTGGCAATGTCAAATGTCGAGTGCAGACATTTGTTATAAACCAGATGATGGCATGTCTGTCACTATATAATTTGTGTCAGTTGCATCAATTAGTGCAATTCCATCATGACGTACTTGTAAGTGACATCAGTTGTGCCCTCCTTGCCTCTTCCATGGATGTGATCATAAGTTAGATTGATAGTGACTAGAACCCTTGTAGCAAATGATTAGCACTGCTTATTATGTCAGCTTTTAAACCTTATCAGTATTACATTATTATGCTTAGTTGTGAGGACAGCCAGATGTTTAAATTGGATTTGGCATTTCGGTCCACCTATTGAGTCCTTCCCCAAGACCAGGGATAGGCAGAAGTTAGTTAATGGCATTGTTAAATAAATAATGGTATTTATTTAAAGATATTGTTGGAGGATATAAACTGTTCCAAGTAAATCTGCCTTTTGCAATTGGCTGATGGTGAATTTGTCAATGCCGGTGGAGTTCAAGTGGTACTCCAGATGTACTCAAGGGGCCTATTATTATTGGTACTATCCTTGCTTGCTTTTACTACAATCATTCTACTTCTGTGTGTATATCTTTGAATTTTGTGGTTTTCCTCCAGTTCTTCTATTCTGTTGCCTCCAGGTATAATGCCACCTTTTACAATGTGCACCAAGCTCCAAATGGCTATTCCCACAATTAAATCCCATCCCATAGAAAACAGATATTGTTCTCAGTAAAGTCACATCAATTTTGTGTGCAGCTTGCAACTGAAGAATAATGATTGAATTGGGCTAACAACTACTTATCTGAGTGCAACCAAGGTGTAACAAAGCATGAAGTCTACCTTACACTACACCAGGTATGTGTCTACATGTGAAACTCGAAAAATTAGAATATTATGCAAAAGTTCATTTATTTCAATAAAAGTCCTCTTTTCTAATAAGAGCAACTTTTGCCAAAAGCACTAAAACCTGGTTCAATGACCGTGGGATTACTGTGCTTGATTGGCCTCTCCATTCTTCCTCCAAACTCTTGGTCCTTGGTTGCCAACTGAGATGCAAAAATTGCTCTCATCAGAAAAGAGGACTTTGGACCACTGTGCTTCATTAAGACCAGGATCAACGCAGCCGTCTACCAGGAGATTTTGGAGCACTTCATGCTTCCTTCCATAGAAGAGCTTTATGGGGATGCTGACTTCATTTTCCAGCTGCCCACGCTGCCAAAAGCACCAAAACCTGGTTCAATGACTGTGGGATTACTGTGCTTGATTGGCCAGCAAACTCGTCTGACCTGAACTCCATAGAGAATCTATGGGGGATTGCCAAGAGAAGGATGAGAGACATGAGACCGAACAATGCAGAAGAGCTGAAGACCGCTATTGAAGCATCCTGGTCTTCCATAACACCTCAGCAGTGCCACAGGCTGATAGCTTCCATGCCACGCCGGATTGAGGCAGTAATTGCTGCAAAAGGGGCCCAAACCAAGTACTGAGTACATATGCATGCTTATACTTTTCAGAGGTCCGATATTGTTCTATGTACAATCCTTGTTTTATTGATTGCATGTGATATTCTAATTTTCTGAGATGTTGGATTTGGGGTTTTCATGAGCTGTACGCCATAATCATTGCAATTATGACAAATCACGGCTTTGCATGTAATGAGTCTTATCTCATATATTAATTTCACCTTTTAAGTTGCATTACTGAAATAAATGAAATTTTGCACGATATTCTAATTTGTCAAGTTTCACCTGTATAGCACACAGTTACTACTGTGAGCGTGCTTACTGGATGCTGTTGCTGTGAAGTGTATGCAATGAGGAAAGTATCCAACCACTTTGAACATTATGGGATGATGTTCACAAAATGTAAAACAGCCCTGAATAAATGGCTGCTTGATGATAATGTATCTAAATGACACTATGGAAAGGCTGAATCCATTAACATATTGGAGAAATTATCTGCCTAAAATGGGATGCTCTCTGATTTTGGAGATAGCAAAGTGGGATCACTTGAAATGGTTTGTGCTCTGCAGGAGTTTCATGTAGATAGGACTGGTTGTTTGCATTTACTTTCAGGTGTGAAAAGTTAACAATGCGTACTTAGAATGACTCATTCTCAAAACTACGAGTAAAAATTCTAATGGAATACATTTTTTTCAGTATAACACTCTTTTTTTGTTCTAAAATAAATTGTGACATCTATACATTTTAGACATTTGCAAGGTGGTTATCTAATGGAACAAACTGAGAACAGAATAGCTATTAAAAGTTTTTTTTAAAAAAAAATAGTGCCAGCTTTTAGGGAAGACATTTTCTTATGACTGTTATAAATAACAATTGCAAAAAAATGGAATAAGAACTAAGTGGACGGTCTTGAAAATGCTTGTCATAAGAGGAATAAAAATGTGAACATTTTTAAAAACAACAACAACACCCTAGCAAATATTCCCACAGAGTCAATGTATTTTATTGTTTAGGAACATGATTATAAATTAGAACATATAGATGGCTAAAAGTCATAAGTAATCAAAAATTTATATATCAAAAATCAGTATCATCAAATATTTATTCATATTCTTCTGGCCAATAGTAAGCAGAGCTGAGTCTTCAACAATAGTGTTTGTAGTCCTGGCCTTCATAACTTCCCAAAATTAGAATAGAATAGAATAACAGAATTGGAAGGAAACTTGGAGGTCTTCTAGTCCAAACTCCCGCTTAGACAAGAAA
Source organism: Natrix helvetica (assembly GCF_964273705.1). Classification (NCBI taxonomy): domain Eukaryota; kingdom Metazoa; phylum Chordata; class Lepidosauria; order Squamata; family Natricidae; genus Natrix; species Natrix helvetica. The sequence continues at coordinate 61,490,014 of NC_138551.1, read as the reverse complement.
CCCTATACCATTTCAGACAACTCGTTATCTCAATCTCTTCTTAAAAACTTCTAGTGTTGGGGCATTTAATGCATAATTGTTGATTCATTGTGTCTTATTATGTCTTGCTGGTTTTTTGTATGGAAAAATCAAGTGACAATCAAGAGAAAAGAAACCTTTGAAAAATGAAGTTAGTTGAAAAGTGGAAGGTTATTTAAAATACCATGGGTTGGATATATATGAAATGTGGTGGTTGTGATATAAAAATTATGAACACTTTCAAGAAAAAAGCAATTTGACTATTTTGGACAATGACATGGAAGAACAAATATTAGGTACTTCAGTTTAGTGTACAAGAATAGACTCAAGGGAATGCAGTGGTGACAGATGACTCATGTTTTGGCAAAAAATTAATATATGTGCTTTGGCCAAAGTACACTATGCTTCTTTCAGGCAGTAACATCAAAACAATAAAAAAGTATTGATACTTGTCAACCTCTGTAGAGGATGACGCTAAAATAAGTCATAACTCCTGTTCTCATTTTAGAGATGAAAAATTGGCAAAAATAATTGAATATAGCAACAATCTTGCATTGTGATATTTACACATAGTTAGAACAGAGTAGAATAGCAGAGTTGGAAGGGACCCTGGAGGTCTTCTAGTCCAACCTCCTGCTCATGCAGGAAAACCTATACCATTTCAGATAAATGGTTGTCCAATATCTTCTTAAAAGCTTCCAGTGTTAGTGCATTCACAACTTCTGGAGGCAATCTGTTCCACTGATTAATTGTTCTAAGTGTCCGGAAATGTCTACTTAGTTCTAGGTTGCTTCTCTCTTTGATTATTTCCATCCATTGATTCCTGACCTGCTTTCAGGTACTTTGGAGAATAGCTTGACTTCCTTTTCTTTGAGTTCATATATTACATATAGTTGGAATAATACTTTATATGCCCTTAATACTGAGGTGGTTTGCTCCCAGTTTGGCCCCGGATCGAATGAATCCACCACTGCCTTTGTAGCAGGTCCTCAAAACTCAACCCATCTATAGAACATAACACTGATGGATAGAATTGATTTCATAAATAGTTGTAGATTGAGCAAACATGTGACTTTCTGAGAATTCTCTGTATAACTGGAAATGTGAATCTTGCACTAACATTCTCGAAGAGGATCTCACTATCAATTTTTCATAAATATGATAGTATACAACATAGAATATTGTTATCGAGTATGGCTACCTTAATAAACTTACTTACTTAGTTTATCATTCAAACAATTAGGTATGTTAATGCTTGCATTGAATATTTCTATATTTTTACATGTGTTATAATCAATATACTTTAAGCATCCTTCTCTTGAGCTATAGAGTTCAAGTTCATCTAAACTAGCCTTAATTAAAATAAATGATATTATCAAATGGTGTAATTCTATTTACTGAAGAACAAAATCATGATAAAAGCCAATCTAATTTACTATCTTGTTTTCCCTGACCAACCAGAAGCTTATAAGCAGCAAAGAAGCAGAAAATGAGTACATTCTGCCGTTCTGAAAGTCTAAAACTGGTCAAATCAATTTTAAACTAGAATAAAACTAGGTTCTATTCCTCCCTGTTTCCAAATTAAAAGAGCTTTTAAAACCCCAAATAGCTTGGCACCAGAAAATGAAACATAACAGCTGCTCTGGTAGGAAGCCTTTTCAAAGTAGGCTACTTTATAATACTTTAGCTATTATTTTCTCTAGGCATGGGAAGACTTTTCTCCACTCTTAGATTCTACAGGTAGTCTTTGACTTATGACTACAATTGAGCCCAACATTTTTGTTGCTAAGGGAGACAGTTGTTAATTGAGTTTTGCCCCAACCACAATTATTAAGTGAATCACTGAAGTTAAGTTATTCACACAGTCGTTAAATTAATCTGGTTTCCCCATTGATTTTGCTTGCCAAAAAGTCGCAAAAGGTGATCAGGTGACCCTGGGACACTGCATAAATAGATGCCTGTTGCCAAACAGTCCAAATTTTGATCACATGACCGTAGGGATGTTGCAATGGTTGTCAGTGTAAAAAATGATTATAAGTAACTTTTTTCAGTGTGCTGTTGTAACTTTGTACTTTCACCAACTGAACTGTTGTAAGTTGAGGACTACCTGTAGTTTAGGTTGTATTAGTTTTATGTTGACTAGAGAAGTTATTGAAATGTCGCACAGATCCAATAGAAATTGTTTGTTCTTGTTGCCTATTTCATGTATACTGAGCTTTTTATTCTTTTAATTTTGTGTGTTTTCCCAAAGCTGTTTATTTTTGCAGGTATTTTGGAGTGCAAAAGGATTTCTGTCTAGAAAGGGCAATATAAACTTTAGATATATTTTTTTCAAAATGAAAACACCTGAAGGTCAAAACAGGAGAGCAAAAAATAAAGCATGAAATCTGGTGTTAATATAGCACCTACCATTAAAACAATACATAATGTATTTTCTCAACATTGACAGTTCAGTTGACAGTTTAATTTTATGGAGTTTCATAATATACTACGGAGAAGCCTTTATCTTAGGTTCTCTTAAATTTAATCTCACTTGGCAGAAAGACCTACAGAAAAGCCTCTGAATAAATTGTACTTAATCTACTTATCTAAACTGTAAACTTTTATTTATTTTCCCAATATTTCTAGGCAGTCTGCATTTTACAAATGTGGTAGAAGGATAGCAAAGCCTTATTTGATGAAGTCTTTAAATGACACTCAAACAATGCTATTCATAGGAATTGCTACGTGCCAAAGAGCAATGAAGAGTCTTCTACTATGCGAAAAAAATGCCACACTTATGAAGGCACCAGCTTTCGTAGACAAGCCCATTGCTTCAGCTCAGACAGGATCTGTACTACAGGATCTTATGCCACATATTAAAGTCCATCTTTATGAACCTGAATTGTGGATGTCTCTGTTTCCAGAATTCCTAATCGACATGCTCAATATTCTGAGAAGTCTATCTCACAGCATTTTTTTTCTTTCCATTTAATGTGTCAAATTCTTGGAGTCTGCCTGGACAAATCCTTGCAGTTTCCTTGCAAGATTTCTTGCCTCCTTCTTAGGACTAAGAATGAGTGACTGGTCCAGGGTCATCCAGCTGGCTTTATGTCAAGACTAATGCTCCTGGTTTTCTGATTTCTGTCCTGATGCTTTAACCATTATACAAAACTGGATTTCAGGGTATATCTACTCTAGCACAGGAGTTCACAACACCCTGTTCATGAACTGGCACAGAGCTGCATCATGCCCAAAACTAGGCCACACAATAAGCAAAACCGCATCCTTGGGATCAGTAGTGGGATTCAATTTTTTTTACTACTGGTTCTGTGGGCATGGCTTGGTGAGCGTGGCAGGGGAAGGATACTATAAAATCTCCATTCCCTCCCCACTCCAGGAGTTACTGCAAAATCACCATTTCCTCCCAATCAGCTGGGACTCGAGGCAGAGAATAGATGGGGGCGGGGCAGTCAGATGTGACATTTACCAGTTCTCCGAACTACTCAAAATTTCCACTACCGATTCTCCAGAACTGGTCAGAACCTGCTGAATACCACCTCTGTGTGGGATGCAAGCAGCATGCGAAACCAACCCCCCTCCAGGCCACGGAAAATCTCTCTCCATGGAACTGGTCCCTAGTGTCCAAAATGTTGGGGACTCTAGCATGTATCGCAGAATTCAGCTTAATTTCAGAGAACTGGAAATAGAACCAAAGCCCATTTGATGGTGATTTAGAAATCACAACACTTCATTGATTTAACAAATGCTTTAGTTATATGCTCTATTATTTACAGTGGTTCTTGTATGAATTTATATCAGTCTCTCTAGCACATTTAATAGTTTAATATCAGAGTAGATAATTCACGATTTTCTCACTGAAAACGCCTGCAGAAGAATTCTCACCACAGAATTGGCTTTTAACAGTTATTGATATTCACATGATGTGCTTACTTGTTACCATTGCTTTCTCCTTTTCCACATTTGCAAAATGCTAAAGGGAAAAAAACAAACACCATCACAAGGTACATTAGATTGGAATAAATATAAAGAAAATGTTTGGTATTATTGTTAGAGAACCATGTTAAAGGTTACAGCTTAAAAATGACGACATTCATGTAGAAAAAGGAATGACACTTAAGACAGTTGCAGATGCAGACAATTTCTGACTTCATGCATCCCTGAGGTACATTTATGCTTGCTGCTGATAGTTTCATGGATAATTGTGGCCTGCCTGGTAATTAAGCTAAATTTTCTTTGGCACCACAAATTCTTCACCTGAATCGTTAATTAAAACAAATGCCACTAGTAACCTGTCATGTTGGAGAAAATGATCTGAAATGTCATTTGCCATGAATTTTCAAACATTATGCTAATGGACTATATGATTTATAATTAAAATATGTACTTGCTGCAATTATCCAAGCTCGGTTTTTAGTTTAGTTTTGAGACATGGAATTGCCAAAATCTGGAATTGCTGCCAGTGCATTCTCTCTAATTAACAAGGTGTTTATTCTTGTTCCAGTGAATGAAGATTTATTCCATGTCACATGTCTGTGGCTTGTAACACTCTGTCCTATGATTCAGCAGGACATAAATAATGCATGAGCACTGTATTTTGTTTGGTGACCTTTTAAACCTAGAAATTAGTTGTTTGCCTGCATAATCAAAATAATAGTCACAATCAACAGGAAAACCACATGTGGGGACCACAAGCCACCGTGAATAAAATTATTTTCGAATTTGTTCTGATATACTGAAACTGGTCCATAACATTTTAAAGTTTGTCCTTAGCAGTCTGTGGCATAATAATACAGTATGTGCCGTCATCACTCTTACAATATCAATATGTCTGAGATGTGATACAGGAGGCAGAAGAGTCTGTTACAAAGACACCAGACCTTGATCTAAAGCAGTAGATTGCTCTGGAGAAAGAAAAGACACAAGAAGCCAATGGGAAAGAAGGAATAAAGGTGGTTTTTTTTTTATTTACTAAGAATATTCCAGGCCACAATTTCAACTAAAGTTCAAACAGCTTTAAGGATTTCTTCAGAAGATCCAACTTTATTTTTGAACTCTTCTGTGAAAATTATCTCAAATGTCTCACTTGTTTTTGCTCTGCAATGGTAGGCAGTCTCAACCCTGGTAATCACTATTACCTAAACCCATTCCCACCCACCACAAACCCAATATTTTCCAGAAGACTTTGACTGCAGCTCCCACCATCACTTAGCCAGGATGATCCTTGTTGAGAGTTGAAACCCATTGCATCATTTTGGGAAAGATCAAGCAAGCCTTCTGTGCTTCTAGGTTGAAACAAAACAGATAAAAAGAAATTTGCTTTTTCCAAAAGGAAACTGGACTTTCTTGGTTGCTCTTTCACTTTGAAGAAGTTTTGCTTCTCATCCAAGAAGCTTTTTCAGTTTGGAACAACTATGACCTGAATCTCGATATACAATCAAAAGAAACAAAAACCTAGCAGAATTGCAGCCTATCCACTGCCATCTAGATAGGAATAGATTTCAGTGCACATCAGCTACCAGAAAAGCCAACCCAGTTCTAGGCTGCATAAACAGAGGGATAGAATCAAGATCCTGTGAAGTGTTAATACCACTTTATAATGCCTTGGTAAGCCACACTTGGAATACTGCATTCAGTTTTGGTCGCCACGATGTAAAAAAGATGTAGAGACTCTAGAAAGAGTGCAGAGATGATTAGGGGACTGGAGGCTAAAACACATGAAGAAGGGTTGCAGGAACTGGGTATGTCTAGTTTAATGAAAAGAAGGACTAGGGGAGACATGGTAGCAGTGTTCCAATATCTCAGGGGTTGCCACAAAGAAGAGAGAGTCAGACTATTCTCCAAGGCACCCGAGGGTAGGACAAGAAGCAATGAGTGGAAATTAATCAAGGAGAGAAGCAACTTAGAACTGAGGAGAAATTTCCTGACAGTTAGAACAATTAATCAGTGGAACAGCTTGCCTCCAGAAATTGTGAATACTCCAACACTGGAAGTTTTTAAGAAGATATTGGATAACCATTTGTCTGAAGTGGTGTAGGGTTTCCTACCTAGGCAGGGGAGTTGACCTCCAAGGTCCCTTCCAACTCTTCTTATTCTATTCTATTCCTGAAGTTTAGTGCTTAATCAATGTAAAAGTTGGTAGGCATTAGAATTTAAGAGGGAAAACAGCCCAAAACTTTGGAGTGTATTGCCACCAAAGATGATCACAAGTCATGGATGCTAGGTGCTATTGTGAGTCAATATGAATTCATGGTAGCATGAATATTTAACACTTAATGCTGGGCTAAAAGCACAGGTAGTGTTGCCTTTCCATTTAAACCACAGCAGAGGAAAGAAACAGAAACAGACTAGCATAAATTGTGCCTGTAAATAAATAATCCTGCTTGAAAATGTTAAGGGAAGGTGTGACAACTCGCAAAGGGTTTTGATTATTGCATTCATATGATATGGTTGATCTGGATAGAACTGCTTGGCTAAACACAGAAATGCTATGAAACAAATTCTTTAAAATGCTTTCATTTGATGCAGGAGTTTTTAAAGGTTTTAGGCATGAGTGAGAACAGAAATCATGACGCTTCATTCACCAGATGCAGTTTAAATGTTTAGGATAATCCTAAAATGAGAAACATCATTTTATGTTTCAGCTCCCTGACTGGCTTTGTTGTTGTTGATTTCAGGAGACGGTTTAGAATACACAATGGTACTACAAAATACTGCAGGGCTAGTAGTGTCTTTTTGTTTTATACATTCATGATTTGTTTTGAAAATAGGCAAAGAAAAGTAGCAATTGCTGCAAATAATTCAAGAATTCACACCCAGGAAGCAGCCCGGCATTTACCTGTTTCTTTGGAAGACTCATGTCAGTTCTAAGGAATTATGCAACATTTGGCAATCTTGTCCTTGAAAATTCAATAGCACATATTTCTCATTAGAGATACACAGACTTGTTCTGTGGTCAATAGGTCAGTATTCAAAAGCATGGATAAACCCAAAATAAACCCCTCAGTACCTCATGTGCTGACCTTGAATGCATTCATTGAGAAGTAACCCAAGAAATTGCAGAGTGCTATCAGCTTTAGTACACTTTCTGTAATAATCTATATTTCCTCTGAATCTCATGGACTATTGAATTTTCCCTCTTTTTCTCTCTTAGGATATTGATTTCTGTATCTTGTCAAATTGTAAAGTACACTCAGCCCTGCACAACACAGAAGCCCATTTTCCACATTTCCAGGAACTGCTGTGGCTCTACTTTAGATTCCCTCATTTACTCTTTTCTGCTGCATTCATACTATCAGTACAAAATAATTTCAAGTGGCAAAAGAGTTGTGAGAAGAGCTGGCAAGTTGACTGAAAACGTGGGACTTTATAACTGTGACACATCTGGAGATCAATGTGGGAAACACTGTTGTCATCCTACTGATGTATAATTGCGTTTGATGCTTTGTTTTACATGATGTGTATTTTCTAACTTTATGTACTGTCGTATTTTAGTCTCAGATATACATGATTTATTATACTGTACAGCATTCTAATAGTTTATATTATATTTTACCCAGGAAATTTCCTATGTTGGTATTTTACCTTATTCATTTAGATCTGTGTTGTACATGTCCTGTTCTTTAACTGGTCATTGATTAAGTAAACTGCCTGATCTAATCCTAGACAACTTAAATCCCTATTGCCATTTCTGACATCCTATCTATGTGAATCGGGGTTTTCTGCAGTGACAGCAACCAAACCAAAACAAAACAACGGAATAAACTGGACATAAGCAACACACTTCGGGTGTCATTGTCTCCTATTACCCCCAGATGGAACCGTCTCGTTGCAAAGGAACAAGTTCAGGGTTCTCATTGATTTAGCGTGCTAGTGAGTTAAAATGTTAAATCACTTTATATTCATTTTTTGGTGTAACTGTATTTTATTTTGAAGGCATGTTTAAATACAATTAAATTAAAATTATTAAATCAAAACAATCTAAAATATAAACAATCAACGCCCCCCCCCTAAGCGGGCCGCGGTAAAATTATCAAACGTTGACCGGTCCACGGCGATAAAAAGGTTGGGGACCACTGCCTTAAAGTATTACTCTAAACAAAAATATATAGTACATCGTCAAAAGAGATGACAATAATAGACACCATTCTGCAACAAATTGCATATATAGAAATAATTGTAGGTTAGGAATACTTGATAGAAATAGAAAAGGATGCGATCAGTGGACAGTTAAATTGAAAGATGATACAATCTGATGCCATCCAGAAACTGATTGCGATATAGCTTTCCTGCCCTTTTAAGCAGGACTTTTGCTTACAATATCCTTTAAATAGAGGCCACTGTTAGAAAATAAATTACCTATTCTAAAGAAGGACATCTAATCACTGGCTGTATTCTCTTTAATGTTCTATAAAAGAGATGTAAGGAATTTTCCTTATGATGGTTATTTTTTATTGTATTTATTTATTCACTATATTTCTCTACCACCAGATGATAGTTGTTCTTTGTGGATACAGTCAAGTAAAATATGTACTAACGAAAACAACAATGCATAGCAGGTGAGATAATAATAATGGAAATGCAGTCTAATAGTGTTATTATCACTATGTTATCATCAAGCAGCAGCCAATAAAGCTATAAAATGCTATAATAGTTACTTTAATGTCTGAACATAAAAAACTCTTCAACTGACACCAAAAACAAGAAGACAAACAAATAGAGGTACATGGCAAGATTCTCTGCGGAGGGCATTCTTCATACAATATAATAAACCATTGAAATGACGATGAAATCAGAATCAACATGCTGACTTTTAGGCATTACAATTTAGCAATACTTATTTCCAAGCAAACATAAGTTAGATTAGGTTAATTTATGTTTGTTTGGAAATAAGTATTGCTAAATTGTAATGCCTAAAAGTCAGCATGTTGATGACCATGGGACACTGTGGCTCAGTGGCTAAGAAGCTGAGCTTGTCGATCAGAAAGGTCAGCAGTTCGAATCCCTAGCATCGCGTAATGGAGTGAGCTCCTATTACTTGTCCCAGCTTCTGCCAACCTCGCAGTTTGAAAGCATGTAAAAAATGCAAGTAGAAAAATAGAGACCACTTTGGTGGGAAGGTAACAGCGTTCCGTGCACCTTCGGTGTTTTAGTCATGCCGACCACATGACCACAGAGATGTCTTCGGACAGCACTGGCTCTTCAGCTTTGAAATGGAGATGAGCACCATCCCCTAGAGTTGGGAACAACTAGCACATATGTGCGAGAGGAGCCTTTACCTTTTAATGTCTAAAAGTCAGCATGTTGATTCTGATATTTTTAAAAGATAATGAATACTTTTATATAATAATGAAAGTCTGTGGTTGAGGTGCAGAATGACAAGTATACCTAAAATTTTGTACCTTTACAATAATAGGAATGTTCCCAAATGAGACCGGAAGTAGGAATATTTCTGGCTTAGATGGGTTGAAATGGAAGACTTACTGTAAAACAGCTTCTACAGCTGAAAGTGAGGACAAATCTTTTTTAAACTCCTTAAGTCTGAAACTAAGGACGAGCCATGTCTGTGTGACGGCATACTTGTATCACAAAACCTGAAGTGAAAAAAAATAATGCTGTGATTTGGTAGTCTGGGAGAGTCCTGGAAAGGTCTGAGAGAGAAAATGATCTCATAATGTATTGTGTCAAGGTTATTGGCACAAAAACCACTCAGACTGTTCTAGCTGGCTATCTCACAGTGAACTCAATGCTTGAGCAAATGATTTACCCTTGGTTAAGACAGATCAAAGAGCAAAAGGGAACACTTGTATCAAAAACTACTTTTTAAGGAGCATTGGCTGATGGCCAAACTATAAAATGTAGTACCATTCCAATGTTGAGGCCCCAGAAGAACTTTGTTTGACTGGGCTAAGGCTGCTTCTAGTTGAGAGAAGTGAGAACAGCCCTTTTCTAAAGGGTTAGTAAACTCAAGGCACAGGCTGAATGATTTATGGCAGGGGTGTCCAAACTTGGCAACTTTAAGACTTGTGGACTTCAACTCCCAGAATTCCCCAGCCAGCTCTGCTGGCTGGGGAATTCTGGGAGTTGAAGTCCACAAGTCTTAAAGTTGCCAAGTTTGGACACCTCTGATTTATGGGTAAAGTAGACAGGTGGAAACAACAGCAAGAAAATAGGTTGGGGTGGGAAAATACGAATATATCAAAACTCCTCCTGCCTGCAACAAATCATGAACCAGGATTATTTCACATAAATTACAGAGGAAAAACGCTATCATTCGTAAAATGACACTTTTCTGACAAAACAACAGTAGTGAACTATGCCAATGGTAGTAATATTGGAGAAATGTTATAGCTCCCTAGGTAAGATATCTGTATTGATTGATTGCAGTTGTATTGTGGCACTCTGTCTGCCTATTTACTAGAGCAGGTAGAATTTTGGAAAGTGTTTTGTTTTGTAATATACATTATCCCATTTTATCTTTTCATTGACGCAACTTTTCCCACCTTGATCTTAAATTGAATAATCAGAGCAACCTTGTGTGCATAAGACCTGAATTCAACCTGATATACAAGACCAGGCATTTCCTTGACTTTTTCTCATACAGTGCTTAATTTTATTAACCCTTTTTATTATTTTACAGTTACCATTGACTGTCATTAAACAATACTTTTTATCTTTAAATTTTAAACTTGCAGAAGATTTCCAAATTTCCTAGTACCTGGTCATTTTATTCCCAGTATAAAGCTTGGTAATGCAAAAGACAAATCAATTCAGTGCAGAGAGAGCCATTTGTAAGTAGAGTACAGATAGTCCTCAACTTACAACCACAACTGAGATCAGATTTTTGGTTGCTAAGCAGGACAGTTGCTAAGTGGGTTGTGGTCCGTTTTTATAACATTTTTTGCAACAACTAAGTTAATCACCAGGTTGTTAAGTGAATTTGACTTTCCCCCCCATTGACTTTGCTTGTGGGAAGCCAGCTGGAAAGAAAACATATGGTGATCACATGATCCTGGGACATTGCAACTATCATAAATATGTGCTACTTGCGAAGTGCCTGCATTTTGATCACGTGCCCATCGGGATACCGCAACAGTCATAACTCACTTTTTTCAGTGCTGTTGTAACTTCCAATGGTCACTAAGTGAAAGTAAATTGAAGTCTACCTGTAACAGAAATAATGACATGATTTGCAATATGCAGACTGGGTTCCCATTTTGTGCAAGATTCCTTAAGGCTTCTTTGATTTTGTTTAGCAAGTTATATGAATCTACCCTGTGATAGGATGGAACAGTTAAACACAGTCTTCATCCCCCCCCCACCCCCACCCAAATATTCTCTCAGACCATTTAAGGTGTATTTGTTTGTAGCTGATTATCTGAGGTTGGAAAAGAGCTGGGAAAGAAATGGATAAGAAAGAAAAAATGGAATTAAGCTAAGGAGCTGATAAGAGAGAGAGGAAATGGACAATGATGTCCACAGGTGTGATCAGCAGCATTTGGGGTACAAATCCTGCTCATTGTATATAATTGTAACATACAAAATAGGCCTTAAATTCCATTGCTGTACCCACTATTTTGCCTATTTTGAACTCCCCATGGAAACCACTGGAGATTGATAAATGGCTGACAAGCTGGATTTAGTCACTATTGGTTGCTGAAGAAATATCGTGTGAATGAGAGATCGTTAATCACGGAAGAGGGATCAGCACAGAGGTTGCTATGCAGAGAGGAGGGGATGACATATTGAGGAATCATGTCTACCTGGCACAGAAATCCAGAGAGAGAGAGAGAGGGAGGGAGGGAGGGAGGGAGGGAGGAGAGAGAGAGAGAGAGAGAGAGAGAGAGAGAGAGAGAGAGAGAGAGAGAGAGAGAGAAGGATTTAAAGAAACAAGACAATCAACTTCTGTTAGCCATGAGCTACTGCTAGCTAAGTTTTATCTTCAGCCCTTCATTAACTCTAAGTTTTAGCTTCACACATTCTTATATTTTAAAATAGAGGCACACTGTAACAGTAGGAGAAGTTTGACTGTGGCAGACAGAGGTAATTTCTCCAGCATGGAGGAAATTAGGCAATAAATAAATTTACTGCATAACAGTCTTTTTGCTAGCAGGGTGATAGTGATGGAGGGATCTGTTTCTCTATTTAGGTGAATGATGCTTGTAAAGGTATTGGACTGAAAGTCAAATGTAGAACATAAAATAAGAGTTGGGAGGGACTTTGGTGGTCTTCTAGTCCAGCCCCCTGCTCAAGCAAGAGATCCTATACCAGGGGTCCTCAAACTATGGCCCATGGGCCGGATATGCCCCACTGAAGCCATTAATTTGGCCTGCACGGGACCACAGGCCCTGGCCACATTGCCCCACACACCTGCCGCCCCCTACCCTTTGACTGAGTGCAGGCTTTATCTTGGCAAGCCCCACAGGGTGGAACTGGAAGGTAAGGCTGTTTTTGGCCGGCAGAGTGCTTCTGTGGGCCAGGGACGCTAAAAACGGGATGTGTGGAGGCACCCCTAGGTCAAAAATGCAACACACGGAGGCCTTGGGGTGCTTCCGCACATCCCATTTTTGGTAGGCAGAGTGCTTCTGGGGGGTCGGAGAGGCAAAAAACGCGAGGTATCCCAGGGCACTGCCAAGATTGAAGGGGATCCTGCAGAAGATGTCCCAGGAGCCAGTCTCATCTCTGTACCCATCAAGCATTCCATGTCCTAGTTTCTCTTCCCCACCCCCATTTGCTCTTCTAGCACACTTTTCTTTCTTTTGATATAACAGGTAAAGGTCTTTGAACGTACCTGAGAGCCAAACTTTAGTTGTACTTAAAATCTTAATTTGTCCAGAGGGGCTCAAATAGTGGAAAGGAGATAGAGAGCAAATAAAATACCCCCCAGGAGCAAAACAAATTAAACACAAAGTTTAATTTGTGTGTATTGTTTAATGGACTCCTAAATTGGAAAAATGGATTGCTAAATTGGCCATGCCCACCCAGTCACATGACCACCTAGCCACGGCCACCCAGCAGGCCAGGTCCCCCAACAATCTGAGTGACAGTGAATTGGTCCCCTGTTTAAAAAATTTGAGGACCTCTGTCCTATACCATTCTGGACAAATGGCTGTCCCATCTCTTCTTAAAAATCTCTAGTGACACGGCACCCACAACTTCTGAAGGCAAGTTGTTCCACTGATTAATTGTTCTTACTATCTGGAAATTTCTCCCTAATTCTAGATTGGATCTTTCTTTAATAATAAAAAACTAATGCTTTTCTATTCTGATGTGTTACAAATAAATAAATATCCTGAATGTATGGAAATCACAAGAGAATCCTTCTGTGTTAATTTTTTCTGTTCCATTCCCAAATTCCCCACCAGTCCCCAAAGCTAGACCAATTGTGGTTTGTTAGCCATGGTTTGTAGCATAATATGCAGACTATGAGCTGTGCTTGTCATTTAGATGACCTGTTTGGAGTCACACTCCAAAAAGTATATGTGAGTTGAATTTGATATTAAATAAAGTTAATATAATTATTGCTAATTTGCTTAATTGTTTTAACGTTTAAAAACAAAAATCGTTTTTAACAGAAAGTAAAAGCTGTACAACCAATTTACTAATTTTATTAATATTTTTTTTGTTTAGATTTTGTTATAAAGATGTAATCTCTCCTGGGTACTTATAAATTCTAGTAATAAATTTTTGTCTAGATTTATTATAATATAAATATAAATGATTCTAGACAAAAGCACGTTTAAACAAATATAGTTAAATGAGAATGATGGTATATTGATGGTATAAAGATTTTTGATTTAAAATGTACAATTCAATATGAATGAAATATAAAGAATGATTGTAGTAACGCACGAAATTTATTTGTAACCAATCGACATGCTTTCTGGAAGATGTAATGAAGAATGTTTTTGTGTGGTTTTTTTGTTTAATTAAAACAATAAAAAAAAAGCTGTAGAACCAGGCTGATTCAAGGGCCCCAGTGTCTAGCACTGAAACTTTGAAAGAATTATCCTAATTTTCTAATTCTGAACTTTGCTTCCAGCATAGAAACATAGTGTTTAAGTCACAATTCACACTGAAAAGAGATAAAAGGAGAACACATTGCTCTGGAAGAATACCTTGGCAGAAATGGGCATGAGTCATGGATAACTCATGGATAGTTATTACTTCCAAATAGCCTTGATCAGCATCAGTTGTATTTAGGTGGTTGATTGATGAGACTAGTAGAGCTTTGCCTGGCATTCAAAAGCTTTGCAAATTTTGTCAAGATGAATTAAAGGGTGGCTTTATATACACGTGTCTTTCAAACATTTTGAACTTCTTTACGTATAAAAACACCACGGTGGTTCTTTAAAATTATATTTTTTTCATATGTAGCCTATTGTACATAAAAAGCAAATTGACTCTCAGATTATAAATGCAAAGTAAACAGACTAAGGAAAACAAATAGATCCAATTACTGACATTGTAAGATGTGATCACCCATGATTTAATTAGGAAAGAGAAAAGATTTTTCTCAACACAATTAAGGAAATTCACCTTCTTAGAAAATTGCCTTTGCTTATGCAGAACTACCAGCCTGAAATGTTTGAAATACATTGTTTTCTCTTGCAGCCAATCTTTTCTTGTAATGAAGTTAAATAGTTTTGTTCTTACATGACGAAGTGAATGCTTCTGGCATTTTCTTTTAATTGAAATCAGTTATATTGTTATTTCTGTATGGCTGGGTCTACTTTAAGGACAATGTCTAAACATTAAAAATGTCACATTGATTGAACGTGGAATAATGCCTTGTGTACTATTGGGTGAGTTGATGAGAACATGGAGAAGAAATGGCTGATAATGATGTAGAGGGGTGTTTTTTTTAAAACTATGAACAGAACAAAACAAGCTCGGCAAATGATTTTTTTTTTTAAAAAAGGGCTGATAACCTGCAAACCCCAACTATGAAGGTGTCTGCATTTCAATCGATTTCTCTGTATAGCTTGCCTAGAGCAAGTCACAAAGTCTGTAAAGTTCCATTTTGAAAATAAGCTAGTAAATATGGATATAAAATACTACAGTAATCAGGGCTGGCAATGGTAATTTGTTCAAGATTATTTCATGAAAAATATTTTGATGGAGTACATTAAAATTCTTTGGATTGCCTTAATATCCTTGTGTCTATGATATGTTAATACGTCAAATCAGCGTATTTACTAAGGTCATGGATCAGCATAAGAAAAATAAAATGAAAACAGTAAACTAAAAAATATAAAATACACAAGATTAAAACCCTTTAAAACACACACAGCCAACACAACCCCCACCCCACACCTTTCAAATCTTTAAAAGACTCAAAACATTAATTAATGAAATACAAGAAATGGAATGGGAGTATGAATGGATTTCCAGAAAAGAATGCAGACTACAGGAACCATTTGCACTTCAGTTTGAGATGCAGACCACACAGACTGATCCTCAACAGCCTGCACCTGTCTTCAACAGTGAAGGGACACAGGGCAGAAAACATCCTGCAGCCAAGAAGGCTCCACACCCGTTTGCACCACTCAGGTGACCCTGAGGACAGAGATAAACCTCCAAGGGGCCTCAAGGACTCTTTAAAAGAATGCAAATGACCAGCTGTCTGCAAGGAATAAATAAAATCCTTTCATTCCCCACTATCCTGTCAGAACTGAAGAAGCTTCTTGGATGAGAAGTGAAATGTCTTCTAAAGAAAAAATAAGAGAGTCCAGTTGCCTCCTGAAAAAGCCCCTTTTGAACAACCATGACCTGGATGACTGAGAATCTCCATAGACTTTTAAATGCAAGAAAAAAAAAGTTAGTACAGTTAGTCTTCAACCTCCAACCATTCATTTAATGACCGTTTGAAATTCGGTTGCTTGGCAACCAACATGCATTTATGACCGTTGCAGCATCCCGTGGTAACATGATCACCATCTGTGATCTTCCCTCCTGGCTTCTGACAAGCAAACTTAATGGGAGTAGCCAGATTCACTAAACACCACACAATTGACTTAATTGCAGTGATTTGCTTACCATAAAACGTCGTAAAATTGGGCATGACTCAGTTAGCAACTGTTATGCTTAGCAACCAAAATTCTGGTCTCAGTTGTGGCTATAGCTTCAGAATCGCCAGTATTTAGGTAACTTATCTATTCCAATATAAACAATCTTACCAAATGAAATATTCATATCAAAAATTGGAAAATGGAAAATGACCTCCGTTAACCTATCGCAATTGGGACCGGCAACTTCGCTGTTAAGCGTTCTTTTGTTGCAAAGGTCATAAATGTGAGGATTTGTCAAAAAGCTACTTTTTCATCACTGTCATGATGATGCATTGTGGCTTATGCCTGGCATAAAAGTTAAGAAAAGAAAGGGAAAAGGAAATGAAAAAGAAAACAATAGAGAAAATCCATATTGTGCTTACTGATACAGAGTCTCTTAAGAGGTCCTTCTATAAGGAGGAGGAGCTTCCGGGGAATGGCAGCTGACTTCTGAGCTCCGAAAATGCTCCGGAGCTCTTTGACAAAGGAAGGGTTGCTGCCGGCCCTTTTTCCACCTTTTGGGCCGGGATTGAGCCTCAATGACCACCCTGGTTTTCTTTGAGACCTAATTTGGTCCGTCAGGATGGCGAATAGCCAGAGGGAGATTAAGAAAGCACTGGCTGACATGGAGATTGCAGTTGGAATTGGAGACCGATTATGGCGGCGGCCACCGGAGGGCAGCGCGAGGACGGAGAGAGGCCCGTGATGCAGGATGCCGACGGAAGGCCTTCGAGAGGCCTTCGAGAGGGCCGTAAGTCGGCTGGAACGGCGCCCAGACCAGGAGGGGAGGCAGGTTGAAGCCAGGACTAGCTGCTGGAAGCTGTGGAAGCTATGCTGTGTGCTGGAACCAGGCAGAAAGGGGAAGAGGGGCAGAACAGGGCTTCTGCAGTAGGGGCAGAACAGGGCCTGTCCTGGAAACAGGCAGGAGCCCCCCCCCACCTGGCAGACTAAGATCTATTGCCCCCCCCACCTGGCAGACCAAGATCTACTGTCCTTTTGCAAACTACCTGCCATGGCTTGTGCCCAGGTGCCCCTGATGACTATAATCTGCCCGCTTAACATCTGGTATCCTGCTGACTTCCTGCTATTTATGACTTATGGCATTTCACCTGCCGGGCTACTCCTACTACCTCTCCCCCTCCCACCCTCGCCATCTGCTATTTTATAACAACTAGCTACTACAAACTATCTGCCCTCTTCCGCCCATAATGGACCGCACCCAGGCCTCCATCTATTTATTTACCATCCATCTTCCAACCGATCACCTGGCCAACATAAGATCTTCCCACCTAGTTGTGATCGTGGACATTTCTTTCCTCCCATTAGATCCTGGCTTATTGATTTTAACATCAACAGCACCCTGACTTTGTCATAGCTTTTTACCATTACGTATTCGAGGTCGGACTTGCTCCAGCTGCGGGAATCCCCCCTCTCGCAGGCATGGCCCTTTGCCCCCTCCGGGGCCCACCTTGATGACGGGTTTGTGAACCCAGAGAGGTGGAGGAAGCGCAAACTTAGGGGGTTTTTAATGAAATGTTTTCTATCCTTTTTAGGGGGCTCCAGGGTGGGGGGGCGGGGGCGGGTGGGTCAGATCAGGAGCGATGTGAGAGCTGGGCCTCCAGGTGTGGTCGTGAGCAGAAGGAGCGGAAGGGAGGAGGAGGGGGAGGATATCATTCCTATACAGGGCTCTTTAATTCCAACGGTCGCAGGGAGGGGCAGATACGAGGACAGATTAAGAACTTATAGTCGGTTGGGAGACCATGGTTGCTGGTTACACCCGGTCGCTTGTACCAATCCCCACGGTCTAGGTGGTCAAGAGTTACAGACCCAGGGCCTGAGGCTGTTGTTATGCAATGCGAGGTCCGTTGTTAACAAGGCCCCCCTCATTCACGATCTAATTTTAGAGGGGGAGCCGGACCTCGCGGGAATAACGGAGACCTGGTTGGGCCACGAGGGAGGTCTTCCCCTCGTGGAAATGTGCCCACCAGGCTACCGAGCATTTCATCAGCCCCGGGCCCAGGGAAGGGGCGGTGGGGTGGCAGTAATTATTCGGGAGGACTTAGAGCCGAGGGAGTCTACTGCGCCACAGACGTCCGGATGTGAATCCCTTGTTGTGAAATGGGGCCCTGGGAGACAGTTGGGCCTGCTGATAGTATACCTGGCTCCTCGCTATACATCAGCGGCCCTGCCTGAACTCCTCGAGCTGATCGCATCGGTGGCGGTTGAGACCCCCAAACTTTTAGTGATGGGGGATTTTAACCTGCCATCGATGGGAGAAGCATCAGAGGGGGTTCGGGAGTTCATGGCTTCCATGACAGCCATGGACCTGACTCAAATGATTCAGGGCCTGACACACGAGGGAGGACACACTCTGGACCTCGTTTTTGTCTCTGGCCAGTGGTTGAGTGATCTGGGAGGAGGGGACTTAACCATCACTCCCCTGTCATGGTCAGATCACTCACTCCTTCGTCTTGACTTCCCTGGTGCTACCTCCCACTGCGGGGAGGCGGAACCGGAAAGCACTAGATGGTTCCGCCCCAGGCGCCTGATGGAACCAGATAGGTTCCAGATGGAGCTTGGGCCACCTCCTGTAACCTTGACCCGCCCCCGGGTAGAGGACCTGGTGGTCGCGTGGAATAATGCGACTTCCGGGGCCTTGAACCGGGTGGCGCCTTTGCGGCCTCTCCGGCGGCAACGATCCACCCTGGCCCCTTGGTTTACCGAGGAGCTGAGGGTGATGAAATGCCGCAAGAGACGTCTAGAGAGTCGTTGGAGATCCTCTCGTTCCGAACTTGATCGAACACAGGCACGAGCCCATTTAAGGACGTACCTTGTGGCATTGAGAGTGGCCAAACGCCAATATTGTGCCACTCTCATTGCATCCGCAGAGAACCGCCCTGCCGCCCTGTTTCGGGTGTCCTGCTCCCTCTTGTTTCAGAGGCCGCGGGAGGCCCCTCTACAGGGCAGAGCAGAGGAATTTGGGAAATATCTGCAGGATAAAATCGCTCAAATTCGGAAGGATTGGGTCCCTGTTAGTGGTCCAATGGAGACGTCCGTGGCGAGTCTTGAGGAATCGACCTGGGAGGAGTTTGACTTGGTTGCCATCGAGGATTTGGACAGAATGCGTGGACGACTGCGACCCACCACATGTTTATTGGACCCGTGCCCCTCCTGGCTTGTACTGGCATCCTGGGAGGTTACACGAGACTGGCTCCTGGACCTAGTGAATGCCTCGCTGAGCGAGGGGTCTCTCCCGGCCGCCTTGAAAGAGGCGGTGGTGAGACCCTTGCTCAAGAAGCCTTCCCTGGATCCTTTGGAGCTGGCCAATTATCGTCCTGTCTCCAACCTTCCCTTTTTGGCGAAGGTTGTAGAGAGTGTGGTGGCCTACCAGTTTCCACGGCATCTGGAGGAAAATGATTATCTAGACCCGCGCCAGTCCGGCTTCCGCCCCGGTCACAGCACGGAGACGGCCTTGGTCGCATTGGTGGATGATCTCTGGAGGGCCAGAGATAGAGGTTGTTCCTCTATCCTGGTCCTATTAGACCTCTCGGCGGCTTTTGATACCATCGACCATGGTATCCTGCTGCGCCGGCTGGAGGGGTTGGGGGTCCGGGGCACCGTTTTGCGGTGGTTCGGCTCCTACCTTTCTGGCCGGACGCAGCATGTGTTGGCAGGGGAGGAGAGGTCGACCCTACGCCCCCTTACTTGTGGGGTGCCACAGGGGTCGGTCCTCTCGCCACTCCTGTTCAACACATATATGAAGCCGCTGGGTGAGATCATCCGTGGTTTCGGGGTGGGATACCATCTGTACGCTGATGATACTCAGCTTTACTTTTCCACCCCGAACCACCCCAACGAGGCCATCGAAGTGATGTCCCGGTGTGTGGAAGCTGTACGGATCTGGATGGATGACAACCGACTCAAACTCAACCCCTCCAAGACGGAGTGGCTGTGGGTACCGGCTCCCCAGTTCAGCCAATTAATTCCATCATTGGCCATCGGGGGCATTCAACTTGCCCCCGTGGAGCGGGCGCGCAATTTGGGTGTCCTCCTGGATGCCCGGCTGTCCATGGATGACCATGTGACAGCCGTGGCAAGGGGGGCGTTCCACCAGGTTTGCCTGGTGCGCCAATTGCGCCCCCTACTGGACCGGGATGCCTTACGCACAGTCACTCATGCGCTGGTGACGTCTCGCTTGGACTACTGTAACGCTCTCTACATGGGGCTTCCCTTGAAATGCACCCGGAGGCTACAGTTGGTCCAGAACGCAGCCGCGCGGGTAATTATGGGGAGTACTAGGTACTCCCATGTGACACCATTCCTGCGCGAGCTGCACTGGCTTCCTGTGGTCTATCGGGTGCGTTTCAAGGTTTTGATAACAATCTTTAAAGTGCTCCATGGCTTAGGACCTAGTTACTTGCGGGATCGTATTCTGCCCCATACATCCCTGCGACCAATCCGCTCGCACAGAGAGGGCCTCCTCCAGGTGCCGTCCACCAGACAGTGTCGAGGGGCGGCCCCTAGGAGTAGAGCCTTCTCTGTGGCGGGCCCAGCCCTGTGGAATGACCTCCCCCCGGATATTAGGAATACCTCTGACCTCCACTCCTTTCGTGTAAAGCTCAAGACCCACCTTTTTCAAGTTGCTGGCCTGGCTCAACTTTGATCCAACTATATCGCTCCTGACGGGTTTTTTATTTGGGGTATTTTAATTGCATTCAATTTATTTAGGGGTTTTTAAACATTGTGTTTTTACTTGTTTTTATCTATCAGTTCACCTCCTCCTTGTATATGTCGTATATATGTCTTGGTATATGTTTTGTTATATGTATGTCGATATATTTATTTCCTATGTTTTGTTGTACGCCGCCCCGAGTCCTTCGGGAGAGGGTGCGGCTAAGAAATAAATATTTTTTTATTATTATTATTATTATTATTATTATTATTATTATTATTATTATTATTATTATTATTATTATTACTATCAATGAAAAACCATTCCTGTATTATGGAGCCATTAACTAATTAAAGCAAGTTTTCCCCAACAAGCAATATCAAACCAATGTTCTTATGAGGGTTATAAAAACCCATTTCTGACCCAATACAGATCACCAAGATCATCTTAGCTATTTCAGTGAGAAACTTTTGGACAGTCAGGATTATAGGGTATGTGACATATGAGTGCTTTCATCTGAGATTAAATCTTGGGTAATAGGGCTTTAGCAGGAAATGACCTGACATTGAAGAGCAGGACTTTTAAGTGAGACCGTCTAATATTCTGCCATAATAGTTTCCATCTGAATCAGCCTGAGAACACTGGAGACATTTTTTTTAGAACGATTCAAAAATTTAGATTAAAATACATCAAAAACAAAGTTTATACTGGAAGAAAAAATGTTGATAGAATTGCTTGGAAAAATTACAAATATGTCCACAAACATAACTGAAATGAATATTAAGTATCTAGGACAACAACAAAACCCAGAAATATTTGGGGTGTCAATTTTTCTTTTAGTGCTGAAGAAAGTTAGCACCCACCCCTCTACTAAAAAATAAAATATCCTAGGAAATATTTAAAAGGCAGAATATTATATTTACCTCAATGAGAAATGGAGAAACATGTTTTTGGGCAGGAAACAGACTCACTCTTAATAGCACCCCCACCTTTGTGAATGAACCATTAAGGCCTGAGCCAGTCTATTCTACATAACAAATATCTACCACCTTCAGTTTTAGGGTGATGGCATTAAGGCATGATAGTATTAGTCCTTTACCCATCTCCCCACAGGGCACTTGGGAGGATTACATCAGCCAGCAAGGCTCAACACACAGCCTACAAAGTTAGCTAAGACCCCCTGGGAGTCTGACAGCCAATGGGATACATTTCTTTCACAGGAACAGGAAACTCTTAAAATGGGGCCCAACACAGGGCATAAAACCCAGGAACTCTCAACACCCCCCCCCCAATTTTCACCCAGGAGCTCCAAGGCATTAAACCATCTTTCCAAGCGGTCTCCATGTTTCCCATGACTTTCTTCCCACTTGGAACTGAACCCAGATGGATATTTCTTGTAATAAATCATTCAGGAAGATAGGTTTAATTTATACTTTAGGCTCTGTTCCTGGACATTTACTTCAAATCTGCAATAATCTTATTGCTGTTCATTGAATTTCTAACCTTTCAATACGATATATATATATATATATATATATATATATATATATGTGTGTGTGTGTGTGTGTGTGTGTGTGTGTGTGTGTGTGTGTGTGTGTGTGTGTGTGTGTGTGTGTGTATGTATGTATGTATGTATGTATGTATGCATGCATGTATGTATGTTACAACCCCTGGTATGGCCAAATATGCGAGGGAGCTCACTACTCCCCATATCTGTCCTTTGGCTCATTACAGAAGACCATCCAGGCAGAAAACCACATTTTTATTTTTAATGTTGCCTTTGCTATGTTTGTGTTGTATTTGTGCTGATAAATAAATAAAGGGAGACTAGTATAGATCTATTTCAAGCTATTTAGCTCTCATCAGCTAGCCATACCCTTACAGGGATTTGAACCTGGGCTGTATTACATATTAGGCAGGAGTCTTAGCCACTAAGCCACAGGCTCTCCTCCTTATCAGCTGAGCCAGGGAAATAGGTATGTATTTGTGTTACAACCCCTGGTATGCCCAAATATGGGAGGGAGCTCACTACTCCCCCTTTCTGTCCTTCGGCTCATTACAGAAGACCATCTTCTGTAGACCATATATTTCATTATAAAGATCTAAAAATACATTGCCATAGACATTTTCATACACACAGCCCAAGCATATATATATATATCAAAGTATATATATATATATATATATCAAAGTATATATATATATATATATATCAAAGTATATATATATATATATATATATATATATATATATATGCATGTATATATATGCATGTATATATATGCATATGCATATGCTTGGGCTGTGTGTATGAAAATGTCTATGGCAATGTATTTTTAGATCTATATATGCTTGGGCTGTGTGTATGAAAATGTCTGTGGCAATGTATTTTTAGACCTTCATAATGAAATCCAGGTTTTTTTAAAAAAAAAGCTTTAAAATTTGCACTATTTCTATTTTTTTAATAATTTAAGTTAGGCTAGTGAGAAAGAAAGAAAGACAAGTTATAGACAGGCCATCAAGCTTGAACGCTCTGATGTTCAAACAATTGAGCACAACTTGCATTCTGGCAGGGTGAAATGAACACATATTCCTTTTCAACATTTTTCCTGCCTTTACTGAGAGAGAAATCCTTAAATTATTTGGCCCATAGGTCAGAGCAGAAGAACCTCTGCATTTTCAGTATAATGCATTCCCTTTTCATTCCTTCCTTCAACATTGAAAAACCTGCCTTTGAAAGCTGATGGTAGCAATGGTGGGGGTAGAGATCAGAGCTGGAGTCTTGAAGTAACAGTCTACAAGTCTTATGACTACATCTCCTTCATATGTTTACCTAATAATTTCTTGAATTTATGGGGGGCTTACTCATATGCAGCCAAATCAAAAAATCTTATTATAGCGGCCTTATAAATGCCATCTGTGTCATGCCGTGACAAAGTAATTTTTGATGTACAGAGTTATTTAACTTTCGGATTTATTTTATATATATATATTCTGCTGCATTTGCCATAAGCCGAACAAGATAAGCAAAGGGGCAACATAAGATAAATAGCATGATGTATGACACCTGAGGCTGTTGCAATATTATGCAGTCAATCAGTAAAGCTCAGTGAATTTAATCCTATTCCATACCGCTGTTTTGGCCAAGGCATAAAATGGGCAACACAATATCATTACAATCAACACAAAACACTATAAAAGAGTTGCTCTTTTCTTTTTAGCAAACATGTCAAATATTTGTTCCTTCAAATTAATTTTCTTTAAAGTAGCAAAGTCTTTTTGCTCAGATGGCTTGGATTGTTGTCATAATTTCTTTGCAGCTTTGGCAGCTACACTGCAATGGATAGTGACAGCTGTTATCAGTAAGTCAAATGGAAATAATGCCTTTCCTTGAATACTTTGCTCTTTTATCTGAAATCTGAGACTTGCTTCTCACTATTTCATGGCATTACCCTTTAGATTTTTCTATAAATTTATTTCTAAGGAAGGGAGCTATAACCTACATAAACCTGATTCCATGGATTCATTCTTGTAACCTCACTGTAAGTAAAATGTACTTAAAAGAATGAGGCCATGTCCATACATCTTTCCTACACTGTCAGTATATATAATGGCTGAATGCCTCTCTTGCCAGCCTATCCTTTAACCTTCTTAATACTATCTATTCTCAATCCTCATTGTTCCACCCAGAACCTCCCAATTCCTTGAGACATACAGGTGAAACTCGAAAAATTAGAATATTGTGCAAAAGTTCATTTATTTCAGTAATGCAACTTAAAAGGTGAAACTAATATACGAGATAAGACTCATTACATGCAAAGCAAGATAGTTCAAGCCGTGATTTGTCATAATTGTGTTGATTATGGCATACAGCTCATGAGAACCCCAAATCCACCATCTCAGAAAATTAGAATATTACATGCAATCAATAAAATAAGGATTGTACATAGAACAATATCAGACCTCTGAAAAGTATAAGCATGCATATGTATTCAGTACTTGGTTTGGGGCCCTTTTGCAGCAATCACTGCCTCAATGCGGCGTGGCATGGAAGCTATCAGCCTATGGCACTGCTGAGGTGTTATGGAAGACCAGAATGCTTCAATAGCAGCCTTCAGCTCTTCTGCATTGTTCGGTCTCATGTCTCTCATCTTTCTCTTGGCAATGCCCCATAGATTCTCTATGGGGTTCAGGTCAGGTGAGTTTGCTGGCCAATCAAGCACAGTAATCTCACGGTCATTGAACCAGGTTTTGGTGCTTTTGGCAGTGTGGGCAGTTGGAAAATGAAGTCAGCATCCCCATAAATCTCATCTGCGGAAGGAAGCATGAAGTGCTCTAAAATCTCCTGGTAGACGGCTGCGTTGACCCTGGTCTTAATGAAGCACAGTGGTCCAAAGTCCTGCTGCTCAGTGGTCCAAAGTCCTCTTTTCTGATGAGAGCAACTTTTGCATCTCATTTGGAAACCAAGGACCCAGAGTATGGAGGAAAAATGGAGAGGCCAATCAAGCACAGTAATCCCACAGTCATTGAACCAGTTTTTGGTGCTTTTGGCAAAAGTTGCTCTCATAGAACCCATGGATTAGGAAAGCAGCACCATTCTGGAGAGTAGGCTCCAAATCTGTTTACTTTCTTTTACCCAATGAGCACAAACTTTCCTCCTAGTCAATGTCCTGAGTCCAATTGGCCTATAGACCCAACAACAGTTTCGGTCATGTCTTTGCTGATCAGTAGTGGTAATGCTATCACTTCCGGTTGCAACACTGACAGAGGAGGGAGCATGCAATCTCTCAGCAACTATCTACTTGTACCTCATTTCATGTCTCTCTTCCATCCACCATTCTATCAGACCCTCCAGTTTCTCACTCAAGATTCCAGGATTTTCTTTTCATCTAACGTCAAGCCCTATAAGTGGGCAAGAAAACAAGAAAGTAATTTTTTATTGCCAATAGGATATTGAAACAGGATATTGTAATTCCCCAGCTTCTCTTATACCTAATTACAGAGTAATTATACTTAATTATAGAGTAATTAAAATGGAGTTACTATGAATCTCTTTGTCAGGCTTTGTCCCTCTCCTATATTCAGGAATCTTTTTCTGTAATGGACCCACTCCCTCCAAAAAGGATTGGGCTTGCTTTCCCATGTTCATAAAGTCCGCTAACATTTCAGCTCAGCACATCTTAAGCATTATATTTTCACTTCTTGTGACTTTCTTTCTCTTCTGTTCTTCACTCTCAACATTCCTTATATTCCCCACTCTTCTCTCATAATCACTGCATAATTTCCTCTTCTCTTCTCTCCTCATCCTATTCACATTTCAGCTGACTGATTGTAACACATGCTCGGGGAAATGTCACTACAAAGCTGGCAGGACTTCCAGTTAGGTTTATCCCCTTGATATCCACTTTTAGTTTTTCAACTTCCCCATATTCAGGTCAATACCATAGGGAGAAGAAAACATTTAACAGCTTCACTTTAGTTGTTCCATATAGGTTTGATCTTGAAACAAAACAAGGAGTAACTACCTAGGCTAGGACACTCCAGCACTTTTCTTAACTTCAGCAAATGTGGCTTCAGATTCACATAGGAAGAGAAGAGAATCCTCAGTCAAAGCCATTGTTAGAGGTTTTCCATTGTGCCAGATTCCAGATTCTTCTTATTTTAGGAGTATGGTTTTGGGCAACTATGACTTGGTAGGATGGAAATTGCTTAGTGATGACATGAAATATTGGGTGGAAGCATCTACATAGGAAAAGAAAAAAAAAACCCCATGAAAAATATACTATGACAAAATAGTACTTCTTTTACTTGCATTGTGATATCACACATGGGGTAAAGCTGGTGAAACAGTGTCACAATGAATGTTTTGTCATTTGGATGGACACTTCAGTTTCTGTGGAAAACACTTGTGGAAAGCTCAGTACATGTCCCACATAAATCTAAAATCAAATCTAACAATGCCCCTTAATGTTATTCTAAGATTTGATCGTAAGAAATTAGGGATAAGACTCTCCTGGGCATAATTAAGCCTCCACTAACCTTAATTTGGCATCACACATTCATACATTCATACAGGAAGCTTCAGATCTCAGCAAAACTTCAAATGGACAATAATTGAGCAATTGCCTTTTTTGACAGTGGGAAAGGAGTATGTAATTCCTAACTGCAATGCACCAAACCAGATAGAGACCAAAGGAAGTAATCCAGAGACAGACTTCTTCCACTCCTAACATAGATCCCCTCCAGTCAAGCATGACAATCACTCAGAATCCCTATTCTACGTGGCAATAAATCATATTGCGCTAACAGTTCGTACTCTTTTTATATTTCACTTAAAATGAGAATGAAAGTGAACAAATTAGAAATTGTAGCCTCCGTCTAAGATGGTGTTTTCCTGGAGGCACTTGTTAAACATTATATTATTTTATAATTGTACAAGTTATCACTTTTATTATAACCTAGTTTGCTTCAGTTTGCCTCTCCTACCACATGTGTTCTTATGCTGAACCCCTTAGCTCATAAAATAAAGTTAAATTGAACAGCAGCCCAGATGGAAAGTTTGATTTGGGCTTGCCTAATTTTGTTCTCCACTCATGTTGTTTATATTAAATATGTAGTTTGCTGCTACAGAAATAAGCTTGATATACACCAATCTTCTTTAAACAAAAGAAAACAAAGAAACATTTCTTAATCAGCCAGTTTTACTACAGTTTCTATTTGCTAAAATTAGGGGTGACATACCAGTGAGGTACTTCCTAGAACCGCGATTACGAACCTATGGCACATGTGCTGGAAGTGGCGTGCAGAGCCCTCTCGGCAGGCACGCCAGCCATTGCCCCAGCTCAGCTCCACCGTGCATGCCTGCACGCCTCCTGCTGGCCAGCTGATTTTCGGGTCTCTGCCGTGCATGCGTGGAGGGGTGGGGTGCATGTGCAGGAGGAACTCGCATTGCATTTTGGGTTGTTGTGCACATGCATGCACCCCCCCCATGCCCTGTTTTGGGCCTAGAAGGCCTCCTACACCAACCCGGAAGCTAAAACGGGGCACCGGGGCACCACATGAGTCCACCCTGTGCCCCATTATGAGCCTGGAAGGGCTCGTGCACTAACCTGGAAGCCAAAAATGGGCAAGGGGGTACAAATTGCATCTGTGGGGGCCGGTCAACTTGCATTTCAGGGTTTTGTGCATGCATACGCTTTGGGAATTTGGCACTAAAAAGGTTAGCCATCACTGTCCTAGAACATAGTTGAAGCAGCCAAATCACACCAAAACATAAGAGCTCAGCTATGTAGCCTCAAGAGGATTCTGGGAGATGGGCCTTCCAATAGAGTGGTTTCCTACAATTAGAATTACTAATTGATAGCTGTCCCCTGTTAGCAGATGTGTAGCTGCATTATGTACCAGTTTCATTTTTAATGATCAAGGTATGAATTACTGTTGACCATACTGTTGACTAGCCACATTCTTCCCCTGCTTATCTAGCAGGAAATACAAGCCAAACAGAATTTACAGGTTGAAAGCTGACCCTGAGAAATAGTGCAATGTCTTCTAGAGTAATAAACCTGGAACCAGCTTCTATACCAATAGAAACACTTCTTGGTGGGATTCAACTGTAGTCTGTCCCATCCAATATCTCACAGGAACTGGGTTTGGACGGCTGCATTTCCTGCTTAAGCCTGGGTTGAGGTGTCTCTCCCCAGCAGTTTTATGATTATGTTTTTTTTTAAATGGAGGACACTGGGCTCTGAGCACCTCATGACTGTGTGGCCATGGGCTTGATGTCTCCATCGCTATGACTCACATTTTCAGAAAGTAAAGCTATTAATTAATTCAATTTATGCAGCCATCCATCTCTAATTCATGACTCTGGAACAATGGCAAAACACTATTCCTGACCTCAGACCTTCCAAGGTGATTCATAAGGTTGTCATTATTCATGATACTGCGTGTGTCAGAGAAATTCATCTAGACCAGATGGACCATTTGTGCCATCTAGATTGCACTGCATATCATCCTGAAGAGCATCCAATGTCAGCCTGAAAGCCATCTACAACATTTGCTTCATCACGGATTCTCTGTAACTGCCTGCCCAACAACTTCTTCCCAATGGGAAAGTCGGAGACAGAGTTGAAATAATCCAAATTGATCACACTGAAAAGGAGGGAGCACACCATTCTCCCTTTCACAGCTACTGTCATATCTTACAGATATGCATTCAATATATATGCAAAATCAAATAGAAGACCAATTTCAAGGGGGGGGGGAATCTATGTATGCAAGAATTCAGGGGGCATATGTAGGATGGATGAGAAATTAATAAATATTTTGTTTTAGTGTATTTTCTGAATCCAACCATTGCAGTTTGTAAGTAATTATTTATGCAGCATGCCGTGCAAATTCAGCTCCCAAGACTTTAGTGCAGTCTCTGAATCTAGCTGTGCTCTTACTTCCAAATATACCTACACTCAGGAATAATTAAAACACCATCCACTAGCTGATTCTGTCCAAGTGAATAAACCCATTTTAATTTTATAGAGCAGCACCCATCCAGCAAGTTACTGTATATTCACCGTAAATCATTACATTCTCCATTGCTAGTCATATACTGCCTTACAGGAAGTGGGTAAGCATTATAGATTTTCTATAGGCCATTTTAGGCCTTTGAATCTTGGAATTCAATTTAAAGCATTCCGAGGAAATGACTATCCAGCCTCAATTGAACACATCCAATGAAGAAGAACAAATTTCTCCCTCAATAATTGGTTCATTTTTTCAAATTACTGTTGAAAAGCTTTTGTTAATGATCCATCAGAATCTGGTTTCCAATAATTTGACAATAAATTCTCCCCTCTGGAAGGATACAGGGCAGAGTTTGGCTTTCTTCTGTGTGGCAACTCTTCATTGTTTGAAAAGTGCAATCATATTCCCTATACTTATCTTTTTTCTAGACTAAAGGCACTCAATTCTCTCGTACCAAAGTAACAGAAATAAATCTAGAACTCTTTGTATCTAGGCTGAGTTCAGATGGGTTTTACTGTTAGCTAAAAACTGATTCACTAAGCCTTTCAATTATTCAGGAGTTGATATTTTACAGCTGAATGTGTTAACTGACTCTAGTCTATAAAATGCATGGTTTTTGGTAACTGTTATATCAAGAACTGAATAAGAGAATTAATCAAGGAACATCTATCTCTCATTTGTTCCCAGTGAATGCTTGTATTTGGAAAACAGCACAGTTCTTTTCCTTTTTACAGTTTTCTTGTTATATAATTATTTATTTCCCCTTACAGTAATTGATATGAATTAGTTCTGCAATAATCATATAATGGGCTTGTGGCAGTCAGGAAGGCAGAAAGAAGAATACAGGTACCGGAAGTTAGTGTATTTCTTCTTCCATGTTTTTCTGCAGCAATTTTTCACATCTCTTTTTAAATCTCATTTTTCTCCTATAGTTTGTAAAACAAGCACTTGAAAATAAGCATTTGTGTATTTCCTGAATCATAGCAACAAAACATAATCCAACATTAACCAATATTTTTGCATAGAGCTTCTCTTTACACACTGAAAATGCCTTAAATAATATTGTTTGCGTATGGAAATGCTTTCAAAGATGATTAAAGTATAAATGATTGAAAGAATTTCCACAATATTAAAAAGAGGAATCAATTAAGTCTAGCTTCCTTATTAAACTGTTTAGCTTTTTACGAATGCTTTTGTAGTAAGTACTAGTCTTATTTAAATTCAAATGAAACAATAAATCTAGCCATGAGATTAACCCAGCCATGGGGAACTGCTTATGAGGCAGATGATCAGCTTCTCTAGTTCAGTGCTATCTATTGATCAGTGGATTCCAGGATTTCCAGCAAAATACATTCCCAGGTCTAAATAATAGAATAGAATAGAATAACATTAACACTTATATACCGCTTCACAGTGCTTTCCAGCCCTCTCTAAGCGGTTTACAGAGTCAGCATATTTCTCCCAACAATCTGGGTCCTCATTTTACCCACCCGCAAGGAAAGAAGGCTGAGTCAACCTTGAGCCTAGTGAGATTTGATCTGCCAAACTGCTGGCAGCCGGTGATCAGCAGAAGTAGCCAGCAGTTATGCACTCTAACCACTGCGCCACCATGGTTCTATAGAAAAGAATAGAATTCTTTATTGGCCAAGTGTGGATGGACACACAAGGAATTTGTCTTCGGTGCATAAGCTCTCAGTGTACATTAAAGCTATAAGTGATAAATCATGATCATAGTCATCATAAAAATACATTCAGCATACATTATAAGCTACAACACTTCGTGATAGTCATTAGATACTAAATAATATGAGGATATTAGTCACTGAACCTAATAAATGCACGTAACTTAGAAGTGAATTACAGCTCCCACCAATACTTCATGTGATCTGAAGTGCTTCTAATTTTCAGTAAATCACATATGTGCTTGTATTGTAAAATATATATACTTTTTATTTTCTTGTTCATGTCAGTAGACAATTGTTAGCCTGCCCTGTGATAAAGCAAAGCCTTGATATTTCTTTCTCCTTATCACGTTTGCTGTCTTGCTTGTAGCCCTCTTTAAGATTTGCTGGATATTGGTGAAGGATGATGTGTGTGAAAAACTATACTCTGGCTGCTTTGACCTTTCTATTTAATGGATAAAAGAGCTCATATAAACTCAAACCCCTCTGTGAATAGGCTCTGGAATTGATAGCACATCACTCTCTTGCTCTTGAGTACAATGAACAGGAAAAACATTGGAAATCATATTATCTCGGCCATTGGTAACGATGATTGCAAGGCCTCATTAAAATAGAAAACAAAATGATTGTATAAAAGCTTTTAGTTGTTCTTTCCCAGCTTGGTGTGTGAGTATTAAAGATAGCCAAATCAAATCAAGTCTTGGTAATGTGATTACCAGACAGGTTTTGCATCTAGCAAGATTGTTTTAGTCATCTGGGACAATATTTCCTCTACCAGATATAAAACATCAAACTTAATTTTATGATATGGTTTTCATCAACAGTAAAGTTATTCACAGATCCATAATCAATATAAATACCTTAATGAACTCTGACTGTTCTGTGCAGCAATCCCTCCCTTTTGCTAATTAGCATCTGCTACATATTATTTATTCACACTTTATCTAAGTGCAAAACTATTTTATTGAGTGACATGATTTTAACCATTGTTTGTTTATTTGCATTTAATAATCTAAAGTAATGGAAGACTTCTCTTTGGAGTAGAGATGTCACATTTTCCCCCCTATGTATTCTTTCTTCGTTGCTAATGTATTTTTGAACTGATATGTCTAAACAGGAAAATCACAAGAATTCCTTTTGTCAGGGTTCCAAGTAACACCCCCAATGAAAGAAGACTCTGAAGCTTGAAGTTCCGCAAAGTTCCTTTTTATTAGAGATGTCATGTTGACACATCTGGAAAACACGAATCTAAAATTTCCAGGTTTTTCCCACCCAAATGAAAGTTCAAGTCCCTGCCCAGCACCCACATGTCAATCACATGATCCAATCAGGCACCATCCAAAACTGGAGATGCCACCCAGTCACCTCATTGCAGCTGCTGGACAAGACAGCCTTGGCTTCCAGAGAAAGAATGTTGTTATGGCTATATAGCCATATATATCACCCACTCTCTGTATAATCCCCCCTCCCATTTTCCTACAGTAGACAATGTGGCAGGCCAGAAGCCCCAAAGGTAAAAGATGTCTTTCAGGCCTGACACCTTTGTGGATCGAAAGTCTTACACACGTTCTGTAACCAAATATTCTCTTCCTCCCGTAAAGAAAAGAGGGGAAATTGGCTAAATTCCTGTAGAAATACTATTCCTTCCTCTTCCTGAGATTAAATAGTTAGAAGAGGCACGTGTCTTGCCAGAAGAAGGGAAGCTAAAAACAGATCATACTCCAGAATATTGTGTCCAGAGAATTTTCCAAGATTCAGGAAGGAATAAGTCAATGCAGAACTGCGGAGCAAATATTCAACATGTATTTGCAAATTTATTGTGGACAAAGTCACTGTCTTCCCAGGTTTACAGCACGTTGCCTGAGTCCCTGTAGCATTGTTCCTTTCTTTACATTTACTTTTGAAATATAAGATTTTTTAAAAAATCCCAATACTCAATTGTATTCTCTTTGGTTTGCTATATGTTTTTCAGTAAACAGTGACATTAGCTTGTGTCTTGGTGACTGTATAACATGCTTCACATGCCCCTAGGGTTTTACTCAGAAAGATATACTAAATTTTCCTCTTGCTTATGATAACAGGGAGTATTGGAGAAAGCAATAAGTATTGCATTCACCTGGGCTGGCGGTGTTCTGGTTAATTTGAGCAGGCCTATAGAGTGAATGAGAACCTTACAATTTTGCTTTTGAAAAATCAAGCGGATTATGAAATATACATGCAGAGTTGTAACTTAAACCTAAAGATCAGATGAATATTCTATTTCTAACTGTCTGTGTGTCTACCTTGCATGATAATTCACCATTTTTATGAACAAAATAAAGGCTACTGTGGATTTTATTATTTTATTTTATTTTGACCCCTGAAATAAGTACTTGGTCTTCATATTTTTGAGGTGCGGGAGCAGAGATAGGTTCCTACCGATTTGGAACCTCAGTTCAGCTGAGTAGGTAGTAACTCAGCCTGCCACACCCCTGAACTGGTTGTCTCGGCAGCACCATAGGAGCAGCCATCTTTTTTTGGCTTCTGCGCAGAAGCATTTTTTAGTACTGCACATGTGCGCGTGCGTGAAGTGTGGCTCTGAGCGATACGGCAGTAGCAGCAGCTGGAACCCACCCCTGGGCAGGAGGCAGCGAGCGTAGTCACCTTATGGCTGCTGCTGCATTGTAATATTTTCAGGGAGGGCTTATTTTCGGGGGTGGGCTTATTTTAGCACATGTGCTCAAAAGCCCGATTGGGCTTATTATCCGGGGAGGTCTTATTTTCAGGGAAACAGGGTATTTCTGCACATTGATTATGAAATGTTGATATGGAGGGTTTTCTCCCTTATTAAATATTACCTCCACCGAGTGCCATACTCTGAGAAAACCTGTGTTTGTGGAGCATCAGAAATAAAAGATATTGTGCATGTTCTTTTCCATTCCCCTCTCTATGTTCAGCAAGGGCTTTGTATTTACAGACTTGACTCAACATAGCTACACATTGGGGTCATAACAAAATATTATCTCATTTCCTTTAGGGCACAAAGACATATATAACCACGAGAACAATTAAGGGTTATTATATTAAGAACACATTTTATAGAATACATTGGGGTAGCATGTAAAGATGATGAATTCATCTAAACTTATAGTATATACTTTTGTATTTTAGTATTCATTGTATGCTTCTACATTCTGTTTTATCTTGTACTATTTTGTCTGACTCTATCTTTTATTTCATCTGAACTTAGTCTATTTTATCTCTTATTTCATTTTAGCTTCTTTTTGAATGTTTGCTAAATTGATTAATCAATAAAGTCATATTTGATTTGATTTTGATTCAATTAATATATAATTATAGTTATAATAGGACACCGCAGACATTAATTTGGATATTGTTTTTAAATTGCTGCTAGTCTTGATAGCCAAGTGCCACTTCAAGACTCAGATGAAATATGCCTCTAAAATACTAGTTACTAGGGAAACATAGAAGACAAGACTTCAGATCTTGCTTCTCAGCATCTCAGTCAGATCCATTGTGACATAAAATGTTGAGCTTTGAGGTGAAACTGGCAGGAATTTTGTGATGTTTTTAACTATACATGGATCATGGCCACAGTGAATTGTCCATGTCTGATGAATTACAGCTGTGTGGAGAGTAATTTCTATTGCTATGCATTATCCCATGTATTACATTATGACTCAAGAGCAGAAGTGGGTTCCTATTGTTTCTGACCGGTTCGGCCAAACCAATAGTAACTGGAACCAGCAGTGACCCAGGCCTGCTACGCCTCCGAACTGGTTCTCCTCTGGTGCCGCCATCTTGCCTTTCGGCTCTGCGAATGCGCAGAACAACTTTCTTTATAGAAATTTAATTTTTTTCATTATTTTAATGTTTTGACCATGCACATTTTTATGTGCAAATGTGCACGCGTTCAAAGTTTAATGTTCACAAGCTTCACGAAAAGGATTTCCATTTTTTAAATTAAATGAATCTGAAAAGTATTAGATTGTATATATTTTTTAAACAAACAAGAAGCTCTGGTAATGGAATTTGAAAACATAGCAATAAATATTATTGGATTACTTTTGGCAGTGGAACAAGGATAGAATAGTATTTTTTTCCCCTAGCCAATTTTATTCATATTGGCTTCTCAACAACTGGTGGGCCCAGGATGCTGTCAAAGATGTGTTTTAGCCATCGAGACTGTCATATTCTTATTTATGTTGTACATACATTATCAAATCCATAAGACACAATTTGACTATTGAGTTCAATTTTCAGCCAGAATTGTTGATTATTCTTTGAAGTTGAAAATTGTTTATATATGAATGGCTGTTTAAAAAACATTTTGAGTCTCATATTTTGTAAAGTAAACCATAATATATAGCCTACGCAACTCATTGTTTCTTACCACAAATATATTATTAAAGACACACAGTTTAATCAATCTATAAAAGAAACTCTGATGATGCTTATGAAAAGAGAACTAGTGGTGGAAAATCACCCCTCTGCAGCCACAAGGCTGGGACTTTAGAGAAAAGCAATCGATACTTAATATTTATTAATAAACTGTTCAATTGTTCTGCTCAATGGCATTGTGTTTAGTGACAGATTTTGGGAATGTCTTTTTTATTAATAGCAATAGGTCTCAGAGAACATGTTTAAGTTTCCATATGAGACTGGCGATAAAATAGTATGCTCAATAAATTTTGTGCTAGGGTTGTTTGATAAAGCAACATTAATTATTCCTTAAGAAAAAATGAAGTAATAGCAACTCTTCACTGATAGCCAAATGTAAATATCCCCAAAGCCTCAACTGTTGACCAATTTGGGAACAGCATTAATGAAATGGAAGTCATTATGTTTTCTCCTATTGTCAGGGATCAATGGGGGTGAAGCACGTCCTCAGCTGTTCCTGTATGCATAATTTCTATCAGGCAATATAAATTCATTAAGCATGTTGGTGCCAGATAGCAATGAGAAGACACTTTTTATAAAAGCTCTGCGGATATGTTTTCAGTACCATGGAGAGCACCCAAATCTTGATCTAATGAAATTACTAAAAAAAAAAACCAGGGCAAGCCCTTCTTGACAAGCCTCCCATTCATGCTTCATATATATATATATATATATATATATATATATATATATATATATATATATATATATATATATATATATATATATATATATATATATATATATATATATATATATATATATATATATATATATATATATATATATATATATATATATATATATATATATATATATATATATATATATATATATATATATATATATATATATATATATATATATATATATATATATATATATATATATATATATATATATATATATATATATATATATATATATATATATATATTTGTTTTCGTAGATTTTCACGGGTGTAGGTATGCTGGTTTTGTTGTATTCGGGTCTTTTCCCGTGTAAGGTTGAGATTGTCTTTGCAACGTTTCGGCAGGATCACACCTGCCATCTTCAAGCTGTGGGCTTAAAATGGGAACGGAGCTGCCGTCTTTCTGTAAGTCTTGGTGGGAGGGGATGGGGTGGTGGCTTTGTTTCAGTAAGTGGAATGATTGGTTGTGTGGTTGTATCATGATTGGTAGATTGGTGCTGATTGGTGCAGGTTGTGTGTGCATTGTTGTTTTGTATTTTAACGGCTTGGGTGGTGGGTGGTGTTCGTTTGTTGGCTAGGGCTGGTTTCCAGATGTTTGGTAGGCGGGAGGTATCATCACGTTTGTTCATGCTGTGGGGGTGTTTCTCTATTTCGATGGCTTCCATGATTATTCTCTTGTGGAGGTGTTCTGTTTTGGAGATTAACCTGGCTCCTTCAAAGTTGATTTCGTGTCCTGTAGCTTTAAGGTGCTGGAAAAGGGAAGAAGTTTTTTCTTCTTTTCTTACTGCATTTTTGTGTTCTGTGATGCGTGCATTTATTCTCCTGTTTGTCCTATGTATATTGCTGGGCAGATTTTGCATGGTATTTCGTAGACTCCTTGGTTTTCTAGCTGGATTTTGTCTTTGGGGTTTCTTAAGATGTTGGCTATTTTTTGGTCAGTGGTGAAGGCTGTCCTGATATTGTGCTTGTGGAGAATTTTGCTGATTTTATCTGTGGTGCCTTTGATGTAAGGGAGGAGGGCGATGCCATTTTCCTGTTCTGTATCTTGGTTTTTTGGGGGAGTCTCCTTTTGGATTAGGTTGGTGATTGTTTTTCTTTGGAATCCATTGGAGATTAATACATTTGTGAGTTTGTGTAATTCAGTTTTCAGGTGGTCTTTGTCGGCTAGGCGTTTGGTTCTGGAGATGAGGGTCTTGGCTACAGAGTTGATCTGTGCAGGGGGGTGATGGGATTGTGCATTTAAGTAGCGGTTGGTGTGTGTTTTTTTCTGGTAGATGGTGTGTCCTAGGGAGCCATTGGGTTTTTTGTAGATTAGGACATCCAGAAAGGGAAGTTGGTTGTTTGCTTCTATTTCCATGGTGAATTGTATTTTGGGGTGTAGGTTGTTGAGATGTGTGAGGAAGTTGTCCAGTTTTTCTTTTCCATGTGGCCAAATCACGAAAGTGTCATCAACATATCTAAGCCAGAGTTTGGGTTTGTGTTCAGATTTGTCTAAGGCATTGGTTTCAAAATGTTCCATGTATAAGTTTGCAATGACAGGAGAGAGGGGTGATCCCATGGGTGCTCCTTCTATCTGTTTGTATCTTTGTCCATTATGGATGAAATATGTGTTGGTTAGGCAGTGGTTGGTCAGGTCTAGGATGTGTTTAGGGGGGTTGTGTTTCTTCTGGATGGCTGTCAAGGCTTCTTTTATGGGCACCTGGGTGAAGAGGGATATGACGTCGAAACTCACAAGTAGGTCACTGGGTTGTAAGTTTTGTTTCTTTATTGTTTCTATGAAGTGGAGTGAGTTTTGTACGTTTGAGGTGATGGATTCTGCGTAGGGTTGGAGTTGTTTGGCGAGGAATTTGGCAAGGTTCTGTAGAGGTGAGCCTATGGAGCTGACTATGGGTCTGAGTGGTGTTCCTTCTTTGTGTATCTTGGGGAGTCCATAGAGTTTGGGGCATCTGGAAGATTTCTCTCTGGGGATGATTCTTTGCTGGATCTCTTCACTGATGGCAGAGGCTTTTATTTTGGATTTGGTGGTTTTTTCCAGGTAGGTGGTGGGGTCTGTGTTTATAGGTTTGTAAGCAGGGTCTTGGAGTAGGTTGGATAGTTTGGCTTGATAGTCAGATGTGTTCATCACCACTGTGGCGTTTCCTTTGTCTGCTGGGAGAATGATTATGTTGTTGTCTTTCTTCAGGTTGGAGAGTGCTTTTTCTTCTTGTTGCTGTAAGTTGCTTCTGGGTGGAATCAGTGGTGGGTTCCTACCGGTTCGCACCGGATCGCACGAACCGGTTGAAGACCGAACCCGGAAGTAACCGGACCCGGAAGTAACCGGGAACCGGCACCGGTCCTGTCACTTTATCCCCCTTGCCATCCCAACGGAGCTCGCTCGCTCCCCCGCCCGTCCGCACTAAGCTAGCTAGCCCAGCTAGCCGCTCATTGATTGGCTGGAGTTCAGCCAATCAGTGAGTGGGCTGGAGGCGACCCGTTTAAAAGCGGGTTGTCCTCCATTTCAAAACTCCCTTCTCTTCGCTGGGAGCTTGCTGCTTCCTTCAGGTAAGCAACTAAGCGCGAGGGGGGGCGGGAGGCTAGCTTCGGCGAGGAAAGGCCTCTAGGCCTTCCCTCGCTGAAGCGGCGGGCTGGCGTGGGCCGTGCGGGCGGTGGGCAGCTAGCTTCGCCCAGGAAAGGCCTC
Organism: Natrix helvetica; assembly: GCF_964273705.1. Classification (NCBI taxonomy): domain Eukaryota; kingdom Metazoa; phylum Chordata; class Lepidosauria; order Squamata; family Natricidae; genus Natrix; species Natrix helvetica. The sequence goes on along the minus strand of NC_138551.1, from coordinate 61,451,265 downwards.
TGGGCCTTTCCGGGACGAAGCGCCGGGGTCGCGTGGAACGCGCAGCCAGCGGGAAGCTAGCTTCGCCTGGGAAAGGCCGCTGGGCCTTTCCGGGATGAAGCGCCGGCGTCGCGTGGAACGCGCGGCCGCCAGGAAGCTAGCTTCGCCGAGGAAAGGCTCCTGGGCCTTTCCTCGATGAAGCACCCGGCTGGCGTGGGCGGCAAGCCTCTGCGAGACCAGGCCAAAAGCCCCCCACCCTCCCCTCTCCAGCCTCGCCTGGCTGGCTAAGCCCTAAGCAGTCTTAAACAGTCTTACCTGTCCTCCTGCCTCTCTGCCTGTCTGCTGCCTGTTGCAGCATCGGAGAGCTGCTGATTCTGCCTGCTGGTAAGTAACCTGGTTTTTTTTCTTTTATTTTTTTAATGTATTTTAAAATAATATTTTATTTATTGTGCATAGAATTTTTAAAAATAATTTTACTTAAAAGTATTGAGTATAGAATATTTTAAAATGGTTTACTTCAATTTATTGTGTATGGATTCCTTTTTTAAATTGTCTCAGACTATTTTAAAAAAGATTCTATCCAAAATAAATTAAAATAAACCATTTTAAAATATTCTATACTCAATACTTTAAAATGTATTGTGTATAGAATTGTTTTAAATTGTTTTATTGTAATTTATTGTGTATTGAATGTTTTTAATGCTTTCATTTTAAATTATTGTGTGTGGAATAGTTTGAAATGGTTACAGTATAAATTATTGCTGGTGGAATAATGGTTACAGTTGGTACAATACCTTAAAATAGTTATAGTATAAATTATTGCTGGTGGAATACTTAACAATGGTTTTTAAGGATTTTTTTTTATTTATAGAATATCTTTTTTAAATTATTGTTTGGGAATTTTTATGTTTTAATTGTTTATAAAATATATTTACTACAAGAAATGTTATTCCTTTTTGCAAATGTTTTCTTTGTGGTGCAATATGTTGCTTTAAAGTGTTCAGACCAGGTTTATATATCTCAAAGTGGGTGCTTTTCTATGGGCAGGCCAGGTTTGCCACATTTAATGTGTTTCACCCTGGTTGTTTAGGTAATTCTGAGGTGGTTGCTGGTTCTGTGAGCTTCCTGGCACTGTCCTTTATAATTTCCCACAATGCCTTGATGGTTTTTATTCCAGTGGCTTTGTCTTTCCTGTCCTTAGGGTTAGGGGGGAAAAAACACTGGTTTCATTTGCAGTCTTTGGGGGGGGGGGGGACAAAAAGGAGAAAGAGGGAGGAGGTGGGGGAAAGTGGGATCCTTGCTGCTTTCTGAGCTTGGTGGTTTTTTTTACAGACATTTCACTACCAAACTAGGTAACATCATCAGTGCTAGATGGGGTTGTGGGGAAAGGAGGAGGAGGAGAAGTCGAAGGACAAAAAGGAAAAAGATAAGGAGGGAGAGGACTGTGGGGTCCTTTGGTGTTCTCTGAACCTGGTGGTTTTTAATTATTTTTAGGGAATTTTTATTTATTTATTGTTTATAGAATGTTTATTACAAGAAATGTTATTCCTTTTTGCAAATGTTTTATTTGTGATGCAATATGTTGCTTTTAAGTGTACAGGTTGGTTATGGTATGTGTCTCAAGGTGGCTTCTTTTCTATGGGCAGGCCAGGTTGGTGCAAGGCAGCTTTGCCAGATTTTGTGTGTTTCTGTGTGATACCTGGTTGTTTAGGTAATTGTGAGGTGGTTGCTGGTTCTGTGAGCTTCCTGGCACTGTCCTTTATAATTTCCCACAATGCCTTGATGGTTTTTATTCCTGTGGCTTTGTCTTTCCTGTTCTTAGGGTTAGGGAAAAAAACTGGTTTCATCTGCAGTCTTTTGGGGGGGAATTGTTTTGTGTGTGTGTGTGTGTGTGTGTTTTCCTGGCACTGTCATAGTTTGTGTTTGTGGGTATGTAATGTCCTGCAGTTATCTACACATTAATAATGATCAAGTACTAATAATATTTCCTTATACATTTTAATGACCTTTCCTTTCATAATTGGTGTTTTCTTTCATACTTTTAGATTTCTAATTGCTGTTTCTGTTAGTTAGCAATTGATAAAACAAATTCCACGTGAAAAAGTATTCAAAGCCTTCTTGGTTTTAATTGTCAATTTATTCATTCTTGCACATTCTAATATTTATTCATTTTCATATCTTTGTTTTTTCCACTGTTGTGCAAACACAATTCCAACAGCTGTTAACATGTGTAAAATTAAATATGTATTTATTCCCTTTGAAATACAAGTAGTAAGTAGTAAGCTACTTACCTTCTGTAAGTAGCTCTTTTATTGTTTTGTGTACTTATTTTAATCTTATTTAAGTAGTAAGTGCACAAAATAATAAATTTCCTTTTTTATATTTTCTTTTTGTAGATCATTCATTGGGGCAAAAAATTCAGTGACATTGTCTTGGCCACTCCCATCCGGTCACATGACTGCCAAGCCACTCCCACCCGGTCACATGGCCGGCAAGCCACTCCCACCAGGTCACATGGCTGGCAAGCCACTCCCACAAAGGAGGCCACACCCACAGAGTAGGTTCCAAAAAATTTTGAAACCCACCACTGGGTGGAATGCTGGAGCAAAGGACGTTGCTGACTGCAAGTCTGATTTTATTGGCTTCATCTGGGTTGATTTTGATGAGTGTAGCTTCAACTCCGCATATGATGTCTTCAGTGGGGATGCGTTTAGGGGCAACTGCAAAGTTGAATCCTCTGGAAAGGACATTGGTTTCAGCTGTGGTGAGGGTTCTGTCTGATATGTTGTGTACTGTTTGTTTCATGAGTTGCTGAGGAGGGGGGTTAGGCTTCTGTCGTTTTTCTAGTCTGTAGAGTTTGTTGGAGTGTTTTTCTGTCTTATAGAAGGTTTCTTTTTCTGCTCTCCAAAGGGCTAGTTGTTTGAATTTGTCCCAGAGTGCTGGGTGGATTTTGTTGCTGAGTTTGAGGTGAAGAGTGAGTAGGTCCCGGTTGGTTTGGTCTAGTAGGAATCTTTTCCTGTGGAGTTCGTTTCTGATTAGGGCTAATTCAGTTCTTTTCAGGATCCTTTCGGTGGCTGAGGTTTGTGAATGGAATTTTAGTTGGAAGCATGTGGGGATCAGGCTTTTGTCTCGGCAGTTGCGTAGGAATGTTAGGTCACATAAGATGGTGGCTCTCCGGACTTCAAGCCTCTCGTAGGATCTGGTGAGCAAGAAGGTTTCCTCCCCGTAGAGGTAAGATATTTGTTTTCGTAGATTTTCACGGGTGTAGGTATGCTGGTTTTGTTGTATTCGGGTCTTTTCCCGTGTAAGGTTGAGATTGTCTTTGCAACGTTTCGGCAGGATCACACCTGCCATCTTCAAGCTGTGGGCTTAAAATGGGAACGGAGCTGCCGTCTTTCTGTAAGTCTTGGTGGGAGGGGATGGGGTGGTGGCTTTGTTTCAGTAAGTGGAATGATTGGTTGTGTGGTTGTATCATGATTGGTAGATTGGTGCTGATTGGTGCAGGTTGTGTGTGCATTGTTGTTTTGTATTTTAACGGCTTGGGTGGTGGATGGTGTTCATTTGTTGGCTAGGGCTGGACCCTGCTTACAAACCTATAAACACAGACCCCACCACCTACCTGGAAAAAACCACCAAATCCAAAATAAAAGCCTCTGCCATCAGTGAAGAGATCCAGCAAAGAATCATCCCCAGAGAGAAATCTTCCAGATGCCCCAAACTCTATGGACTCCCCAAGATACACAAAGAAGGAACACCACTCAGACCCATAGTCAGCTCCATAGGCTCACCTCTACAGAACCTTGCCAAATTCCTCGCCAAACAACTCCAACCCTACGCAGAATCCATCACCTCAAACGTACAAAACTCACTCCACTTCATAGAAACAATAAAGAAACAAAACTTACAACCCAGTGACCTACTTGTGAGTTTCGACGTCATATCCCTCTTCACCCAGGTGCCCATAAAAGAAGCCTTGACAGCCATCCAGAAGAAACACAACCCCCCTAAACACATCCTAGACCTGACCAACCACTGCCTAACCAACACATATTTCATCC